>NC_073625.1:103663739-104288739 GCF_029407905.1 Bubalus kerabau | reverse complement strand
TACAATGCCATTTATTCCCTATTCAAGTTGAGCTGGCTGGGACTGACTCGTCTCATCCAGCACTGCCAACTCAGGTGTTCCTACTGGCCATGTGTTCTTTAAGGACTCATTTTTCAGATGTCCTTGAGGCTGCCTGCAGACCAGGGTACTGTAAGGGGAGGATGACATAAAAAAGCAAGATTGTGGGATCAGTCTGGATTTGGATCCAGTCTTCAGCTGAGTCTGGATACTCTAAATCCCGCTTTCTTCATCTGTGAAAATTCAAAATAATATACATGAAGTCTCTCTCTTAGTATATGACTCTTAGTGGGTCATCTGGTACAAGAATACCAGTTGTTTACAGCTAGCACTTCTTCTGATTGGTCAGTTCTAATGACTTGACCATTGTTTTACAAATTTATTTAATGTAATCCTTGGTGGGTGCTCTATAAGTAGTGGTTATATTGATAAAATTTTGAGTCAGAAGTAAAACTGCTGCTGCTGCTGCTGCTAAGTCACTTCAGTAGTGTCCAACTCTGTGCGACCCCATGGACTGCAGCCCACCAGGCTCCTCTGTCCATGGGATTTTGCAGGCAAGAGTACTGGAGTGGGTTGCCATTGCCTTCTCCAAGAGGTAAAGCTAGGGCAGAGAAATGGAGTAATCCAGGGCCATTTCCATGATCCATGCTGCATGCTTGATTTTGCACACTCTTTAAATCTCAAACAAATGGAATCTGTCTATTGACCCAGAGTTTTAAGAGACTACATTTTTCCAAGATGTAAGATCCTCTGATAGAAGCACAGTCCCCAGTTAGTCCCACGTGAAACCCCTCTCTTAGTCAACTCCGTCTGTCCCTTCTTCCCCATCCCCTTCACATGTTAGGCTGAGAAATTTGGATCCTGGAGCTGCCCAGACTCCAGCTGTTTGATATTGTGAGGCTGATGGCAGCAGAGGGCAGGGGGCAACAGGCTCCAGATGAAAGCAAAAATTCAAACAGAACGAGACCTCAGAGATTTGATACCAAACTCAGTGGGTAACAGCCTCTGTTAAATTTGTTCAGTCAGCCATTTAAGAGGGAAGGAGTTTCTCACACATCCTGGAAGGGTATTTAGTGATGAGATGCTTCCAAAGAAGGGGATCAGTATTTCAGGGACTGAGCAGAGCAGAATCAAATGTCAAAGCTGCCAGAGCAAGCTTAGAGACAGGTAGTGTGCTGGCTTCTTTTGCTCCCGGTGTATTATTTTCTTGCTCTTTCATGAGTTACTAGGGAGTTACTAGGAGTTTTGGTCACAGCAACAGAAAACCCAGCTGTGCCTCACCTTAACTCCACCCTACCCTGCTTCTTTGGGTTTTGGGGAGTAGCCCTCAGGGCAGAGGCCATGACAAAGAAAGGGGAGTTGAGAGGAAGACAGAGCTATTGCGCTGGTGGTGCTCTCCAACTCAGATTCAGAACCCAGTTTCATCTTCTTTGCCCTCTATTTGTTGGATTCATCAACTTGAAAATGGAATCATTTGCGACTTGGTGGGCCGTTTGAGAAGCATCTTGCCTGTGATAAGAAAGGACTAGGAAAATGAATTACACAACCCACTGATTTCCTCATTCCTTAAAAAAAAAAAAAAAACAGAAATCTTTTTCTTATTTATCCAGGGGAGGTGAAGATGGGATCAGTCATGTCGCCTTATTTAAAGCTTTTTAGCATCTCCCAGCTCCCTTGGTACAAGGAGGACAAGTGCTCCCTGCTCTGGTCCAGTCCACCTTTCCAGCCTGGCTCCCCAGTGGCCCATCTGCCTGTATCTTGTGCTCCAGCATCTCTTTGCCCTTCCTCAGAGTACCACACTTTCTCATGCTTTCCAGCCTGCCCAATTTCTGTCTTCTTTGCCTTAAACCTGTTCTTCTCTTTTATACTCACCCTCTTACTCTTTACGATTTCCCTCTAACATAACATCAGTTCAGTTCAGTCGCTCAGTCATGTCTGACTCTTTGTGACCCCATGGACTGCAGCATGCCAGGCCTCCCTGTCCATCACTAACTCCCGGAGTTTACTCAAACTCATGTCCATTGAGTCGGTGATGCCATCCAACCATCTCATCCTCTGTTGTCCCCTTCTCATCCTGCCTTCAATCTTTCCCAGCATCAGGGTCTTTTCAAATGAGTCAGTTCTTTGCATCAGGTGGCCAAAGTATTGGAGTTTCAGCTTCAGCATCAGTCCTTCCAATGAATATTCAGGACTGATTTCTAATATCACTTCCTCTAGAAAACTTGCCTGAACCTCTCTCCAATTCCAGTTGTCCTGCATGGATCCCTCTTCTTACTTTTATTACAGCATCTATCATGAGCACTTCTCCGCTTGACTGGAATATCTTCAAGCTCAAAGGCAATCCCTGTTTCATCTCTATACTCCCAGAGCTTAGCCTGATACTTGGCACAAAGTGAATGCCCAATATAGAAATACTTGAATGAAGAATTAATAAAATTAAGTATCTCTGTCATAGAAGTTGAAGCCTAATGGATCTATGTAATCTAGAATGCTGAAAGGATTCTAATAACTGGTACTTCACTTGAGGAGAAATCATAGTTATAAAACCAAAATCCAGGCTCTTAACTAAAGTACATAAAGACCGATTTGTCTTAAATATAAAATTGGATGGCTATTGTATAGTATTTTGCATTTAGATGTTAATGGTACATTTGAAATGATAGCACATGACCGACATAGTTGCATGTTTTTTTTCTTTTTCTTTTGAGATAGTCACGTGTGTTGTAAGAAATACCAGAGAGATTTCCCCCTAACTACAGCATACTATCTAGGAGAAGGCAATGGCACCCAACTCCAGTACTCTTGCCTGGAAAATCCCATGGGCGGAGGAGCCTGGTAGACTGCAATCCATGGGGTCACTAAGAGTTGGACACGACTGAGCTACTTCACTTTCACTTTTCACTTTCATGCATTGGAGAAGGAAATGGCAACCCACTCCAGTGTTCTTGCCTGGAGAATCCCAGGGACGGGGGAGCCTGGTGGGCTGCCATCTATGGGGTCGCACAGAGTCGGACACGACTGACGTGACTTAGCAGCACAGCATACTATCTAGCCTAAATGGAGTACAATATCTTAAATCAAAGATATTTAAACAATACCTTAACATTTGATTCTGATACATCAGTCATTTACTTTCTTCAGATTTTGCCAGTTTTACTTGCACTCATTTGTGACTAGTTGTTTGTTTTAAAAATGATTTGTAGGTTATTGTGTGTATGCAGCCCAGCCCCTAAAAGTCTGGCCACAGTAAGACTCAGGATCTTGCCCAGCTGGTCCCAAAAAGAAAGGGCTTGCATCTTTTCCAGAAAGTCTGTGGCAACAGGATTCATTCCTGACTCAGTCTCTGTTTATACCCTCTTTAACCCTTCTTTGGGCTTCCCTGGTGGGTCAGAGGTTAAAGCGTCTGCCTGCAATGTGGGAGACCTAGGTTCAATCCCTGGGTCGGGAAGATCCCCTGGAGAAGGAAATGGCAACCCACTCCAGTATTCTTGCCTGGAGAATCCCATGGACTGAGGAGCCTGGTGGGCTACAGTCCATGGGGTCGCAAAGAGTTGGGCACGACTGAGCTACTTCACTTTCACTTTCACTTAACCTTTCTTTGAATGTCGTGTTCCTCCTCTGACAGGTCAAGCAAGAACCCAGTTTCTGGAGGATGCTTGATGAGTTGGAACAATTCCACCATCCACATTTTCTGCCATTGGTCAACACACCCACAGGTAGACTGTATTATTTGTAGAATTCAGAGGAAAATAAAAATGCAGGGAGGGTCCCAGTCAAGAATCAGGGTGTCAATTTCCCTTTCCCATACCCAGAGCAGAAAGGTGAACCCCCAAGGTGTCACAACCTCTATACAAGATACACTAGGGGATGGATTAGAGGCCTGAGTCCAGTTGTCTGTTGAGAGTGCTATAGATCTACCAACCCAGGGTGGGGACAGCCACTGCCTTGCCCTTCTCTGAGATGCAGTGGGTACATGCTGTACTCCCACCCTCCCCATACTTGTGCTCTGGCCCCCACCAGGGGCAGAGGGCAACTGAGACGCACTTATGTGGTGGGGAAGTCTGGGGGAAGCTAGGGTACTAGGGTTCAAAGGACTGAACAGCTGAGAACCTATCCCAGGAAGGCAGAGGGAGGCAGGACCCACGTGAGCTAAGATCCCAAGCCTCCCGTGTATGTTCCATTGTCCAGTCTAACTTCATTTACAAAATACAAAGTCACAGACAGACTTTCAAGATGATGGCCACAGAGATTAAAACCAAGCAGGAGGCCCTTCTGAGTACCAGACTCTGTAACCACACTGGCCACATTCCCATGAAGCTGCCTGAACACACCAAACTCAAACCTTCCTGAAACTGTAACTTTCTACTCTCCCTTGAGACTGGAATCATCTCCTTTATTCTACAGTGGGGTCTAAGAATAATGGCATGGAGCAGTGAAACTTTCTTATATTTGATTCTCCTCAGTAAAATGAGTAATGTTAGCAAAGAAAAAATCTGCTTCTTTCTCTCGCTCTTTTTTTTATATCTGTCTGATGCAAACCAATAACAAAAAAAGAAAAGTTAGTCTTAAAACTGCCTTGGTGAGTAACCCCATGATCTATTCAACTGTTAGAAAAACTTGGGGATCATCTTTGGTGCCTTTTTTTCCCTTCACTCTTTTCATTCAATAGTCACCAACTTCTGTAGTGCCACTTCCAAAGTCTCCCCAGAATTTATTATCTGCATTCAGTCCCTTCTGCAAGTGCCCTAATCCAGACTTGCCATCATTTCTCATATTGAATCAACCTCTTGATTAATCTCCCTACTTCCCATCTGCCTCCATTTGTCACATTCCTGACAGAGACATCTTTAGAAATAGCAAATTCAATCATGCCATATCCATTCCTCTTCCTGACCTCACCACTTTTAGGATGAAATCAAACTCCTTAGCAAAGCACACAGCACCTTTCACACAGTCCCTAGCAAGTATCTCTTCAATATGCTCTCCTACCATTTCCCACTCCTGACCCTATTCCCTCCCTCACCATACAGAACTTCTTTAGAACACTCCAGATCATTCCTTTCTCTAGGTCTTTGGTTATGTGGTGCCCTGGCTTGGAACATCTTTTCTGTCATCTGCACCAGACGCCTACCTGTCCTGCAAAATCGAGCTCAATTATTAGCTCCCCTGGCCCTCTGTGCCCATCTCGCCTTCCTGGCATGTGAGCGGTGCCTGTTAACCAAGGACCAATATCACTTGCTATTTACTCTTATCATAACATCTACTGCACTGCTTTAATAATTATTTCAAACTGTCATGTTTCTCAACACAGGGGATGCCATTCACATTATGGTGTATTTTCAGTTTTCCTTGCCTGATGTGAAACTCTGCTAGTCAGGTCCTGGGCCTTAATTATCTTTGAACAACTTCTGGAATATGGAAGGCAGTGGGCAAAAGGAAGGAAGGAAAAGAAAAAGGAAGCCTTGCAACTGCCATTCTGTAATATTTCTTTCTGTCTCAACTCTGGTCCTCCATGCCCTCCCCCGATCAGTTTGATATCTTAAGAGCCAATATAGATCAACAGCAGAGCCAAACTGATTGTGCAGACCTGGGTTCCTTAGGTGATGGGAAATCATGATTTGCCCAAATCTGAAGCAGGGGCTGCATGCAGACTCAGCTTCGTTCCTCAACTTGGGGCCTTCTGATGTGGAACACAGAGATGTTGAAACTTTTCTCCCTCAGGAATGACTGGTTCATAAAGTTATAAAACACTTTGAAAAACAAATGGAAATGCCTAAATATATAGAGCCAGAAAACATTTCTGTTTTATGAACATAAAAAAAAAACTTAAAAATGAATAACATGCAGTTGTCAAAACTCACAGAATTATACTTCATAAAAAAAGGAAAAACAAACTACTGCATAACTCAAATGGTAAAGAATCTGCCTGTAATGCCAGAGACCCAGGTTCAATCCCTGGGTCAGGAAGATCCCCCTGGAGAAGGGCATGGCAACCCACCCCAGTATTCTTGCCTGGAGAATTCCAGGGACAGAGAAGCCTGGCAGGCTACAGTCCGTGGGGTTGCAAAGAGTTGGACATGACTGAGTTACTAACACACACACACACACTCATACTTCATAAAGAAAATTTACTATATAGAAATTTAAAAAAATGAACCAGGATGAAGGAGGAACCCCAAATGGAATATAAACTGTAACAACTGAATCTAACTATATTACAAATGAATAACAGAATCATAATGTAGGGCTGGGGAAGAAAAGAATTAAGTACTTTGGAAATCAATATTTTGGCTGGTTACTATAAAGCTAATGGCAAAAAGAACTGTATACAATTACTGTATTCTAGTTAGTAAATCTGCTACTTGTGTATATATGAGGGTTGAACATATACTTAAATACACTGTAGATAATCAAAGTCAGGCTTTTCACTGTCAGAGTAATAAGTCACAAATAAGGAAAGAAGGAAGGCTAGAATGAAATTTGTGGTTTTAGATGAGAGTCAGAGGTATCAGTGTGTTGTGGCTGTGTGTGTGTGTGTGTTTAGAGAGAGAGATGCAGAAGTATAGGTGTATTTATGTACCTAGTATGCTCCTAGTATTCTTATGCAGATGTCCTAGCTCTATCTGCTGAGAGGCCTAAAAGCAGTGACATCCCAATAGCAGCGAACACACCCACCACAGAAGTCCTGGTTTTTACATCCTATTCTCCAGTCTGAGGAATTAGGGATTCCTAAAAAAAGTGTTTGATTCCAGGGCTGCTGCTGCTGCTGCTCCTAAGTTACTTCAGTCGTGTCCGACTCTGTGCAACCCCATAGAAGGAAGCCCACCAGGCTCTCCCGTCCCTGGGACTCTCCAGGCAAGAACACTGGAGTGGGTTGCCATTTCCTTCTCCAATGCATGAAAGTGAAAAGTGAAAGTGAAGTCTCTCAGTCGTGTCCGACTCTTAGTGACCCCATGGACTGCAGCCTTCCAGGGTCCTTTGTCCATGGGATTTTCCAGGCAAGAGTACTGGAGTGGGGTGCCAGTGCCTTCTCCGGATTCCAGGGCTGGGGTGAGATAAATATAAGTTGAGGCAGGAGCATCTAATGCTGCTAGAGAAACAAAGAAGTACTCAAAAAAGGACAATGGCACGCCACTCCAGTACTCTTGCCTGGAAAATCCCATGGACGGAGGAACCTGGTGGGCTGCAGTCCATGGGGTTGCTAAGAGTCAGACACGACTGAGCGACTTCACTTTCACTTTTCATTTTTATGCACTGGAGAAGGAAATGGCAACCCACTCCAGTGTTCTTGCCTGGAGAATCCCAGGGACAGGGGAGCCTGGTGGGCTGCCGTCTATGGGGTCACACAGAGTCGGACACGACTGAAGCGACTTAGCAGCAGCAGAGTTGAAAGGGCAAAGTAGCCAACATGCAACCAAAGCTGGTATAATTTTATCCACAAAACAAATATGGATTGTATTAGATTATAACTCATAGAACAAAATAAATATCCATGAAGCCAGGTTGATATAAATAAATAGCTGAATGAATGAATGAGGTAGAAGGGGGAGCTTTTCCTTAGAGAAGAATTCCAAATAATAAATGTAGAAGTAGTTAGGGAAATAGAAAATATTTATTAGAACACCACAGCAATAATTTTTCAGGCAAGACTGAGTGATGGATGGTAAAATTAGCAGACAAAATTTGAAGAAAAACAAGATATTTGCATAGTCTCAAACTATCGCTCCTAATGTTAGTCACAATGATTAAAACCTGCCTTTACTGTGAAGAAACCCAGGAGATACCACCAAGTGATTAATGTTAACATCACTGGTGGTAAGATATATAGATATTATGCCACCCCAGCATGGTATACTGAGAAGGACATATCACATCTGTGGCATTCTTGTCCCCAGATGGAAAACATCAAACAAATAAAAGTTGAGGGACAGTTGATAAAATAACTGACCAGTTCTCCTCAAAATCATCAGGGTCAAGAAAAGACTAAGGAATTGCTGCAGATTAAGAAGACCAAGGATACGTAAAAACTGCATTCAATGTGGGATCCTGCACTGACTCCAGAGCAGAAAAAGGACATTAGAGGAAGCACTGATGAAATCTAAAACAGTCCATGGTTTAGTTAATAGTACTGTAATGATGTTTCTTAGTTTTGATTACTGAACTTGGTTGTTAAGGATGATAGCAATAGAGAAATCGAGTGGAGGACGTAAAGGAACTCACTGTACTGTTTTTGCAACTTTTATAAAGTTACTTGAATAAAAAGTTGAAAAAATGAAGGGGGTCCATGCAGGTAAAAAGGAAGAAGTGGATGAAAGAGAAAAGTGGGTACAGCAGGTCTGAAGTTCTCTGGCAGTGAATGTACTGTAGGAATGGAAGTAAGTTCAGAATGGCTCAATAGAGCGGGGAGGTGGGGATTTTCTTCTTTTACATCATAATGGAAAAATCACAGTTTCTCATTTTAAGTCACTCATTTAAAAACTGGAGGACCATTCAAGCGGCCATGGGCTAGTCTTGGCCTTCACAAATGTTCAGGCCTACTCTGGAGCTACAGACAGCACCTCCAGGACTTGCTCTAGATGTTTCAAAAGAGTATGTGAGTGCTTAGCCAGGGGCCAGATTGGGGGTCACCTGGAGAGCCTGGGGACTTGTATCTCACAGACCCCTCAGACATATTAAGTAGGGAAGTCAAATCTTAGGGTTACTTAAGACAGCATGGAAAGAACACAACGGGACTAGGGCTTTTGGTCCAAATGTTAAAGGACATCTATTATCACAGTGAAGCTGTCCATGCCACTAGGATTGCATGGGTCGTCATGGGGCCACATCTTCCCCTGAGCTGAGCTCAACTGGGTCTTGCCACATTTGTCTCTGGGATGATGACCAACTCCCCTTTCTGCCTGTCATATAATTTCTTAGATGTGTCACGACATCTTAACAGATTTGGAAGGCATTCTCCCCATAAGCTGACCTGGGATATCTCTTGTCTACTAGAGTTGCTTCTGTTGCCACAATTTCCAATTGTATGGGTTTAAACAAATCACTAAGCCGTATGTTTCATTTCCTTATCTGTAAAATGAGGACAATGATAATACCTATCTCACAAGATTAAGAATCAATAGAGATAGTATATGTGAAAATACTGTTCAAAGAATAATGTGGTTTAGTTCCTAAGTCATGTCCGACTCTTGTGACCCCATGGACTGTAGCCCTCCAGACTCCTCTGTCTGTGGGATTTTTCAGGCAAGAATACTGGAGTGGGTTGCCATTTCTTTCTCCGAGGGATCTTCCCAACTCAGGGATTGAACTTGGGTCTCCTCATTGCAGGCAGATTCTTTATCAACTGAAAACGCTTAACAAATGTCAATTTTAATTTCACTGTTCCAACACAAAAAAACATATGGCATTTAAAAAATGTTAAATAAAACCCCATAGGCACACATAGAAGCCAATAATTTCAGTAAAGCCATCCCTTTTGTTTTTAAACCTAAAACATAATTTTCTACACTCAGCCATGTAGTTAGATGTGAGACGCGGGATTCTTTTCTATGGCATCCTTAGCAGTGAGAGCCCAGCCTGGTCGCCAGGACCATAAAAACAGAAGGCTGTTGATCATTAGCCTGCGTAAAACACAGCACTTGGGCATCTCACTTGGAACTCGCTTTTTAACTTGTTTCAAGAGGTGGCGCTTAGAACTGAAAAGAGCATTGTATGTCTGAATGAGTGCACCAAAACACCAGGCCAGACTGGGGTGTGGGCACCCACTTATGTGTGCAACTGCCTTTTTACCTAATTAATCCTCTCCTTGCAAGCCTGAACGTGGCCTGTGAACTTCACATTCCACTGTTAACTGGAACTCTGGGTCCTACAAAACCTGGAGGCTTTAATGGAACGTTATTTGTTCAGGGTCCTTGAAGCAATGATATCTAATGCAGCAGAAGCAAAGAGAAAATGCCCTGAGTGTTAGTGAGAACAGTTGATTTCCATCACCGATCTGGCCCTGTCACTGCCCTGCTTAGAAGCCTTGGATGGCTCCCCTCCTGGACAGAGTCCAAACTCTTCTCAACCAACCCGGACACATCTCTCCACACACTCAGGCCACACCCACTGCCCCTACCTCCCACATCACAGGGCCTGCACTTCTCCAAGTGTGGTTTGCAAGGCTACCTGTAAGAAAATAAACCAGCTGTGTTTGCACAAAATGCAGGTATCGCTGCTGGCCCTCAGGGCTACTGAATCCACATTTCTGAGTGTAGAGACATCAGAATTTTGCACATCAAAAGTAGCTCCTCTAGCCATTCTCAGAAACACAAAAGTTTGGGGGCCGCCCATCTGGCCACACTCAGCAAGCTCTCTGTTCCTTGAAGTCGGCATGCATATTATTTCTCAGTTCCTCTGCCTCATTCTTTTCCTCTCCACAAACTTACTAAGGGAAGCGCCCTTTCTTGAGTTCCTTCTGTAAGCCGAATGCAGTCCATACATTGAGGCTTCGAGGATCAGTCCAGATTCCTGGATTCTCTGCTGCCTTTCCTCATTCCCTCTCAAACAACGAACACAAGTAACTGAACACTTACTAAGCTTCATGTCCCCAGTGCAGAGAGAGAATAGAAATGGATTTAATTTAGTCTCTGTCCTCAAGACGCTCAACCAGAGTGACAGAGATCTCTTGTGTCTGTGCCTCTAGTCTCTCAGTTGAGAGAGACTCTCAGAACCAGGGAACTGGAAAAGATGGGGTGTCAGCCAGCCGGGGCCGGGGTGGTGGGTGGCTCTATGGGCAGTAAGATGCGTATAATGTACCCAGAATTCATCACATGCCAAGCCAGCAGTCTTTTTCTTTTAAAAGTGTCTTTCACTGAGGGAATGCCAAAGTGCTCTACTAGCAGGTTTGATTTGGGTACAAGTTTTAACAGAGGGTAAAACTGAGGCTCTGGGGTATTGAATCTCCTTCTGTAGGTTTTTGAGTAAGACACGGCAGAACTGAGTCCATGAGAACTTCTCTGAGCGTATGCTGGCACGGGGCCCACACGTCAACGGCCCTTTCCTAATGCGCTCCGAATGAGAGAGTGAATCGGTGAACAATCCATCTGCTTTATAATTTTCTAAAAAAAATAAACCACCTCTGACAGAACTAGCCTAGAGCTTGAGTCTCTGCTCCAATACTGAATTTCCCTCACATTCCGAGACTTTGGGCCTACTCCTCTTCCTCTGTATTTTTCGTCCCTTCTTCTCTTTTCAGATTTTTAGCTTTAATTTGTCCAAACTGTCTTTTCCCCTTAATTTTGCAAATTAGTTTCTTCTTCTTCCTAGGTTTTTTACTTGGTACTTCTAAGTTTCTTTTTCTTCTCTCACCTTATACCCCTCCTTTTCCCACCCCCTTCCCCCTTCCCTCCCCGCTGTCCCCTCCCTCCCTCCCTGTGGCCCACATCCTGAGTCTGAATGCAGGCAGGATTAATCCAGCAGAGAACACGATGTCTGAGAGCCATGACAGATGCACTAAAGCGTGCAGCGGTGATAAAAGGCAGCTCTGATGGGCTCTGTCAGGAATCCCTCAGAAACACTGAGGGGAAACATTTGCTAACCCCTTTCCTGGCTCCAGGCCCCCGGGCCCCACAGCAGGATCATACCTAGAAAAGCCAAGGGAGAAAAGTAGAGAAACTAGAAAGTCTCCTTCCCCTCCTGTCACCCCACACAAGAGACTTTTCCCCACAGCCCCAATTCTCTGACTCTTCACCTGAAAAGCCCCCTAGGTTAAAACTGTGAGTGGCCACAACCTTTGATTTAAGTCCTGGGTTGTTGAAGGAATGCTGTAAGGCATCTTAGGAGAGAAGCCTGCATAACCTACTGCTGGCTTATAAAGAGCAAGATGAGTGGTAGGAAAAAAGATCCCTATAAAGGGTCTGATCCAACATCCAGGGTATGTGTACAAATGCACACGTATGTATGTATGAACGTAAACGTAATAGTGCATTCTGCTTCTACTTCCCCTCCAAGTACACTCAACTAGAAAGGATTTGCCCAGCTCAGAGAGTGTGTGGGTATGTGGGACAAGAAATAGAATGTGATTTATTACCTACTGAATTGGTTTACTAAGCAATACAAACTTTTACCCAGATTGACTTAATTAACCAAACAAATAATGATTGATACACTCTGTGTTGAAGAGATAGAAAGATCAAAATACTTCCCAGTACTTATTCACGTTTCCAATTTTGTTTTGTCCCCTTGGTCTTACTTGATTCCCTAGACCCACTGCCATCCTAAATGCTTCTACATTCGTCACTACTAGTCTGTTGGGACACTGAGCACCTTCCTTTCACAGGGCTGCAGCCTGGTTATTTAAACACTGTCCCACTGGTACTGTCTGTCTCTGGTTCTCCCTTCCTCCCCTTGATTTCTGGCCCCTCCAGCTCCAATATCCAGATAGGCAGGGGCCTAGCCAGGCTAATGGTTGACTGTTGGGGTCTTCTGAGGCAATAAAAACTGGGTTTCTGTAAAACTCGTTTCAAATGCTCACCACTTCTGGAGAGCCTGAATTTTCGTCCTTTCCCATTATTACTTTAGGAAAAAAATAGATTTACCTGGTTGGTACTAAGGTGATAAGTTGCAGGGCTTTAAAGTTTCACTAGGGAAAAGCAAGGTAGTTTCATGGTTCATAGCCTTCTCCTGGCGAAGGGACTTGCATAACTCAACGAAGCTATGAGCCATGCCATGCAGGGCCACCTAGATGGGATGGATGGGTCATAGAGAACAGTTTTGACAAAACTCAGTCTACTGGAGGAGGAAATGGCAAACTGCTCCAGTAATCTTGCCTAGAGAACCCCATGGACAGTATAAAAAGGCAAAAATGACATCTCCTGATACTTCAGCCACCAGATACAAAGAGCTGACTCATTGGAAGAGACCCTGATGCTGGGAAAGATTGAAAACACGAAAAGAAAGGGCTGGCAGAGCATGAGATGGTTAGATACTATCACCGACTCAATGGACATGAATTTGAGCAAACTCCAAGAAATAGTGGGGGACAGAGAAGCCTGGTGTGCCGTAGTCCATAGGGTCACAAAGAGTGAGACACGATTTAGCCACTGAACAACAACAACAAAATATCCAATCATTCACCAAATAATATTCAAATACTATCACATGCCAAGCTCTACATGCAGTGGCAGAGGTCTGCATGGCAACCTTAGAAAGGGCTACTTCTTTGAAACACAGAAAAGCAAATTTAGTTGTTTTGTTTAAACAAATAGTCTCTGAATTCTTATTATGTGCCAGCCATTCTGCTTGGTCATGGAGACATGGAGAAACAGGCCTCTGTCCTTGGAAGCTCATACAGGCCTTCAGTGACATAATCGGAGAGAAGCTCAGCCTAGTGGGCTGGGTGATCTCAGAATTGGAGGACTGGGGGAGTGGGGGAGAGACAGGAAGGGGGCGTAAACAAATCAATTAAGTCTTCCAGAAGGAGGTAGCACATTAGCTGTGGTGTGAGTAAAGGAAAAAAAGGATAAGACTTTGAGCTAGGAAGCAGGGACATTCTCAGAGGAAGAAGAGATCTGATAAATGACAGAGATAAAATTGCTCAAAGGACAGATTATTGACAGGCAAAGTTAGGGGTTTTTTTTAATAGTCATTACGGAGCATTAAGGGTTTTGAGCAGGAAATTGACATGCTTTGAGTTACGGCTTTTGGAAGAAGGTAGAGATACAAGCTAGAGTACTAGAGGATTAATCAGGTAATTGTACTAATATGGTGAGATGAAGTGAGTGTCAAAACTGGATAGTGGGAGAGGGAACTGAGAGAACAGGTGAGATGGTCAACAGGCACATGAAAAGATGCTCAACATTGCTAATTATCAGAGAAATGCAAGTTAAAACTACAATGAGGTATCACCTCACACCATCAGAATCACCATCATTAAAAAGTCTACAAACAATAAATGCTGGAGTGGGTGTTGAGATTTAATCCTAGTTATTAGCCTATCATCTGAGAGAGGGACTTCTGCAGCACCTTCCAGCCCAGGAGAAATGTTACCTCTGACTAACCAGGAGGGAGCCAATTTTGCAAATTCTGGAAGTTTAAGGAAGTGATGCTTTCAGAATCAGAGGCTCCTGTCCTGTTGATTCCACACTGATTCAGGGTCCTAGTATTTTCCAACGAGGCCCCTGATTTTAACATAGCAGTCCTGCTTTGCTGAGCACTGAAATATCTCTGGAGCTCTGCAGCTTTATCTATGAGACCTATCTTTTGCACACTCTACTCTTGGCTGCATCTTTGTAAGCTATGAAAGAAGCCTTTGGGCTCACACATTCAGTCTTAGCTGTTTACTAATGGCCTGGTTTCTTATTAGCCCTCTGCAGGGAGTCAATACAACTTACCAGTAATCAGACTCCACTCTCTTTGTGGATACTGATTCCCTTATGGTTTTTCAAAGTCTTGACTCTTTGGACCTGCCAGCATTGCCCTCCATGGAGACATTTTTATCTCTTGTGAAACCTTCACCACCACTGTGTGACCATCTGTGCCACACATATCACTGACGATGGTGTCCTCTTGACCCACTGATGGTTGAAAGAGTCAGCCTCAGAACCCTACTTATTGCCCCCATCCTCAGACCACTCCTGGCACTGTGTTAGTTTAGGTCCATTTCCCTGTTTTACAGATAATGACACTGAGGCTTAGGATTAAGTCTTAGGTTAAGGATTTTGCTAAAGACCATGCAGCATAGGATTTGAACCCAGGTCTTGGTCTGTGCTCTTTCCATAGGTAAATAGGGAAGAGGTGACTGATGGCTGAAGGGCACATGGGGGTGAGCCATCTCCTGATCCTTGCCCCATAAGCCAGCCTAAACAATGCCTGGGCCCAATAGAGTTCCCAAGGAGCTGAAGCGGACAGCGTTAGTCATTGTTTAGCTATATCATACTTATTTAGCCTTTTAAAAATTTTCTGAGAAATCATTTCTTTCTATTTCCTTAATCACTCTTGAATATCTTCTTATAATAAAATACACAGAGGAAGACACTTGTGGCTGAGAGCGGAGGCCTGTCTAGGGCAGGACTGGAGGCAGGATAAGGTCTGAAGCCTGTTTTGTGCAGAGGTGGATGAAGCATTGTACTACTAGCTCTGTGCAGACACCCTGCCCAGGGGCCAGCCCTGAGGGCAGCCAGGGACTCCCTCTGTTTATCCCGACAGCCTGAAAAAGACTCTTTGCTGACTGGCGTAATCTTTCTTGATAAACATATTAATTTTCTGTCTCAGCTCAGTGGAGACGATCCCTGGATCAGTAATACAAGTTCTAATAATATTTTCCTTTTCTATGGTGACTTCTGAGTTGGCTTAGATGGTAGAGGAGAAAGTCAGAGGTGACCAGTGTTCATAAAACAGCAGTCTTCGCTCTCGAAATGAATGAGATCACAATGTGCTCTTCTGCTGCCCCTGATGGACACAACTGAAGCAACTTAGCAGCAGCAGCAGCTGCCCCTGATGGGCAGGTGATGACTGCCAAGTGGACCAGGCTGATACAAAGGGAGAGTGAGGAGCAGAGGAACAAGAGTCTCTGGTCAATGAGTGTCCTGGGCAAGCTGTTGGGTGCTTGACCAAGAATATCCCTGTTTAGCTCAGTTTACTACTGATCACTGGTGATTCCAGCACCTCTGAGTCAGGAGTATTATATATAATAGTATCCACCTCACTGGAAGTAAATAATAAAAGCAGATTAAGTACTTAGCAAGTGCCTGACAAGCACACATTGCATATTAGCTATTACTACAAAGAAACCTATTAAGTGCACCTATTTTATTCTCAGAGAATGGATTTATATTGGCAGGACTTTTGAAGCAGAAGAGTTTTGAATCCATATGCAGTTAGATCCATCAACCTTTTCCTTTCTTGTTTCTCCTCCCCTATAAGTATATTCCTATATATTCTTAGAGTTCTTCTATAGTTTACTTTTTTAAAAAATATTTACACCTTAATCCATCAGGAATGTATGTGGTATGAAGTAAGGAGATAATCTAATCTTTTTCCAAATAAACAATTTCCCCAAAGCCATGTATTGATTTGACATAATTTTCCTCTTGTGTTGATTCTTTCATGTATTTGGGTTTATATATTATGAAGCAACTTCTATACTAACATTTCTCAATAATGTTAATTGTGTCCTACACTAAGAATTTCTATTTAATTAGCTTACATTTAAAATCGTGCTCAAATTACTACTGCCTTTTGAATGGACTTCATATACTGCTGGAATTTAAAGTTGTAAAAGAGTAACATAGACCAACTTTCTAGAGAGAGCAATTTGGTTTAAAAATGTTTATTCACCAAAGTTGTCCCACTCCTGGTAATTTTCCTGACAAAAATAAATTCAGACATTTATGTATTTGTATATAAAGCTGTGCTCTCATTTGTAGATGCAAAAAGTTGGAAACTATTTTTTGAAAGGTATAGTGATGCAAATTATATTACATTTATAGAATGGGTTGGAATGGGGAGGGAGGAGGGAGGAGGGTTCAGGATGGGGAACACATGTATACCTGTGGCGGATTCATTTTGATATTTGGCAAAACTAATACAATTATGTAAAGTTTAAAAAATAAAATAAAATTAAAAAAAACCGTATTTTTGAAAAAAGTAATACACAGGAAATGTATTTTTATGTTAGATGAAAATACAGTATGCAAAATTTTATATGCACTATTATCTCATGGTGTTTTTTAAAAATTAGCTGTAGTCACAATGGTCTTCTTTCATTTCCTTGAACAAACTTTTTCGGTCTCAGAGACTTTGCATATTCTGGTTCCTCTCCCTGGAAAAATTTTCTACCTGGTCTTTATAAGACTAGCTTTTTTCATTCTTTGTTGTTATTTTAGTTGCTAAGTTGTGTCCAATCCTTTTAGGACCCCATAGACTGTAGCCTGCCTAGCTCATCTGTCCATGAGATTTGCCAGGCAAGAATACTGGGAGTGGGTTGCCATTTCCTTCTCCAGGGGATTTTCCCTACCCAGGGATCAAACCCATGTCTCCTGCATTGATTGGCAGGCAAATTCTTTACTACTGAGCCACCAGGGAAGATGGTGGTTCTTTAGGCTCTTTCAGTCTTCAGGTCTTTGCTTAAATGTATCATTTTAGAGCTTTCCCTAACTACTCTGTTAAAGGAGATCTATTTCCCCTCACCCATTAGTCTTCATGTTTAAGTATGTATTGGGCTTCCCTGGTGGCTCAGATGTAAAGCGTCTGCCTACAATGCAGTAGACCTGGGTTCAATCCCTGGGTCGGAAAGATTCCCTGGAGAAGGAAATGGCAACCCACTCCACTATTCTTGCCTGGAAAATCCCATGGACTGAGGATTCTGGTAGGCTACAGTCCATGGTGTCCCAAAGAGTTGGACATGACTGAGTGACTTCACTTTCACTTTAAGTATGTAATTATCTATTCCACATGGGCGAATTCTGCCTACTCATTTGGAAGGTTACTTCCAGATATCTAAGACCACATTTTTTTCTATTTTCTTTCAGAGCACTCATTCCTGCGATCTGATCGTATTGAATATGCACTGAATACTGCCCAACCCACTTTGCCATTCCCTAAAATTTTAAATCACCTGGTACATCCTTTAAATTGTCAATACATAAAAACATCAAAAAAGCATGGACCCTTATTTTACATCACTCACAAAAACTACCTGGAAATGGCTTAGGGACTTAAAAGTAAGACTGGAAACCATGAACTCCTAGAAGAGAGCATAGGGAAAAGCTTAGCAATGATTTTTTTTTTTTGGATATGACACCAAAAGCACAAACAACAAAAGCAAAAATAAACATGTGGAACTACATCAACCTAAAACGCTTCTGCACAGGAAATAAAACTATCAATAGAATGAAAAGGCAATCTATAGAATGGGGGAAAATATTTGCGAATTATATGTCTGATGAGGGGTTAATATCCAAAATACATAAGGAATGCATGCAACACAATAGCAACAATAATAATAATAATAACCTGATTTAAAAATGGGCAAAAGACCTGAACATTTTTCCAAAAATGATATACAAATGGCCAACAGGTACATGAAAATGTACTCAACATCACTAATACCAGGAAAATACAAATCAAAACCATGATGAGCTATACCTGCTAGAATGGCTGTTATCAAAAAGAGTTAACAAATGCTGGAGAAAAGGGACCACCTGTGCACTCTTGGTGGGAATGTAAATTGGCACAGCCATTACAGAAAACAGTACGGAGGTTCCCCAAATTAAAAATGGGGCTACCATATGATGCAGGAAATCCACTTCTGAGTATATACCCAAAGGAAATGAAATTACTGATATTATCTTAAAGATATATCTGCACCCCAATGTTCATAGCAGCATTATTTATAATAGCCAAGACATGGAAATAACCCAAGCATCCAATGATAGAAAATGAATAAAGAAAGCGTGAGCTATATATTTCAGCCATAAAAAAGAAGGAAGTCCTGCCATTTGAGACAACATAGATGAACCTTGAGGCATTATGCTAAAATCAGTCAGAAAAATACATATACTGTGTGATCTCATTTATATGTTCAAATCTTAAAAAACTAAAGGCAGACAAACAGTAGTTTGGTGGTTGTGGTGCATGGTGGGGGGAGCAGTATGATGGTCAAAGGGTACAAACTTGCGGTTATAAAGTGAATAAGTTCTGGGGATCTAATGTATACAGCAGCATGGTAACTGTGGTTAACAATACTATATTGTGTATTTGAAAGTTGCTAAGAAAGCAGATCTTAAAAGTTCTTGCCACACACAAAAAGTATAACTATGTGTGTTGATAAATGTGTTGTGTTAACTAACCTTATTGTGGTAATCATGTCACAATATATATAAATATCAAACTGTTACATTGTACACCTTAAACTTACCCATTGCTATATGTCAGTTGCATCTCAGTGAAGTTGGGAAAAAAATAAGCATCTCATTCTTTTACCAGGACAACCTGTGCAGAGGAGTAAGTTGCTGATGATCAAACTTAAGGCTGTTGTAACGCATGAAACAGTGATGAAATCCTAGAGGGTGTATTTCAACAGCCATGGTCCCCTCTACCACTTGCATTCCTTTAAGTTCATGTGAGAAAGAGGATGCGAGTCTGGTGAGAGTGAAGTCAGTCTGGGAGAGTCAAATGCCGTTTTTTCTTCTAGGTAGATGGGGCCCTGGATAATTGGACCCAGGTGCCTGGGAGAGAGGCCACAAAGCTTTCAAGGTGTAATCAAGCCTACTTAAGATTATAAACAGCATGTGTCCTTTGCTTGTCAGAGCTCTCTCAGCCTCAACTCTGACAGGACTCTCCAGTTCTTCCCTTCAAACAAAAGTCCTCGCCTCCTCCTTCTGTTTCCACAACCCAGTTCCCATGACTTTTGTTCTTCCCACTGCTGAAGGGATTCTGCTTCAATCCGTTTTCCCAATCCCAGAATCAATCAGATGTATCTCCAGTGTCAAGGATTCCTGGCAGGAGCCCCAAATGGGCAAGAGTGGAGTCCAGGTCCTCTGCACAGATGGAGTTGGCCCATGGCGGCCCTGTACAACACAAGATCACGGCAGGGCCATGATCTTGGCTAACTCCGCAGTGGCTGTCAAACTCACAGTAGCCTGGCATACTGGAGTTCAAAAAACCACACCAAGGACTTATCACAGCTGACACCTGACACTCACAGGTTAAGAACATGCAATTTTGATGAATCTGCCCAAATTTCAGCACCCATGAAATTCAAGTCTTTGATTTTCCTGAAGCTCAAATTTGAATTTCCTCTTTGTGAGGCTAATCTGTGGGGAATAGTGATTGAGCTGAGTCCACTGTTCAATTTCAAAGCAACTTGGTGTATTTACTTATATCACATGGACAGGGATATAAACTCTCCTCAGGGGACAGAAGGAACTCCTAACATTCTCACTTATACCCTGCTGTAATTTCTGGAGGAAATTATATGCTATGCAGTTGTCCCCAAACTTTTGACCCCAGGGACCGGTTTCGTGGAAGACAACTTTTCCACAGATCAGGGGGAGGGGGATGGTTTTGGGATGATTCAAGTACATTCTATTTATTGTGCTCTGTCCATGGAGTTCTCCAGGCAAGAGTACTAGAGTGGGTAGCCATTCCCTTCTCCAGGGGATCTTCCCGACGCAGGGATCAAACCTGGATCTCCTGCACTGCAGACAGATTCTTTACCATGTGAGCATCAGGAAAGCCCTGACTAACTTTTATCCATTATTATTACATCAGCTCCACCTCAGATCATCAAGTGTTAGATCCTGGAAGTTGGGGATCCCTGCTATAGAGGTAGGTAAAAATGTGGAGCTCCACAAGGAGATCCTCTTGATTTTCATGGATCTGTTATGGGCCTTGGGGCTTCCCTAGTGGCTCAGATGGTAAAGAATCTGCTCATAATGTGGGATATCCAGGTTCGATCCCTGGGTCAGGAATATCCTCTGGAGGAGGAAATGAAACCCACTCCAGTATTCTTGCCTAGGAAATTCCAAGGACAGAGGAGCCTGGCGGCCTACAATCCATGGGGTCTCGAAGAATCGGACACGACTGAGTGACTATCACACACACATATTATGGACCTTATTTTCTAACTCTTCCCCTAGCTTCTGAAACAGATAAACTCCATGTCCTCTTGCAGTCAAGATTCATTTAGTGTTTTCAGGCTGTCAGAAGGTCAGTAAGAGGAACTTAGAAGAGGGTCCCCATTATGTACCTTAGCCACAGAGGTGGTCACACCTCTGACATGTCCTGAAACTGTCCACAGGGTCACTCTCCTTCCCCCAAAGGGAAGAAAGCTCCTGTTGCAGGCTGCTCATGGGTCAGCTGTTGGCAGTCCAGGGCGGGCCTCCAGATACCCTGCACCTCCCCCCCATCATGCCCACGTGGGGGTGGTTAACACAGGGCCTCCTCCCCTGTGGAGAATTAATTGGAAATGTTACACTTCAAGAGGAAAAACAAGAGTAATGGAAAAGGCATCTGTGTGTGACCAAAGCCTTAACTGAAAACAGGTTTTCTCTGCTCCCAGGCTGGGAACCCAGGAGGAGCCTGGGAGCCCGGGAGGCAGCAGGCACAGTGTGCATCTGGGGATGGAGTGACCCTGCCGTGATCTGTGCATGAGGAGGGAAGGTGTGCGTGTGGAGGGGGCTACGAGGTTCAGGGGAGCAGGGGGAGAGGAGGAAAGTGGGGACGAAGAATTAGGAATGAGAGCTGTGCTGGGTGGTTTCTACTTTCTTCTGGGGTTGGGGTAGGGTAATGGAGGTAGGATGAACTAAGGTTATATCCGGTGGCTTCTTTGGAAACTGGGGCTTTTGAGTAATGACTAAAGTAATTTGACAAATACATGCTTAGTCACTTAAGTTGTTTCTCCTCTCTTCTAAACTTATTCCCACCCAGATAAGCCCACCCCTTCCAAGGCTCCCAACCCCAGCTTCCCTTGGCTGCCCTTCTACCAGCCCCTGTTACACTGGCCTTGTTTTTATAGACAGCCATTTTTTTCTCAAACCAAACTTAGGGGGACTGTAAGTCCAAATATTAGAAACAGAGTTTCCTGGCTTGGTATGTCTCTGGGTGCAGTCTATTGTTTTCAGATATGTCAATTAATTTCATAAACTTTTACTGAGCCCACTCTGGGTCAGAAATGATGCCATGCACAGGAAATAAAGGCACAGCCACTTTTCTCTAGAGTAGTGAGAACCATGGAGAAGGAAATAGAAACCCACTCCAATATTCTTGTCTGGAGAATCCCATGGACAGAGGAGCCTGGTGGGCTATAGTTCATGGGATTGCGAAGAGTTGGACACGACTGAGCAACTAACACACATAGTGAGAAACAAATTAGCAATTGGGATGCAAGGGGAAGAGTCATAGATGAAGACTTCCTGGAGATGACATCTGGACTGACTCTTGAATGGCGCGTGGGAGTTGCAGGCACTAAAGAGGAAAGGGGAACTCAGAAAAGACGGCTTAGTTCACATCCCAGGCCTGCTTCTTCGAAATTGGGGGGGCCCAAGTTGGGCCAACTATGTAATGTCTCTAGTAAGAACAACCCCACCGGGGGGTTATGAAGATAATTAAAAAACAAAGTGCTCTATGTAGGCCAGCCTTCTGGATTCTCAGTCCCAGAGGCCTTCATCTGCCTCTTCTTTCCTTCAGGACACTCCTGAGCAGCCATAAACTGCTAGGGCTTAGCTGCTAAACCTCTAAGATCTCAAACCATGAAAAGTCTTTGTGTCTCTCACTTTCCCACCTCTCTCCCACCTGTGCCGATGCTGGACTGCCTCTGTATCCCCTCTGTGAACTTTAGTCCCTTGATATTCCCCACCTCAGTTCATCTGATACATGACCTTCCCGAAGTGAGAGGCCATGGTCAGCAAATAAGTGGCCTCTCTGGCCTCATCCACGCCCTTACCTCAACGCTTCTGCTTGCATATGCCCAACCTTGCTCAGTGGCACTGTCTTTAGTTTCCTGTTCCTGTCACTTATGCAACCTACAGAAAGCCTGGGCTTCCCCAGTGGCTTATCAGGTAAAGAAGCCACCTGCAATGAACGACACACAGAGATGCAAGTTCGATCCCTGGGTCGGGAAGATCCCCTGAAGAAGGAAATGGCAACCTGCTCCAGTATTCTTGCCTGGAAAATTCCATGTACAGAGGAGCCTGGCAGGCTACAGTCTAAATGGTCACAAGAGTCAGACAGGACTGAGTGACTAAGCACACAAACACACAGAAAGCCCAGACTGCTTAGTTCCATTACACTGGATGCTTTCCAATCTCTCAGGAGCCTTTTCTACTTCTAAATTATCTTTCTAAGTTGCTCCTATTGAAATAAGTCAATGTATGCAAAGGGCCTAAAGAACTAAAGAGCCTCCTGATGTAAGTGAAAGAGGAGAGTGCAAAAGTTGCCTTAAAGCTCAACATTCAGAAAATTAAGATAATGGCATCCAGTCCCATTACTTCATGGCAAATAGACAGGTAAACAGTGGAAACAGTGACAGACTTTATTTTTGGGGGCTCCAAAATCACTGCAGATGGTGATTGCAGCCATGAAATTAAAAGACATTTACTCCCTGGAAGGAAAATTATGACCATCCTAGACAGCATATTAAAAAGCAGAGACATTACTTAGCCCACAAAGGTCCGTCTAGTCAAGGCTATGGTTTTTCCAGTGGTCATGTATGGATGTGAGAGTTGGACTGTGAAGAAAGCTGAGCGCTGAAGAATTGATGCTTTTGAACTGTGATGTTGGAGAAGACTCTTGATTGCAAGGAGAGCCAACCAGTCCATCCTAAAGGAAATCAGTCCTGAATATTCATTGGAAGGACTGATGTTGAAGCTGAAACTCCAATACTTTGGCTACCTGATGTGAAGAACTGACTCATTTGAAAAGACCCTGATGCTGGGAAAGATTGAAGGCAAGAGGAGAAGGGGATGACAGAGGATGAGATGGTTGGATGGTATCACCGACTTGATGGACATGAGTTTGAGTAAGCTCTGGGAGTTGGTGGAAGACAGGGAAGCCTGGCGTGCTGCAGTCCATGGGGTCGCAAAGAGTCAGACATGACTGAGCGACTGAACTGAATTGATGCAAAGGGCCTAGCACGTGGCCTGAAACAGTAAAAGTCCAACATGTTCACATCCCTCTCCTCTTTCCCTGATTCCTTGTCACATAAAAGTACTTAATCAAAACCTTTTCCATTCCTCTCACATCTCTGATTTCTTTAGGCCTAAGCTTTTACATTTTGCACAATCTTGTTCTAGTTCCTCATTCTCAGCTTACATATAATGATTAAGAGAACAGAGCTTGGTCTGGTCTGGTCGTCTTTAAGCCTCCATTTTCTCTTCTGTAAGATGGAAATTACAATAGATATTATAAAAAGTACCCTTGCTATAGGTCTGTTCAGAGGATTAACTGAAGAAGAGTGACTCTTACACATATGCACAAGGAGACATGTGAAAAATTGTTTATAGCTCATTGCTCAGAATAGCAAAATGGGAAACAACTCATATGCTTAATGATGAGACATAAGTAGTGTATTTTCACCCAATGGAATATACACAATAGTGAAAACTAGTGTTATTTAGTGTCACGTAACACATATAAATCTTAGTGACATAATGTTGAGTGACCAAAGTAAATTCCAACAGACATTATAGTATAACCTGTTTAGAAAGCTCAAAAACAAGCAAAATAAGTCAAATTTATTTTTAAGATAAGAATATATATGTAATTAAACAGAAAACAGAGCAAGGACTCATAGACACAGAAGTCAGGATCATGGTTTCCTCTGAGGTGGAGGGGTGGGATATGGATGAACACCTGGGTGGATGTGGATTACTGGTAATGGTTGGTTCTTAAGTTGGGTTATAGGTTCATCATGTTCATCATATTATTAAAGATTAAATAAAATAAGATAGGGTCATGCATGGATCAATGAGAAGAAAACCTAGTTCTAATCAGTCTCTTAAATTCCCTTCCTGTTTTCTGTCTGCTTACTAGCATCTTCATTTGATTATTTCATTAGCTCTTGAAACTCAAAATATGGAAAACTGACTTTATATTGCCTTCAATTTGCTTAGGCTCCTTAATTCCAAATTTTTTATAAATAAACTTCATCTGCTCCAGGGCAGTTTGTCCTATACCTAGATTTCTAAAAGACTCTCTGTTTCCCCTTAATTCAGCTATTTGACAAGTCTTACTTTCATGCCCAGAAAAAAATGCATCTAGAAAGAGGCAGAGCCAGAATCCTGCATCTGTTATACTATTTGTTGGTACAGCCTACACTTTTACTCACTCTGTGATACTGGCTCAGTGTGACCCTGAGGCAATGACCTCTGGCATTGAGGCCTGAGGATGCATCTGCCCTTCCCATCAGGGAAGCTGAAGCACCGGTCCACTCTTGTTGCTCCTACCTTCTGTTGAGCACTGGCCTCTCCAAATCCAGGCTGCTGAGTACCCAGACCCACCCCCTGAAGTCCTGCCCAGTGTCTGGCTTTGACAAAATTTGCCAGGCCTGTTGGACAGCTCTTAAGGCCACCCGGTAGGGAAGAGGGCTACACTGGGCTCAGTGTTGGTGGGAATAAACAGCTCTTGTGAGCAGCTGGGATCAAGGTGGACTCTGCCAGATGGAATCCCTGGCTTTTTCTTTTCTTGGGCCCTGCTGAGCAGCAATCTCCAAGAGCAACCATAGAGTACAGCCTCAATGAGTTCGTACAGCAGCAATGGGAAGGACAGGCTGGGGCCAGGAGATATGAAGGAGGTTTCGAGCACAGCCTCGACAGCCACTTCTCTGCCTGCAGAAGTGATTATTCCTAATAAGGACACAGCAGTTCCTGTTTATAGTTGTTCCAAACATCCCTCACGCCACAACCCCTTTACAAAATATATGCCAAGGCCCAGCAAACTTTTCTATTTAAAGACTCAGACACAGAGAACAGACTTGTGGGCATGGAGGTAGGGATGTAAAGGGTGGAATGAACTGAGAGAGTAACATTGAAACATATGCATTACCATATGTAAAATTAGATAGCTGGTGGAAACTTGCTGTGTGACGCAGGGAACTCAAATCCAGTGCTCTGTGACAACTTAGAGGGTGGGATGGTGTGGGAGGGAGGTTCAAGAGGGAGAGGACATACGTATACCTACGGCTGATTCATGTTAATATGTGGCAGAAACCAACATAATATTGTAAAGCAATATCCCCCGATTTAAAAGAAATAAATTTTAAAAGTAAATAAAGAAGAACAACAACAAATATAAAGGCTCCTCTGACTTTACAACTGGTTAGGTCTGCAACCTTGCTGGATTCTGGTCTCTGCTGCCTTACAAAAGAGACTTACTTTCTGTGTCTCAGCACAAATGCTCTGCCCTCTTTTCCCTCTTTTGTGTCTATCCTCAGGGTTCCCCTTGTGAGCTGAAGCTCATGAACAATGAACACCTACAGACAGGACCCTTTGGTGAGATCATTAACATTTCTTCAGATGTCTGGTCACCAGACACAGGAATTCTTCAAAATGCAAAGTAGACAATTCGTAAGAGATTGCCTGTAAAGGGAATTTATGTAATTTAGATCCTAGAGTTTCAGGTTCTGTGAGAGGAGAGGTTTCTTGACCAACTCTGCTGTTCATTAGGAGGTAGGTCAGCACGGGAGATGAAGGGTCTCAGGACACAGAAAGAGAAACCCGTAAGAAAAGTTTCCTTTCTTTAGGTAGTTTGGGGAACGCTGGTTTTTTTTTTGTTTTTGTTTTTTTCTGAAACATTCAACAAACATTTATTAAGGAACTACAGTATAAAATCATGCTGTTCTAGGACTGCTATTTCCTTGAGATTTAGAAGAACTGGACTCTTGACTACTAATTTCTTTTCCTTCTTTCCTCTTCTCTTCACCCCCTCTTTACCTCCTTCATCGAAGGGACCTAGCTCTCTCTCAGGACTCTGTCACAGTACCCTCTGTGAGAGGAGCTGGGCTTTGGCTTTAGCTGGGGCTTGTGATGTCAACTTTGCAGATAATTCACTCTGGGACCTTGGGCAAAGGATGAAATCCTTAATCTACAGGGTAGAGATCAAAAAGTTACCTCACAAGGTGGTGATAAGAATTAAATGAGGTAATATACACCAGACACTTAAAATAGTTCACATTTTATGATCAACAAATGATGGTTATTGTTATTTTTTGTTAATACCATTCTCTAATCTTACTGGGACTCATCACAGAACCTCATCTATCTGGAAGTCAACCGAAAAATACAAAACACATCAAAAGAAAAATATTTCTGAGCAACTAAAATTAGTGTCTATGGGTTGAAACACATTTTATTTGCAGAATGAGATTCTTATTTTGAGTCTATTTAATATTGCATGTGGAATCCTATTAAGCTCACAGCAGGTGAGGACTGTCAAACTAAACAGGGAAGTAGGCAGAGAGCATCAGAGTGTGAGAGCGGAACTCTGATGGTCAGAAACTAGAACTACAGACTAAGACGTAAGAATTACAACCATGCACTACTCAGGGACATTCAGAATAGGTCAATTTATTGAACACCCAACAGACAACAGATACTCTATTGGGTGTATTGGGCATATTGTTCAATTTAATCCTCACAGCAATCCTCTGTAGCATCTATTTTTATTGCTATGTTACAAAGGTAATGTGGAGGTTCCTAGAGTTTAAGACATTTGTCACAAAGCTAGGAAGGGGGTATACCTCAGAGCCTGCCTACATTAAAAAAAATTTTTTTTTATTGAAGGATAATTGCTTTACAGAATTTTGTTATTTTCTGTCAAACCTCAACATGAATCACCCATAGGTATACATATATCCCGTCTCTTTTGAACCTCCCTCCCATCTCCCTCCCCATCCCACCCCTCTAGGCTGATAGAGAGCCCCTGTTTGAGTTTCCTGAGCCATACAGCAAATTCCTGTTGGCTCTCTATTTTACATATGGTAATGTAAGTTTTCACGTTACTCTTTCCATACATCTCATTCTTTCCTCCCCTCTCCCCATGTCCATAAGTCTATTCTGTCTGTTTCTCCATTGTTGCCCTGTAAATAAATTCTTCAGTACCATTTTTATAGATTCCATGTATGTGTGTTAGAATACGATATTTATCTTTCTCTTTCTGACTCACTTCACTCTGTATAATAGATTCTAGGTTCATCCACCTCATCAGAACTAACTCAAGTATGTTCCTTGTTATGGCTGAGTAACATTCCATTGTGTATATGTACCACAACTTCTTTATCCATTCATCTGTTGATAGACATCTAGGTTGCTTTCGTGTTCTAGCTATTGTAAATAGTGCTGCAATGAGCAATGGGATACATTTCCCTTTTTCAATTTTGATTTCCTCAGGGTATATGCCTAGGAGTGGAATTGCTGGGTCATATGATGGTTTCATTCCTAGTTTTTTAAGGAATCTCCATACCGTCTTCCATAGTGGCTGTATCAATTTATGTTCCCACCAAAAGCGCAAGAGTGGTCCCTTTTATCCACTCCCTCTCCAGCATTTACCATTTGTAGACTTTTTGATGATGGCCATTCTGACTGATGTGAGGTGATATCTCATTGTAGTTTTGATTTGCATTTCTCTAATGATGAAAGATGTTGAGCATCTTTTCACATGTTTGTTAGTGGTCTGTATATCTCCTTTGGAGAAATGTCTGTTTAGGTCTTTTTCCCACTTTTTGATTGGGTTGTTTGTTTTTCTGGTTTTGAGTTGTATGAGCTGCTTGTATATTTTGGAAATTAATCCTTTGTCAATTGCTTCATTTGCTATTATTTTCTCCCATTCTGAGTGTTGTCTTTTCACCTTGCTTATAGTTTCCTTTGCTGTGCAAAAGCTTTTAAGTTTAATCAGGTCACACTTGTTTACTTTTGTTTTTATTTCCATTACTGTAGAAGGTGGGTCATGGAGGATCTTGCTTTGATTTACGTCCTTGAGTGTTTTGCGTATGTTTTCCTCTAAGAGTTTTATAGTTTCTGGTCTTATATTTAGGTCTTTAATCCGTTTTATCTTTGTGTATGGTGTTAGGAAGTGTTCTAATTTCATTCTTTTATATGTGCTGTCCAGTTTTCCCAGTACCATTTATTGAAGAGGCTGTTTTTGCCCCATTGTATATTCTTGCCTCCTTTGTCAAAAATAAGGTACCCATAGGTGCATGGGTTTATTTCTGGGTTTTCTATCTTGTTCCATTGATCTATATTTCTGTTTTTGTGCCAGTATTCCCCCATACTGTCTTGATGACTGTAGCTTTATAGTATAATCTGAAGTCAGGAAGGATGATTCCTCCAGCTCCATTCTTCTTTCTCAGGACTGCTTTGGCTATTCAGGGTCTTCTGTGTTTCCATATGGATTGTGAAGTTTTTTGTTTCAGTTCTATGAAAAATGCCATTGGTAATTTGATAGGGATCACACTGAATGTGTAGATTGCATTTGGTAGTACAGTCATTTTCACAATATTGATTCTTCCTACCCAGGAACATGGAATATCTCTCCATCTGTTTATGTTGTCTTTGATTCCTTTCATTAGTGTCTTAAAAATTTTCTGTGTACACTTCTTTTGTCTCCTTAGGTAAGTTTATTCTTAGATATTCAATTCTTTTTGTTGCAAAGGTGAATAGGATTGATTCCTTAATTTCCCTTTCAGATTTTTCATTGTTAGTATATAGAAATGCAAGTGATTTTTGTGTATTGATTTTGTATCCTGCAACTTTGCTAAATTCACTGATTAGCTCTAGTAATTTTCTGATATTATCTTTAGGGTTTTCTATGTACAGTATTGGAGAAGGCAATGGTACCCCAGTCCAGTACTCTTGCCGGGAAAATCCCATGGACGGAGGAGCCTGATGGGCTGCAGTCCATGGGGTCCCAAAGAGTTGGACACGACTGAGCGACTTCACTTTCACGCATTGGAGAAGAAAATGGCAACCCACTCCAGTGTTCTTGCCTAGAGAATCCCAGGGATGGGGGAGCCTGGTGGGCTGCCGTCTATGGGGTCGCACAGAGTCGGACACGACTAATGCGACTTAGCAGCAGCAGCAGCAGCATGTACAGTATCATGTCATCTGCAAACGGTGAGAGCTTTACTTCTTTTCCTATCTGGATTTCTTTTATTTTTTTTTTCTTCTCTGATTACTATAGCTAGGACTTTCAGAACTATGTTGAATAACAATGGTGGAAGTGGACACCCTTGTCTTGTTCCTGATCTTAGGGGGAATGCTTTCAGTTTTTCACCATTAAGAATAATGTTTGCCATAGATGTATCATATATGGCCTTTACTCTGTTGAGGTAGGTTCCTTCTATGCCTATTTTTTGAAGAGTTTTAATCATAAATGGTGCTGAATTTTGTCAAAGGGTTTTTCTGCATCTATTCAGATTATCATATGGTTTTTATCTTTCAATTTGTTAATATGGTGTATCATATTGATTTGTGAATATTGAAGAATCCTTGCATTCCTGGAATAAACCCAACTTGATTATGGTATATGAGCTTTTTGATGTTTGCTAAACTTTTGGTGAGGATTTTTGCATCTATGTTCATCAGTGATATTGGCCTGTAGTTTTCTTGGCCAGAGGAGCATAGCTTGCTGTGCTGCTCTTGTGAGTGTGAACTACAATTCTCAGGATGAGATTACTGAATGCTCAATTGGAAGGAGATACATACAATCAAGTCCTCCAAGCTGACACAAGCAGGCTCCAGCATACCACTGGGGGAGACTCATTCTTATATGCAACACCAGAGATCAAGCCCTGAGTCTTTGGAGTGGGAGCACTAACTCCAAGACCCTAGAGTACCAGAGAATTACCCCTAGGGAGTTTCAAATAGTGAGAATCCACACAAAGGAAACCACCTGAATACAAGACCCAGCATCACCCAACCACCAGGAGCACCCTGTGCAGGACACCTCATCTAAACAACAAAAATACAAACCAAATCATCAGCAGACAGGATTACCACCTCACTCAGCCTTGCTGATCAGAGGAAAAACAAACAACCAAACAAACAAAAACTCAGCACAAATCTCACCCTATATGAAGCTTTCACAAACCACTGGACCAATCTTAGGAGGGAAGAAACCAAAAGGAAGAAAGAAATCAACCCTGAAGCCTGGCAAAAGGAGACTTCAAACACACTAAGTTCAAAAAGATAACGAAAAGGCATAGAAATGCTATACAAATGAAGGAAAAAACTAGAAACACAGAAGTCCAAATAAATGAAGAGGAAATAGGCAAACTACCTGAAAAAAGAATTCAGAATAATGATAGTAAAGATGATCAAAAACCTTGAAAACAAAATGAGACTATGCAAGAGTTAATTAACAAAGACCTAGAAGAATTAAAGAATAAACATACAGAGACAAAAGACACAATTACTGAAATTAAAAATACTCTAGAAGGAATCAATAGCAGAATATCTGAAGCAGAAGAACGAATCAGTGAGCTGGAAGATAAAATGGTGGAAATAACTTCTGAAGAGCAGAATAAAGTAAAAAGAATGAAAAGAACTGAGAATAGTCTCAGAAACCTCTGGGACAATATCAAACACACCAACATTTGAAGTTGTAGGGGCCCCAGAGGAAGAAGAAAAAAGAAAGGTTATGAGAAAATTTTTGAAGAGATTATAGTTGAAAATTTCCCCAACATGGAAAAGGAAATAATCAAGTCCAAGAGGCACAAAGAGTCCCATACAGGATAAACCCAAGGAGAAACACACCAAGACACATACTAATCAAGCTAACAAAGACTAAACACAAAGAAAGAATATTAAAAGCAGCAAGGGAGAAGCAACAAGTAACATACAGGGGAAACCCCATACACTTAACATGTGATCTTTCAGCAGAAACTCTGCAGGCCAGAAGGGGATGGCAAGATATATTTAAAGTCCTAAAGAGAAAAATCTACAACCAAGATTACTGTACCTAGCAAGGATCTCATTCAAAATTGATGAAGAAATAAAAAGCTTTTCAGACAAGCAAAAGTTAAGAGAATTCAGTACTACCAAACCAGCTTTACAATAAATGTTAAAGGGATTTAGACTTATATAGTCAAGAAATACAAGAGAAGAAAAAAAGATATAAAAAATAAACCCCAAACATTTAAGAAAATGGCAATAGGAACATATACATCAATAATTACTTAAAATGTAAATGGATTAAATGCTCCAGCCAAAAGACACAGACTGGCTGAATGGATACAAAAACAAGACTCACATGTATACTGTCTAAAAGAAACCCACTTCAGACCTCAAGACACATATAGACTGAAAGTGAGAGGATGGAAAAATATATTCCATGCAAATGGGAAGCAAAAGAAAGCTGGGGTAGCAATCCTCATATCAGACAAATAGACCTTAAAATAAATATTCCAAGAGATAAGGAAGGATACTCCATAAAGATCAAGGCATCAATCCAAGAGGAAGACATAACAATTGTAAATATCTATGCACCCAACATAGGAGCACCTTAATACATAAGACAAACACTAACAGACATAAAAGGAGAAATTGACAGTAACACAATAATAGTAGGAGACTTTAACACCCCACTCACACCAATGGACAGATCATCAAAACAGAAAATTAATAAGGAAACACAAGTCTTAAATGATACATTAGCTAAGATGGATCTCATTGATATCTTCAGGACATTCCATCCAAATGCATAAGAATACACCTTCTTCTCAAGTGCACATGGAACATTCTCCAGGACAGACCATATCTTGGGTCACAAATCAAACCTCAGTAAATTTAAGAAAATTGAAATCGTATCAAGCATCTTCTCTGACCACAATGCTATGAGACTAGATTTCAATTACAAGAAAAAAAGTGTAAGAAACACAAACACATGGAGATTAAACAACATGTTTCTAAATAACCAACAGGTTACTGAAGAAATCAAAAGGGAAATGAAAAAAAGTTCTAGAAACAAATGACAATGAAAACACGACAATTCAAAACCTATGGGATGCAGCAAAAGCAGTTCTAAGAGGGAAGTTTATAGCAATACAATCCTACCTCAAGAAACAAGATAAACATCGAATAGACAACCTAACTTTACACCTAAAATAACTGGAAAAAGAAGAACAAAAAAACCCCAAAATTAGTAGAAGGAAAGAAATCATAAAGATCTGAACAGAAATAAATCAGAAAGAAATGAAAGAAACAATAGTAAAGATTAATAAAACTAAAAGCTGTTTCTTTGAGAAGATAAACAAAATTGACAAGCCTTTAGTCAGACTCATCAAGAAAAAAAAGAGAGAAGAATCAAATCAACAAAATTAGAAATGTAAAAGGAGAGGTTACATCAAATAATGCAGAAATACAAAGGATTATAAGAGATTATTATGAACAACTATATGGCAATAAAATGGATAACCTGGAAGAAATGGACAGATATTTAGAAAAGTTCAATCTTCCAGGACTGAACCAGAAAGAAATAGAAATTATGAACAACCCAATTGCAAGCACTGAAATTGAAGATGTGATGAAAAAAAAAAAAAAAAAAAAAAGAACTCCCAAAAAACAAAAGCCCAGGACCAGATGGCTTCACAGGAGAATTCTATCAAACACTTAGAGAAGAGCTAATGCCTATCCTTCTAAAACTCTTTCAAAAAATTGCAGCGAAACAAACACTTCCAAACTCATTCTATGAGGCCACCATCACCCTGATACCTGCCTACATTTAAAGTCCCACATTTCTGATACTCCACACTTGCCCCCATACAGCTCTTTAGATCTCTAAAGATCCCATGTCTGTCTGTCCTCCCTCCCTCCCTCTCTCCCTCCCTTCTTTCCTTACTTGCTTCCTTCTATTCATCCCCTTGATAACTGATACAGAGTCCCTGATGTCAGGGTACTAAAGAACACTTACTTTGAATGATTTTAGACTCACAAGAAGCTGCAAAATTATTTCCTATGTGTACTCTTCCTCTAGCTTACCACAGTGTATTTAATTAGTTCATAATCAGAGGGAAAAAACTAATGCCAGTACAATGCCATTAAATGCACTATAGACCTTATTTGGATTTCACTAATTTTTGCAGCATTCACTTCTCAATGAACTTATAGTCTAGTATTTCTCTTATTATAGCAGTTTATAATTGGCATTCCTCAAATAAAATTAAGTTCATATTTAAGAAGTTAAGGAAAAGTATATGCCTTTGGAAAATATTTCATTCAAAATCACTGAAATAAAATTTTTCACTGAAAAGGGTAAACTCTTTGCTCTCTGGAATATTTACTTCTTCAAAACAATACATTTTCCAAAGCATTCTAGATAGCCAGAGGTGACACTCTATGATTTCTCTTTATGGGATGAAACCGGCCAAGTCTTTAGTGATATAGAAATCCTTAAAGAATTTAGCTCATGTTCAAGGTGTTCACATTTAACTATACAGAGGTTTTCCTACCCTGGTTCTTTTCAGTTTCTAAAATGCATCAGGACGCCACATTACACAGTGTGGGTGGGATATTTTTAAGTCTAGCTATCTCCTCAATTCCTTCCATGTGTGCCACGGACTTTAAGTGCTGGAGTCAGGCATTTCTGAACACAATTTCCATAAGTAGATTCACCACTCCCCATTGAAGCACACACATCTGATCTAGTTTATGAGGGTGTGAGATGAGTCTTTTCTCTCACTTTGAGAACATTTAAAATGATTAAAAGTGAGACAGAGTGCTAGTTCTGACCTAGACAAGCTGGGGCCAAGAGAGTTCACTGTTTTTGCTGGCCTCCCACCAGGCAAGAGTGCAGCCCCTTAAACAGGGCTTTCAGGCTCTCTTACTCCATGCTTATCTCATTTTTCTGCATTCACTTTTTTCTTTCTAGGCATCCACTTTTTTCTCCCCAAATGAATAAAGGTCTCCTGTAGAGCCCTTTTACAGAGATGTCCAACCAGATTGAGCAGGTAGGTTCCAAGCTGGTTGTGGCATCTTCCTTCCCAACTGCTTTTTTTGCCTCTATAATCTCTATTTTTGCTAATATATCACCATCCTCCAAGACACTGAGACTTGAAACTTCAATAATACTCTCAATGCTGCCATGTCCTTTGCCCCTCACATCTGCTCAGGGCTGTCAATTCCATATCTTGCTCATGTCTCCTTCTGTCCCGTTGTTTCCATTCACGCTCTCTTGAATCCTGGGTGGGCAGGAAGGAAGCTGGCTGCTTGCCTTTGCCAAACTGTGAACTCGCTGAGGGTGGGATCTGCATCTTAGCCATCTCTGTGGCTCTGAGACAGCTGTGCCATGCTTGACAGATGGCAGGCCTCTGTGCTAGCTACTGAGTGGTTAACTCAGCAGCTGAATATCAATTCTGGAGGACTCATTCCCCCAGGCAGAGCTCTGCTCATTCCAGGCTGGGCTCCAAGGTCCCAGAGGAAAAAGCACAATGGGGAGGCAGGCCAGGTAGCTTGGGGAACACAGGTCTCCCTGTGCCTCTCACCACTTGCTTAGGCCACTCCTATCTGCCCAAGGGCCATCTTCCTCTCTCCTCTTACCCCAAACTTCCCTGTCCCCGCAGGTGAGCCTATTATCTGAGAGTTGGTGGTTATGGATTCAGATTTCCCGTTACCTGTTCTCAGCAACATGCAGTCCCTTCTCATTCAACTATTGAGTTTGTTCTGCTATTTACAATCTCTTACTTTCTCTGTTCTTGCTCATTGTGTTTACATGGGACATTCATATAGAAACGTTCTGTGTATGTGTGTGCATGTGCATATATCAGCACCACTTTGAAACTTACCCATCCCAGTCATTTCACCGTTTCACCTGCAATTGAACCAGAACTCAGAGACCAAAGTGGTGGCTCTGAGTTTACAGGGCCCGTTTGAGGCAGAGCCTTAGCAGATAACAGGATGTCATACATCCCCTGCCTCATGGCCTGCCCTGAGATCGAACTGATCATTGAAAACCCATCCCACAGAACTACATCTTTGAGCTGCATTCTGGTGGATTTTCTTAGCCAGGTACTTCCAAACTTCAAAAGTTGTCTCTAATACCCTAGATTTGTGTTTTATCTGCTTCAGAAGATAATCAAGATCAAGTCAGGTATTTTGCAGGATTACACATGGAACATGCATCTGGAATATTGGCTGCGAAATATGTGCTGGAGTCTCCAGACAGATTAAGCTTTGTCCCCATTGGATACTGAAGGGTCACAGAGTCTGCCACGCCTAGGACTTCCAGCTACACTTTGATTCACTGGAGACAGGGATGTGAGCCTGGATTGTGCTGGCTCCGAACCCCTTAAGCCCTTCAAAATGAGGATTCTGAAGAGCCCCTCAAATCTTTTTTGTGTTGAAGGCACTGTGTTTTTGGAAAAATACAACTTCCTACTTTTTATGCTGAATGCAAGGTTTTTAAATCCCCAAATAATGCTCATTAAGACATCAAACAGATCTCGCAAAACAATATTTTGATGATTTAAGGGTAAGTAAATCGAAAGCATACGCATTAAATGTCCCTTACAATACACACATGTTTTAAGATTATGGGGGGAAAGTGCTTGACAAAAGGCAAACTGGGTTTCCCCAATCCCTGAACGTTTGAACAATAGGACGTTGGATGAATTTCAAACGAAACCAGGTTCTCCTCTCTATAGGAGAACATAGTAAGCCAGTTTTGTGTATTTCCAAGGTAAATGATCAGCCTGATTCTGGAAAAGAGCAGCAGCCCTCACCCCGGCAAGCAGGCCCTGCACTGTGAGCCATGGTTTTCAGTGGAGAAAACGGAGCGAGGTAATGGCCACAGGCGCACCAATTAACCCTCCAGAGTGGCCTGATTTATAACTGCTTTGGAAGCCTCACGATATTACATCTCTTGATTTTGTACACACAAATGTCTCAGCCTTTCCACCCACAGATGTGTTAGGTAGTATTAAAGACTTTTCCACTGGGGCATGTGAAACCTTGGTTTTAGTCCAAGCCAAAATTCAGCCAATCCACGGGCTTTATAATTGAGGTCTAAATAGAACTTGGCATCATCCTAAGGTCTCTCAATCAGTCAACTGCCATTAAATGCCTCCTAGAGCAAGGCAGTGCTAAGGTGGTGGGGGGATGGAGGAGGAAGGGCATAAAAAAAGGTAAGAAACTTAAAAGACCAAGTCCCAGTTTTAAGTTGCAAATGATCTAGTTAAAAGGCTGGGACACATGGGAAATTAACAAATGTCACCAGGCTGGCCTAGAAAAGCTCTCTGAAAGAGGAGATACTTGTGATGGGCCTTGAGGATTGAGCTGGTTCATTCACCTGTGAAATGTTTATTTACCACCTACTGTAAGCAACACCCTGGGCTAGTACTGGGGATACAGAAGTAAATCAGACAGGCCTGGTCCTTGCCTTTGGACAGCTTGCACTTGACTTGGAAAGATAGGCATCAAGTAGTAATTGTGATATGCAGATGACACCACCCTTATGGCAGAAAGTGAAGAGGAACTAAAAAGCCTCTTGATGAAAGTGAAAATGGAGAGTGAAAAAGTTGGCTTAAAGCTCAACATTCAGAAAACGAAGATCATGGCATCTGGTCCCATCACTTCATGGCAAATAGATGGGGAAACAGTGGAAACAGTGTCAGACTTTATTTTTGGGGGCTCCAAAATCACTGCAGATGGTGACTGCAGCCATGAAATTAAAAGACGCTTACTCCTTGGAAGGAAAGTTATGACCAACCTAGGCAGCATATTGAAAAGCAGAGACATTACTTTGCCAACAAAGGTCTGTCTAGTCAAGGCTATGGTTTTTCCAGTAGTCATGTATGGATGTGAGAGTTGGACTGTGAAGAAAGCTGAGCGCCAAAGAATCGATGCTTTTGAACTGTGGTGTTGGAGAAGACTCTTGAGAGTCCCTTGGACTGTAAGGAGATCCAACCAGTCCATCCTAAAGGAGACCAGTCCTGGGTGTTCTTTGCAAGGAATGATGCTAAAGCTGAAACTCCAGTACTTTGGCCACCTCATGCGAAGAGTTGACTCACTGGAAAAGACTCTGATGCTGGGAGGGATTGGGGGCAGGAGGAAAAGGAGACGACAGAGGATGAGATGGCTGGATGGCATCACCTACTTGACAGACGTGAGTTTGAGTGAACTCCGGGAGTTGGTGATGGACAAGGAGGCCTGGCGTGCTGCAGTTCATGGGGTTGCAAAGAGTCGGACACGACTGAGTGACTGAACTGAACTGAACAAGGAAAAGGACAGGTACTGGGAGAAGCCTTTAGCAGGGGTATTTGACCAACATTACATGAGTTGAACTGTCCTAGACTCTTGAAGTGTGGTTCATACATCAGCTTGTTATACAGGCAGAATCTCAGGCCCTTCCCCAGTCCTAGTGAATTGGAATCTGAATTTTTAACTCAATTTTTAACTCAATTCTTAACACACTGGATTTCTAGAAGCAGGACTATGGTAACAGTATGCAGCAAGAGTGTATAGGACTCTTGGATCTCATGAGTGTTCAAATATCTGGATTGAACAGAACATACACCTCTTTTCCTGGATGACAGTTCTACCCCTGAATCAAATGTGGAGGAGTCTATATCTCTCATGTAGATATTGAAGGACACCCAAGGTCAGTTAATAGACCACTCATCTTTGACTCTCATGGGGGCCCTCTTTGTCCATTTGTGTCTTATTTTCAGTTATACGTCTACTGGGAAAGGATCCTTTCATGTTCCAAAATAGGAGATCTGTTCTGTTTGGCATCAGTATTTCTCTCCTGTTTCCCTCCCTCCACTCTCTGTGCTGGCTAATGCTTTCCAGATGAGGTGCGAGCAGCTGCTAATTGTACCCGGATCAGTTTTGATTTGTGTTTCAGTCAGCAAGGCACCTCACTAATGGGTCTGAAACTTGGCAGCAGGCCTGGGACCAGTGTCAAAGGAAACAGATCCAAAAGGCACACGGAGAAAGGCAAGGAGACAGGGAGTGGATAGAAAAGGTTTGGAGGATGAAAGGAGGTGGAGGGAATCAAAGGGACAGGAGAGAACTAGAGAGCTTCTTGGGGGGAAAGAAGAGCAACAGATTGAGGAAAGCAAGGGATATGGAGAAAGGGGAGGGGGCAAACCCAGGAAAAGGGGGTGGGAGAGGCACAGAGGAACGGAGCAACGGCATCTATACCTCTGAGAGGAGGCAAGATAATCGGACTGTGTTTTGTGATATGATCCTGGCGATGCCTGGGGTTGCTCACCCAGCTTGCTGTACATGTAACGGCAACTCTGTACACAGTGGGTATCAGATAGGGTGACCCTCTCATTTTTGCAGGCAGTAATCTGATGCTTCTCTGTTCTCTCTGGCCCCCAGCTTTCCAAGGGCTTGACAGGGAGCACTGAACTCTGACAGCAGCCAGTGAGGGAAGGCTCAAGTTCCAAGCCTGAGAGAGTCGGGGGCCAGACACACCTTGGCTTTATGAGCTGGGGCCCGGGGAAGGGCCTCTCCTGGCTTGAGCTCCTGGAGCCCGATTTCCTGGAATCAAGTTGGAAAGGGGCCTTGTTAGGGGAAGCTAAGGACTAAGGCCTAAGGCCTTTCTGAATTGTGCACATTCATTGTATGTACTAAAGAAAGAAAGAAGAAAAAATAACACCTGTGTAAGAGGAGGAAATACACTTGGCAATATGAATTCCAAATTGAGTGGGGGGAGGACCCACATATACTTGCAGATTTGTGCAGGGAAGAGAGATTAAAGGAAAAATAAGGAGACAGAGCATCAAGAGGCACAAGAACAAGGAACAGAGGAAGATTGCCAGTGGGATAAGCTGAACCTTGCTTAGGGCACCAGAATATGGAGCCATACCCACCTCTGCCCCCAGCAAGAAACAAACAAGCCTGCATTTTGGAGAATAAAATTAATACTTCAAAAAAAAAAAAAAAAGCATTTTTGTTCAAACAAAGACTTGTACAAAAAAGTTCATAGCAGCACTATTTACAATCTCTGAAAGATGGAAACCACCCAAATATCCAGCAACTGATGAGCACACGGATAAACAGAATATGTATATTCATAGAGTGAAATACTATCCAGCCATAAAAAAGAAATGAGGTCCTGATGCATGCTACAGCAGTGATGAACTTTGCAAATAATACGCAAAGTTAAGGAAAATCATATTATATGATTTCATCTATAGGAACTATCTAGAAATGGCAAATCCATAGTGACAAAATGCAGTTTAGTTGCTGTTGTAGCCTTGGGGGAATGGAGAATGGGGAATGCCTGCTTAATGAGCATGGAGTTTCCATTTGGTGTGATAAAAAAGTTCTGGAACTAGACAGTGGTGATGGTTGCAAAACTTTGTGAAGGTGCTTAGTGACACTGAATTACTTTAAATAATTCATAAACAATGAATTATTATTTTAAAATGGCACATTTTATGCTGTGTATATTTTACAAATAAAACAATGCAAAAAAAAAAAAAAAAGCACTGAAAGAACTTTATTGTGAAAATCTGAAAGAAAAAAAAAAAAAAAAGGCAATTTGTTTTCCCGTAAACTTGTTCTATGGTTAGGTACTCCTTTTATTTAAACTCATGTTTGGAAGGGTGTTATTATAACTGCTGTAACATGGCCCTAAAAGGGAAAGAGAGAATAGGAAGTTCTAATGAAGGAAGGAAAAGGGTGATGGAGTTCAGTTCAGTTCAGTTCAGTCACTCAGTCATGTCTGACTCTTCGTGACTCCGTGGCAAATTTGGAAAACTCAGTAGTGGCCACAGGACTGGAAAAGGTCAGTTTTCATTCCAATCCCAAAGAAAGGCAATGCCAAAGAATGCTCAAACTACTGCACAATTGCACTCATCTCACACGCTCGTAAAGTAATGCTCAAAATTCCGCAAGCCAGGCTTCAGCAGTATGTGCACCATGAACTTTCAGATGTTCAAGCTGGTTTTAGAAAAGGCAGAGGAACCAGAGATCAAATTGCCAACATCCGCTGGATCATCGAAAAAGCAAGAGAGTTCCAGAAAAACATCTATTTCTGCTTTATTGACTATGCTAAAGCCTTTGACTGTGTGGACTACAATAAACTGGAAAATTCTGAAAGAGATGGTACTACCAGACCACCTGACCTGCCTCTTGAGAAACCTGTATGCAGGTGAGGAAGCAACAGTTAGAACTGGACATGGAACAACAGACTGGTTCCAAATAGGAAAAGAAGTTCATCAAGGCTGTATATTGTCACCCTGTTTATTTAACTTATATGCAGAGCACATCATGAGAAATGCTGGGCTGGAGAAAGCACAAGCTGGAATCAAGATTGCCAGGAGAAATATCAATAACCTCAGATATGCAGATGACACCACCTTTATGGCAGAAAGTGAAGAGGAACTAAAAAGCCTCTTGATGAAAGTGAAAGAGGAGAGTGAAAAAGTTGGCTTAAAGCTCAACATTCAGAAAACTAAGATCATGGCATCTGGTCCCATCACTTCATGGCAAATAGATGGGGAAACAGTGGAAACAGCGTCAGACTTTATTTTTGGGGGCTCCAAAATCACTGCAGATGGTGACTGCAGCCATGAAATTAAAAGACGCTTACTCCTTGGAAGGAAAGTTATGACCAACCTAGGCAGCATATTGAAAAGCAGAGACATTACTTTGCCAACAAAGGTCTGTCTAGTCAAGGCTATGGTTTTTCCAGTAGTCATGTATGGATGTGAGAGTTGGACTGTGATGAAAGCTGAGCGCGAAGGAATTGATGCTTTTGAACTGTGGTATTGGAGAAGACTCTTGAGAGTCCCTTGGACTGCAAGGAGATCCAACCAGTCCATCCTAAAGGAGATCAGTCCTGGGTGCTCATTGGAAGGACTGATGCTGAAACTGAAACTCCAATACTTTGGCCACCTCATGAAAATAGTTGACTCATTGGAAAAGACCCTGATGCTGGGAGGGATTGAAGGCAAGAGGAGAAGGAGACGACAGAGGATGAGATGGCTGGATGGCATCACTGACTCGATGGACATGAGTTTGAGTGAACTCCAGGAGTTGGTGATGGACAGGGAGGCCTGGCGTGCTGCGATTCATGGGGTCACAAAGAGTCGGACACAACTGAGCAACTGAACTGACTGACTGACTGGACTGCAGAACACCAGGCTTCCCTGTCCATCACCAACTCCCAGAGCCTACTCAAACTCATGTCCATTGTGTCAGTGATGCCATCCAACCATCTCAACCCCTGTCATCCCCTTCTATTCCCACGTTCAATATTTCCCAGCATCAGGGTCTTTTCCAATGAGTCAACTCTTTGCATGAGGTGGCCAGAGTATTGGAGCTTCAGCTTCAGCATCAGTCCTTCCAATGAATATTCAGGACTGATTTCATTTAGGATGGACTGGTTGGATCTCCTTGTAGTCCAAGGGACTCTCAAGAGTCTTCTCCAACATCATGGTTCAAAAGCATCAATTCTTTAGTGCTCATCTTTCTTTATAGTCCTGGATCTTAAAAAGCAGAGACATTTGTGATGGAATTAGGAGAAGAAAAATCAAAGAAAGCCGGTTACCTATAGGGTAGGAAATAAAAGAGCAGGGATGGCTACCAAAGAGCGGTGGCTGGGATGAAGTGGGGAGAAATAACTTTAAGATGTTTCATTTGGAGAAAAAGAAACCTCAGATATAAAAAGAGAGAAACAGAACAAAGCAAACCTTTGAATGGTGCCAGACAGCATGGAAAAGCAACTTAGATGAACTAAAAGAGACTCTGGGTCAAAACAAAACAACAGGGAAACAACAGAAAATGTCAGTTCTTTATTTCATCCCCCTTTTATTTCCCATGTGATGAGCTCTTAGGGCTATGAAGTGCCATAAATACGGGGGCTAGAAGCTGAGGGTGCATGTTATGTGCAGATAGATCCCTCCTCTCTGTAAGGTAGACTTTCTTAACTAAGGCCATTATCGAACAATGTCTGGTCTCCCCACCCTGTGGTCCCCATCTGGGGACATGAGTAACCAGAGACTGGACAAGCCCCACTCAGGCGTGCAGAAAGGAGAGCTGTGCCCTGAGCAGACAGTCAGGCAGGATCACTTCCGAAATCTCTGCCATTTCTGTGATCTTGCATGTGAATGGTTCTAAACCATGTGCAGACACCTAACAAAAGGGGGTTGGTCAGTGGGTCAGGGGATCAGTCCATGCATGTTTACCACACACAAGTGTTCTATTTAAAAGAGGATTTGTTGGAGGGACTTACAAGGCTCTCCCTTGTAAGAGAGCTGTTAGATGAAAAGTATTGAGGCTAAGACAATGACTTTCTGATACTGTATCCAGGTAGATGCAATGTAAGGATTTTTAAAAAATATTTGAAAACACACACAAAAAAGATGAAAATAAAAATCATCCATAATGCATCACTTTGGTATTTATAGCTATGCATAATTACCTATACTTAGAACAGACACACAATGATAATGAGCATATTGTTTCACATGAATATCTTTCTAGGTCGTTAGTCTTCAACAATATTATGATGAGTGTGTGTGTATGCATGCACGTGTCCAAGTGTGTTCAAAAACTTTATGATAAAAATGAAATAGGGAGATGGGAACAAGAACATGTTTCTAAGCTGACGGAAGCTTATTTTGCAAAGAAAGCACAGAAGTGGGACCCTATTTTGCAAAAACCATCACTGTTTGGGAACAATCCTGAGGAGGATGACAAGCATGTTACAACAGACACTCTACCTTCAGCCTCAGTATGAAGGAGGAGGAGTGTCTTCACTGTCTTCGCTGGAATGAAGACAGTTATGGATCTACAGCCATGTAGAGTGGACATGCTGCACGAGCAAGAAATAGACCACTGTGTTGTAAGCCAAACACACACACACACAAACCAAAACGTACAAATGACAAGATCACCACCATTTTCTAAGACTTCAAAAGGAAGTTGTTGTTGTTCCTTTGTTAAGTCATGTCCAACTCTTTGCAACCCCATGGACTGCAGTCTGCCAGGCTTCCCTGTCAAGGAAGGACACCTGTAAAAGAAATCAACTTCTGGAATCTGAGTTCCTTCCTTGTGCATATCTGCTAATGCATTTGAATCTAATAAGGAGTGAGAGGTTTTCCAGGCTGAGTCTATAAACTTTCTAGACAAAGCCCATTCTTTAACTGTATGGGGACTTTAGGGGGGTATCTCACTTCCTATGCAAGGAAGAAGCTTGCAAAGGCCTGCCTGGTCCTTTGTCCCAGAAAGAAGATGTTCACAGCAGGTGTTCTCCTAGGCTCTGTTAAGCAGAGGCCTGGTCTATGGAGGGGGTAAGAGGATGAATATAGGGAATGGGAAGCAGACACTGTTTTCTGAACACTGGAGTGCTGCTGCTGCTGCTGCTGCCGTGCTTCAGTCGTGTCCGACTCTGTGCGACCCCATAGACAGCAGCCCACCAGGCTCCCCCGTCCCTGGGATTCTCCAGGCAAGAACACTGGAGTGGGTTGCCATTTCCTTCTCCATTGCATGAAAGTGAAAAGTGAAAGTGGTCGCTCAGTCACAACCCACCGACTCATAGCAACCCCATGGAATGCAGCCCACCAGGCTCCTCCATCCATGGGATTTTCTAGGCAAGAGTACTGGAGTGGCTTGCCATTGCCTTCTCCGGAACACTGGACTACCAGCCACTTATTAGTATAAGATGCAACTCAAGTCAGAAGTCAAGGTAACCCCCACCTACGAGGCTGCAGCTGACATCATCCAGATGAGGAAGTTTTGCTCCAGTGGCCTGAGATTTGCAGGCTTTGTCTTTCTTTCCATGTCAGGCCTCTCTGCAGCCCAGAATTACACAACTGGAGGTTGAGGTACACACACGTTTTTCCTGTAATTGAGGCTTTGGGGGGCAAAACCTTTCACAGGCTGGGAGGTGAGTACAGCACTGGAGAATCACACGTATATGTCAGTGCAGTGTCTTCGAGGCTGTGCAGTAAACTGATGAGTATGTGATCCTCCAATGGCCTCTCAATGCACTCCGAATATTAGGTTGGTACAAAAGTAATTATGGTTATTACAGACCCTGCATTTTAAGCCATTCTGACTTGTTTCAAACACATTTTTATTAATCAAAATAGAAACCATTACAATAAACACATTTTTGCCAATGAGAAATAGGTTTGTCTTTTCCTGTGGTGTAAAAATCCATGCTTTGGGATTCAATGAACTCTTGGAAAGCATTTTCTGCATCCTGCTGGTTGTGGAAGCATTTTCCTTGCAAAAAGTTGTTGAGATGCTTGAGGAAGTGATAGTTGGTTGGTGAGTGGTCAGGTGGATATGGCAGATGAGGCAAAACTTCATAGCCCAGTTGGTTCAACTTTTGAAGCATTGGTTGTGCAATGAGTGGTCGGGAGTTGTCGTGGAGAAGAATTGGGCCCTTTCTGTTGACCAATGCCAGCTGCAGGCATTGCAGTTTTTGATGCATCTCATCAATTTGCTGAGCATACTTCTCAGATGTAATGGATTCATCAGGATTCAGAAAGCTGTAGTGGATCAGGCCAGCAGCAGACCACCATGACCCTTTTCTGGTGCAAGTTTGGCTTTGGGAAATGCTTTGAAGCTTCCTCTCGGTCCAACTACTGAGCTGACTGTCCACAGTTGTCATATACAATCAACTTTTTGTTGCATGTCACCATCTGATTGAGAAGTGGTTTGTTGTTGTGTGAAATAAGAGAAGACAACACTTTTAAATGATAATTTTTTTGATTTGTGGTCAGCTCATGAGGCACCCACTTATTAAGCTGTTTCAACTTTTCAACTTGTTCCAAATGCTGAATGACCATAGAATGGTTGATGTTGAGTTCTTCAGCAACCTCTGATGTAGTTGTAAGAGAATTAGCTTCATTTATTGCTCTTAACTGGTTGCTGTCAACTTCTGATGGCCAGCCACTATGCTAATCATCTTCAAGGCTCTCATCTCCTTTGCAAAACTTCTTGAACCATCACTTCACTGTACGTTCATTGGCAGTTCTGGGGCCAAATGGGTTGTTGATGTTGCAAGCTGTCTCCACTGCTTTATGAGCCATGCTGACTTGAATAAGAAAATCACTTGAATTTGCTTTTTGTCTAATATCATTTCCATAGTCTAAAATTATATAAAATCATCATCAAATAATTCATTAGCAAAAGACATAAACAAGAAATGCACATTAAAATGTATAACACAATCACATTTAAGAATGTATTCCAATATCAAAAGACAAAGTTCAACAATGCAAAACTACAATTACTTATGCACCAATCTGTTGTTCATTTGCTAAGTTATGTCTAACTCTTTGTGATCCCATGGACTGCAGCACACCAGGCTTCCCTGTCCTTCACTATCTCCCAGAGTTTGCTCAGATTCATGTCCATTGAGTCAGTGATGCTATCCAACCATTTCATCCTCTGCCACCCTCTTCTTCTTTTGCCTTCAATCTTTCCCAGTATCAGGGTTTTTTCCAATGAGTTAGCTGTTTGCATCAGGTGGCCAAAATATTGGAGCTTCAGCTTCAGCATCAATCCTTCCAATGAATATTCAGGGTTCATTTCTTTTAGGATGGACTGGTTGGATCTCCTTGCTGTCCAAGGGACTCTCAAGAGACTTCTCCAACACCACATTCAAAGGCATCAATTCTTTGGCACTCAGCCTTCTATATGGTCCAACTCTCACATCCATACACTATTACTGGAAAAACAATAGCTTTGACTATACAGACCTTTATCAGCAAAGTGATGTCTCTGCTTTTCAATATGCTGTCTAGGTTGGTCATAACTTTCCTTTCAAGGAGTAAGCGTCTTTTAATTTCATGGCTGCAGTCACCACCTGATTTTGGAGCCCGAGAAAATAAAATCTGCTACTGCTTTCACTTTTCCCCCCTCTATTTGCCATGAAGTGATGGGACCAGATGCCATCACCTTAGTTTTTTGAATGTTGTGAGTTTTAAACCAGCTTTTTCACTCTCTTCTTTCACCCTCATCAAGAGGCTCTTTAGTTCCTCTTCACTTTCTGACGTTAGAGTGGTATCCTCTGCATATCTGAGGTTACTGATATTTCTCCCGGCTACCTTGAGTCCAGCTTGTGATTCATCCAGCCCAGTATTTCTCATGATGTACTCTGCATAGAAGTTAAATAAACTGGGTGACAACACACAGCCTTGTTGTACTCTTTCCCCATTTTGAACAAGGCTATTGTTCCATGTAAGTTTCTAACTATTGCTTCTTGACCCGCATACAGGTTTCTCAGGAGACAGGTAAGGTGGTCTGGTATTTCCATCTCTTTAGTAACTTTCCAAATTTGACTGATCCACACAGTTAAAGGTTTTCATGTAGTCAATGAAGCAGAAGCAGATGTTTTTATGGAATCCCTTGCTTTCTCTACGATCCAATGAACGTTGACAGTTTGGTCTCTGGTTTCTCTGCCTTTTCTAAACCCAGTTTATACATTTGGAAGTTCTTGGTTCATGTACTGCTGAACCCTAGCTTGAAGGATTTTGAGCATTACCTTACTAGCATGTAAAATAAATACAATTGTATGGTAGTTTTTACATTCTTTGGCATTGCCATTCTTTGGGATTGGAATGAAAACTGACCTTTTCCAGTCCTGTGGCCACTGCTGAGTTTTCCAAATGTGCTGTGCTGACATATTGAGTGCAGCACTTTCATAGCATCATCTTTTAGGATTTGAAATAGCTCAGCTGGAATTCCATCACCTCCACTAGCCTTGTTTGTAGTAAGGCTTCCTAAGACCCATTTGACTTCAGAGTCAAGGATGTCTGGCTCCAGATGAGTGACCACACCACTGTGGTTATCTGGGTTATTAAGACCTTTCTTGTATAGTTCTTCTATTAGGTTGCACCAACCTAATACATTCCTAAATCCTTGTCGTGGCCTACACCATGACATTCCTTCCAGTCTCTGTGACTTTATCCCCTATAATGCCACCTGTACTCGTTTCCAGCCTGAGGGGCTTCCCTGTGGCACCACACTCCTGCCTGCCTCCGGGCTTACTGTGCCCTTTGCCTTGGATGCTGTTTCCCCTGTTTGCATGGCTCCCTTCTCATTCCATCCCAGCTCTGCTCAAACGTCACATCATTACTCCTGAAGCATTCTATGTCCATCCAACATAGAACAGCATCCTCCCTGCATCACTTGTCTATTAACAGTAGGGAAATGTGCTAATAGAACCAGGGAAGGGGATAGACAGGTGGGTGATGGAGTAAGGGTAAATATAAATACATCATTATAGAAACATATATTATACAGAAAAATATCTTGTTTATTATCTGTCACTCCCACTACAATATAGGTACCAGGAGAGCAGGGGCTTTGCTTTGTTCACCGCTATATCCCTGGTACCTTAAACAGTATTACACACACAAGGTTCAATGAATTCATTCATTGAATGAATAAATAATGGCCACTCTACCCCTTCATGCTTGCTGACTGATTACTTTTCAGTCCCTAACTTGGAGCCATTTCTCTCATGACTCTTGATCTCTTCTTTTTACACTTAAGTCTCAAGTCACTGCCATAGTTTCAGATAGAAAATGTCTTCAAATCACCCGAATCCCAACTCACGGGACAATGGAAGGATCTGCCTGTAGAATTTCTCTGGATGTAGCTGCCTTCCTGTTGGACACAACCCCTTCCTCATCAATCCTGAGTCCCCTGACTCCAGTGAATCCCCTCTTCTTTCTACATCATCAGAAATAGGTGGGGACTAGCAATGTCTTATATGTTTGATAACTAATGCTCCAAATGTTAAATGACCTCATCCAGCTGCTGACTATGTAAGGCAGCCATAGAACAGCATCTCCAGGCCTCAATCATCTTGGCTTTCACACAGAGCTGTTACCACGACTATAACAAACCTCCCCTAGCCTTTAGCCCCCACTTCTAACTCTACCCCAAGATTCTATGTCCATGATGCAGTCTATGAGAATGACCTAAGGAAACCTGACCTCCCGGCACCCACATCTTCTAATTCTGATCTCTGTGGCTGCCTATCACTCTGTCCTGCTGGACCCCAAGCAGCCCCACTATTTACCTCCCCAGAGCCCAAGTCCTGGGAGCATTGACGACTGAGGCTAATATCCTCAGAGTGACCCACTGTGTATGACTCAATGGCAGCAGAGCTTTTGACCACTCCTCTCAGTGAAGAACTTTGTGTAAGCAGGATATTACCTCAAAATGTCCCCAAACTGAGAAAAATCAAAGGACAAATCCTTAAAGCCTGAATGGTGCTTCTTGGAAGTAAGTCAAGGTGCCCCGGAGCCAAGTTTGGTTTCATAAGTGGCAAGCTTTACTGCTCTTCTGAGGTTGTAAAGACACCAGGAAGGGGGCTATTGCTTCTACAACCTCAGATGCTGCCACCTTGGCAATTGATAGAGGTATTCCAATCCTGCAAGAGGGCAACTTTTTCTGCTTAGGTTCCTGTCTGGGATTCTGGCCTCATCTGAAGGAGGGAGCTAGGATCCATGAGATTGGGAGGTTATGACTGGGGCAGATGGAAGAGGCAGGATGGCTCCAGCTTGTTATAGGCACCTCATTACACATGTCAGAGCCTGGCTCCGTCTTAAGCCCTGCCCAACCAAAGAGTGTTGGCTGAATGATTTCCCCCCATACCCCCACTTCCACTGAAATGCAATGTGTTGGGGGATCTTCTTTTTTTTTTTTTTTTTAAGCTATAATGAGTTTTTCTATGACTGCCATGCCAGAATCTTTATCTTTGAGGAAAAGCAGTAACAACAAAATTATGTAGACAGGAAGTACCCAGATGTCCAATAGGAGATATGACACTATTATATGCAGTGGTGAAGAAATTAAAATGTTTACGCACACATGTCATCAAATCACCTTAGAATCCTCCTTTCACTTTCACATACACCTAGTCTGTGGAGCTTTGGTCATATTCATTCACCTACAGCAGACAAATGGATAGAGTGGATGTCAGAATAAGCCCTCTTACCTAGCAACATAACCAGGAATGGAGAGGATCTGAACCCAGATTCTTACCACCTGTATACCCTGTCCCCCACCTGCTTTTTATTCCTGATCACTCTAAGTTGTACCAGTCATTTAAGAAATAACTTCTTGACTGATGTTCATTATAATGTATGATCAAGAAGAAACTCCTCTTCTATCAGAAGGGCTTTCTAAGCATGATGGAAAACTAGAAATGATACAAAACTATAAAAAAACCCTGGTGGTACAGTGGAAAAGAATTTGCCTACCAATGCAGGGCTTGATCCCTGCTCTGGGAAGATTCCACATGCCACAGAGCAGCTACTGAGTCCCCACGCCACAGCTACTGAAGCCTGCATGCCCAAGAGCCCACATACCACAACTACTGAGCCCTTGTGCTGTAACCACTGAAGCTTGTGAGCCTAGAGCCTGCGCTCTGCAAGAAGAGAAGCCACCACATTAGAAGCCCATGCAGCAAAGAGTAGTTCCTGCTTGCTGCAACTAGAGAAAGCCCATAAGCATCAATGAAGACCCAGCAAACCAAAAAGAATGTTCTCTCATCGTGAAATGATGCATATATAATACTACTTGGGTGAGTGCGTGCTAAATTGTTCTAGTCATGTTCGACCCTTTGCAACCCTGTGGATTGTAGCCTGCCATGCTATGGTCTACTCTGTCCATGGGATTCTCCAGGCAAGAATAGTGGAGTGGGTCACCATGCTATCCTCTGGGGGATCTTCCTGACCCAGGGGTCAAACCTGCATCTCTTACATCTCCTGCATTGGCAGGTGAGTTCTTTACCACTAGTGCCACCTGGGAAGCCCCAAGGTATGTAGTATATGTCATCTTTTTGTGGGAAAAAATGAAGTGGGAGAATAGGTGTACATATTTACCTGTATACAAAATAGCTATGTAAAGATACACACAAAACTGGTAATGTTGGTTGTCCTGAGCAAGGGAGCTAGGTAGCAGATGTGAGGGAGATGTTTTACACATACACTTTAAAATTCCTAAATTTTGAACTATGTGAATGTATTACCTCTTCAAAAATTTTAAAGCAATTATTTTTGTTTTTGCAAAATATCAATTTAATCATCAACTTATAAAAAATTAAAATCTTGAATAAAAATCTCTTTAGTAAAAGCTGCAAGTAATATTTTAAAAAAACATTATTCTTAACTCGCAGTTGGATAAGGGAGAGAACAGTGGAGAGGGTGAGAAAGCAGGAGATAAAGATGCCATCAGGAGACTAAGGGGAGATGATGGGGAATGAGGCAGGAGACGACAAGGAAAGAGGAATGCATGGATAGAGTCACAAATCAGGGAAAGAGGCAAGGACAGGGGCAGCCGCCCCTGTCGTGGGTGCTGCCCTGGGTGAAAATGCTGCTACTGTACTTTGCCATCCACTTCTGGATGTGTTTCAGACCAAACTGTCCTTTGTTACTACTGCTCTTTGAGACGGAGTTTATTTTTCCATGGCCTTCTTGGGGTTTCTCTTGTATATAAGGAATTGACAAAGGTTTGAGAAATTTACTTAGGAAACATGGAGGTCCTCTGACCCCACCAGAGAAAATAAACAAGTGTAAAGTGGTACTTAAGGGAGGATAAAATAACTGTGACCTCATGATTTGACAGGCACAATTTGACAGTATCAATAATATGAATTGTGGCTATTCAGTGAGTTTATTGGATTTACCTGTATATGTGTACACAGGTATATATGTATTATAAGGGGTGAGAATAACTTATAATGCCACACAATTTATTCTAGTACATTTTGCTCCCTTATTAATAATGATGACTGTTCCTGTAACACTTTAAACAAACCTCCACTCTAGAAGGTATCCACTACACTAGAATGGTTTACTTAAGTATTTTCTCTTGTGCACTAGTCCGTGAATTTTCTGAGGGCAGTGGGTTTTATCTTTCTTATTCTCATATTCCCAAACCTAGAACATCACAGGTGATCACTGCTGAATTTAATTCAATTCAAATTGCTAGCAGTTACCGGTTATGCTTGGTTTCAGGCAATGAAGACCCAACAAACGGTGGCTTAAACAAGATGTGACTCACAGGCAGCAGGCCAGCGTTAGTACAATGTCTGCTGGGACTCATCAAACACCTGGCTGCTTCGCTATTTCTGCTCACCGGCCCGGTATTCTGCAGTTCTTTTCTTGGGGAAAGAGGCTGATCCAGATGTCCACACTCACAGCACAAAGGACAGGACGTCAACAAGGCGCAATTGCTCAAGGGCCGACCCCAGCGAGGTCTGCTCACATCTTGTTGGCCAGAAGTGGATCACGTTGCCGGTCCTGACTGCAATGGAATCTGGGAAGCTGAATGGTTTAACTGACAGCACAGCTGCAGCTTACAGTAAAATCAAGGTTCTCTTGGTGTGGAAGAAGGGGATAATGAACAGGAGTGTTGGTCACAAATGTGTAAAGGCCAAAAATACAAACATTTCCAACTCTGATACCTCCCTCTCATCAGCAATGTTTCTCCTTGTCTACAGATTCCCAGTGGTAATGGTCCACGCTCTTGCAAATCCCAGCCAGTTCAATTTGACTATACAATGTCAGAGGCCGTGCATTACCTCCCTCCTATCTACTCACTTTCCCAGGAGTGATGTTCCTGGCATCTTTTAAGACTCTAAAATAACATAAGTACTTGGGGGTGGGGTGGGGCAGTACATTCCCTGGACTCTGTGGGCTGTCTTCAGGGTTGAGGGCTGGATATTCCTGAGGAGCAGAATTGGATGCAAATTCCTTCTCACTCTGCTGCTCTTCTGCAATACCAGCCCCCCTCCCCCCAACGCAGCAGTCCTCTGAGGATTGTATCATGGGATTGTCTCCTTCAGTGCATTTCTTACAAACATCTGGCGGTACAGCCTCTGTTCCAATGCCCTGAGTCTCAGACCACAGGCGTTCCCCTGGATAGTCAAGTGATCTTTCCCCTGAGTCTGAGGAGGAAATCTGCGCTGGTCTCCTGAGCTGCTTTCTGAGCAGTGGAAAGTTGTTTATTCCACATAATTAATGGACAGAGAAACTGAGCCTAATTTATTTTACTCATAGGAATGCAAGTCTGTTCTTTCAAGAGAAGAATGTGTGTCTTTGCCTCACCCAAATTGACTCACAATTTCCAAAAGGCATAGATACACTTGGGTCAAAGGTGAGGGGAAGGAGCAATTTTCAACCTAAAAGGGAAATTAAACATATTTTTTAAAAGAAATCATGTTTCTGTTTTGGTCTTACCATTTTAAGCTCTTTGTGTGATCATCTAAAATTGTTATTGAAAGGCGTTTAATGAGGATTTTGGATTATGGCTATGTGTTACAAATTAGATTACTGTGGCCTTTCAGAATTTTCTAGCTAGCTCTTTTAGGAACTCAACATCCTTTAACTTATCTTGATCATTGGATTTTACTCACACATCTGAAGCTAAATAGGGAATAGTACATTTCAGATGCCTGCCTGCTGTATACAGAGCAGTGCGCTGAGGACTGGGGTCAATTACAAAGGCTGTGTCTCTGAGACCCTGTCAAACTGCATTTGCAAAACTCTTTGCAGATGAGTTTTATAAATTCTTAAGAGCAAATCAGCAAAACTCATGCCCTTCTCGGCAAAGGTCATTGATTCCACACTGGTAGTAGTCATGTGTTTGTGTAGTAGCAAAGGGGATAGTGGAATGGGAAAAGCATGGGCTTCACACTCAGGCATATGTCTGGATTCCAGCTCTGCCGCTGTATTAGAAAAGTTACCCCTAACAAGGAACCTCTCTTTGCTTGATTCTTCATCATAATCCTGCCTTGCAGGATTGTTGTTACGGAGTGTACAGTTCTTGTCTCATGGCAAGGTATTTAGTAAATGAGGGTCATCATTCACATATAAAGCTTCACCCAGTGTTTAGCTTCCTCTGAAACCTGCTAAACTCAGAACGAGGTGGGCATTGGCCTTAGTGCTACCTTCCATGACATGAATTCTATTATCACTGTCTTGGTATGGCATCTCTTCTCTCTCACTTCTAGTTACTCTGCCCAGCTACTCTGCAATAGTTTTTCCCAGCCAGACATTGACTCCTCCAGGAAACTTCCCTTGAGCACCAGGACTGGGTTAGTTGCCTGAGTGCTCCCACAGTCCCCTGGGATCATCTCCATGGCAGCTCATAACTGACAGCATTCTAATTGTCTGCCTGCTCTGGGGGCTGCATTTTGCTTTCTTTTGACGGGGTGAAAATCATGATAGCTGCTCTCCTCTTTTAATCAGCTTTATCGAGGTATAGTTAAAAATCCCATAAAATCCATTCACTTTCAGTCTATAATTTAATGGGTTCTCAGTAATTTTACAGAGTTGTGCAGTTATCACCACAATCAAGTATTAGAACAACTTATTGCTGTTGTTCAGTTGCTCAGTCATGTCTGACTCTACACAACCCCCTGGACTGTAGCACGCCAGGCTTCCCTGTCCTTCACTATCTCCTAAAGCTTGCTCAAACTCATGTCCATTGAGTCTATGATGCCATCCAACCATCTCATCCTCTGTTGTCCCCTTCTCCTCCTTCCCTCAATCTTTCTCAGCGTCAGGGTCTTTTCTGATGAGTCAGTTCTTCACATCAGGTGGTGAAAGTATTGAAAATTCAGCTTCAGCATCAGTCCTTCCAATGGATATTCAGTGTTGATTTCTTTTAGGATTGATTGGTTTGATCTCCTTGCTGTCCAAGGGACCCTCAAAAGTCTTCTCCAGCAACACAGTTGGAGAAGGCAATGGCACCCCACTCCAGTACTCTTGCCTGGAGCATCCCATGGACGGAGGAGCCCGGTGGGCTGCAGTCCATGGGGTTGCTGAGAGTCGGAGACGACTGAGCTACTTCATTTTCTCTTTTCACTTTCATGCATTGGACAAGGAGATGGCAACCCACTCCAGTGTTCTTGTCTGGAGAATCCCAGGGATGGGGGAGCCTGGTGGGCTGCCATCTCTGGGGTCGCAGAGTCTGACACGACTGAAGTGACTTAGCAGCAGCAGCAGCAGCAGCAACACAGTTTGAAAGCATCAATTCTTCAGCCCTCAGCCTTCTTCATGGTCCAACTCACACATCTGTACATGACTGCTGGAAAAACAATAGTTTTGACTAGATGGATCTTTGTCAGCAAAGTGATGTCTCTGCTTTTTAATACGCTGTCTAGATTTGTCATAGCTTTTCTTCCAAGAAGCAAGCATCTTTTAATTTCAAGGCTGAAGTCACCATCTGCAGTGATTTTGGAGCCCAAGAAATAGTCTGTCACTGTTTCCATTGTTTCCCCATCTATTTGCCATGAGATGATGGGACCAGATGCCATGACCTTGGATTTTTGAATGCTGAGTTTTAAGTGGACTTTTTCACTCTCCACTTTCACCTTCAACAAGAGGCTCTTTAGTTCCTCTTCGCTTTCTGCCATTTTGGTGATGTTATCTGCCTATTGGAGGTTATTGATATTGCTCCTGGCAATTCCAGCTTGAGCTTCATCCAGCCTAGGATTTCGCATGATGTACTCTGTATATAAGTTAAATAAGCAAGGTGACAAAATACAGCCTTGACGTATGCCTTTCCCAAATTTGAACCAGCCAGTTGTTCCGTGAGGGGTTCTAACTGTTGTTTCTTGACCTGCATTAAGGTTTCTCAGGAGGCAGGTAAGGTGGTCTGGTATTCCCATTTATTTAAGAATTTTCCATTTTGTTGTGATCCACATAGTCAAAGGCTTTAGTGCAGTCAAGAAGCAGAAGTAGATTTTTTTGGAATTCCCTTGCTTTTTCTATGATCCTGTGGATGTTGGCAGTTTGACTTCTGGTTCCTCTGCCTTTTCTAAATCTCTAAATCTAGCTTGTACATCTGGGGAGTTCTCAGTTCACAAACTGTTGAAACCCACGTTGAAGGATTTTGAGCATGACCTTCTTAGCACGTGAAATGAGTGCAATTGTGTGGTAGTTTGAGCATTCTTTGGCACTGCCCTTCTTTGGTATTGGAATGAAAACTGATCTTTTCCAATCCTGTGGTCACTGATGAGTTTTGCAGATTTGCTGGCATATTGAGCACAGCACTTTCACAGCATCATCTTTTAGGATTTGAAATAGCTCAGCTGTAATTCTATCACCTCCATCATTTTTGGTCGTAGTAATGCTTCCTAAGACCCACTTGACTTCAGATTCCAAGATGTCTGGCTCCAGGTGAGTGATCACACCATCATGGTTATCCGAGTTATTAAGATCTTTTTTGTACAGTTCTTTTGTGTATTCTTGCCCCTCGTCTTAATATCTTCTGCTTCTGTTAGGTCTATACCATTTTTGTCCTTTGTAGTGCCCATCTTTGTATGAAATATTCCCTTGGTATCTCTAATTTCTTGAGATCTCTAGTCTTTCCCATTCTATTGTTTTCTTCTATTTCTTTGCATTGCTCACTGAAGAAGGCTTTCTTATCTCTCCTTGCTATTCTTTGGAACTCTGCATTCAGATGCTTACATCTTTCCTTATCTCCTTTGCCTTTCGCTTCTCTTCTTTTCTTGGCTATTTGTAAAGCCTCCTCAGACAACCGTTTTGCCTTTTTGCATTTCTTTTTCTTGGGAATGGTCTTTATCACTGCCTCCTATATGATGTCATGAACCTCCTTCCATAGATCTTCAGGCACTCTGTCTATCAGATCTAATCCCTTGAATCTATTTGTCACTTTCACTGTATAATCATAAGGGATTTGATTTAGTTCATACCTGAATGGCTTACTTTCTTCAGTTTAAGTTTGAATTTGGCAATAAGGAGTTCATGATCTGAGCCACGGTCAGCTCCTGGTCTTGTTTTTGCTGACTGTATAGAGCTTCTCCATCTTTGGCTGCAAAGAATATGATCAATCTGATTTTGGTGTTGACCATCTGGTGATGTCCATGTGTAGAGTCTTCTCTTGTGATGTTGGAAGAGGGTGTTTGCTATGACCAGTGTGTTCTCTTGGCAAATCTCTGTTAGTCTTTTCCCTACTTCATTTTGTACTCCAAGGCCAAATTTGCCTGTTACTCCAGGTATCTCTTGACTTCCTACTTTTGCATTTCAGTCCCCTATGATGAAAAGGACATCTTTTTTTGGTGTTAGTTCTATAAGGTCTTGTAGGTCTTCATAGAACCATTCAATTTCAGCTGCTTTGTCATTAGTGGTTGGGGCATAGACTTGGATTATTGTGATACTGAATGGTTTACCTTGGAAACAAACTGAGAACATTTTGTCACTTTTGAGATTGCACCCAAGTACTGAATTTCAGACTCCTTTGTGGACTATGAGGACTACTCCATTTGTTCTAAGGGATTCTTGCCCACAGTAGTAGATATAATGGTCATCTGGGTTAAATTCACCCATTTCAGTCCATTTTAGTTCGCTGATTCCTAAAATGTTGATGTTCACTCTTGCTGTCTACTGTTTGACCATTTCCAATTTGCCTTGATTCATGGACCTAACATTCCATGTTCCTATGCAATATTGTTCTTATAGCATTAGACTTTACTTTCACCACCAGACTCATCAACAACTGGGCGTCATTTCTGCTGTGGCTCAGCCTCTTTATTCCTTCTGGAGCTATTTCTCTGCTATTAGAACAACTTTACCACCCTCAAAAAGATCCCTTGTGCCCATTTGCTGTCACCCCATTCTTTAGCCCCAGGTAACCAGTAATCTACTTTCTATCTTGATAGATGTATCTTTTCTGGGCATTTCATATAAGTGGAGTCATATAATATATAACTTTTTGTATCTCAACTTCACTTACCAAGAAGTTTTTGAGTTTTATACACATTGTAGTCTGTGTGTGTAGTTTGTTCCTTTTTCTTGACATATAGCATTCTGTTGCACGCACACACAGGACTCTGTTCTTTGGACTAGTATCTTGCGGCTACTTCAGTGTCTGCTTATTACAGCAAAAGCTGAGAAAATGTTTGTTGCTTGAATTAGGTTCACAATATGATATTATTAAAGTCTTAGTGCACACACAAATGAGGGGAGCAGACAAAACACACAAATGTCTTTGCCGTGTTTTGGCGATATCAAGGCAATAACTACAGGGACTCCTCGGTGGCTTCTTACCTTAACGCTTCACCTTGAGTAAATTTTTAAAATTCTGAAGTGAGAAACATTGCTTCTTCCACTCTCTTTGACCTTGCCAAAGGTCATTCTCATTCTCCATGCCAAAACTAAATGCTCATATTTGTCCTAACACATACTGGGTATCTCATAAATATTTATTCACTCATTCAATACACTCACCTGCTGTGTACATTATTTTAGGTGCTTGGGATACTTCAGTGAACAAAATAGACAAAAATCTCTACTTTCTTCCTGATGAATGTTTCCCCAACATCAGTAATGCTTAAGGATCTGGCCCACAAAAACTTTAACATGTTTTTCAAAAATCATTATACATGATGTCAAAAAACATAAATAAATTATTCACATGGGAGGAGATAGGGAAAATTATTCAACACATTGAAAACAGATCAACCTCAGTAACAGTGAAAGAAATTAAAATATAAACAATTTCATAGAAGTTATAATTGTAGAAATATGCAATTTAAATTATCAAAAAGAAATTTTAATTATTATATGCAATGTGGATAGGGATACAGAAAACCAAAATGCACAGAAACTGCTGATACTATTATAAATGAGTTGGGTCTTTGGAAATAGATCACATCACTGATTTAGAAATTAAATTTTTTTCAAGAATGTCCAAAGGAAATAAATCAGGGGAAAAGTTATACCAGTGCTATTAATAAAAGGAAAACACCAACATATTCCAAATGTCCCACCATTTGTGAATAAGTGAGATATCTAAGATACCATAGGATAGAATGCTCTTATTTACTAAAAACAATAAGAAAATCATACACTCAGTGATATATAGAATGTATACACAAAATAACAGATAAAACAAAGAATGAAAAATATCATGTAAGAACTGGTTATAGCTAAATAAAACATGTATCAGAAAGGAGCATAAAGCAATACACATATTTGTATTTTAGAATTTTCTCTTGATATATACAACAGATTTTTAAAACTCAGTAGCCATTCTTCCCTGCCCCACCCTTCCACCCCCCACTTCCATGACAAAGCGTGATTTCCTTGCAAAATACAGTCTTCATTTCTACCTCTTTTTCCAGTTCTTTTCATAAGTAAATCAAAAGGACAGTATCCTTCTCCTTAGGCGCTGCTCGCAGGCCTGCTACACTAGCACGGATCCCCACGAGCTATGGAGCAGCAAAGCAGAAAGGACCGAGGGACACAGCAATTCACTTTTATACTTCACAGAGGCGGGAGTTGCCATCCATAGCGGGGAGGGTCTTGCCCAAGATCTCCCCGATATTTAGTGGCCAGGATAGTATAAAGCATAAGTCTCAGTCTTCTTCACCACCTAACCCAGTCCCTGGTACATAGTAGGAAACCAAGATAATATGCTGAATGACAGACTGACTTTTATAACAGATAATTGATATTCCAGAATTCACCAAAATGCCCACATCCTGGGGTTCTTGGCTCTGGATACCCAGCTGAGAGTCAACATCTGAGTATGAAAGATTTGAACTCATAGAGCAGAACCAAAAACCAAACCAAAACAACAAAACCAAAAACCAACAAAAAACAAGAAAAGGAAACCTAAGCACTGTTCTTTCTTGGTAGAAGGCTGCTATTCTACTAAAATACTTGGAATAGTCTTAATTTTAATGGGTGTGCCTGTTGTCCTGCAGATCTGGGTCCTGGACCAGTTTAAGGCTATGGGTTTATTTTGGTTTGTTTAGGCAGTCTGCTGTGGCATCTTTCTGTTATGGTTGACAACTGTGTCTGGTTGAGTCAACCCTTGGATTCTTATTTGGATTAGAACATAATGCTCATTATCTTATTTTTAGAGGAAGCAGAGCTGGTATAGAAGGTCTATGGAGAACCCTGGGGGATACACTGACATCTCTCACTGCAGAACTGGGGCAATATGAATTAAAAAAAAGAAAAAACTGAGATGGAAAAAGGCATCTGGCTTCTTGTGTTTGTTTTGGAAGCGGCACAGACTGGAGAGGTGGAGGGGGCAGATTTCCATTCTAATGTGTGGTGTGATCCTGGGCAAGTCATTCTGATCTCTGTTTCTCCAAGGGTAAATGGCAAACCTGACTAAGAGGTTCAGAGGTAGTAACAGATATGAAAAAAAATTTTTTTAATATAAAGTACTGTACAAACTAGTAGTGGTAATGATGGTCATTGGGATTGAATTCATCACGGGCAATAATTTTAAAAAGAAGTAGTTGGTGTGATGCCATTTCTTTTGAAATGATGGTGAGTAGAAGAGAGTGGGGCTTCCCTGGTGGCTCAGCGGTAATCTGCCTGCAATGCAGAAGACGGATTAGATCCCTGGGTTGGGAAGAGTCTCTGAGGAGGGCACGGCAACCCACTCCTGTATTCTTGCCTGGAGAATTACATGGACAGAGGAGCCTGGTGGGCTTTAGTCCATGGGGTCGCAAAGAGTCAGACACAACTGAAGGGACTAATCAGCAGCAGGAGAGAGTGACCAGAGGAGGCCATGCTTATTAAGAGGAAGGGAAATGACATGATGACAGGTTTTATGCAACAAGGAGAAAGAAAAATCTTTGGCTGGTTTCCTCTTATCCATTCATCTGCTTTCCAGCTACCTCTAAACACTAACTAGTCATGAACTTTGGCCAAAGTTTTAGTCTCCCTGTTTCATTATCCTTTCCCTAATAGCATAGTGTTCATCATGGTACCTTCAAATAGCTGTGTTGAATAGAAAGGACAACAGACAGATTTGAGAGCCTGGGTGTGGATAGGAGTACCTCCACACATTAGCTGCATGACCTGGGCAGGTTTTTTCTACCCCCTCATCCCAGGTGTCCTCATCTGTAGCCGAGGGAAGAACAACCTGTTTAACTGGCTATGTGTTCTTTACAAACTGCAAAGTGCACTACAAACGCTTTTGTAGCGATTACTTAGCCTCTTTTGGCCTCAGTTTCTGCATTTGTCAAATAGGAACAATATGGGTCTCAGAATGTGAAGCTGGGACCCTTATCTAGCTTGGTGGTGGTGGTTTAGTTGCTAAGTCATATCCAACTCTTTGCAACCCCATGGACTATAGCCTGCTAGTTTCCTCTGCCCATGAGATTCTCCATGCAAGAATACTGGAGTGGGTTGCCATTTCCTTCTCCAGGGGATCTTCCCAACCCAAGAATTGAACCCGGGTCTCCTGCATTGCAGGCAGATTCTTTACCAACTGAGCTATGATGAAAGCCTTCTGCATATAACAGTGTCACATTACTGCTCACCCAAGATGAAATCTATAGGCTTCAGGTTTTCCACCACAGACTGGAATATTTATTTCCAATGTGACATTCTTTCTTGTGCTCAGTTGCTCAGTCATGTCAGACTCTTTGCGACCCATGGACTGTATCTTGCCAGGCTCCTCTGTCCATGGAATTTTCCAGGAAAGAATACTGGAGTGGGTTGCAATTTCCTACTTCTGGGGATCTTCCTGACCCAGGGATTGAACCCATTCTCCTGCATCTCTGGCATTAGCAGACAGATTTCTTTATCACTGCACCACCTGGGAAGACTGGCATTCTTTCTATCCCATTGTTAAATTTCACTTTTAGAGAACTGGCAATTTCCTTGGTAAGCTAAGGCTCTCCCACAGTTTACCTGACCACCCCTGTCTTACCAGAGCTTCCCACTTTAGGAAGCTGAAAACTTCATGTGACACAAGAAGCTCTTAAAGCCAAGGGGCTCTAGGTCGGCCACTGACTCTAGACACTCCGGCCATGATGATTAGAGGGAGATTTGGGACGAGATGAAAACGCCAAGTGGATGGTGACAGCTGGAAGACACTAAGAAGGCGCTTGTGGACCTGCCACTAACAGCCCTGGGGAGGCCAGGCAAGAGGACGGGCTGTGTCCCTGGGGCCTGCTGGCTCCTGTCTCCCCTCCCAAATGGATAGCCCCTTCCATTCAATCCACATGCGTCTGTCCTCTGCCTCTTGAGTGTGTCTCAAACTGGAAAACATCTGCATTCGTTTCATCTGGGTGTGATTTATAAGGACTCCCTGCAGTCCCCTCTCCCTTCTCCTCTTCACCTCTGGGGCTTGGGGGTTTGGGGTTTGTTTTTTTTTTTTTTACACAGGCTTGTGTTTCTTGAGACGGGATCACCTTGATTTATTATGCCCTAGACTCATTAACAAAAGACTCCGGGACAGGTCATTTATTTTGTGAGTGGCGATTTCCTGTCCTACCCCAGCCCTGCTCGGCAGGGGCCTAGGGGAGCACGGACTTATATGAGCCGCACTGTCACCGTGGGAGAACAGGCTCGAACACAAGAGGATCAGAGGGCAGAAAGCGTCTCTTAAGAGTCTTTCTTCTCACTTTAATGGCTTCCTTCACAGTCCCTTTCGACAGTTCTTTCTCCTTTTCCTCCTCCAGCAAATGGGTCAAAGTTTAGCAAATAAGTTGTGGGATTGACTTCTGAAAGGAACAAACACTGACCTTTATTTTATATTTGAATTATTTAACATTTATATACAGAAAATATTACATATATGTGTGTATATATATACATATATATGGGCTTTCCTGGTTGCTGTTGTTCGGTTGCTAAGTCATGACCAACTCTTTGTGACCCCATGGACTGTAACCCTTCAGGCTCCTCTGTCCATGGGATTTCCCAGACAGGAATACTGGGGTGGGTTGTCATTTCCTTCTCCAGGGAATCTGCCCAACCCAGGGATCAAATCTGTGTCTCTGGCATTGGCAGGTGGATTCTTTACTGCAGAGACACCAAGGAATACATATATATGGGTTTCCTTGGGAGCTCAGTGGTGAGGAATCCACCTGCAATGCCAGAGACCTGGGTCTGATCCCTGGGTCGGGAAAATGCCCTGGAGAAGGAAATGGCAACCCACTCCAGTATTTTTGCCTGGGAAATCCCATGGACAGAGAAGCCTGGCCGTTATGGTCCATAAGGTCACAAAGAGTCAGACACATCTTAGCAACAAAACAACAACAAATACATATTACTCTATATATGGGATACTGGTGGGCACCCAAGCTAAGCATGAATTAACTTAATTAAACTTATGTTCACTATGGTCAATGTTTTTGTAGGGCAGGCCCTTATTAAAAATTATACATTCATGTTTGGGCACCAAAAAACAGAGTTGTTAATAATTTGGAGATAGACCATCAGGCAAAAATACAATTATTCAAGATTTTCAGATAGGACTTCAGGAGGAAGATGAATGAAACTGGCATTATTTAGCCTGAAGATCAGAGGCTGAAGAATGATTTATTAACTGTTTCCAGGTCTCTAGAAGGTAGTTATATATAGGAATGATGGTGACCAGCTGTTTTTCTGACTGCACTAAGGATAGAGTGGAGGAAGTGGAATTAAAGTCTAGCAAAGTGACAGAGTAATAATCATGCAAGTGAGTGGCCACGGCTAAAGTCTGTTAAGAAAGATGTGATACTTCTGTAAGATTGTAAGTCCTATTTTATAGATTAAGGGATGAAGGTTTAGAGAAGTTAAGCAGTTTGCCTAAGGTCACACAGTAGAGGACATGATAGAATCAGGTCTAGCTGACTCCAGTGTATGAGAAGGTTGACTTATACAACAAAGACATTAACCAAAACAAACAAACAATCTTACCTAGTTCCCTCCTAGATTGATTTGTGTTGAGAGTTTGAATCCAGGATCAGAAACAGTTTGATCCTGAAGGCTGCATTCTTAACCTCATGGCTTAGAATTAGGTGTTCAGATTTCCCTACTTCCTCCCACCCACCCATGGAGGAACTTTTGCTCTGAGGTTACTGACGTGACATTGCTTCTTGCTGCCTAGGTTATAAGAAGTACTGACAACTGAAAATAGCGTCCTGTTGTTCAGTCAATCTGTCCTGTCCGACTCTTTGTGACCCCATGGACTGAAGCGCGCTAGGCTTTCCTGTCCTTCACTATTTCCCGGAGCTTGCTCAAATTCACATCCATTTAGTCAGTGATGTCATTCAACCATCACGTCCCCTTCTCCTCCCGCCTTTAATCTTTCCCAGCATCAGGGTCTTTTCCAATGAGTCAGGTGGCCAAAGTATTGGAGCTTCAGCTTTAGCATCAGTCTTTCCGATGGATATTCAGGGTTCATTTCCTTTAGGATTGAATGGTTTGATCTCATTGTAGTCTAAGGGACTCTCAAGAGTCTTCTCCAACACCACAGTCGGAAAGCATCAATTCTGTGTGCTCACATCCATACATGACTACTGGAAAAACCATAGTTTCCACTATATGACCTTTGTCAGCAAAATAATGTCTCTGCTTTTTAATACACTGTTGAGATTTATCAAAGCTTTTCTTCCAAGGAACAAAAGTCTTTTAATTTCATGGCTGCAGTCACCGTCTGCAGTGATTTTGGAGCCCAAGAAAATAAAGTCTTCACTTTCTCTTGTTTTCCCATCTATTTGCCATGAAGTGATGGAACAGGATGCGTTGATTTTAGTTTTTTGAATGTTGAGTTTTAAGCCAACTTTTTCACTCTCCTCTTCCACCTTCATCAAGAGGTTCTTTCGTTCCTCTTTGCTTTCTGCCATAAAGGTAGAGTCATCTGCCTATCTGAGGTTATCGATATTTCTCCCGGCAATCTTGATTCCAGCTTCTGATTCATCTGGCATGGCATTCTCATGATGTACTCTGCATATAAGTTAAATAAACAGTAACAATATATAGCCTTGTTGTACTGCTTTCCCAATTTGGAACCAGTCTGTTGTTCCATGTCCAGTTTGAACTGTTGCTTCTTAAACCTGCACACAGGTTTCTCAGGAGACAGGAAAGGTCGTCTGGTATTCCCATCTCTTTAAAAATTTCCACAGTTTTTTCTGATCCACACAGTCAAAGGCTTTCACCTAGTCAATGAAGCAAAAATAGGTGTTTTTATGGAATTCTCTTGGTTTTTATATGATCCAACGGATGCTGGCAATTTGATCTCTGCTTTCTCTGCCTTTTCTAAATCCAGCTTGTACATCTGGATGCTCGCGGTTCACAAACTGTTGAAGCCTAGGTTGGAGGATTTTGAGCATTACTTTGCTAGTGTGTGAAATGAGTGCAATTGTGGAGCAGTTTGAACATTCTTTGGCATTTTCCTTCTTTGGTATTGGAATGAAAACTGACCTTTTCCAGTCCTGTGGCCGCTGCTAAATTTTCCAAATTTTCTGACATATTGAATGCAGCACTTTAATAGCAACATCTTTTAGAATTTGAAATAGCTCAGCTGGAATTCCATCACTTCCACGAGTTTTGTTCATGGTGCTTCCTAAGGCCCATTTGACTTCACAGTCCAGGATGTCAGGCTCTAGGTGAGTATAACACCATCTAGGTGAGATAACACTATCATGGTTATCCAGGTCATTAAGATCGTTTTTGTATAGTTCTTCTGTGTATTCCCACCACCTCTTCTTATTACCTTCTGCTTCTGTTAGGTCCATACCATTTCTGTCCTTTATTGTGCCCATCTTTGCATGAAATGTTCCCTTGGTATTTTGAATTTTCTTGAAGAGATCTCTTTTCTTTCCCATTCTATTGCTTTCCTCTATTCTTTTGCACTGATCACTGAGGAAGGCTTTCTTATCTCTCCTTGCTATTCTTTGGAACTGTGCATTCAGATGGGTATACCTTTCCTTTTCTCCTTTGCCTTTCACGTCTCTTCTTTTCTCAGCTATTTGTAAAGTCTCCTCAGACAATCATTTTGCCCTTTTGTATTTCTTTTTCTTGGAGATGGTTTTGTTTACTGCCTCATGTACAATGTCACGAACCTCCATCCATAGTTCTTGACGCACTCTATCATATCTAATCCCTTGAATCTATTTGTCACTTCCACTGTATAATCATAAGGAATTTGATTTAGTTCATACCTGAATGGCCTAGTGGTTTTCCCTACTTTCTTCAATTTCTGCAATAAGGAGTTTATGATCTGAGCCACTTTGGCCACCTCAGGTGAAGAGTTGACTCATTGGAAAAGACTCTGATGCTGGGAGGCATTGGGGGCAGGAGGAGAAGGGGACGACAGAGGATGAGATGGCTGGATGGCATCACTGACTCGATGGACGTGAGTCTGAGTGAACTCCGGGAGTTGGTGATGGACAGGGAGGCCTGGCGTGCTGCGATTCATGGGGTCACAAAGAGTTAGACACGACTGAGCGACTGAACTGAACTGATCTGAGCCACAGTCAGCTCCCTGTCTTGTTTTTGCTGACTGTATAGAGCTTCTCCACCTTCGGCTGCAAAGAATATAATCATTGTTCTAGTTGAAGCCTTTTACAATTACCCTTTCTCTGTCTCTTTATCTTGGAGAGAAAACATGTATCAAGAAGCAAACATTTTACACTCCCCAACTCAGATCTTGGGTATTTAGAAGTTAATTCTTCTCTAATTGCTCAGTTAATTACTTGGAAGGTGTAGGAGTAGGTAGAAAAGGAGGGTGGATTTTTCCACAGTTAATCCTATTGGAAGGGGCAAGAAGAGAGAACTGGTGTGTGCTCAGTGCAGACCTGAGCTAAATGTTTTCCCATTAGTTACTTCATTTTCATCTTCCTAGCAGTTCTTTGAGGTAGGTGTTATCAGCCCAATTTTACAAATGAGGGAGGTTAGGTAACTTGCCTGAAGTCAGGCTGCCTGTGTACTAAGAGCCTGGGATCTGAACCCAGAATATCCCCCTCCAGAGCTGTGCCCCAAACACCATACTCCATTCAATGCAAAGCACAAGACAGAGGACTCGAGAGGCTCAGCCAGCAATAGATGAGAGCACAGACCTGGGGTGACCCTTGACCTCAGGTTGAGCTCAACTTTTCTGCTCTCCTGGGCGGATTTCAAACTTTCGTGTGTGGAGCAGCAAACTGGACAAACAAGAAGCCATTATTTCTGGGTTCTGCTTTGCCAGGGGCCTGGGGCATGACAAGATGGTTAATGCAAAATTTGGCATGCTTTCCCTTCTTAATTTCAGCCTCCTCCCAGGAGGGAATCCAGAGGCAGGGAGGGGAATGTGAGAAAGAGAAGGGAAAAATAATAAGAGATAAGTGAGAAAGGAGAATATTTATAGGGCTTGGAACATCTAATGGAAACCAGCTGCCTGATTGGGGGTGGGGATGGAGGGTCTCTGGTTTTGCCTGCAAGGGATCATGAAGCCTTCTCTTGTGCATACCTGTTGCACCTTCTCTTGTGTGTGGTGTGGGGGATGTCTGGGCAGAAAGGGAGAGAGAGAGAGAGGAGGGTGCCAGGAGGCCTGGGTGAAGGCTGCACACTCAGAACAATGGACACAAGAGAGCCGATATCCCCTCCTGGCCTCGCTTCCCCCACCTCCTGCCTTCATTTTAAGCTGGAGCTGATTCAAACCTGCTGCTCTTGGAAAGAGGCCATCAGTACAGGCTCCAGCAGAAAGATGATCTGCAAGGGGATGTGAGTGTGAGAGAGTGGGGCAATCAGAAAGAATGAGACAAGGGAATGGAAAAGGTGAATAAACAGGGGACGATGGAGGAGGGAGCGAGATTGAAAGATTAAAATGTTGGCGCAAGTGGGGAGCTTACAGAGAAGGGAGTAACTGAAGGACTCGAGTTGGAGCAAATCCAGAGCTGATCCTTCTGGGCCCTGTTCTTTCTCACGGATCCAGAGGCTTGCAATAAAGATGTGTCTGTTTGAGATTTTCCAGGTCTCTTTCCCATAAATCTGTATTTTCTTCTTAATTAAAATCTTCTGGACCAAAGGTATCATCCAAGAATTGTGTAAAGAACACAAAGATAGGAAGAGGAATCATCAATGGGAAAAGTATGGTAAGTAAAGGGCAGAGTCTGGGGCACACATTTAGAAAGATGGCAGTGAACAATAAGGCACTTTCCAGAGGCCAATTGGTCCTGAAACCAAAGCCTCAAGTATTGGACCCTACTTTTATTTCTGGCTCTCACTTAGGTTCTTGGGAGAGGATATGCCCATGAACCATGGAGTTGAGTGTCATGTGTTTTTAACTGACATCAGTTTAACAATATGTGTTAGGAAAAGAAAAGACAGAAAAAAAAAGAAAGAAGGAAAGGAAAGAGGTTCATTTAAATAGCGAGGATGATTTGCCCATCTTTCAACTCAGTGAGTAGCTGAAATGAGAGATGTGAATCCACTCTTGTCTTGGTCCTTTTTGATCTTGGTTCCTAGATGTATCTCATAATATGATCTGATTGGGTTTAAAGAATTTATTTTACAAAACATGATCCTTTAAACAAAAGTCTACTACTTTAACTCTTACCCAGCTGAAGGAAAACACCCACAAAATTATGCTGCACTTGTTGAAGGATGGTATAACAATGAAAAGTGGTATAAAGATGTTGTAACAACTTGTTGAAAGATGGTATAACAGGAAATTTGAGGGATTTTCCAAAAGTTACTTTAATTAGACCTTTTTTTCCACCTAAAAGTGCTGCCTTTAGATGTCATTGTCCATTGGGGTTGGTGAGTGTGTGAAAGTGTTGAGAGTATTTGGACCTGTGGTTGACTAATGGACTGCTTTCTCCTGATTATCCCTCAGTCCACAGGTATATAATAAATTGAGAAAACTCCATAGGCCTCTGAACTCAGACAGAGCAATAAGGGGGCCAGTGGAGACTCACTCCTTTCAACTGTGCCTTTCCCTCTTTTGGGGTACACTCAACTCCTGCCCCTCAGTCTGAAACAAGTGGCTGCCTTGCTCTCCTATGGCACCATGCTATACGTTACAGTGAGCCCTGTACACTGCCAGTATCTCACAAAAACAAACCTCTAGTCCCCTTGCTATTTCAAGGTGGGCTTCCCTTGTGCTTGTCTAGTTCATTCACTTCTTAACTCAGTAACAAGACTTCTGTGCCAGAAGGATTAGAAAGAAAGCCAGTTCAAAGACCAGGCTAGCAAGAATGGCAACTTTCCTTTAGGAAAGAATCATTATTATTGCTTTAAGGATTTCAGGGGAAAAAAAGGCAGACCTTGAAATAAAAGGCAGGGATATTGTCCCATTTGGGAAGAAATTCCTGATCAAATTGTCAGCTAGGTTCTGTCACAGACAACCTCCTCAGGCTGGCAGATTACAGCTCTGTGGCAGCCTCACCTTGCTCATGGAAGCCTCTGTCTTCTAGAAATGGTGTCCTTTATCATCCACAGTTTACACACTCTGTGATTTGGAAAACTTCTATCCCATTAACTCAACCAGAAATCCCAAGACACTGGACAGAGAAGGGCTTCTGAGAACACTTAAGTCTCCCTACTTTGACCTCCAGGTCAGACTGCTACTGAGTCTTTATTCTTCAAGACTCACTAGGAACTTGATTCTCAACCTTTCAATGTAATGCTAGAGAAGTTACCTAGGCACTCTATAATTTTGTGTGCTGGGCTCCACTGGTTTGGTACTTTTTGATCTATTATGTTCCATATTTCCAGGTCATGCTTTAGCTTACATAATCTTTTAGATTTTTACTTATTTCTCTATAGACCCACTGTCTTTTTTTTTTTTTTAATGAGCCATCTCTATTTGTGTCTTGATGAACTATAAAACATCTCCCACCATTCCTTCCATCCTATGACCAGTCCTCACTTCTCTAAACTTTCTATTATTGTCTTCTCATTTATATGTTTTACACAAAATGCTAAATGTAGGCTAATCACTATGATTATGCAAGTCAGTGAATGTTAGTAGGAAAACATTATATAAACTCCTATTTTACAATGGCAAATGCATTATGTGGGGCATTGACCCTTGAACCTCTAATTCTTACCATACAAGTTGGTCTAAATGGAAATACTAATTTATTTAAACAGTATAGCATACCCAGATATCAATTTGAATAAAAGGTTCTCAATAGTCTAGAACTGGAAAATATGAGTCCTACACATTATATAAAACATATAGAACCATGGTGTTTTATGACCTACATGTAGATCTTAGGAAAGTTGACTGTCTTTAAGGCCATTTAGTACCTGTACTGTGACAACTCAATCAATGAGCAACTCCAGAGGTGCACTGATCTGGGGTGAGGTGACTTTTTTTATGGACACATTACCACTTCTACTGGGTGAATTGCCAATGATAGAAACAGGGAAAATGTGACCAGGGGCAGATTTGGGGCAAGAGAGGAGTATAATTTTGGTTCAGTGATTGAATGAGCTATAAATTTATTTAACCATACTTCTAGCCAGTCAACTTTTTTCCATTTGATTTGAAAATTTCATGGAGGCTTTGTCAGATTCTTTGCAGATAAACCTTTTCTATGCATTCCCTAATCTACCAGCCTACCACAGGTAGGGCCTACCATCCCCTAATCTACCATAGCATGTTCACTCTTGTCTAGGGACTCCCAAACACTCATGGTTGGGGTTGGAATGGCACATGGAAGCTGAAGGTTGTGAGAAGTGTTGCACCAGGCATTGAGTTCCCTCAGTAGATCCTTCCAGTCTGACTCTTCCACACATTGGCTCCTAACACATACTCTTTTATATTCTCTTCTCCCTGTGTAGTCTCTCCAACCTGAAATTCTCTCACTTCTCTTTGCATGACTAAGTTCTTCTCATTCCTCAAGATTCAAATTCATTTCCTCTTCCTCTGAGCTTTCCTTGACTAAGTAGCTCACCATAATTTCCCCTCCAATAGCTCATAGCACTTAGTCTGTGCTCCTTCTTAGGTTTCTGTGCTATTCAGTACTCTTTGCTAGGTTTCGGGGGCTCAGGAGTTAGCCAGTGTGAATGGGCTCTATAACTTTAGGTTTCTGTGCTATTCAGTACTCTTTGCTAGGTTTCGGGGGCTCAGGAGTTAGCCAGTGTGAATGGGCTCTATAACTTTAGGTTTCTGTACTATTCAGTACTCCTTGGTAGGTTTCGGGGGCTCAGGAATTAGCCAGTGTGAATGGGCTCTATAACTTTAGGTTTCTGTACTATTCACTACTCTTTGCCAGGTTTTGGGGGCTCAGGAGTTAGCCAGTGTGAATGGGCTCTATAACTTTAGGTTTCTGTGCTATTCAGTACTCTTTGCTAGGTTTCGGGGGCTCAGGAGTTAGCCAGTGTGAATGGGCTCTATAACTTTAGGTTTCTGTGCTATTCAGTACTCTTTGCTAGGTTTCGGGGGCTCAGGAGTTAGCCAGTGTGAATGGGCTCTATAACTTCCTGACAGAGAAGTTGTGGAGTCATCATACTGGATGTGGAAGAGAGAAATTATGGAGCTGGGAGACTCACATCAGAATGGATAACTGAAGATATTTAGCACAGTTAGCATCCTTCTTTTCCTTCTCCTTTCTTTCTCCCAGAGGAAGAATGAACAGACCAAAGCTTGAAACCAAGAAGACCAGACTGACCTAGATAAGAAAGACTAGGCGGAGCTATAGTAAGGTGTTTGTGGTTTATAAACAAGCTCTGACATTCTAATTTGAGTGTTGGCAAACAATATGATGGAACAACAATATTATGGTTCCAAATTGGGAAAGGAGTACGTCAAGGCTGTATATTGTCACCCTGCTTATTTAACTTATATGCAGAGTACATCATGCGAAATGCAGGGCTGGATAAAGCACAAGCTGGAATCAAGATTGCTGGGAGAAATACCAATAACCTCAGATATGCAGATGACACCATCCTATCAGTGGAAAGTGAAGAACTAAAGAGACTCTTGATGAAAGTGGAAGAGGAGAGTGAAAAAGTTGGCTTAAAGCTCAACATTCAGAAAACGAAGATCATGGCATTGGGTCCCATCACTTCATGACAAATAGATGGGGAAACAATGGAAACAGTGACAGACTTTATTTTTGGGGGGCTCCAAAATCACTGCAGATGGTGACTACAGCCATGAAATTAAAAGACACTTGCTCCTTGGAAAAAAGCTATGACCAACCTAGACAGTATATTAAAAAGCAGAGACATTACTTTGTCCACAAAGGTCTATCTAGTCAAGGCTATGGTTTTTCCAGTAGTCATGTATGGATGTGAGAGTTGGACTGTGAAGAAAGCTGAGCGCTGAAGAATTGATGCTTTTGAACTGTGGTGTTAGAGAAGACTCTTGAGATTCCCTTGGACTGCAAGGAGATCCAGTCTGTCCTAAAGGAAATCAGTCCTGAATATTCATTGGAAGGATTGATGCTGAAGCTGAAACTCCAATACTTTGGCTACCTGATGTGAAGAACCTACTCATTTGAAAAGACCCTGATGCTGGGAAACATTGAAGGCAGGAGTAGAGGACAACAGAGGATGAGATGGTAGGATGGCATCACTGATGCCATGGACATGAGTTTGTGTGGGCTTCAGGAGTTGGTGATGGAAAGAGAAGCCTGGTATGCTGCAGTCTATGAGGTCACAAAGAGTTGGACATGACTGAGTGACTGAACTGAAACAGTATTATCAGCCCAGAAAGTTCTCAGAGATACACCAAGGTACCAGGCTAAACTGTAAAGTAGGCAAAACTCTTCCCCACCTCTTCTCCCATCCCTGCAGTTCCCCAACACCCTGGACACTCCCAGCCTTCATACTACCCTTTTGGGACCTTTAACCCTTTGTTGCTAACTGAGTCTGATCATCATAAGGAACCTACATAAGGTAAAGTTAGTTTATCATAAGGTAAAGTTAGCCTTTCTTACTACTCACCAGGTACTGATCTCTTAAGATATGCAGATGATACCACTCTAATGGCAGAAAGCAAAGAGGAACTAAAGAGCCTCTTGATGAAAGTGAAAGAGGAGAGGGGAAAAGCTGGCTTAAAACTGAAGATCATGGCATCTGGTCTCATCATTTCATGGCAAATAGAAGAGTAAAAAGTAGAAACAGTGACAGACTTTATTGGGCTCCAAAATTACTGCAGATGATGACTGCAGCCACAAAAATAGAAGATGTTTGCTCTTTGGAAGGAAAGCTATGAAAAACCAAGACAGTCTATCAAGAAGCAGAGACATTACTTTGCTGACAAAGGTCCATGTAGTCAAAGCTATGGTTTTTCCAGTTGTCATGTATGGATGTGAGAGTTGGAACAAAAGAAGGCTGAGCACCAAATAATTGATGCTTTTGAATTGTGGTGCTGAAGAAGACTCTTGAGAGTCCCTTGAACAGCAAGGAGATCAAACCAGCCAATCCTAAAGGAAATAAACCCTGAATATACATTGAAAGGACTGATGCTGAAGTTCCAATACTTTGGCCACCTGATGCGAAGAGCCAACTCATTGCAAAAGACCTTGATGCTGGGAAAGATTGAAGGCCAAAGGATAAGAGGGCGGTAGAGGATGAGACGGTCTGATAGTATAACCGTTTCAATGGAGATGAGTTTGAGAAAACTCCAGGAGATAGTGAAGGACTGGGAAGCCTTGTGTGCTGCAGTCCTGGGGGTTGTAAGGAGTCGGACACAACTTAGTGACTGAACAACAAAGACTTTGGAAGGGATCTTCACTGTCTCATCTAACACCCAGCGCAGGATGACCTTTCACCATGTCTCAATCAGCAGCAGCCAGCTTTAGATAACGGAGAAGGCAATGGCACCCCACTCCAGTACTCTTGCCTGGAAAATCCCATGGATGGAGGGGCCTGGTGGGCTGCAGTCCATGGGGTTGCTAGGAGTCGGACACGACTGAGCGACTTCACTTTCACTTTTCACTTTCATGCATTGGAGAAGGAAATGGCAACCCACTCCAGTGTTCTTGCCTGGAAAATCCCAGGGACGGGGGAGCCTGGTGGGCTGCCGTCTATGGGGTCGCACAGAGTCGGACACGACTGAAGCGACTTAGCAACAGCAGCAGCAGCTTTAGATAAAATACTTCCTCTGAGGGGAAGTTTAGTTCTTTCCAAGGCAGCCTGTTCCATTGTCCAACAGCTGTACTTGTTGGAAAGCTCTTTTTTATGTAAAGCAGAAGTTCAGTTCCAGTTTTACATCTTAAGGGATGTGAAATACAGTTCCTTCTCTCCAAGACAACACTTCAAATTACTGAACGGCAGTTGAGGTTCTCACTCTGCCTCTCCTTCTCTCTCTCCCCACTTCACACATACACACAAGCACACACATAACCTTCCCTTAACGTTCCTCATCTGATATGGTTTCAGACTTTACTACTTTGCTACCTTTGATTCTCTTCCCTTTTCTGGACATTGAACTTTGTTAACATCTTTTTAAAAGTTTGGCCCTCAAGGTTGGCTATATTTCATTTCTAGAAATGTGCTGCTGTTGAGACTGTACCCTCCCTTGATGTTGATTTGATTGAAGTAAAGTGTTTCTTATTTACAGTGTAACTAGTATGTGTTAGGCTGATGCATTAACAAGGAACTTGTCCTGAAAGAATTCTTTTTTATCCACCAGGTAACAGTAGCTCACACTGAGACTGTTAGCTATTTAAAACCCCAAAGGTTCTTTCATGCAAAAACCTTTATCACACAAAATTCCCCATCCTATTTTATACAAGTATAACTCACATTCACCTGTGGCTTTTGTTTCCCTTTTGTTATTAGGCAGATAGTTTTCCTTTTCAATTATATGCTTCTCTAGAGTCTGGTAGGAGAAGGCAATGGCACCCCACTCCAGTACTCTTGCCTGGAAAATCCCATGGACGGAGGAGCCTGGTAGGCTGCAGTCCATGGGGTCGCTATGAGTTGGACATGACTGAGCGACTTCACTTTCACTTTTCACTTTCATGCATTGGAGAAGGAAATGGCAACCTACTCCAGTGTTCTTGCCTTGAGAATCCCAGGGACGGGGGAGCCTGGTGGGCTGCCATCTATGGGGTTGCGCAGAGTCGGACATGACTGAAGTGACTTAGCAGCAGCAGCAGCAGCAGCAGGGTCTGGTAAGAGCTTACTGATGGTCCTACCTTCTTTCATTCACTTAATGGGTTTATTAGGTAGGGTTGGCTGAACTACTATCACAAATACACCCTATATGTATGAGGGTTCAAGCACAACAGTAGCTTGTCCCTCGTATAACTGTTCAAGGCAGGTGTTTCTCCCTGGGCATGGCTCTTTTCTATGAGGTGATTAGGGAACCCAGGCTTCTTAGACCCCTGTGACCCTGTCAACCTTTAGGGCCACATTCTCCAGCACACAGAAAATGTGTGGAAGGACAGAGAAGAATTTTTATCAGTCAGGCCTATAAAGAATATACAACAGTTCCACATACTTCACTGGGAAGAATTTAGTTACATGGCTCTACTTTACTTAACCACAAGGAAGACTGGGAAACCTAGTCTAGCCATGTGCCTGGTGGTAGGGGGAGAGGGAGGAGATACCTTGTAGACTGATGCAATAACATGATTCTATTTCTACTTTTTACCACTGTTGTTTGCAGCCTTAGTTTAATTTCTGTAACTTTTATATAACTTCTCAGGTATGTTGTTGGATGGTCACAGTAGTAAAGGATGGTTGGGTGTGTGGTTCAGGGCAAGGACTGAGAGCCAAGTGATCAGGGAGACCCAGAAGGTAGCATCCTGATGACGGATAAATTCAGAGGACTGGAGGAGACTGAGTATAGGAGGCCAGAGGTGACTGGGAGGGTAAAGTCTAGGACCCTGGGTGGGAGTTAATCACAATAGTGAAAGAGGCAGAAGACTGAAACAGGGAGAGACAAGAAGATGCTTCATTTGGGGTTTGGCAAGGACTTTTTAATACCACAGTCATGGTCAAGATACTATACTCCTAATACTATATGTCTCCCAGGAAGTTTATAAATTATGATGATAATACTGGTAACACAGTTAACAGCTGCACAGTTCCCTTACTTAAATGCTGTGTCTCCAGCTTGTCTCCAGCCAGGGAAGTGCTGTCTGTCCTACTTAGAACTGATCTCATAAATCACCTCCTGTGTCCATCTGGAGACAAGGCCTTTCACTTATTTATTTATCCACATTAGGGCAAAATTCGACTCCCAGCAGTAGGTTGTTGGCCTCCTTGGCTCATGAGATTTTTATTTAATTTTTTGGGTTTTTTTTTCACTTTATTTTCTATTTTTGGCCACACCATGCTGCATGTGGGATCTTAATTCCTTGATCAGGGATCAAACCTGTACCCCTTGCCTGGAGTCTTAATCACTGGATTTCCAAGGGAAGTCCATAAAGTTTGTAAAAACAAAAGAAAGATGATATTTTACAGTCTCCTGGTTTAATTGGGAGGAACATGTGAGATAAATCACATAAAATTGCTTCAAAACTTGAGACGGACTACACAAATGGAATGGCCAATCACTGTGATGACCACCAAAGATGGTCAGTCCCTTGCTCCTTGGAGCACAGCCTCTCAGGGATGGGTTCTTGAGCTGATATGTGTGCAGAAGGCCCTGACTTTTGGATCCTTAGCTTGCAGACTGTGCAAAGAGGCCAAGTTTGGCAGCCACAGTGACTCACTTTAGGCACATTTATCTGATTTGGCTGTTAGCTAGTTAGTTTACACTGGTATAGTTTGCATACAAGAGCTGGGAGTCAGGTTCTTCAGATCTCTAATCCCTGCTCAGCTTCCAACTTGCTCTGTGGTCTTGTATGTGTGTGTGCGCAGTCATGTCTGACTCTTTTGACCCTATGGACTATAGCTATCCAGGCTCCTCTGTCCATGGAATTTTGGGGGCAAGCATACTGGGATGGATTGCCATTTCCTACTTCAGGGGATCTTCTTTACCACCGTGCCACCTGGGAAGTCCCCTGTGGCCTTGGCTAACCTGCTTAACATCTCTGTGACAGCTGGATTTTAACCATCAGCTCAAAGTCATGCTGATTTGCCTAAGAGGTGTTCTGTCAGGATGAGCTGATTATTACCTCTACATCGATTTTAAAATACTGAGGTAAGGACTTGCAGTTTCCTGTTCAGCATGGAAGAAGCTTACAAATCACCACTTAGTCCTAATAACAAGTAAAAAGCTTAACAAACTGAAAAATCAACAGTTCTTGTTAGATCCGCCAGAGAAGTAAGATCACAGGGCAAACTGCTGCTCCCTGAGAGCAAACTGAGAGGCAAACAAACAGATATAGAGACTCACAAATTACTGGACAGAAACCCACAAGCAGCAGCCTCTGCGGAGCCAGACAAGATGAACTGCTAGAGGCTCAGGTTGAATGCTGAGAGAGAAAAACTCCAGGAGATCCCAGGCATGGCGGTGGGGACAGGGAGGAAGTAACCCTCATATTTTTGTCTTTTGCGGCTTTGAACTCCAGCAGCTCTACCAGGTGCTTAGAGTGAAAAGCAGAGAATAATATCCTGGACTTAAGCATTCTGTCTTCTTCACAAGGCATGCCCTCAGTAGAAACTTTTTTTTTTGGCCAGGGCCTAACCTGCTGGGATTCAGTTCAGTTCAGTTCAGTCACTCAGTCGTGTCTGACTCTCTGCAACCTGATGAACCACAGCATGCCAGGCCTCCCTGTCCATCACCAACTCCTGGAGTCCACCAAAACCCATGTCCATTGAGTCGGTGATGCCATCCAACCATCTAAACCTCTGTCTTCCCCTTCTCCTCATGCCCTTAATCTTTTCCAGCATCAGGGTCTTTTCAAATGAGTCAGCTCTTCACATCAGGTGGCCAAAGTATTGGAGTTTCAGCTTCAACATCAGTCCTTCCAAAGAACACCCAGGACTGATCTCCTTTAGGATGGACTGGTTGGATCTCCCTGCAGTCCAAGTTCTCCAACACCACAGTTCAAAAGCATCAATTCTTCGGCACTCAGCTTTCTTTATAGTCCAACTCTCACATCCATACATGACCACTGGAAAAACCATAGCCTTGACTAGACGGACCTTTGTTGGCAAAGTAATGTCTCTGCTTTTGAATATGCTGTCTAGGTTGGTCATAACTTTCCGTCCAAGGAGTAAGTGTCTTTTAATTTCATGGCTGCAGTCACCATCTGCAGGGATTTTAGAGCCCAGAAAAATAAAGTCTGACACTGTCCACTGTTTCCCCATATATTTGCCATCAAGTAATGGGACCGGATGCCATGATCTTAGTTTTCTGAATGTTGAGCTTTAAGCCAACTTTTTCACTCTCCTCTTTCACTTTCATCAACAGGCTCTTTAGTTCTTCTTTGCTTTCTGCCATAAGGGTGGTGTCATCTGCATATCTGAGGTTATTGATATTTCTCCCGGCAATCTTGATTCCAGCTTGTGTTTCTTCCAGTCCAGCGTTTCTCATGATGTACTCTGCATATAAGTTAAATAAGCAGGGTGACCATATACAGCCTTGACATACTCCTTTTCCTATTTCTAACCAGTCTGTTGTTCCATGTCTAGTTCTAACTGTTGCTTCCTCACCTGCATACAGGTCTTTCAAGAGGCAGGTCAGGTGATCTGGTATTCCCATCTCTTTCAGAATTTTCCACAGTTTATTGTGATCCACACAGTCAAAGGCTTTGGCACAGTCCATAAAGCAGAAATAGATGTTTTTCTGGAACTCTCTTGCTTTTTCGATGATCCAGCGGATGTTGGCAATTTGATCTCTGGTTCCTCTGCCTTTTCTAAAACCAGCTTGAACATCTGGAAGTTCACGGTTCACGTACTGCTGAAGCCTGGCTTGCAGAATTTTGATCATTACTTTACTAGCACATGAGATGAGTGCAATTGTGCGGTAGTTTGAGCATTCTTTGGCATTGTCTTTCTTTGGGATTGGAATGAACACTGACCTTTTCCAGTCCTGTGGCCACTGCTGAGTTTTCCAGATTTGCTGGCATATTGAGTGCAGCACTGCTGGGGTCATTGGAGCCTAACCCACACAGAACAAAGGAAACATCCAACTAAAGTCCCCTCTGGGCTTCCTCATGAAGGAAGGGCCCCTCTAGCCATCCCATTCCACCAAAGGGAGGTAAAAGACTAAGCACCGGAGAATTTCACAGTCCGGGGCACAGGCTTACCAAAAGACTGAGACCTAAACATAGGAACATAGAATGCTTCCTTTCCCCACACACCTTACTAAAGGTCTATTTGTTGATTTCTTTTACCCAGTACATCATATCATATCTACCTTTTGACAAAAAATTACAAGACATATTAAAAGGCAAAGACACAGTCTGAGGAGACACAACAATTACCAGAACAAGACTCAGATACTGGCAAGAGTGTTGAAATTATCAGACCATGAATGCAAAACTATGGTTAATATGCTAAAGGTTCTAATGGATCAAGTGGACAACATGCAATAATAATGTAATCTGAGATGGAAATTCTAAGAAAGAGTCAAAAATAAATGCTGGAGATAAAAAAAAAAAGCTGTAAAAGAAATGAAAAAAATGTCTTTGATAGGCTCATCAATAGACTAGACATGACTAATGAAAAAACCTTTGAGTTTGGGGGTATGTCAATAGAAACTTCCAAAACTGAAAGCAAAGAGGAGAAAAGACTGAAAAAACACAGAACAGAAAATCCAAAAATGATCAACTACAGAAGGTATACCATATACTTAATAGGCAGACCTAGGAAGCTAAGAGAACATTAAGCAGATTAAGCAACAAAATATTACACCTAGACACATCATATTCAAACTGCAGGAAAAAAAAAAAGATAAAGAAGCTGGAGAAAAAAACACCTTATGTCTACAGAAGTAAAAATAAAAATTACACCTGACTTCTCAGAAACTGTGCAACCAAGAGAGTGGGATGAAATATTTTAAGTATTGAGAGAAAAAAGTCACTAAACAGAATTCTGTACTCTATGAGGTTATCCTTCAAAACTGAAAGAGAAATAAAGACTTTATCAAACAAACAAAAATCAGAGAAATTTGTTGCCAATAGACCTACCTTGCAAGAAATGTTAAAAGAAATTCTTCAAGGAGAAGAAAAATAATACAAAAACTTGGATCTACATAAAGAAAGAACATTGGAGAATGAGTAATGAAGGTAAAATAAAAACTTTTATTTTTCTTATTCTTAACTGATCCAACAGGTAACAGTTTGTTCAAAATACTAGCTCCAAATATTTGATTATGAATGTTTATGTATATATACATATGCTTATGTATGCTTATATATAAATGAAATGAATGGTATAAACAAGCAGAAGAACAGAAATAAAATAACAAAAATCAGAGCAGAAATCAATGAAATTGAGTATAGGCGATCAACAGAGAAAAATCAATAAAACCAAAAGCTAGTTCTTTGAAAAGATCAATAAAATCATTAAGCCTCAGGACAGGTTAACTAAGAAAAAAGAGTATAAACAATTGCTATTAATAATAATGAAAGTGAAAGAGGAAACATCACTACATGGACATTAAAAGGATAATGAAGAAATGCTATAAACAACTCTAAGCTTAGAAGTTTGATCTATAGATTTTGCAATCTCAGTCACAATCCCAGAAAGTTATTTTGTGGATATTGACAAACTGATTCTAAACTTTATATAGAGAGGCAAAAGATCCAAACAGTCAACATGATATTGGAGGAGAACACATTTGAAGAACTGACACTACCCAACTTCAAGACTTACTATAAAGCTACATTAATCAAGACAGTGTGGTATTGGGGAAAGAACAGATACATAGATCAAATGAAACAGAAAAGGGAGTCTAGAAATAGATTCCCAGAAATACAGCCAACTGATCTTTGACAAAACAAATGGTTCTGGAACAACTGGGCATCCATATGCAAAGAAATGAATGTAGACACAGACACCTTTCACAATGTTAACTCAAAATGGATTACAGACTTAAATGTTAAATGTAAAACTCTAAAACTTCTAGAAGATTATAATAGAGGAGAAAATCTAGATAACCTTTGGTATGGTGATTTTTTTTACATTCAAGACCAAAGACAAATCCATGAAAGAAATAACTAATTAGCCAAACTTCATTCAAATTAAAAGCTTCTGCTCTAAGAGAGAAAATGTGAAGAGAATGTGAAGATAAGGCACAGGCTGGGAAAAAATATTTGGTGGACATTTGAAAAAGGACTGTAATCCAAAATATACACAGAACTCTTAACTTTTAACAATAAGAAAACAAATGATCACATTAAAAAATGGACCGAGGTTTCCCTGTTGGCTCAGAGGTGAAAACTCCGTCTGCTAGTGCAGGAGACAGAGGTTTGATCCTTGGTTTGGGAAGACCTGACATGCCATGGAACAATTAAGGCTGTGCACCACAGCTATTGAGCCTATGCTCTAGAGCTCAGGAAATGTTAACTACTGAAGCCTGTGCACCCTAGAGCCTATACTCTGCAACAAGAGAAGGCACTGCAAGGAGAAGCTCGTGCACCACCACAACTACAGAGTAGCCCCTGCTTGCCGCAACTAGAGAAAAGCCCTAGCACGGCAACAAAGACCCAGCATGATCAAAAATAAATAAATTTTTTAAAATGGATCAAAGACCTCAAAGACACTTCACCAAAGAAGATATACAGATGGCAAATAAGCATATGAACAGATGTTCCACATATGTTATCACAGATTTGCAAACTAAAATAACGATGAGATTCACCTATTCAGTTCAGTTCAGTCGCTCAGTTGTGTCCGACACTTTTTGACCCCATGGACTGTAGCATGCTGGTCCTCCCTGATTGCCAGCTCTCGGAGTTTACTCAAACTCATGTCCATTGAGTTGCTGATGCCATTCAACCATCTCATCCTCTATCATCCCCTCCTTATCCCACCTTCAATCTTTCCCAGCATCAGGGTCTTTTCAAATAAGTCAGTTCTTCACATCAGGTGGCCAAAGTACTGGAGTTTCAGTTTCAGCATCAGTCCTTCCAATGAACACGCAGGACTGATCTGCTTTAGGATGGACTGGTTGGATCTCCTTGCAGTCCAAGGGACTCTCAAGAGTCTTCTCCATCACCACAGTTCAAAAGCATCAATTCTTCAGTGCTCAGCTTTCTTTATAGCCCACCTCTCACATTCATACATGACTGGAAAAACCATAGCTTTGACTAGACGGACTTTGTTGGCAAAGTAATGTCTCTGCTTTTTAATATGCTGTCTAGAACTACCAAAATATGAAGCACTGACAACATCAAATGATGGTGAGGATGTGGAGCAACACAAACTCTCATACATTTCTGGTGGGAATGCAAAATGATACAGTTCATTTAGATGATCATTTGGTTGTTTTGGTAGGTGCCCAATAGCTACTGGAGATCAGCGGAGAAATAACTCCAGGAAGAATGAAGGAATAGAGCCAAAGCAAAAACAACATCCAGTTGTGAATGGGAATAGTGATGGAAGCAGGGTTCAATGCTGTAAGGAGCAATATTGCCTAGGAACCTGGAATGTTAGGTCCATGAATCAAGGCAAATTGGAAGTGGTCAAACAGGAGATGACAAGAGTGAACATCAACATTCTAGGAATCAGTGAACTAAGATGGACTGGAATGGGTGAATTTAACTCAGATGACCATTATATCTATTACTGTGAGCAGGAATCCCTTAGAAGAAATGGAGTAGCCATCATAGTCAACAAAAGAGTCCAAAATGCAGTACTTGGATGCAGTCTCAAAAACAACAGAATGATCTCTGTTCGTTTCCAAAGCAAACCATTCAATATCACAGTAATCCAAGTCTATGCCCCACCAGTAATGCTGAAGAAGCTGAAGTTGAACAGTTCTATGAAGACCTACAAGACCTTCTAGAACTAACACCCAAAAAAGATGTTCTTTTCATTAGAGGGGACTGGAATGCAAAAGTAGGAAGTCAAGAAACACCTGGAGTAACAGGCAAGTCTGGCCTTGGAGTACAGAATGAAGCAGGGCAAAGGCTAATAAAGTTCTGCCAAGAGAATGCACTGGTCATAGCAAACACCCTCTTCCAACAATACAAGAGAAGACTCTACACATGGACATCACCAGATGGTTGACACCGAAATCAGATTGATTATATTCTTTGCAGCCAAAGATGGAGAAGCTCTATACAGTCAGCAAAAACAAGACTGGGAGCTGACTGTGGCTTGGATCATGAACTCCTTATTGCCAATTCAGACTGAAATTGAAGAAAGTGGAGAAAACCACTAGACCATTCAGGTGTGACCTAAATAAAATCCCTTATGACTATACAATGGAAGTGAGAAATAGATTTAAGGGACTGGTCTGATAGACAGAGTGCCTGATGAACTATGGATGGAGGTTCATAACATTGTACAGGAGACAGGAATCAAGACCATCCCCAATAAAAAGATATGCAAAAAAGAAAAATGGCTGCCTGAGGAGGCCTTACAAATAGCTGTGAAAAGAAGAGAAGTGAAAAGCAAAGGAGAAAAGGAAAGATATAGCCATTTGAATGCAGAGTTCCAAAGAATAGCAAAGAGAGATAAGAAAGCCTTCCTTAGCAATCAATGCAAGGAAATAGAGGAAAATAATAGAATGGGAAAGACTAGAGATCTCTTCAAGAAAATTAGAGATACCAAGGGAACATTTCATGCAAAGATGGGCACAATAAAGGACAGAAATGGTCTGGACCTAACAGAAGCAGAAGATATTAAGAAGAGGTGGCAAGAATACACAGAAGAACTGTATAAAAAAGATCTTCATGACCCAGATAATCATCATGGTGTGATCACTCACTTAGAGCCAGACATCCTGGAATGTGAAGTCAGTGGGCCTTAGGAAGCATCACTATGAACAAAACTAGTGGAGGTAATGGAATTCCAGTTGAGCTATTTCAAATCCTGAAAGATGAAGCTGTGAAAGTGCTGCACTCAATATGGCAGCAAATTTGGAAAACTCAGTAGTGGCCACAGGACTGGAAAAGGTCAGTTTTTATTCCAATCCCAAAGAAAGGCAATGCCAAAGAACGCGCCAACTACCGCACAATTGCACTCTTCTCGCATGCTAGTAAAGTAATGCTCAAAATTCTGCAAGCCAGGCTTCAGCAATATGTGAACCGTGAACTTCCAGATGTTCAAGCTGGTTTTAGAAAAGGCAGAGGAACCAGAGATCAAATTGCCAACATCCACTGGATCATCGAAAAAGCAAGAGAGTTCCCGAAAAGCATCTATTTCTGCTTTATTGACTATGCCAATGCCTTTGACTGTGTGGATCACAATAAACTGTGGAAAATTCTGAAAGAGATGGGCATACCAGACCATCTGATCTGCCTCTTGAGAAACCTGTATGCAGGTCAGAAAGCAACAGTTAGAACTGGACATGGAACAACAGACTGGTTCCAAATAGGAAAAGGAGTACGTCAAGGCTGTATATTGTCACCCTGCTTATTTAACTTCTATGCAGAGTACATCATGAGAAACGCTGGGCTGGAAGAAGCACAAGCTGGAATCAAGATTGCCAGGAGAAATATCAATAACCTCAGATATGCAGATGACACCACCCTTATGGCAGAAAGCGAAGAACTAAAAAGCCTCTTGATGAAAGTGAAAGAGGAGAGTGAAAAAGTTGGCTTAAAGCTCAACATTTAGAAAACGAAGATCATGGCTTCTGGTCCCATCACTTCATGGGAAATAGATGGGGAAACAGTGGACACAGTGGCTGACTTTATTCTTCTGGGCTCCAAAATCACTGCAGATGGTGATTGCAGCCATGAAATTAAAAGACACTTACTCCTTGGAAGGAAAGTTATGACCAACCTAGACAGCATATTCAAAAGCAGAGACATTACTTTGCCAACAAAGGTCCGTCTAGTCAAGGCTATGGTTTTTCCAGTGGTCATGTATGGATGTGAGAGTTGGACTGTGAAGAAAGCTGAGTGCCGAAGAATTGATGCTTTTGAACTGTGGTGTTGGAAAAGACTCTTGAGAGTCCCTTGGACTGCAGGGAGATCCAACCAGTCCATCCTAAAGGAGATCAGTCCTGGGTGTTCATTGGAGGGACTGATGTTGAAGCTGACACTCCAATACTTTGCCACTTGGTGTGAAGAACTGACTCAATACTTTGGCCACCTGATGCGAAGAGCTGACCCTGATGCTGGGAAAGATTGAGGGCAGGAGGAGAAGGGGATGAAAGAGGATGAGATGGCTGGATGGCATCACTGACTCAATGAACATGGGTTTGGGTGAACTCCAGGAGTTGGTGATGGACACGGAGGCCTAGCATGGTGCAGTTCATGGGGTCACAAAGAGTCAAACACGACTGAGCGACTGAACTGAACTTGGCCGTTCCTTATAAAATTAAATGTACTCATATCATTGTTCTCCTTGGTATTTCTGCAAAGGATTTGAACACTTACATCCACACAAAACCTGCACACAGATATTTACAGTAGCTCTATCCATAATTACGAAAACTTGGTAACAACCAAGCTATTCTTTGTTAGGTGAATGGATAAGTAAACTGTAATAACCTAGATAATGGAATATTATTTAGCACTATAAGGAAGTGAGCTGTCATGGCATGTAAAGATATCGAGGACACTTAAAGGAATATTTCTAAGTGAAGGAAACAGTTTTAAAAAGGACTACACACTGTGTGACTGCAACTACATGACCTGTCGGAAAAGGTAGAATTATGGAGACACAGAATGGCAGGTAAGTGGTTGCCAGGGGATAAAGGAAAAGAAGGATGATTGGACAAACCCAGAGAATTATCAGGGTAGAGAAACTATTTTGTACACTAGTCAAAACCCACAGAATGTACAACATCAAGAATGGACTGTAACATTAACTATGAACTTTAGGTGATATTGTGTCATTGTAGGCTTATCAACTGTACCACTGGGGTGCAGGATGGATGGTGAGCTTGGGCAAGATTGTACTGTGTGAAGAAAAGGGGTATATGGGAAGTCTCTGTTTTTGCCACTCAATCTTGTTGCAAACCTAAAATTGCTCTAATAAAAAATAATTTATTTTAAAAATACTGACATAAGCGCTTATATAGAATCAAGTAAAAGTTTTTTGCTTATTTTTCCTTTGAGTTATATTTTATTCTTTACAGTGGTCAAGTTTATAACCAGTGTGGTAAAGTTTTTGTTTTCCTCTTCGGAGATATATTTAGATAAGATGTGTGTTACATATATTTACATAGGCGAATTCTCATCTCCAGTTCACTCATTATCTCTCTTTCAACAGAGGCCATTACTGCCAGAGTTTAGAAACTACCCAAACTCCTGATACTAAGTATGGACTAGATGTCTGTATTTTCAGTTTGAAAGTATTGCTACTGTTCATAGTCTTCAAATTGTATATCTGGTATTCTCTATGGCAACTGGGCTTGGGAGGGAAGAAGTGGAAGGATGAAGGGAAGGAATGGAGGGAGAATATATAAAGCCATTCTGGATCTTTTTGCTTTCTCTCAAAGGCCGGCAACAAGGGCATCATGGAGTGGAACACCAAGTCATCCTTAACTTCAGAGCCCACCCAGTCTGCTGCTTCTGCCTTCCGCTGCTGCTAAGTCGCTGCAGTCGTGTCCGACTCTGTGCGACCCCATAGACGGCAGCCCACCAGGCTCCCCCGTCCCTGGGATTCTCCAGGCAAGAACACTGGAGTGGGTTGCCATTTCCTTCTCCAATGCATGAAAGTGAAAAGTGAAAGGGAAGTCTCTCAGTGGTGTCTGACTCTTCGTGACCCCGTGGACTGCAGCCTACCAGGCTCCTCCGTCCATGGGATTTTCCAGGCAAGAGTACTGGAGTGGGGTGCCATTGCCTTCTCCGGCTTCTGCCTTCTAGCTTTGCTTAACAAATTGCAGTTAAATGTTGATAACCAAAGTAAAAACACAAAACAAAAACTTGGTTGACAGAAAGAGCATGGACAGCTAAATTACAAATTAATGCTCAAGATGAGAACAATCTAGATCTTATCTCAATTAGGGCCCTTAGGTGACCTCATTTTCTTAATGGCCCTTTACAGTTAGGCAAGAGAGTTACCCTTACTGGAGGAAGTAGAAGTTGCTTCATTTTTACGAATGGCCAGGCAAGTCCCAGTATCTCTGTGTCCGGTTACAGACAGGAAGTCTAGGTTTACTTTCCTTTTTCTGGAGAGACTCTTATTGGTTTCAGTTCTTTGATTCATGTAAGTCTCACAATCTGGAGAAGAAAAGGAGGTGTTACACAGATGGCTGGCTTTTAGCTTGCTCACTTGAGATTTTTGGAGGATGCCAATGTTAGAACAGGTATAAGCTACTCTGGTTTTTCTTAGGGTTGTAAGGATTTGGAAGATTTTAGGGGGTCACCTATAGGTCCTGTTAACACTTACAATGTCTGGTCCTCAGCAATTTGCCATGAATTTTTACTTATAAAGGCATATGAAAGATTTTTAAAATTAATATAAACTTCTAATAATGAGCAATCAACTGATATTTACAAAGAAGTTGTATTAATTTGTCAAGGCTGCTATAACAAAGCACTACAAACTGAGTGCCTCAGTCAACAGAAATTTATTGTCTTATAATTCTGGCGTCTAGAAGTCTGTGGTAAGTTGGCAGGGCCATGATCTCTCTGAAGGGTCTAGAGAAGGGTCTATTCTAGGCTTTATGCCTAGTTTTGGGTAGTTCCTTGACCTGTGGCAGCATAACTTCATTCTTGACATGGCATTATCCCTATATATCTGTGTCCACATTTTCCCCTTTCATAAGGACACGAATCATACTGGATTAGGGGCCTACCTTCCAGTACGATTTCATCCTAACTAATTGCATTTGCAACGACTCAGTTTCCAAATAAGATCACATTTGGAGGAACTGGACGTTAGAAACTCAACATACACATTTTGGGGAATATAGTTCAACACAAAACAGAAGTTAAAGATGAGGAAAAGATTTTCAAATTGGATCACAAAGCAAAATTCATCTATATACTATATAGAGACCTACCTAAAATGAAGGAATCAGAATAGCTGAGAATAAAAGGGTGAACAGAGTAATACTGGCAAATGCAATGGGTCATAACCTCAACATTAAAAAAAGAAAAGCTTAAGGAAGTCAAGGAATGATACTTTATAATGTTTTAACAATATAATTTTCAAAAAGTTAGAACACTAGCAGGGAATCAACAATTATAAAGCAAAATTCATGGAAGACAGAATGAAAAAGAAATAGTTCAGTAGCAGGAAATTTTAGTTCTCTCCCCCATAACAGATTAAGTAGAAACAAAAGAGAATAATAACTAATTACATAATTAGTGAGGTAGATCTGATTGATATATATCAAACTATATACTAGACATAGACAGTATGCTGTTACTATATGAGTTGTGTGGCAGTTACAATTGGCCATATTTTAAGCCAAAGAAAAACATTAATAAATTCCAAAATTTAAAATAGTGCAGAAAACATTCTGTGTTCACAAACTTATAAACCTAGAATCTTAATAATGAATCAAGATAGCAAAACAAGCAAAAGATCCTAAGGCCTGAAAAATAAAGGAAAAAAAAACCTCTTTTTAAAAATAACTCTTGAGTCAAAGAGGAAATCAATATTAAAATTACAGAATAGTCAGAAAATAATGAGAAGTTTTAAATCTACAATAAAATCTATTTTAAGAATAGACATGGGATAGATAGATGCTATCAAACTATATAAAAAGAAAAGCAAGGGAATGTAAAACAAAGAAGTCAGGATAATGCCTATCTCTGATTGAGCTGGTGGAGGAGGCAGAGAGGGGATAGGAAGAACCATACAGGCTATTTTTAATGTTATCATTTTTATAATTATGGACCCACCATCGAAAATAGTCTTGAGAATGGTGGTTTATAGTTATAAAAATGATAACATTTTAAAAGCTAGCAGAATAAACAATGAAGTAAATAAAAGAAGGCTATGCATTGACTAATGATGAGAGTGTACTAATAAAGACAATGATTAATTCACTTATGTGCTAAAAACATTTAGAAATAACTGCACAACAGAACCTATAGTGTGCGATTAAGGCACTGCTCAGAGAAAAATTAATAGGCTTGTGAGCATGCTAAGTATATGCTAAGTTGCTTCAGTTGTGGCCGACTTTTTGTGGCCCTATGGACTGTAGCCCACCAAGCTCCTCTGTCCATGGGGATTCTCCAGGCAAGAACATTGGCGTGGGTTTCCATGCCCTCCTCCAGGGGATCTTCCTGACCCAGGGATTGAACCCATGTCTCTTATATCTCTTGCATTGGCAGGCAGGTTCTTTACCACTAGCGCCACCTGGGAAGCCCATGAAAGTGAAAGTGAAAGTGAAGTCGCTCAGTCGTGTCCGACTCTTTGCGACCCCATGGACTGTAGCCTACCAGGCTCCTCCCTCCACGGGATTCTCCAGGCAAGGGTACTGGAGTGGGTTGCCATTTCCTTCTCCAGGGGTCTTCCCGACCCAGGGATCGAACCCTGGTCTCCTGTATTCCAGGCAGACGCTTTAACCCCTGAGCCACCAGGGAAGCCCTGGGAAGCCCATAGCTTTACATATATCAAATAATAAAAAGGCTAAAAATGAAAAAAATAACATCAAAGAACTGAATGATACTAGGGATAATAATAAAACTAAAGAAAGTTGGAAGTAGAAGTTAATCAAAATAAAAGCAGAAATGTCTTAATCCAAAACAAACAAACAGAAAAAGAGTAGAATACATTACATCTAAGAGCTAGTCTCTTGTAGGAAAAAAATAATGTACTTAAGGCAAAACACAAATACATACAATAAGAAGATAAAAAATTATAACGGAGGACAATAACTGCATATCAAAACAAGGGAAATTAGAAGAAACATAGAGACTACCTTTCTCAAAATTATGCAAATAAATATGAGATACTAGTAAATACATACTTTTATAAAAATAAAAATTATTTAAAATGTCTCTAGAAAACAATAGGATATGTACACAAACAAATTACCATTAAAAAAATAGCAAACATTTTAAAGAAGTAATATCCTCCAAACAACTGGAAAACAAGAAAGCATCAGGACCAGTTGAATTCACAGGAAATTCTACTGCATCATTAAGGAATGGATTATTCTAATGGTCTTAAATTTTTTTTCTGGGAAATAGAAAAAGAAGAAAATCTCTAATACCATCAATACCTGTAAGAAAACTAATGAACAGAAACCTCAGTTAAATAGGGTTGGGAGACCAGAAGGGGGAGCTCTCATGCCCTTTGACCATAGCAGAGCCCAACAGGAAGAAGAAAAACTCCTCTTATTTCCTGAAAAGGACTCAGCCAATGAAAAGCCATGGACTGGATTTACTACAACCCTCCCAGCTTCCTTTTTCTCTGTATTAGCAGGCTCTCTCTTCTTGTGTAGGAACTGGCACATGGCCCACCATGGTTGCAGACACAAAGTTGCAATTCTCTGCTGATCCTGAATAAACCCCCCCCCTTTTTTTTTTTTGCTGAAGAAATAATTGGCAGTCTATTTGTTTTAGGTCAACATTTTGTTGGCCTGTACAGGGACCAGAGTAGACCCCTGACAGCTTGGGAGCTGGTGAGTGAACAGGTATGATCAGTATCCACGATTGAGCCCATTGGGTTCACTGCTTTTCTCACGGACCCTGGAGTTTAAAGGTATGTCTTTCTTCTGGATCCAAACTTATGCCCCCCTTTGCTTTTGAAGCTCTCCAGGTTTTATTCAAGATCTGTTGGGGCTTTGTTCTTTCTCAGTCTGGAGAAGGAAATGGCAATCCACTCCAGTACTATTGCTTGGAGAATCCCATGGACAGAGGAACCTGGTAGGCTACAGTCCATTGGGTTGCAAACAGTTGGACACGACTGAGTGACTTCATTTCATTTCATTTCTTTCTCAGTAAGGCCTTGTTCTTTCTGTATACAAGTACTTATTTGGTATTTCAGTCTGATTTTGAGGTCAGATTTTTGCAACTGAAACTAGTTGAGAAGCCTTTGGCCCATTCCTTTGGAAAAGGGATCTAGAAACTAAACTCTTTTACTTTCTTATATTTTCTGGACTAAAGCTGAATTGCAAGCCATAGTCCAAGAGTTTACCAAGATAACTTAAGATCCTTACAGATTTGCTGAGCAATTTCGATATAGTGATTTAAAATTATCAACCTGGTTTCTCTGACTTACATCAGCTAATTCATATGCTTGTTGGTGAAGGCCAGGCCCAGCATTGGATGAAAACTGCTAAATAGGAAAATACTGAAAGTTTTCTAGAAATTATAACCAGGAGACCAGCCCACTAACTTAGTGTATATCAGGCTTAGACAATTGCTAGGTGACTTCATCAAGCAATTCCTAGGGCTTTTCCAAAGCCTGTTGATTGGAACAAAATTCAGGATTGCACACAACAGTCTGAACCTGTTCATTAGTATGACAATTGACTTCAGATTATTTTTAAGGAAAATTCTAGTCTTCCCTTGAGATGTTGATTCTACCCAGGTAGCTTTTAACTTTATGTTTGCTAATGGGCTGAACTGAGACTTTTCCTTTCTAGTAAAAAGGACCAGAATGAAATGGGATACTATATCCATTCCAGATTTAGTTAATCTGGCAAACAGCTTTCTCACACACTAGATGAGTCACCTAAGAAAGACCACAAAAACTCTTAATCTTCAACTCCAACAAATGAAGATTCCTAAATGAAACCAAAGCCGTCTATTTTCTGCTAGTACTGTAAAGAGCTCGGACATTGGAGAAGACATTGTTACAAACCTAAGTGCTTCAGACACTTTCAGCCCTCTAATACCCTCTCCAGTGTCCTTCCAATCAATGACAGGGCTCTGGGAGCTATGGGGATTCTTTCCAATTCTTTCTTTTTATTGGCTTGAAGAAACACTTCTCCAGATTGGGGATGAATCTCTTCCAGTCCTGACTGACACTGGAACCACACTCTTTGTGCTCAACACCATTGCTATAAAGTAGGCTCTACTATCTCAAAGTACTAGAATAGTTTAACCTTGTTCATATGTCATTTTGCATATAGAAGCATATGTCTGAAGGATAAATTCCTAGAAGCAGAATTGCTAGATTGAAGGATCTGTGCATTTGTAAGTTTATTAAATATTGTAAGACTGCCCTTTTTAGGATTTATAACCCCTGAGATATGAGAGGGCCTGTCTTTCTGAATTTTCACCATACAGCCATCTTCATTCCTGCTTTTCACAATTTTATTCTTACTTTTATTTCTATATGAACTTCAGGATAAATTTTGTCCCAAAAAATACCATGTAGGAATTTTTTATTAGAATTGCATTAACCATATAGGCTGACCTAGAGAGAGTAGACATCTTTATATGGTTGAGTCTCTTTACAGATAATTTTCATTTGATAAAGGATTCATTTTCATCCTTAGAAGCAACTGGATATTTTCTTCATAAAAAGCTCACACGTTTCTTAAGTTCATCTCTTGGTGTTTTTATTAATTTTTATTGCTGCTATTTTCAATGGGATCTTTCCTTCTATCTCTTCTGAGTGGTTACTGTTATATAGCTTTGATTTTTGTACCCAGTGTGTATCTCACCACCTCAGTGAATTTTTACATTATTTGTAATAGAGTCACTTAAGTTTGGGGGGTATATAACCATATTGTGCACTATCCCAGATGACTCAGTGGTGAACAATCTGCCTGCCAATGCAGGAAACTAGAGACATGGGTTTAATCACTGGGTCAGGAAGATCCCATGGAGTAGGAAATGGCAACCCACTCCAGTATTCTTGCCTGGAAAATTCCATAGACAGAGGAAACTTGTGACTCAATAATGATCATTTTATCTCCTTTCCATAGTGTATGTCTCTCTTATGGACTGAATGTGTGCTCCAAAACATCATATGTTGAAGGCCTAGCCCTCGTGGCTATATTTGGACATGGGGCTTCTAAGGAAATAATTCAGATTAAGTGAAGTCATAAGGGTTGAGAAAGCCCAGATCCAATAGGATTAGTGTATTATCAGAAGAGACACCAGAGAGTTTGCTCTCTTTCTCTCAATACCATATGAGGGTGCAATGAAAAATCAGGCATCTGCAAGCCAGGAAGAGACCTCACCAGAAACTGACCCTACTGTACCTTAATCTTGGACTTCTAGCCTGCAGAACTGTGAGAAAATTAATTTGTTGTTTAAGCCACCCAGTCTATGGTATATTGTTATGGCAGCCCTAGCAAACTAATGCAAACTCTATTTTCTTTATTTTAAGTTTATTGACCAGAACCAGTACAAGTTAAGTAACAGTGATAATTTGGATATCTTTCTCTTATTTCAGATTTGAGGGAGAATGTTTGCCCATTAGTGCTCTTTTGGGCTGAAAAGAATATAATCATATTAAGCAAGGAAATTTGTTTCTATTTTTATTGCATTTTCCCACATATTTGTGGTATTTATTGGAAATTTGACAAACAACACTGACTTGTCAAGTACCTGATCAGTAAAATGGGTTCTTTGATCATTATAAAGTTCAAGAGGAGTCTGCCAGGTAGGGATGCATCCCCATGTCACAGGGTTCAGTTGCTGGCTAGAAAACCCTATGGATCAATGGTGGTCTCCATGTTCTGGGATAGGTGTACCGGGGGCACTCCCTTTCTTTCATATACGAGGGCATTCCTAATAATTGGGATGCCAAAGGGCAGATGGGTTCATCAAACTCTCCTTCAAGGTCTTAAAAGCTATGTAGTCCACTTCTATTTGTAAAATTGGGTTGGGTTTTTATTATTTAGTAAAAACATACAGAGGTTTGGCTGCAGGAGGAAATGGCAACCCACTCCAATATTCTTGCCTGGAAAATCCTGTGGACAGAGGAACCTGGTGTGCTACAGTCCATGGGGTCACAAAGAATCAGACATGACTGAGCAACTGAGCGTGCGTGCGTGTGCACGCGCGCGCGCGCACACACACACACACACACACACACAGGCTGACTATGAGAAAAGAAATCTGGAATCCAATTTCAGCAACTAGCCTGAGAAGCCTTGCAGTTGGTATTTAGTTTGGGGTTTGGGGAAACTTAAGAAACCACGAAGTCTAACTGGATCTAGGTGTAGCCTTTGCTCCAGTTTCAGATGCCCTAAATATCAGACCTGGATTTGGGAAAACTGCTATTTTTCTCTGGCAACCTTATGTCCCTTTAGGGCTAAAAGCTTTAGCAGGTGTATGCTGTCTTCCTGTGAGGAGGCTTGAGGAGAGCAAAGAAGCAAATCACCCACATATTGCAACAAAGTAGAACATCTAGGGAACTTTATATTATCCAGACCAGCCTTCAGAGTTTGTGAGAAATAGGAAGGACTCTCAATACAACAGTGAAGAACTGCTGTCCAAGTGGATTGTTTTTCTTCCCAAGTGAAGGCAAAAAGGTATTGGCTAGCTTTATCAACTGGAATACTAAAGAATGCACTGCATAAATCAATTACAGAAAAGAATTTGCTTCCATTGAGGGTTAAGAACAACAAGGCGTTGAGGGATAACGTTTATTTCTTGAAGGTCTTGGACAACCTACACTCCAGTTTTTATTGTTTTTTCACTGGTAAAATAGTAGTATTACAGGGACTAGTACAAGGGATAATGAGGCCTTGAGCTTTGTAATCCTCTATCATAGGTTTTATGCCTTGAAGTGCTTCTTAACTTGTAGGATATTGGTTAGTTCTGGGAAGTGGTTTTGAGGAATCTATTTGAATTGTGATGGGGAGTGCCCTATGAATTTTACCAGTTTCAGCTAGAGATTTTGCACATAATATCAGTTGGCGATAGCTGATTCAAAGGGAACAAATGGGCAGTGTTCTAGAATCAGCGCCAATACTGAGAGACAGAGCATATAAAAGATGTAAAACATGTCAAAGAAGGTAAAAGTCGCTCAGTCATGTCCAACTCTGCAACCACATGTATTGTAGCCTGCCAGGCTCCTCTGTCCATGGAATTCTCCAGGCCAGAATACTGGAGTGGGTTGCCATGCCCTTCTCCAGGGGATCTTTATAACCTAGGGATCAAACCCAGGTGTCCCACATTGCAGGCAGATTCTTTACCAGCTGAACCTGGTTGGTTACTTTGATGACCACTGTCAAATTCTAGAATTATTTCCCCCTTGGGAAGAAAAAAATTCCAGCATGCCACTTCTCTAAGAAGCCTTAGCCTAATAAATGGTTAGGAAAACAGGAAATAAGGACAAAAGGGTATGCAGCCCCTAAACAAACCTTTCAGAAACAGGAACCTCTTGAGATTCATTAGAGATCCCCAGCAGAATTGTTTCTGGATTGATAGGGAATGATTGCCAAGATATTCAGGTAAGTAAAAATAATAAAATGGAAGAAGTAGGGTGCTTTTGTATAAAGTATGCTATGATTTGTGTAGAAATAAGAAAAATAAAGAATGTATAAACACATATATACATACATATGTACACACATAAATATATAGGTTTAACTGCTTATAAATGCATATAATGTCTCTGGCAATATTTATCAGAAAATAATAGCATTAGGTGCTCCAAAAGAGAACTGTGTGACTAGGAGAAGGGGTATTAAAGAACATTTTTACCTTTTTGTATCATTGGATTTTTTTTCAGGGGAACATTTTCCAGTTTTATTTTCGTCAGCAATATTCTCCTCCTTTTGCTATAGAAACACCAAATCCCCTTTCCTCCTTTTGAATTATAAAAGGATGTATTACTGGAATCTTGAATCACATGATATATTTAAAAATATTAAGTTAAATAAACGAAAAAATAATTTATTTCTGATGTTTAGAAATATGAAATTGAAATGAGCCTTACCAAGAAATACAGCATAGTTTTTATTTTTCTAAATAGGTATTCCAAATTTCCTTTCAGTCATAAGAGAGAGATTGTTCAAACAAACAAAAACGTAAAGGGAGTGAGGAACCACAGAAGAACAGATAGATTGTGGAGATGAAACCAGGAGTTAGGAACCTCTCCACAGGGAAAGAGAACCAGAGAAAGCTGGCACAGCAGGAAGACATACAGACAGTTGGTGAGTTTTAGGGTAAGAATAGTCAGGTGAAACATTCTTGCAACACTTTGCTGTCCAGTGTAAACACAGTACACTCTCTTGTTCCACTGGCCTTTGAAATTATACGGTGTATGAATAAAAAGTTCATTTTCCCGTTGAAAACTACAGGTTTTCTCCTGTATGAAAGGAATTAACAAAGGTCAGAGAAATTCGCTTAGGAACTTAGAGTCCCTTTGACATTCAAAATCAGTCTGATTGCTTCATCTTTGCTCTTTGAGAGTTTGGGTTAGCTTATCTACTAATGTCAGGAGGTTATATTTGAAAGCAGTGTTTTATTTCACCTTTCAAGCTTCCCAGAGCCACAAATAAATATAGTTTATGATACTAAACATGATTTTGCTATTATTTATAAATTTTCCATTAATACATCAAACTTAGAGGAGACACTCAGAAAAGAGAGTGCAGCAGCAGCTCAGGGAGGAAAAGTTTATAGTATAGTATTTATACCATACTATACTATAAAGGTTTATAGCTGTAGTATTCTGGCTTGAACAATTCCAACTCATGGTATGCTAGTGAAAGGCAGGGGGAAGTGAAACTGGGGCCCAATCAACCCCTGAAGATTCCATCTCTGGTTTATGAAGTAATAGAAGTTTGATCTTTCCGGAGACCCAATTACCTCTATTGCCACCTGCTGGTAAACTTAAGCCTCTTTTAAGCCACTTAGTGGCTTTCCCATGCCTAACAAGCACTTTTGGGAATATGGAGATAGATTTGCAGCTGAAGAACTTTTGCTGCTTCAGAGTGGAGAGGCTGGTTCACACCAAGTCAAGCGCTTGTGTATGGAGGACAGAAATGACAGAGACTGCACCCATGTAAGGAGTTAGCTTCCTCTGGCAGTAGCTCCTGCCCTGCCAGTTCTTTAAGTCTGTCAACTCTCTTGCTGCTGCTGCTAAGTTGCTTCAGTCGTGTCCGACTCTGTGCGACCCCATAGGCGGCAGCCCACCAGGCTCCCCCGTCCCTGGGATTCTCCAGGCAAGAACACTGGAGTGGGTTGCCATTTCCTTCTCCAATGCATGAAAGTGAAAAGTGAAAGTGAAGTCGCTCAGTCATGTCCGACTCTTAGCGACCCCATGGACTGCAGCCCACCAGGCTCCTCCATCCATGGGATTTTCCAGGCAAGAGTACTGGAGTGGGTGCCATTGCCTTCTCCGTCAACTCTCTTAAGTTCATGTAAAAAACAGTACCTCCTGCACCCCTAAAGAGACCAGTTTTAGAAGACATTCAATGGTTTTAAGCTGTAATTAAAAACTTTTTTTATTCCAACACCTATGAAGGCGCTGTCTCACTTTGTCCTGGGGATGAAGCCAACACTGACAGAGACTCATTCATTCTATATGCAGACCTTCTTGTGCTCCTCCCATTCACATACTTCACCTTTCCGCTCTTTCAAAACCTGCATTTCATACTCAGTACCTACATGCGTAGACACAGGGCACTCATACATACACAGCATGGTTAACGTAAGCATCAATAAACAGCTTGCACATTTTCTGATGTTTGTGGTAGCAGAAAATCCTCACTTTATCTGGACTCTTAATACATAGAAGAAAACATATTTTTCTATGGTACCACCTGATGACACTAACTGATCATAATGTTTGTTGCCTCTAAATTACTGTAAAATTCTGAAGTGACTTTTGTTTGTTGTTGTTTAGTTGTTAAGTCATGTCCGACTCTTCAACCCCATGGACTGGGGCTTGCCAGGCTTCCCTGTCCTTCACTATCTCCTGGAGTTTTCTCAGGTTCGTGTCCATTGAGTTAGTGATGGTGTCTAACCATCTCATCCTCTGCCACACTCTTCTCCTTTTGCCTTCCATCTTTCCCAGAAGCACATTTGGCTTGTTTCAAGTTTTTGGTGATGATGACTACAGTGGCTATAAACATGCATATACACATTTTTATGTGAAAATAAGTTTTCATTTCACTTGGGTGAATATCCAGGAATGGAATTCCTGGATCATATGGTTTGTGCATATTTAACTTAAAAAAAAAAAAACAACCTGGCAAACTTTTTGCATTCTTACCTGCAATGCCTAGAGTCCAAGTTGCTCTGCATTCTTGTCAGCACGTGACGTTATCAGGGTTTTCTTCTTATAGCCATTATAATCAGTGGTAACTTATCTGGCTTTAATCAGCATTTCCTTAATGGTTAGTGCTGTTGACAACTTTTTATGTGCTCCCTTGTCATCCAGATATCCTCTTGGTGAAGTGCCTGTTCAATGATCTTACCCATTTTTTTTTTTTTTCCATTAGGTTATTTGTTTTCTGTTGTGCTTTAAGAGTTCTAATATATTCTGGATATTTTGAGGAAGTCAGTCTTGAATCATCAAAAAAAGTAAACATTTAGGGTCTTTTAGTGTAAGGCTATTCTATTCACTTCTTGATTATTTATATATGCCATACACAATCAGGTCTGTAAACTAAACTTTTCCATTACCTGAAACTGAGTATCTTGAATGATGAGGTATTCCTTCAGGAGGCCCAGAGGGAAATCTGGTGAGCTGTCCATATGGAACTTGAGAAAGGGCCATTGATTGTGGTGAATTCAGCAAAGTCCAGGGTTTAGTCTTAAGCTTTAAAGATTCAGCCAGTGACCCAAGAGAAGATCCCACTGAGGACACTTATTCCTGCTCACAAAGGTCTAAAGAAACCAACATGCAAGGCCAGAGTGGCAGGCAGCTCACCAAGGTAGCCTTCCTCTCCTGTGGACTTACATTATAGCCGTAAGCTTCCTTGGCGACCTTGGAGTTGTAGTAAGAAAATTTAGCTATATCAATGTTTATGATGACCTTTCCAGCGGCCCATGGTGAAAAAATAAGCATAGTTTAATGTTCTTAATTGATTCCATTTAAAGAGCTGTCTTTTATTCTGAGGCTATGTTTTCCACAACTTTGCCACATTCTGTATGAACTTATTTCCTTAACACACAGTGATGGCTTGCTAGCTTAGCAGACACTCAGAAAGTGAAGAGCTGTCCTCTGCTCTAACATCACCCTTATCTCCTGAATTTCTGAAACCTTGGGAGGTACTTCCCAACCTGACCCCTAGCTTCCAATTTCATTTCAATACACTTTCCTGTGTGATTACTTTCCAGATAAACCAGTCTGCTTACAATTCTCAGGGTATGAGACCATTTTCTTTGCCTGTCCATACTTGCTGTTCAGTTCCCCCTCTGCCTCTCTTTCTTGATGTCTTCTGAGCTAACAGTGAAGATTAGCTTCTTTGGATTTCTACAGCACCTACTTTCGATAGCACTCTTGCATTATCTTTCACTGCGGGTGATTTGTATGCTTTAGTGCATGATCAGATAGTACCCCCATCAAATGGTCAGCTTCTGAAAGGAGAAGAACAATTTCCATCTTTTAGAAATAATAGCATGTCTCACAGCAAATCACACTGCTTCTCACAGACGGTGCTCAATAAAGGTTGTCAAATGAATGAAGAATGAAATGAATATATGAAAAACTGTATATTCTCTATATTTAAATTCTTGCAACAGACTTCCTCTTTTCACCCATGGTTACTTAAGTATTTTGATACTTGAGTGCCCCTCATATATTAATACACACCTCCTATATAAATATACAGATCGAGGGCTCCCTTAGGCTCTCTTCTCAGATGTGTGTCTGTGAGTGTAGCCTGCACATCCAGCATGCCCAGGCAGATGGAAAAACAAGCAGGCACTCCCAACTAGGGAAGTCATTTGCAGCTCCTCCCATTACTACTGGCTGAATCTCCTTATTTAAAACAAACAGAGAGCTGGAAGCAACAATTCAAGTGGTGACTATTAGCAAGTTCATTTATCAAAACACAGACCTAGTCTTTAAACATAAAGCAACAAACCCTGAAAGTCCACTCCTGACCTTTAGCATCTTTGCAGCCAGAGCTTCCCCTAGCATCTCCCTTTAGGACCCTTAGGGGTCATGTCAATGACCATGTGGGTCAATACCACATGGAGGCTATTTTCAGATTTTACTTGGCTGAGAGCACTTTCATTAATCTCAAAAAGACTTTTCTCTCTTTTCTTCCTATCCCACAGGGCAATGACTCCCTTCAAAGGTAGTCCAGTTACATTTTCCACTCAGTTTGTGTCTAGTTAAGGGAGTTTCTGAGGGATGCAGAAAAAGTAGTCCTGAAGTTCAGATTATAGTTCAGGTCTCATCCCTCTCAGGGACGAGAGGGCTACAGTAGAGCCAGCAAAAATGCCTAAAGGAGGAAACTGGAATATGCCCCAGGCCACATTAGGGGGATGTGGTTCATTTCCAGTTTCTGATGTCTACTGAGTGGTCCTGTAACCTGGGCTGCTCAAGTGTGGGCCTATCCAAGCTGAAGGAAGGAAGTATAGTCAAACCCTTTTAATCTGTGATGCTTGTGAGTCATCACCGTGGTCATATCGTGGGCACCAAGCCTCACTGTGCTGCAGATAGAAAAGGGATGGAAAACAGAAGAGGCTTTATGGTGACCACAGGCCATAGCCTGGCAGTGTTTTTGTTTTGGTTTTTTAGATAAATAATATCTACCAGCTTATTTGTTGTCCTTTACCTCTTTCTCTTAAAAAGTAGAGTGCATTAAAATACTGGTTGCATAAATATTCTGATGTTTTGATTATTTAATGCCTACTTTATAGGTTTAGATACAAGGAGATAATTTAGTCAAAACTATTTTGTGTGGTGCCAGGCATAGAGACAGAGCCAATAGATGGCAGCTATAATGATCAATTCCTGAATTCGTATAACTGAAGATCTTATTGTATTAACTAGAAACGACTACTGAATTCATTCTTGATCTCTTAAAAAACAGCATTGCAAACTGTTGTAGTATGATTTCAACTACATAATGAAAAAGAAACACAGAAAAAAGACCTGAAGGAACTATACTGAAAGACTTAACAGTGATTGACTCTGAGTGATAGAGTTATGGATAATCTTTCCTGCTTCTTTGTACTACTTTTTGACTTTCTGTGATGACCATTTATTACTCTGATGATGTGGGAACATACTGACTATTTTTTAAAATGAGATTACATTTTTCAGTTACTAAAGGTAATTCATCTTACAGAAGCTTTGCCATTTTCCACTTGTGTGACCTTGGATAAGTTACTTAACCCTTTAAATCTTAGTCTCCTCCCTGTAAAATAAGGAAAGTAAGTATGTACTTTCTTCACAGGTCTGTGTGAAGATTAAATGAGAAAACAGGGAAATAACTAGCACAGAGCCTGACAGATGCAGGTACTCAATAATAAGTAATCTAAAACTCTGAAGTAACTCTTCCCCTTTCTTAGAGTATAATTATCTTTATGAACCAGTTTGGACCAGTACTGAAAATAGAGTAACTCCATTTACTTATTCCCACTGTTAGAGGCTGCCCACTGCACAATTTGTTGCTTTCTTCAACTATGCCTGATAATTGCTGGACCCAAATTTCAGAAGATTAATGCAGTCCTAAGGGCAATTATTTGAGTGTAAATAATAAAATGATGTGGTTAAACACAGGCACATGTGCTTTGGATTTGGAAAGACCAGATTTTAAATTTTCCTAATTACTAACTGTGTGATCTCGGGCAAGGGACTTATGTTTTTGGAGACTTGATTTCCTCATATTTGGTGATTCTAACATTCATTGAGCCTCTAGTACATGTCTATCACTGGGCTCAGCATTTTACACACATTATGTCATCTAATTAACACAGCATATTGGTGACATGTAATTATTATTCCCATTTTACAGATGAGCAATCAGTAAAGTAAGTTGCCTGAGGACACTCAGCTAGTTGTTGGTAGAGTCTGGATATTAATCCAGGCAGTCTAACTCCAGAGGTTGTGCTCTTACCGCATTCGTAAAATGGGGATCCAAATCTGAGCTGATGGGTTTATCACAATTATTAATGGAATGATATGTGGAGGTGCCTATGCATAATTGGCTCTCAATAAATATATAAGATTAGAGTGAAGTGAAGTGAAGTCACTCAGTTGTGTCCGACTCTTTGCAACCCCATGGACTGTAGCCTATCAGGCTCCTCTGTCCATGGGATTTTCCAGGCAAGAGTACTGGAGTGGATTGCCATTTCCTTCTCCAGGGGATCTTCCCGACCCAGGAATCGAAGCCGGGTCTCCTGCATTGCAGGCAGATGCTTTACCATTTGAGCCACCAGGGAAGCCCCCAAGATTAGAGTAGACACACTAATCTTAGGAGAAGTTTAGGAGTGTTATGTACATGAAATTCCCAAGGACTATATGCTTGGAAATACGTACCTGCTATATCATACCACTGTCTTCTCCAAGTGCATTATTTGTTGTTATTTGTGCATATCTCTCTCACACTGTTTTTCTTGACACTTAGTAGAGCAACTCAAGGAAAAGGCAAAAATTTTAAAATATCCTTCAGATTTGCTACATGATTTATTTTAGACATTGTACTGATATTTGCTTATTAGTCCAATCCTGACACTAACAATATTGGTTATCACTTATTGAGGACCTGCCAGTTACCAGCACTGGGCTAAGGGATTTGCATGATTTCTCTCAGTGTTTCCCAACAATAAACTTATCAGTTTAGCTTTATTAGTCCCATTTTTTCAGATGAGGAAACTGAGACACAGAAGAGTCAAGAAACTTGCCCAAGTTCACATGGACAATAAATGATGAAAACAGGATGTAAATCCAATCCAATTTGTCTGATTTTAAAATCTCTGCATTGGATTTTACCCTCGCCTCCTCCCTCTTTTTTCTTCTTTTTTTATATCCCTTTGGAGAATCATCCCACTTCCCAACTCCCTGTCCCTTCTTATCTCCATTTTGTGTGTGTGTGCGTGCCTTTGTGGAGACATGGCTAGAGAGTGGTAGGAAAGATCACCCTGGGATAAGACTATTCCAAGGATCTAGTGGGAACTGTGCCTTTTCTACTTTCCTTTAAGGCCGAGGAGGCAAAATTTATGATGATGAGGTTGAAATTGCCCAGTGACCTTGTATCTAGGGTTTGGATCAGCACCATTACACCATTGTGGTAGTCAATAGTGCTGTATGCCAAATATTTTGTATTTCTCTATTTGGGCATGAAGTTAAGATTAAACTTCTTGGATTCTTTATGATTGAATGGGAATATTGTGACTAATGATATTGCCTTTGAATTTTGTACAGAAGTGACATGTGACACTTTCAGGCTGGAGCCTGGAGCCTGTTTTAAGACTTTCCCGAGTATTCTTTTTCCTTCGGCACAATCACCAGCAACATTCAAGATGGTAGCTGCTCCATCAGCTTGGGTGGCTAAATGATACAAAAAGCAAAGATCCCTGCTAACTTGTAATGGATATGCGGCTTGAGTGAAAACTTTGTTGTTTTAAGCCACTAAGATTTTGGAGTTGTTTGCTACTTACAGCATAAACGAGTCTACCCTGACTCATACAACCAGGCTGCAAACTATAGATGATACAAAGCAGTGCCTGGACTTTAGTTTAAAAACTGCCAACAGGCTCTCCCCATGACTATCACCAGTGTAGGGAGAGAGAGGAAGCCAGAGGGAGAGGAATAGAAAGAAAGTTGGGGGAGGGGGACAGAGAGAAAGAAAGGTGAGGAAGAGAGTGCAAGAGAGTGAAAGCACAGAACTTTCAGGAAACTATGCCTTTTACTTTGCAGAAACATCATCAAGGAACCACGAGAACTGAGACTGTCAGTATTCACAGTGCTCACAAAGATGACTGATGGTAAATACTTGTCAAGTTCGTAGTATCTTGGATTACCATTTTATGAACAATAGAATCTGTAGGGATGCCTGTTTTTGGAACATTTCACTTGGATTTAGAATTTACTTTGCTGCTGCTGCTGCTAAGTCGCTTCAGTTGTGTCCGACTCTGTGCGACCCCACTGACGGCAGCCCACCAGGCTCCCCCGACCCTGGGATTCTCCAGGCAAGAACACTGGAGTGGGTTGCCATTTCCTTCTCCAATGCATGAAAGTGAAAAGTGAAAGTGAAGACGCTCAGTCGTGTCCGACTCTTCGCAACCCCATGGACTGCAGCCCATCGGGCTCCTCCATCCATGGGATTTTCCAGGCAAGAGTACTGGAGTGGGGTGCCATTGCCTTCTCCAAGAATTTACATTAGCTGAAATTCATACAACAGTCCTTGTTGGCTTTTTGAATGAGGCTAGTTTATTTCCTAGCTTTTTTTCACTCACTAGTCCAAAGTATCTAGGCCTGAGGCTCTCATAATACCAGGACAGGTACATTTTAAAAAAAAATTTACCACATCCTTGTGCTTTAAAAAGGAGTGTCAAAACTCATTCACACTCAAATGAGTTTTCACTCTTTAACCTCTTTAAAATAAGTAAATATACCAGCTCAAACTTGAGCTTACTCTGAAGATCTTTGTTCCTTTCATGGAGGGGGCACAGCTCTATGTGTGGGAGTGGGTGGGGATGACTCATTCTGGAAAGCAGCCCCGCAGCCCTCAGTTAGGAGAACAGCCAGACTCCACAGGAGGAAAGAGTGGGAGGGCAGGAGAGGGAGGAAGAAGGCGAGCAGGGCTCACAGTGCGGAAAAACAGCCTGTGCTTACAGGAAGGACTGCAAGGTTACATGCCTCTCCAGGCAATTCCTAATGTTCCTTCTCCTTCTTGCCAGTCATTATCCCATAACTTATTCCAGGAACCACTTGCTAGGAAGCCAGTGTTTCTGTCTTCACTAGAATGTAAGTTCCTGGAGTGTATGCACCCTGTCTTGTTCATCTTTTATTCATCTTACACCCACACTTTGTACTGTGCACGTTGGAGGTTACTAGTAGATGTTTGCTAAGTGAGTGAGACTTGAGGAACTGGGACCATCCTGAAAGCTACAACCAATAAACTGACCCAGAGAGAGGAGAATTAAACTTCTGCCCTCTGCCCTGCTGTAGGGTCCAGGTTGCTAACTTTTTAGTTCACACATATTCATTTGCAGCTGCTTTTTTATCTCTTATGTGATTCTACTGCTGTTCCAAAAGTTGCTGTTAAGGGACTCAGCCAACCCTCATTCCAATTCTTTATGTGCAGTGTGGGAAGAATGTCTAGAGCCAGCTTCACTGTAGAGGTCAAGGTGAACGCCTAAGTCAGAGGAGGGATGGTAGATGGAATAGACCCATTCAGCATCCATCTCTGTGCCCCAGGAGCTGTCACTTGGGAGAGTTTGTTCCTACCAACAGATCACAGGTTAGAAGACATGGGAGGGCCTAGAGACCACAAAAGGTGTCTTCTAGGACTATAGAAATACAGTTTGCTATAAGAGTTAAACTACTAAAATCCATACACAATGGATGTGATCGTGATACCTGTGGAAGTAAGCCAGGATATCATCCCTAAATACGTGAGACAGAATGCTTGGGATACTTAAGATACCAATCAAGTGAACTATGAGGAAACTCAGGGAAGCAGATAGTAGGACAGTACTCAGAACCCAACCAACTGAAAACACACTCTTTGAAGAACCCCTCTGAATGGAATGCATCTCTCTGGGGAGTAGGACGGGGAGGGAAAATGATTAGCTTTAGGAGTTAAGGAAAAGGAAGCTTGCATAGGTACTGGACAGTACCTGTACTGGACAAGGCCCCTGACCTTGTGAGAGTGCCTAAAGCTTCTTCAAGGAGACACGCTTTTGAAACTGAACTCACATGCCTCATTCCTAAGGAGTGTGCTGATCAGGCCAAGGGGAATGACCAGTAATCTTTATCAGTTGTATTTATTAACAAATAATTAACAAACTGGCATCCTGTTTGTGCATGCATGCGTGTGTGTGTATATCTGGATGCACACAGGGTTTGTGTGTCAGCTCTTGGGGGTGTGGAATGCTACTCTAATGATGCCAGGAGAATCAGGACTCACAACCTGAAAGGCTGGTGATGAGTCTCTGGGGCCAAGGCCATCTGTGGACCTTCTCTGCCTCCCTGTGTGTCACACGCTGAGCTGCGCATTTTCAGGTGCAACAGAAGATCCTCTTCAAAGACAGTGGCCATCCCTTTGCTTCCTGCCATGACTGTACTTTTATCCAATGTTCTCAAATGTTTTTGACTGTGACAAAAAGCCCCTTGGCTCACTTACTCCATCATCTACCATATGAAGATCCATGCTCCCCACAAAAGACATATTTTAGCCCTTTCAAGGCTTACAAGCAGATCTTCCTTGCCTGCTGTGAGCTTTAGACACCCCTTGAGGATCACTGTCCCAAACACTAGCCACCTTCTACTGGAGTTTTATGGCAGGAGGGTAGTCTCTTTTTCTTGGCAGTCTGTTCAACTCTGCCAACATATACACTGTGCTTACCCTGTGCCAGTTGTGTGCAAAACACCTCCAATTCCTTCTAATGATAGATGCCACCAAAGCAGGAAGTAACTTTGCAACTGCAACAGCTTCCTTTGTTTTGCTCACAAACCTTGCCAAGAGTCTTGACTCCCTCTGTGACAGCAGAGAAGAGAAGTCTGAAGGGGCCATACTTAACCAGTGAGCAGACCCTTCACAGGGAACTAGAGAAGAGGGCTGCATGGAGCTCCTTGGTCCCCAAAGTCCCCTGTTCTTGGGATTTGCCTGCAATTGTCCAATTATTATGAGGTCATACCTGGACTGGAAAGTACTGAAGGGGGGAAATGGATTTGCTCCCAAGTAGGAGATGCTACTCAGGGGAAACACCAAAGGGTAGGGCAGAGATTAAGATATCTCGATGGAATGACAAGGCTCACCAAATTCATAGGTAAAAACAAACCGCTAGTGGGGAGACAAGCACAGGAAAGGAAAACAGATGAATAGAAACATCTCCATGGTTTTTCCTACAATCAGTTGTGGCCACAGATATCATATTTTTAAAAAAGAAACCATGTCAGTCACCTACTGGTCATAATAATGATTTTTAACCTCACATCCTTTACCTATTCCTTGTGGAAAAATAACTGAACACAATAAGCTATATACTTTGCTTGCAGAATTCTTTTCATTTTTCTACTAGACTTTTCAGCCAAAAATATTTGCCCTAAAGCTCTTTAGCAAATATCTTAATTGAAGACCCCACAGAAGACTCTTCCAGCCCCCTTTTAAAGACAATGCTCATAAGTTGAAATGCTACTAATACACACTCATGTATGCAAACTTGCCTTCAGAAAGATGCAATTTATGATAGCATAAGGCAGCAGAAGGTCAAATTAAAAAAATGAGTATAAAATAAAACAAAAACAAGTAATCATTTAATTGTGAGTCATCCTAATGATATAATCTCCCAGATACTTTAGCAGCTGACAAAGACATGTGGCATTTAGATTAGCATGGAGAAGGGTAGTGTCATGTCCCTACTTCCAAGAAAGTTACTGGTTGTGTGGCATCCTAATTGTCCATCCTCCTCCTGGCACTTGCCTATGGAAGGGTGGTGGCAATCTGCTCCTTCTCACCAGCATCCATTCGGGGTCAAGGATCCTGCCTCTGGAGGAAGCTGGCCCAGGTGATGGCAGCAGCACGCTGCAGGCATAATAAGCAGACATAAGAAATGCAGCCTCAGTTTTCCCACTTATAAAATGGGACTATGCGTATTCCCAACTTACTTCACTAGAAGGATGCTGGAATGTTTTTAAATGCTTAGCCAAGGGTTCTATGGAAAGGCATGGCACAAAGTATTACAACTGCCATAATGTGTAAAGAAATGTAAATTACTTCAGGACCCTAAAAGTGTTCATACAGAAGTCCATGCATGAGTTTTATTTTGAGCCTCATCAAAGTGCTCCTCATTTATTCAGTGTAAAAAGTATCTCAATTTTATAAAATTAAGCTATACATGCTCCTAGAGCCTGGTCTAAAAGGTAATGTTAAAATGAGGTTCTGATATCAGTTACCACCTTATTCTTCAGGTGCATTATCTTTGCCTCTTTGTCTTCCCCCTTCCTTCTGGAAATCTGTAATCCCACAGTGTATGTGTGTGTGTGCACGCACGTGCACTGGGGGAGCTGGTGGGCTCATGTCTCAGGGAGCACACAGAAGCTGTGCCTGGATTGCAAAATAAGGCTGTGATTTCCTTTGTTGCTACTGCTGGAGCTTCCTTGGCTGATTAAGTCCGAGGCTTCTCCCAGGTTTTGTTGGTCCATGAATGGAGCCTCTTCAGTGCTCACTGGAGTGCAATACCATTGATACTTCTTCTGCCTGCCTCCCTTCCTCTCCCAGCCCACTGAGCTGATGGATTAATCCTGCTGCTTACTAGGAAGGCTCACAGGCAGAAATGCAAGCTGAGGTAGAAGACAAGGACTAAGGTTGGAAGGAACCATGGAGACCTTCTTTCTAGAGTCTAAACTTGTTGTTTTGCTTAACTGGGCTTGATTGAGGCCCAGAGCAGAGCAATTAGAGGCCTGGCCCAAGTTCCATAGCAGCAGGTTAGGGAGAGCCTTAACCTCCAAGGCTTCCCAGCCTTCTTACCAAAGGCACTTCTCAGAAGGAAGCTTGCAAGAGCTCTGGTGCTCTTGCTATAGAACAATACACTGGGTCTAGACACAGAAGAATAATACGCTATCTACACACATTCTCACAGCCAAGTGAAGGATCTGGTGACTAAAATCATGGATCTTTGTTGGGAGTGATGAAGTGTGGGTCTAGAGTACTGTCTAATGAAAGCTGCCTTGTGTTAGCTACTGATTTGTCTGTAATTTCTGTTTTCCTGTCATATCCCTCAGTCTCACATACATGCCCCAAACCCTTGAGTCTACAGGTTATCTATCCCCAGAGTCCTTGTCAGAGACTGGTTTCTGACAATTTTCCTCTTTAAAGATAAAACCTTATAGTATTTATTGCTTCCTGACATATGTTTATTTGTTTGATTGTCTCCTGTCACTAAAATGTAAGCATTCTTAGGGCAAGGACTTTATTTTGTTCACAAATATATCCACCTCTAGCACCTGTAATGCTGTCTACATCACAGTAAACACTCAAAAATATTTTTTCTGGAATGAATGAATAAAGGAATGAATGAAAACTACCTTCCTTTGCACAACACTAGAAGGGAAAAACAAAGTGTACCCTTGGCTAGTATGGGAGTGAACAGCCTTGCACCTTCTTTCTTCTTGGTTCTCAGTCCCTCTCCAAACCCCCTTTCCCACACCATGCCCCCAGAACTCCAATCACTGTCCCCTGCTTTGTCCCCTTCTCAAAATAATCTGGTTCTTTTCCTTCACAACAGATTACAAACAAATGATAGCCATTTAAAAGTAAAACCTTCCAGGGGATGTTTTAGAAAAACTCTAAACCTTAAGTTGAATGGATGAGTCCCTAATGATGGAATCACAGGTATTGGCCAACAGAGGGGAGATGGGGTAAGAGGTAGCAGGCCTTCATAGAGCCTGGTATAATCCAGCATTTTCACAGCCTTGGGATGCTACTGACCATGAAAATAGAATTCCTGAGAAACTTTGGAATTGATCTTTGAACAATGGTCAGAGAGTAGCCAAATCTTATCTGCAAATAGAGAGTGTCAGGATTTGAGAAAAATTGGTCATCTGTATGGTGGTATTCCCAGTATAAATGAGCAAAACATTTAAAAATGCAATTTGGCAATATATAGTGAGAGCCAACAAATAATTAAACCATTTAATCCAGACATTTTACTTTTGTGAATTCATTCTAAAACAAGCAAGAATAAGAGAAAAGCTTTATGTGCAAAGAGTACATTGCCACGTTGTTTCTAGCAGTTAAAATTTGGGAAGAACCCTAAAGGGCAAATAGCAAAGAGGAAAAACACAATGTAAACTACACAACAAGAGATCAGAGTTGCACTGCACTGGATCTATTTATTAGGTGTGAGAACTTGGGTAAATTATTTAACATCACCAAGCTTCAGTTTCCTTGTCTGTAAAATTCCTTCTCTATAATAACAGTGCCTAATTCATGGAGCTGCAAGGATGAAATGAGATCATTGCAGATAAAGTACTTAGCATAGTGCCATAGTTTTCACTTAGCACAAGTGCATAGTTATTGCTTTATTATTATTATTTCAATAGGTGACATTATATCTTTGTGGAATGAATTAGTGAACCAGAACACCTAAATCTCCCAACATTATAGATAAATGAATATTACAGAAATCATACTGAAGCCTGAGGCCTCATTATGAGTACACATCTTCTTATCGGTATGGGTTTGGGATTTGTTGATTCCAAACAGACAGGACTTGAGGGTATCTTTGCTCAGAGGTTGCCTCACATTTTCACCCCCGATTAACCAAAAATAACTTGGCTTTGAAGAACAGGGCAGATAATCTTTTTCAACTGTTTTGCCTGGGTACATTCTCTGGAGGGAGGAGGATTGTGGGTGGAATGGAGAAAGAAAGAGGTGAAAGGGGTCTAATTAAGCTTCTTCTCTGGCTTTCCAGCTGTTTCTGAACTTGTTTTTAACCATGGAACCCCTCACAAAGTTTTTACCCCCTACCCTTCCCCCCTCATCTTGACCCCCAGCTCAGTTCTCAAATCTGATGTTACTACTGGTCTGTGCAGATCTGGAATCCCTCAAAGAGCAGGGGATGCCTGATTGGGGAAATTCTGAGAGTCATCATTAATAAGTGCTCTGGAATTGGACCTTGCAAAATAATAATAACAAATGTATTGGCTCAATCTACACAGCCTTATCCTTTTTCCCACCCCTGGGGCCCTGGCTCCTTTATTTACCTACCGCAGATTAGACTCTAAATCTGGGATTTTTTCTCTTTTTAACTGTTCATGGGATAGTAATTTGATCTTCTTGGCTTCTTGTCTATTTATTGTTGGAGAACTGTGTGTGTGTGTGTGTGTATGCATGCACACGCGCGGGTGTGCGTGTCATTATATTTACAGTAAAGGTTCGAGGGCTGCCCCCTGGTGCTTGTGAATTTATGTCCATGGACAAGTTGGGGTACACATTTCTTGGGTATAGCTTATAAATATTAAACATTAAATATCTGTTGACATTTGTATATCTGAGTATTTGGACATATTTGTATCAACTTTTATGTTAGCCAAAAAGAACTGCCTGCCAAGAAAAGTATGTTTCCTACTTAAGGAGTTCTAGAATGATATAACACCCCAAATGAATGAAAGAGGAAGTGGTGCTATACAAGGATTGCAATTACACACCATACACTTTCTAGATTATTTAAGAAAGCAGGCAAGACCACATTATGGTTTTAATGGGCCTTTTGTGTGCCCCTTTCTCCACTAAAAGTATTAAAAATTATCATTTATAACTTCTTTGAATATAATAAATTATATTTGTTTTTCTCTTCTGATTTTATGACAAATTAAAACATTTCTGCAGGTCCTTAGAAGGATTGTAGATTCCCTGTGCCTGCTGTGCCTAGTGGGTATCAGCTTGGATCTGGGACCTGGCTGAGAGAAAGGACTGTGGTGAAGGGGGCCAAAGTCCTTCCCACAAAAGCTGCACCACTTAGCCTTCCATTTCCAGTGTCTGAGAGCTTAGGGATTTCTCATGTAAAATTCTTGCTATCAGTAGTAAGGAAGTGCACTGTGGTGGTTTGTGCCATCCGTCAGACTTAGAGGTGAATTCCAGCTCTACCACTTGTGAGCTCTGTGACCTTGGGCAGTCATTTCATGTCTCTGAGCCCCAGTTTCCTCATCTATAGGATATGGAGAATAATGCATCCCTTATGGTGTTGTGAGAATTTAAGGAGATGATGGATGTAAAATGCCCCACTCCATGAACAACTGTTAGCATTTGCATTTCTGTTTCGGGGCTTCTGTGCACTAAGTGCTCCAAGTGCAATGAAATCATAGGGTAGACATGCATCCAGATGAGTAAGAGTCAGGTGTTCCTAGTAGACAAACCCGCTTGATGCTGAAAGACATATTGACTGGTTCTTTATGGATCCAACAGGCATGTCCCTGTGCGAAGTGTCTCAACATTTCTTGCTGAACCTATGCCCATCCCTTAGCTCCAACGTGCCATAGTCTGGTTACTGGTAGCTCAAGGCACCTATGTTAGAGGCTCCAGTCTTCCCAGAACCCACCTAGCCCACCAGCAAGTTTTCATTCTTCAGACTCTTCTTTCTTTTGTTCCTTTCCACTCTCAAATTAAGGTTTTCCACATGGTTCACTGTCCTCTCCAAATCTAAGTTTCTTGTTTTTTCATGCACTTCATTGTTCTAGTTCATCCCTGCCTCCCTCTACATATCCTAAAATTAACAGTTATCTTAAAAAAAAAAAATTTTATCCTATGCTGCACATAGTCTTCTAAGCAATACTACGAGGTAATGATGATAATCTTCATTTTTACAGATGAGGAAACTGAAGCTTAGAAGAGTTAAGTGTCTTCACCAAAATCAGCCTAAAAGGATTTGAATCTCTATCTTTCTGATGCTGAAGGGTTACTATGCTTTTCCCACTGGTTAGCTCCATAATTCTTTATCTGCAGTTTCAACATCTGAAAATGAGTTCTAAAAATCACAAAATGTTTTGTCTCTAAACTCTTTCTGTCAAAGCCCTGACATGAACCAATGATGCTGGTTATAATGTTCACATCTCAGTGAGTTCAATGAACTCCAGACTTCCCTGGTCACTGCTTTTTCCGCTATAATGTTCTATTACTTAATGTTAAAAAAAAAAAAAAAGCAATAAGCCCCAGACTTGAGTACTCCCCTTACCTAGTAGAAAAACTCGAGTGGCGAGGTTTTTTTTTTTGGAGAAACCCTTACCAGCTCGAGTGGCGCAGGGCCCCACGTGTCCTAGCAGTGACCCTGTAGAGTAAGAGGACACAAGCACATTGGAACTCTGAACTCTAATCCTGCAGCTAAGCCAGAACAATATTCCGTGTGGGTTTATACTGAATTTCCCATCCAGGTCCCAGCAGAGCTGATCCAAACTGGCTTAGCAGCTCTTCCCAAAAAGCAGAACTTGGGCCACAGCAAAGTAAAATAAATCTCCCAACTTGGCCATCGAAGGGAGGAGATTGAATCCTGCTGCTGACAAAGAGGCTCAGTGGGACAAGAGCAAAATAGCCAGTCAGTGAGTGTCCTTTGTTTAGGAAAACGAGCTGTTTGAATTACACATGAGCATCTAGTTAAATATCCCTCGGTAAGATTCCTACCCTGCCCTTTACAACCCCAGGATAGACAGAGGTATACTGGGTATTCACAATGGAACGATACAGACTCAGGAGACAGAAGAGATACCAGCTCAGAGGACGAGAGACTAGGACCCGAGACATCTCACCCTGGAGCTTCCCTCTGTGGCAAGTGGTTCACTTCATCTCTTTCATCCTGAAAACGGTGAGCTGAAACTCAGTCCAAACTAAAGCCTCTCCAGGTCTCTGGGATTTGGAAACCTGACAAGAATGTGACATGGGGAGGGGCTGAGAGGTTTAAATGTGGAGACTGTTGGCGGAAAGCAACTGCCCATCTATGAGGCTCAAGAAGGGCTGGTCTTCCTGAGGGAGCTGTCAGAAGTGAATCCTAGTGAGGCTGGTCTACATGCACATGCTCTGACGGTCCTCGCAGGCAGTGTCTGGAAGCCAGGAGAGTCTGCAGAACCTCATTGGGCACAGAGAAAAATAAGCGGGGAGTGACCAGTCAGCCATAAAAGCTCTCAAAGTGACCCCCAACTTCATGTCAGTTCTCCATCCCCATTCAGTAAATGCCTGAGGAGGGACCTTTGGCTTCTCCTAGTTTGGGTGATATCATGTCCATATTTGGACTCTGCCTTAGAAATAATGTGACCCACCCCTCACTAGAACAGGGGAAATAATACTGTTCAGACTGGAACAAAGTCTAATCTAACATACTCTTGGACTTTGCAAAAGTACACTGTGTATCTTGTCTTTTATTTCTGGGAATTGTCTTAGTCGAGGGTACAGGGAGATTGGGAGAGGAGATTCATATGAGAGGATTATAACATTGTGTGTGGGTGCTGGGTTATTCCATACATGCTTTCAATACTTAATGAAAAAAAGGTACAAAGAACAGTCTGTTATTTCCAACATCTTGAAGCCCACAGACACACCTGGATGCCATTGGAGGCAATTGCTAGTGATAGACAAAAGGGTATTCACAGTTGGAGAACTGTAGATTTGGAAAGAGCCCTGGACATCATTAAACACTACTCCTCTAAATAAGGGATGAGAACACTGATGTCCAAAGACAGTGATGGGCATTCTTAAATGACTGAAGAAATGTGGATCAAAAAACCACATGATTTTTCCACGTGGCCACAGAAGCATCTTGGTATAGTCTAGCCAGTCTGGTACCCCTAGCTACATTTACTTCTTCGTGGTCAAGGAAGGAGGCTCCACTCATGCTAAGCTTCATTTGCTCAAATGTAAAATGAGAAAGCTAGGTAAGGCCAAGTTTTGGCAGGGATGTGGGCTCAGAGGATCCTTGTTTGCTGCTGATGAAATATGGATAGTGTAGCCATTCTGGAAAGCAATTGGGCTCTACTTGGTCAAATAAATATTTACAAACCTAATGACCCAACAATTTTATCCCCAGACATACTATCCCAATGACGTGGTTACAATATGTCATGGGGGATAGGCTTGTTTTGGTGCTCTCTGTGGTGTAAGGGGTCTGGAGAGAGACAGTACAGTGGAGGCCCACCCTGGAGTGCCGGGCAGCAAAAAGAAGCAACAACAGAGATGAGCACATGGCAACGTCCGTGACCTTAAACTGGTACTCCAAGGGGACAAAGAAAGAAGTAGGCTGCGATACATAAACGATCATACTAAATGAAGCAAGCCAGACCAAGAATCATGAAGCAGGGAAGGGCCTCACAGAGTATCTGGTCAGAAACTCCAATCTGGGGTGCTTGAACAGGTGGAGGATAAAGACAAAAGTCGTGACTCTGAAAGCTTTTTTTCAATAACTTTTAAAATAACATTTAACTTTCAACAAACTCCCTAACTGATGACGATGTCAGTTTTTAGCACTGAGAACTCACAAGGATTTGAGGCTCAGGTAGGCTGATGACATCACTGACAAAATATAGGAATGGGGGCCTTGGTACTGACAACTAAGGGACCCAAGATCGAGATCAAACCCCACTTTGGAGGCTTGGTAACTGAGATTCTCAGTGAGTCGTGACAAGTTATAGAGAATGATTGGGTGGACTTTTAAGAAACTCTTAGAGCCTCTCAGTTCACATAAAACCTCAGAATGAATGATGATGTTGACGTTTGTTTACTTCAAGATTAGGTTTGAGTAAGTAGCATTCCCCTTTCCCCCATTTTTATTTCGTTCATGGTTGGATGCTGGAGAAGGAACTTGAAACAGAAGACAGTACTTGGCCCAAACCTTAGAGTGGGATGCAGACATGTATGGACTCATTCCCTCTTTAATTTATAGGGATGGAACAGACAGCAGCCCCCAAACCTGAAATCCTGTTTGTCTAAGCAGTCTGCTACTGATGTATTAAATGGTACTTAAGATTTAGGAGTTTTCTTTGCCAGTACTAAACAAGCCACTGAAATAAGCTCCACACAAAGTCCTTTGAGAACTGTGCTGTGTAGAAGTTAACCACACTATCTCACAAAACTGAAGTGTCCATAGCAAACAGTAACTTCCAATACCAGGAAGACGTCTCTGTGTATATAGGTACTCTGCGTGGGGAGGTTGAAAAACAGGAGAATCTGTGGTTAGACTTTGCTCTACTTCAGCTCATCTGGAAAATCATTTCTGCTCACTTGAATGCCCCTGACTGTCAGCAAAGTTCAGGTGTTTCATAAAAGTACCTAAAGGCTAACATACCTTAAGATGGGGTAACACTGCCATCGATTTCCAAGAATTTCTTAGCTGCTGAATCTCAGTGGCTGGGACAATATGAAGAAGTTTGCTAAGAGAGTGAATCTTTGTGTTCAAACACAAAACACAGTTCACACACTTCCTAGAGAAATGTTCCAGAGGAGACTGTGCCCCTCCTACAATCACCTTATTCCTCTGAGATCTGACCATCCTTGGCTCACTTAGATTTCATGCGAACAAGTTTTCCAACGAAAACTTGAAACAGACTTTTTAAAGTAATCATTCTGTCTTTATGTTCTGAGAAGGAGCAAAGGGATGGGAAGAGGACCCAGTGTGAAGAGCAAATTGGAAGACAAGCTTGTGACTGTTTTTTCTCTAAGGCTGACGTTTATGTTTTTATATTTATTTTATTGAGATACTATTCACATACCACAACACTCACCATTTTAAAGTGTACAATTCAGCAATTTTAGTACATTCACAAGGCTGTACAACCACAAGTGCTATCTAATTCTGGAACATTTCACCACCCTCACTCCCAAGGAACAAACCCTGTAGCCTTTAGCAGTCACACAAGTCTGCCTCAACATGACTCATTCATTCATTCAACAAATACTGTGGAGCACTCAGCAAGTTCCAGGCACAGGATAATTTAATCCTACACTTTGCAGCAGAGGCACTCACAACACAAAATGCCAAACATTATCTTGGAGAGCCCGGTTTCTTTCAGAATGACAGTAAAGTCTGCAGGTATGAGGCTGTGCAGCTAGAGGTCAGGGAGGGCTGTGAAGGAGGAATTGTGACTGACAGAAGGTATGCAGAGGGGTTACATATTCTGCAAGAAGATTTGCTCTGCTGCTTGGGTTACTTTTAAACACCCATAGGCTCATGGCTTTTAGGAGTCCCTTGGACTACAACAAGATCCAACCAGTCCATCCTAAAGGAAATCAGTCCTGAATATTCATTGGAAGGACTGATGCTGAAGCTGAAACTAAAATACTTTGGCCACCTGATGTGAAGAACTGACTCATTTGAAAAGACCCTGATGCTGGGAAAGATTGAAGGCAGGAGGAGAAGGGGACGGCAGAGGATGAGATGGTTAGATGGCATCATGGACTCAATGGATATGAGTTTGGTTAAACTCTGGGAGTTGGTGATGGGCAGGGAGGCCTGGTGTGCTGCAGTCCATGGGGTGGCAAAGAGTTGGACAGGACTGAGTGACTGAGCTGAACCTCCCCAGAGGACACAACGGCTGGGAAACCAAACCCTGCACGTTTCCAGACTCACCTGCCTCTTATCCACATTTCCTGCTTAGTCTGCATCCAGCTGAAAAACTTCTTTCCATCTTTGACAATTTCCATTTTATTTTCTCTCACTTAGTTTTCTCTCATGTCTTTTTCCAATTGTTTCTGCCTATAAATCTGCTTTGCTATCATCATCTTTTCTTTTTCTTCTTACTTCTCTTCTTCTTTACTGGTCTTTCCCCTCACACCTAAGGTATCCAGCAGGCTTGGCTAGGAGAATTGCCATAGAAGGGAATGTTTAGAGGTAAGAAAGAAATTATGTCTCATTATACACATTCACCTTTAGAAAAAGTGTGACTTTGTTGGCCTCTCCTCTCCTGCAGTGCCATTATTTACACTATCAGTATAAAATAATATACATTAAGCTCTTACTGTGAACCAGACACTATATTAAACTCTGCAGGATTTATCTTATTTAATTCTCACAATAATCCAATAAGCTTGGTGCTGCTATGAGCTCTGCTTTACAGATTGGAAACCTCAGCCTTGGAGTGGTTAAATCACTTGTTTAATATCATTGGCTAGTAAATAGTGAAAAGTCACCCAAAGTCAGCGCTGTTTGACTGCAGAGCCAAGCTGTGACTTTATAATGTCTTATTTACTTTCTGGGTTTCTCTCTCTCCTCCAGCCCACCTCCCACTTAAGCTAGCTCCCTCTCTTCTTGAAGTGAACTTGCTTTAGAATTGGCCTCTTGCCAGCTTTAGTGAGCTAGGGGATCCTTGGCATGGGCTCAGCTCTGAGCTCCATGGAGCATTGTAACTGCTGGTACTAGGGCAATAAAACCTTAACGGTCTCCAGAAAAGACGGCTGTAAATTCTTCTGAAGCCCCACTTTGGGTGTAAAGGTTCACGCCTTTCTTCCCCCTCCTTCTCTTTTCCCTTCACCCCACCCCCGTGAATTCCCCTGGGTTTCATGAAAGGGGCCATGCATGAAAACAAGGCACAGAAATCCCAGAAGCCTCCAGCTGCAGCCAGGGTTGTGTTTTGTCTAAGGAACATTCTTTAAAAAAAAAACCCCAAACTTTCAGAATTGATGTTCAGCATCACAGACATATAGCTTATGCTTTGGGGAGTAATTTAGAGAAAGAAAATAAGTGGCAGAAGAAAATAGCCAAGGAGAACAACAGAAGGGAAACAAAGAATAATCCTAAGCATGTAAGGATGCCCAGAAGAAAACTTTGAAAACATCCAAGGGATTCTCTTGATTATTTTAATATTGTTACCTGGACCCTGACACTCCAGCTGTGGTTTTTCTGAAAAATTCATTTGGCTGTTTGGAACTGACTTGGGAAATAAATATCAGCAAAGGGCTGAGGGGGAATAAAAACTCATTTTTTTCCAGAGAGCAAGAGAACAGATTCCAGGAGCACCTAGGAGCTGATGCATGAAAAATAACACCAGGGCCCCCCTTTTTGAGTCTTCTTTATACCTCAGCCTAATAACTGACTAGCTCACATTTAGAGAAAGTGTGAAGGTGGGACAGTGACCTGGGAAAGTGGCCACAGGACAGATATTTTGGGAAGCATGTGACCTAAGTCCCAGCCTCCACACCAACAAAGCTGCCCTAACTTCTCTTCCCCGAGGAGCGGGAGCTGAAGGGCTGCGCTCAGACAGGATGTGGTGCAAGTCAAGGATGGATGAAAGCAAGGGGCCCTGGTGAACACAATGCAAGGGTTTTATGTGTCATGTGCGATAAAACACAAGATGCATCTGTCTAAATCCTGCTCCTCTCCTAGTTTCTAAACCCCTGTGCCTTTCACAGGAAATTAAATCTGTGTTTGTCAGATTCCTTTACCCTTACCTCATTGAAAGGAGGGTAGGTTGGAATTGTCTTACGTACCAGAAACTGCTAGGATCTGTTTCTTTAATGAACTTGTAGTGTTTTTTCTGATCAAGATTGAAGTCCAGTGGCAGGGCCAGCAGCAGCCAGGCCAGTCCTTCAATGGTCAGTTCCACAAGGCCATGACCACCACTGAGTGTGTGTACACGGTGTGTGCATGCATGCATGTATGTGTGTGTGTGTGAAGGTGACGGGTTGGGAGTGGATAATTTGCATTCTGCCTGTTTGCTGAACTCCAAATCTCACATTTAAGTCAAATGTTTAATAAAAAACTTTGGGAGTTGCTTTGTTTTCTTTTCTTCGGATGTCATTTTGGAAGGAATGTGCACATTTTTTCTGTTTTCTTCTGTTTTTCTTCAAAGGCTCCTGGAGGGCAGGAATTGTGTCTTATGATTTCTTTCTCGCAGAGTCTAGCAGAGTCCCTGGGACCTAATAGGTGTCCAGTTATTGTTTGTGGAACCGAAGGAGCAGAAATCTTTAACAGGGCATTTTAACTACCCCTTTTGGCTCCCACTGGTCCCTGCCTTCTTTAGCCTCTTGTAGATCGGAATATGTGGTTTCTCTCCGAAACACCTGGACTGCTCTCTCTTTTCTCTTTTTTTGGATACCTTTAAAAAACTACCTTTATACAGATGGCTTCCAAATTCCTTTGTTTCCACCCCTCCAGGCTGCCTTTCCCCCATCTCCCATTCTGGCTCTTGGGAATCCGATTGTAAGAGAAGGAAAGCACTGGAGAGAAGATACTCCCCTGGCATCTCAAAGCAGCAGGGCTGAGATCACCCCTCCAGGCCCCTGTTCCTGGCAGAGCTGCCCTCTCTGCACATGTCTAGGGTGAGAGCCTCAGACTTCCCTGCTGCTCTAACCTGGCAGCAGAGTGGCAGTGCAGTCTGCTAAAGTCCCAGGGTACAGTGGGGTTGGAGGCACTGCTGAGTCTTAGAATCTAGGCAGGGTTTGGGAGCATGGAGGTGGGAAGACCATCTAAGGTTGTGAGGTCTGGGCCCGCACTCTGTAAGCCATGCTGTTGTATGAGTAGTTATGCTTCCTGGTGAGATCTCATCCTTTGATTGGACTCTCTCTACATTGCCTTTCCTTCCAATGCCAAACACCATTGCGTGAGCCATCTTTATCTGTTTCCTATACAGAGAGTTGAGTCCAACCTCTTTCTTTACCACAAACTGCTTGACCCTAAGAACCTTCTGATTGCTTGTCAAGGATCCAGCCCTTTACGCACCCATGGGTCTCCACCTTTAGTGTGGTTCAGAATCTGTCAGAGGGCTTGTTAACACACAGGGAGCTGAGTCCCACCCCTAGAGCTTCTGCTCAGGAGTTCTGGGATGGGGCTGGACACTTCACATTTCTAACAAGTTCTCAGGGATGCTGATACTACTGGCGGGACCAAGTCAGACCAACAGGCCCTGTGATCCACTCTTCAGAAACCTCTCATCCCTGCTTTCTCTCAGTCAATATATGTGTTGCCGTTTACTGGGCCTGCTTTCTGCTTAGCTTTTTAGATCCTTAATCTCATTTAATCCTCACAACAACTGTATGAGGTAGCTCCCACTAATGTTCCCACTTTAAATAGAAAGAAACTGAGGCACACAGCTTATATGTCTTATCTAAAGTAAGGGATGCAGTTGTTTCAAAGCTGGGCAGTTTTGACTCTGAAGCTTGTGTATTTAATCACCCTGCCATACTGCCTTAATGGTTTGAGGATTTTTTTTTCTTCACATGGATGTCTTCATTTTCTACCTTAAAACATGGAGCTTTGCAAACAAGGTGCCCTTTCATTCTGAACCCACCCCCTCCCCCAGTTTCTCATTGCTGCTGGCTAAGTACAGCAGGAGAAAACACACATTTAATCTCCATTAAGGCCTTCAGACTTTTGGGAGAGGAAGTCTAGTCTGACTTGGGAATGAAGCCTGAAGTACTGAGATTTTTAAAGAATGGCAGTTTTATTGCCTCCAACATATGGCTATGCAAATGAATGTCTAACTGGAACATTTCTCCAATAATTTCTTTTAGCCTTTTATAATAAATAAATATGGCTTATTTGCACACAAACAAAAGATTGAGGACTGTATTAAAGATCTAGGGCTGATTATTTGAGTGCTGGTTGAAAAATAAGTAGGGTTTCCCTGGTGGCTCAGATGGTAAAGAATCTGCCTGTGATGTAGGAGACCTGGGTTTGATCCCTGACTCTGGAAGATCTCCTGGAAAAGAGAATGGCTACCCACTCTAGTAGTCTTGCCTGCAGAATTCCATGGACAGAGGAACTTGCATCTGATTTTTCAGAAGCTCAATGTGGATTAAATATCCATGTTTGAGAACATGCAATCTTTAAGATGGGGCTTCCCAAGTGGCTCAGTGGTAAAGAATCTGCCTGCCAATTCAGGAGATGCAGGTTCAATCCCTGGGTTGGAAAGATCCCCTGGAGAATGAAATGGCAATGCACTCCAGTATTCTTGCCTGGGAAATCCCATGGGCAAAGGAGCCAAAGTAAGCAGGCTACAGTCTATGGGGTTGCAAAAGAGTTGGACATGACTTAGTGTCTAAACAACAACCTTAAGATCATTTCATCAAATGGACTGCTTTCCTTTGCATGTAGATTCAGGTCTGGATCTCTCAGGAGAGCTCTCTGGCAAAATCCACAAACATAGAACTGTTCAGTTCAGTTCAGTTCAGTCGCTCAATCGTGTCCAACTCTTTGCAACCCCATGAATCCCAGCACGCCAGGCCTCCCTGTCCATCACCATCTCCAGGAGTTTACTCATACTCAAGTCCATTGAGTTGATGATGCCATCCAGCCATCTCATCCTCTGTCATCCCCTTCTCCTCCTGCCCCCAATCCCTCCCAGCATCAGAGTCTTTTCCAATGAGTCAACTCTTTGCATGAGGTGGCCAAAGTACTGGAGTTTCAGCTTCAGCATCATTCCTTCCAAAGAACACCCACGGCTGATCTCCTTTAGAATGGACTGGTTGGATCTCCTTGCAGTCCAAGGGACTCTCAAGAGTCTTCTCCAACACCACAGTTCAAAAGCACCAATTCTTCAGTGCTCAGGTTTCTTCACAGTCCAACTCTCACATCCATACATGACCACTGGAAAAACCATAGCCTTGACTAGACGGACCTTTGTTGGCAAAGTAATGTCTCTGCTTTTCAATATGCTATCTAGGTTGGTCATAACTTTTCTTCAAGGAGTGAGCGTCTTTTAATTTCATGGCTGCAATCACCATCTGCAGTGATTTTGGAGCCCAAAAAAATAAAGTCTGACACTGTTTCCACTGTTTCCCCATCTCTTTGCCATGAAGTGATGGGACCAGATGCCATGATCTTCGTTTTGTGAATGTTGAGCTTTAAGCCAACTTTTTCACTCTCCTCTTTCACTTTCATCAAGAGGCTTTTTAATTCCTCTTCACTTTCTGCCATAAGGGTGGTGTCATCTGCATATCTGAGGTTATTGATATTTCTCCCGGCAATCTTGATTCCAGCTAGTGCTTCTTCCAGCCCAGCATTTCTCATGATGTACTCTGCTGCTGCTAAGTCACTTCAGTCGTGTCCAACTCTGTGCGACCCCATAGATGGCAGCCCACCAGGCTCCCCTGTCCCTGGGGTTCTCCAGGCGAGAACACTGGAGTGGGTTGCCATTTCCTTCTCCAATGTACTCTGCATAGACGTTAAATAAGCAGGGTGACAATATACAGCCTTGATGAACTTCTTTTCCTATTTGGAACCAGTCTGTTCCATGTCCAGTTCTAACTGTTGCTTCCTCACCTGCATACAGATTTCTCAAGAGGCAGGTCAAGTGGTCTGGTATTCCCATCTCTTTCAGAATTTTCCACAGTTTATTGTGATCCACACAGTCAAAGGCTTTGGCACAGTCCATAAAGCAGAAATAGATGTTTTTCTGGAACTCTCTTGCTTTTTCGATGATCCAGCGGATGTTGGCAATTTGATCTCTGGTTCCTCTGCCTTTTCTAAAACCAGCTTGAACATCTGGAAGTTCACAGTTCACATATTGCTGAAGCCTGGCTTGGAGAATTTTGAGCATTACTTTACATGAAGGCAAAATGTGATGTCTACCAACTGAGAGGAGGCCAGAATTTGCTTTTAAATAAAAACAGGCCAAACATTGATATCTTGGTGCTTTGCCCCAGTAAGTGGTCCCCATATTTACTGAGAGTTTGTATAAATTATATAATTTTCCAGAGATTCACTGTGTCTGGAGAGGATGAGGGAATCTGCAACATATATAACCTCAAGTTTTATTTTGTTATTTTTTCCTTGCCATTTTATTTCCTGCCCATACAATTCTAATGCACATGCTTTGAGAACCATGCTGGGTAGTGGGGAGAGCCTGGAGCCTGGGGGTGGAGGTGGCTCTCAGATACTTCAGTGGCTCCATTCTTATCTGTACATTGGACTCGCTTGCAACTTTATTGAAAGTAAAACAAAAACAAAAAACATGCTCTACTCAAGATCTGATTAAAGCAGAATCTTTAAGATTGGACCTGTGCATCAGCAATAAAGTGAAAGTATTAGTCACTCAGTTATGTCCAACTCTGTAACCCCATGGACTGCAGATGACAAATGAACAAAACACACAAAACAGAAAACTCCTTGGGTGAGTCTAACATGGGGGCCACTGGTGAAAACCATGAAAATAATCTGATTTGGAGCAACACACTCAGGGGGTATAGTTAGCTGAGAAGTAGAGAGCAGGGTATGTTGAGTATATGAGTGGATCGGTGTGTGTCTTTTCCACATTAGAATCAACTCCTGTGATGGAAGACCCTAACTTGGGAACTTAGGAAACAGGTGCTGTCCTGTTAGGCCACCGCAGTCCTTCCTACACCAGATTCATTCATTCTTTCCCCCATCCAGGGCTGTCCCGGGCGATCAGCCTCAGGTGCTTTGGACAGGGCCCTGCCCTCACTTGCACTTTGCCTTCTCTCCTGAGCTGCTCTCTGGCTGCTCGAATCTGGCAGCCGCACAAACCTCTGCGACTGGGCAGTTTCTGAATGATATTTCTTCAGCTTCAGGCCAGGGGCTCTGGCTTTTCTGTTTATTTTCTTTTTTCTTTCTTATTTAAGAAGCTCAAGAGAACTTACAAGCAGACCCTTGAAAGCTAAGCTTTTCTAATCACATAAAGGTGTCTCTGCAGGGCCTGGGCTGAAGAGGGTTTGTTTGGGGTCTTTCATCTTTCTGTGTATCCCCTCCCCTCTTCAAACAATCTTTCTGGGCTCTTACCCACCCAGCTCTTTGCTGGACGCCCACCCCCATCATCTCCACGTTTGGGGCCCAGAGGGTAAAGGAGCATGGAGGGGTGGCTGAGGGCCTGAGGGGGAAGGGAGGAAGCCGGCAGCCCCCATGCTGGGCCCAAGGAGACTCTGTGAGAAAGCCCTTCTCCATCTGCAGCCCAGCCCGGTGGGAGTCAATTAATTCTGAATAACCTAAACCGACAGAGGTATTTGCATTCACAACCTGACTGATGACCGTATAAAATTGATTTATGAATTAAAGTGCTTCCCCTCCCTTTATCCTGATTCAGGCTATAATTGATTATACGTGCTGCAGCGAAATTAAATAAAAGAAAATTAAAAAGAATAGAAAAAGGAAAGTGAAAAAAAGAGAGGCCCTTGCTTGGCGGTCCAGCATTCTCAGGGCTCCCCAGGATTAGCCATTCTATTCATCACTTATCATTTTTTATTTAAAAAGTTACTTCCCCCTTTGTCTCCACCCTACCGGCCCCCACCCTCATCTCTGCTACTGCGGCCTTCTCCTCTCTGGCCTCTGCCCAGTTGCTGATCCTTTGGGGTGAGCGAGCCAGTTATCTTCATGTTCCCTGGACAGGGAGAGAAATTAGGCGGGCCAGGGCTTCTCCCAGGTAGCAGAGCACCCACAAAAATTTGAGGAGTAAGCCAAGGTGTCTTCCATCTCTGCCTCTTTCTTCTGTGTATCTCTCATTTTATCCCTTTTCTGACTGCTACTCATCCCACATGCAGGCGATCAAAATTTCCTTGCAGGAAATTCTCTCATAAATATATTCTCAGTAAGGAAGCCATTAATGGTAAATTTTTTAAAGGCTCATTCCTCTCAGCAGAAATTTACTGACGAATAACATGTTTAGATAAAGGATATACCTCTAATTCTTAAACTTCAAGCTCCTACCTCAGGAACAACTGTTCTCTTGGTGGGAAAACAGTCTGGAGTAGGCGGGTAGGGCAGCTGAATTCCAATCACCTACACAGCATGAGAACAGGCTTTAGAAACAGCTGGACCAAGACTGAAAATTATTAGTCACGTGTCGTTGTGCGAGTCACTGAACTTTTCTTGCTTTCACTGACTCCTATTTAAGATAGAGATACCTCCCTAAAGAGAGGTAATGCATGTAAATCTTCTTGAAGTACGTCTCAGCAAACATGAAAGACACTGCAAACGTTACAGACCACTTCTTTGCTTATTCTCTTTATGAAACAAGGCAGTGCTGACTCAAGAGTTTTCTGATAGGATAATCAATGGTTTTCTCCCAGTTCAAACCCAGTGTTGCCATTTGAATGACAGAGAACTGTTTCTCATTGCCAAACCAGATCTTGAGAGCAGACTGCCTTCTTTATGTGCATATCCACAGAGATCCTGGCACACAAAATACATCATAATTAAACCATCTCACTCAACTCACCCTCCCTGCTTCTTCATCTTTTGTCTTCCTCCTTCTTCCTCAGGACTGCCAAGATTCCATGCCCAGTTTCTGCCACTGTTGCAAAAAGCCCCCTTCCTCCTGCCCTCCACTCACTGCCTTTGATGCACGTGACGCTAGTAAGAACCTTCCTGCCAAAGCAGGAGATGTAAGAGATGCAGGCTCAATCCCCGGATCTGGAAGATTCCCTGGAGGAGGGCACGGCAACCCACTCCAATGTTCTTGCCTGGAGAATCTCAAGGACACAGGAGCCTCGTGGGGTATGGTCCATGGGGTCACAAAGAGTCAGACATGCCTGAAGGGTCGTAGCATACACGTACCCATGCCTCTCCTCTGGTGCTAAGGTGCACTTTTATGGGTACTCTCATGTTAAGTGCCATCAGCCACATTTCACAGAAAGTTAAAGTAAAGAGAGGCTGTTTGGGCCTGGCTGGAAGAAGTCCACTCTGTTGACACCCAGCATGGAACCATCTCTGAATGACATCAGAATAAGAACTCCAAAGGCAGTGGCCTCTGACGAATCACGCCAAGAAAACTGAAAATGGATTCCCTTCAGGGAATGTTCGAGAGGTGAGTTACGTGATGAGAAAGTTTCCAGGAGATGTTCAGGAAGCTCTAAGTGAGGAGCTAACCTAGAGAGGAAGCTGCTTAAGGGGTTTGGAGCCTCCTTTCACCCCATCTCAGGACAGCCTTGGTGCCTCCGCCTTGAGATGGGGCCAGGTGTCTTGAAGCTTCACATATCTACTCTACTCCTGGCTGATCCGAGCAGTCCCTTTTTGAAAATGCTTAAGCTGTTTTCAGCCCTTTACTTCTTGGAATGATTGGGGTGACTAGAGAGCCTGGAAGCAGGTTGTGAGTGATCCTGTGAGTGCTGAGGGTGGCGCTGTGGTGAGCACCAGGGCACCAGGAGGTGGGTGGAAAGGAAGTGGCTCAGAGAGGAGCCTGAGAAGATAGACCACCTCTACAACTTTGTTGTGGAAGCCCTCACTTTCATGGGAAAAAACCCCAAATGCATTTTAAGTGTATGTAGAAGTCAAGAGGACAACATAGGAACACAGGGGAGGAACCAGTGGAAGAACTCTAAAGTGGATGGTTCTGACTGAATCTGAACCCCCTAAAACTGAGTTCCCCTGCCGAGTTTATTATGAACCTCTCTACCTAAAACTTTATTCCTTTTCTTGTCTCACCCCTGTTACTCTCAGGAATATCTGTGGGTATCAAAGAAAAGAGAAGATTAAAATCAAGCAGGACCCTATGGTGTTCTCCTAGGTACAAAAGCCCTTCTGTATGCCCATTTCTTGTTGGCAAAAAAAAAAAAAGAATTTATTTAGTCTCCTAGGCCTTCCCTGAGTTCCAAAGAGCAGACTGAAGCAGTTAAATAGTTAGTAAAGTGAGGGGATGTAGAAACAAAGGAAAAGCTATCAAACAAGAAAAATAATGACAGCTTAAAAAATAGTCCTAGTTCCTCCTCCAGGAACATCGATAACAATCTGACACATATCTTTCAGTTGTTCTGCAGAAACTAAGACCCCCAAGCCAGGTGGAGGATGGAGACCACATGCTGACCACAAGCACATAGACCCCAAGCTGGTTGGCACCAAAAGGTCGGTGGTTAAGATTCCTGAAACATCATCCTATTACCTCACCACCAACCAAGAAGATCATAGTCATGTCCCCTGAAACCTTTACTCCAAATATTGTCTTTAAAAACCCTTCTCTGAAAGACATTGGGGAATTCCGGTTTTTGAGCATGAGCTGCCTGTTCTCCTTGCTTGGTGCAGTAAATGCTGTGCTTTCCTTCATGACCGCTGGCGTCAGTAGATCAGTTTTGCTATATAGAGTCGGTGAGCAGACCCAGGTTCGGTTTGGTAACATAAGAATCTCTTTTTTAAGCAAAGCAAAGGACTCCCCTGGTGGCCTAGTGGCTAAGACTCTGTGCTCCCAATGCAGGGGGCCCGGTTTTGATCCCTGGTCAGGGAACTAGATCCCACATGTCACAACTAAAAGGAAAAAAAGATCCCATATGCTGCAACTTAAGATCCTGCACGCCGCAATGAAGACCTGGCACAGCCAAATAAATAAATAAATAAATAGGACTGGATGATTATTTTTCTGAGGCTGAAGCAGGTTTTAAAAACACACAGGTGGGCAAATGTTAAGGATGGGTTGTAATTGCAGCATCTAGCTAGTTGGGAATTGGGTTCAGAAGATGAAAGTGGTCTGTCTGTGGCATGTGGCTGGAAATGGCATCTCCAAGTGACTTCTCAGACAGAAATCCAAGTTCCAAGGGTCAGAGGCTGAGGTGGCATAGATTCCTTTGGGTCAGATGAGACTGTTTGTCCTCCACAATGGTGATACCTTAGTGCTCATCTTGCCTTGGGCTGGAATTAGCCATCTGGCTATTTGAACATAACTATGACCTTGACCTCTGCCACACTGAGCTTGGAGGACCAAGAGCAGTTGTGAGCAGTCAGTTCCCAGAGGCTAGGAGCCAGCCAGTCAATGAGCCAGATAGGGGAATGTGGGGATATAGAATTCTGAGAGGCTTGCTTTTGAAGTTTTTGATGTTTAGTTGCTAAGCCATGTCTGACTCTTTGAAAACCTATAGACTGTAGCCCGCCAGGCTCCTCTCTCCAGGCAAGAATATTGGAGTGGGTTGCCATTTCCTTATCGAGGGGTCTTCCTGACACAGAGATCAAACCCATGTCTCCTACATTGCATGTGATCTCTGGCATTGCAGGTGGATTCTTTACCAATGAGCCACCAGGGAAGATCTGAAGTTGTTGCTTACAACAGCTTTGACGATGTTGCTTCAGATACTGCTTTGAAGATGTTGCTTTAGCATCTTTTAAACAACCAAGATGTCCTTCAATTGGTGACTGTGGTACATCCAGACAGAGGAATATTATTTTGTGATAAAAAGCCAAGGCAAGAAAAGACATAAAGGAACCTTAAATGAATATTGTTCATTGAAAGATGTCAATCTGAAGATACTATATACTGTACAATTCCAACCATATTATATTCTGGAAAAGGCGAAACTATGGAGAGTAAAAATATCAGTGATACAGGGGTTAGAGAAGAGGGAGGGAGGGAGGGATGAATAGGGGGAGCACAGGGGATTTCTCAGACAGTGAAACTATTATGTTTGATACTGTAATAGTGGATGCTTTTCATTATACATTAGTCAAAACCCATAGAATGTACGAAGTCCTAATATATAATACACTATATGTGCATGTGTGCTCAGTTGTATCTGACTCTTTGTGATCCCATGGACCCTAGCCCACCAGGCTCCTCTGTCCTTGGGATTTCCCAGGCAAGAATACTGGAGTGGGTTGCCATTTCCTCCTCCAGGGGATCTTCCCAACCCAGGGATCAAACCTGCATCTCTTGCACTGGCAGGTGGATTCTTTACACTGAGTCACCTGGGAATCCCCAATATATATTATGGACCTTAGTTAAAAAATTAGCATAAATATTGGCTCATAGGCTGCAAGAAATGTACCTCACCAATACTAGATGTTAATGATAGGAGAAACTGTGGGGGAAGGAGGTAAGGGAATGGGGAAGAAGAGAGAGTGTATGTGAACTCGCTGTACTTTTCATTCAGTGTTTCTGTAGACCTAAAACTGTTCAAAAAATAAAGCCAATTAGAGGAAGAGAGAGAGAGATTCTTCTGTCAATACTGAGTTTTAGTGCTTGTTACAAAGATCCTACATGAATGCCAATTTATTTTATCAATCTTAATGACAGGCAGAAATGACTTCTGAAGACATAAAAACATTTTCCTAATATAGAGAAAAAGATATAGTCAGAGATAGTAACACTATCTCTGAGTGGTTGTCATTACCACTGTGTTGGTGGCAAGCTCAGAACAATCCTCATGGCGTGATTCCGCTTTCACAAGCAGAGTCTGATCCTTGTTAAACAATGATTTCCTTGGAGCTTTCAAAGATAAAGAGAATGAAAGGTCAAAACTCATATTTATGGTAAAGAGGGCAATCTGCAGAGAATGGACAAAGAGTTGTTGAAACCACAAAAATGAGATCCTGGAATCAGTTTTGTCATAATAGCTCAGTCAAACATTCCTGGCAAGTCACTCAGCCACATCAATGCTTTTCTTTGAACATCTTCGTCTCTGGTGTCTCATGGGTTGGCTTTCCGTTCTCAGTGCAGATATTTCTCCTGGACTCTCCTCTACAAATGTTACAGAAAATGTCTCCTCTTTTGTTTAGAGAAAATCCAATCTTACTTCTGGTCTCTAACTTCAACATCTTCCAACATCTTCCCTGCACAGTCCTCCTCTGGTCCCATCACCACAGAGGCACCCAAGCTGGACTCCAGCTCTGTCTGCTACTGTCTGGGCTCCTGTCCTCAACTAAGATTATCTTTCTATCTGCCAGAATCTAAGAGTCGGACACGACTGAAGTGACTTAGCAGCAGCAGCAGCAGCAGCATAGTCCAGACCAATGTTTTTGCTCTTCTCACTATGATACTTCGTCTATATGGCCCAGTTTCCCAATCAATTCAGGGCTCAGCAACCATACTTCAGGGAAATTATTTATATATAGCACTCTCCCTAATTCAGCTCAACAAACTGTCTGACCTATAAAATCAGGCTCTGCAGAATCTGCAACGAAAAAGAATAGTCGTTTTCCTTGGAACTTGATTCTGAAGCTAAGATGTGTCCCAGTTAAATAGAGAACAATCTCAAGCCAAGTTAATAAACAAAAGCTTGGTGATGAGTTGCTGTCTATAAATGTAAATGCCAAAAAAATTCAAAGAAAGGAATAGATATCTTTGAGAAAGGCTTGTCAGTGAAGATTTTTGGAAGAAACTAGTGTGTAAAATCTAATAGAAAGCTTGTTTGATTTAGTGTACTCAATTTCTTTGGGTCAGCAAAGAGATTAAAAGCAATCATGGTTTGAGTTTTCAGGAGAAGATATGATAAAATAATAAAACTAACCCAGAAAACACACAAGGAAAAAGTAAAATAACAGCAAAAAATTTCATCAAGCATATATTTTTTTCAATTGAGTTACTTAGGATTCTTTTCCCACTTTATCTGATCATGAAGTTTAAACTAGGTGATTTCAGAACACCTCTTATATTATCCTTTCCTTCTCCTTTATTTTGCTTTAATTTCTGCTGGTATTGGAATAGGAAATTAACAAGATAAAAACAAAAACATAAGTGCCAAATGTAAAGTTGCCAAACATAATTGTGGGAGTCTTAAATAAGTTTTAAATAGTACAGAGTTCAGGGCTGACTTGGAGAAGAAGCTAGGGAAGGAAAAATGAAGAAGAACCATGTTGACTATGTTTTAAAAGATAAGTCACTTTCAACTCTGCAAATGATCAGGCCATCAGAAAATCTGATACCTCTGGGCCCAAAAGTCTGTTCTTTACACCTGTGTCTCCTTTGGTGCCCTGCATGTAGGATTAGGGGTGGGATGATTTGAGAGAATAGCATTGAAACCTGTACATTACCATATGTAAAACAGATGACCAGTGCAAGTTCCATGCATGAAGCAGAGTTCCCAAAGCCAGTGCTCTGGGACAACCCAGAGGGACACAGTGGGGAGGGAGGTGGGGAGTGGTTCAGGATGGGGGCGACACATGTATATTTGTGGCCGATTCACGTCGGAGAAGGCAATGGCACCCCACTCCAGTACTCTTGCCTGGAAAATCCCATGGATGGAGGAGCCTGGTAGGCTTTTTGCTTATTTACTTCCATGAAACTGAAGAGTCGGGATACACAATCTCTTTGCTGCCTAAATGACATCTCTTCCCTAGTCCTTCTAGCTCTCAGCATCTGAGTCCTTAGATAGTGTTTCCAAGGACAACCCTCTGGTTCTCAGTTTCCCGTGGTGACCTTAGAGAGGAAGGCCCTTCACATCATTTCAACCCCTAGTCTTTTTTTTTAAAAAGACACATTTCAGTTCTCCAAAATGACTTTTTCTCAAAGCACAGGTCTTTGCTTATCTGGATTCCTAGAGATATTCCCCAGGAGTTCAGGGGAAAATCTTCTATAAAATGATGCTGGACAACAGAGCAGCAACCTGGAGAGAAAGAGTCTATACTACTGCATGGAAGAAACTCATCTCTGCAGAAGGTCATGAAAGATTTGAGGTGAAGTACAATTTTAGAGAAAAGCCCTATGCTGAGAAAAATGTGCTGAAAACTTATCAAAAAGCCAAAATCAATTTGAAAATTTTTTGTGTGTGAAAAGCTGAATGTTTATGCAAATATTAATTGTGAAATGAAAAATACAGATAGGCAAGGCCAATAATACAAGAAAAGCAAAGCAAAATCAAAGTTGTAAGTCTGTAGGTACTTGATAAGGGGCTTCCCAGGTGGCGCAATGGTAAAGAATGTGCCTGCCAATGCAGGAGAGACTCAAGAGACACAGTTTCTATCCCTGGGTCGGGCAGAGCCCCTAAAGTAGGAAATGGCAACCCACCCCAATATTCTTGCCTGGAAAATTTCATGGACAGCGAAGCCTGATGGGCTACAATTCATGGGGTCACAAAGAGTTGGACACGACTGAGTGACCGCGCACACACAGGTACCTGATAAATAATTCTGGCTTTGAAAAACAAGTTGGAATTCTTTAAAAAGTTATTTCAATGTTTCCAACTTCATGTGCTATTCATAGCAGAGGTAGTTGCTTTTATTTTGACTATTTTTACTATTAAAAACTAGATTCTAAAAAGGTAAAAATCCTTGGGAGATAATTTACTGCAGGTCTGTGGTGAATCATTCTTGAAGATGTGATAATGGTGTATTTTTTCCCCCAATTTTCTATTTGGGCTAAACAGTTTTAGCACAGAAACATTATCATTAATAGAAGGAAAAAATAAATGTCTCCTCTTAAACAAACAAACAAATATGAGACCGCGCACATAAATAAGATCTGTTGTAAAAATAAAAATTTGATTTCAAACTCTGAGGATGAAGTTGTAAAAAGTTGGCCACTTTTGATTCTGAAGTGGGTCTTTGTAGCTGTTTTCTGAATCCCTGGAATAAAGAGGGTTGATTTGCGATGGAATCTCCAGAGCCTGCAGTCATACATTACAATATGTTGTAAATCCAGAGGGTACAATATAGATTTCACAGGGGGCCCTGAGGTTAATTGAAATTCCATCTGTTTCTTCTCTGTGGCAAACTTAGTATCCTGGGATATTAGCTCAGGATAAGATAGGGGATTTATAAGTTTTTTATTTTTAGGCTAAAGTAGAAGTTTATCTAAATCTGCTCCTCCCTACGTTCTACCTCCTACCTTCACATTAAAAGAAGTTTACAAGACAGCCTTTATTTTCCCCAGAGCTGTCCCCGAGGTAGCCCCCCTTTTTTCCAGTGCATGCCGGGCAATGCCATGTATTCTTAGACTCCCAATGGCCCCCATTACTGTCAATTAGTTACGGAATGCTACAGGGATTCATGCCTGACAGCTCGGGCAAAGGCAGGAGAAATGGGCTCAGTAGGGAGCGAGGGGCCTGATTCTTTTTTGTGCACAAGAAATACCTTTCTCAGCAAGGCTTTTAATGGCCTTCCCTTCTTTCTTTCCTTCTGCCCAAGCACTGCGCCCCCCACGATCCCAACACACATCGTGTACACACAGGATCCTATGTTCACACCCAATGTGTTTGTGTGACTGTTGCAAAGGACTGTGAGAACTCTCAGGGCAGAAGGCTCTGACGTTTTCTTACAATCTATGAAAATTACTGAGTTTTAAAATTCTGACTTCTATCTTTGCTATAATCTGATTCCCAACTTCCTTTCTTCAGAAGGTTTCTTGTTACTAAAAGCCTCTTTTGCCTCTTTCTGATTAGTATCTTTTCCTCCCTCTGAAGAAGAAATGTACTCTCTGGTCTCAGAACTTGGGTGGATAGCCTGCTGCACCATGATGGCCGTGGCTGGCATCTCCTACCACATCCATGTCTTTTTGACTTCCGTCTCTACTTCTTGCCTTCCTCTCCTCTACTTTCCCTCATTTCCCCCTTTGTCCTCATATTTGTGCCTGTATCATTCCACTTACACTGGAGACTTGAGGCTAGGAGTTTTGTTTCACTCATTTTTGTTCTCTCTTTCATTTTGTACCCACACCAAGTATCTACAATGGAAAGACAAAGAGACTTTGTTTCATTCGCCATAACACCTGCACTCCATAGGATAGCATCTGGCACGAGCAGGAGCTCTTAATATTTGTTGAAAATTAATGTACTAGTAAAAAATCATTTGCAAGTCATTGATGGCTCTCAGGGTTAAGGAGAACCCAGCGTCACACCAAAATGGTTTGCCTGTTCCTGGTTTGCTGTTTCTGCTCTTTTATATGAATGCTAATCTTTTTTTTTTTTTTTCTCTTTACTATTCAAAATAAAGATATACTTAGGAAAAGCCTAACAGGAAAACAACAGATCCCAATAGGAAATAAATACATTTCTTCAGTTGGGTTTGAGAAAGATGACAGAGTAAAGAAGGTAGCAGATGATATACCAGAGCAGCGGTCCCCAAACTTTTTGGCACCAGGAACTGGTTTCATAGAAGACAGCTTTTCCATGGACCAGAGTGGCAGGGGGGAAATGGTTTCAGGATGATTCAAGCCCATTCAAGCATGGGCTCCACCTCAGATCATCAAGCATTAGATCCCAGAGGTTGGGGATACTTCTACTAGAGAAAAAAGCTCCTGGGGACAGTTCATTTCTGGATTACACAGATGTTCAGGTTCTTCCTCTCCTCCTGCACCCTGGCCTCATTCAGGGTGTTGAGAGGTACCCAAAGGGTAGCAGCAGGAACTCATTACCAGCCTGTCTAAACCAGACATCTGTAGAAAGGCAGAGAGGAAGGTCCAGGAGGAGAATAAAGTAACAGAAATGAGTGAGGGCTGGAGGGTGGACTGTAAATCTTGGAGGGATTCCCTGAGCCCAAGAGGAAGGGTGTAGGCATGTCTTTTCAGGTCTCTTAGGCATTATTCATCACTCTGGTCTGCAAGATGAGGTATCCTGTATTGTCAATTCATCAGTACCCACATATTTGCTTTAAGATTCCTGTAGAAACAAGCATCCCATCATGCCATTTGAGATGAATTTCCAAGGCTGTCTGATTATTAAACCTGCTTTATCTTAGTGCTTTTCAAACTTGCATGTGAATGTGAATAAATTGGAAATCTTGGGAAGATGCCACTTCTGAGGGGTATCCTGAGAGTCTACATTTCTCACAAGCTCTCAGGGGAAGGCTTTGTTCCTGGTGTACTGACACATTGATTCAGTTGCAAGACATTAATTACTTCATCAACTTTGCAAGAAAAGAAGAGAGCTTTGTGAAGATGGACTGACTCTAACTTGAATTAAAGAAGTGAAGTCTCATTAACAAAGAGTTTGATTCCTCACATAAGGAAAAGAGATGTATTTATATCTATGATTCTCATATCTTTCCTTTTTGGTACATGAGTGTAGGTGGTGCTAGGAAACAGTAAATTAGCTCATGATCTAGATATACTAAAGTCATTTGTCTGGTATAAATTTCCATATTTTTTAAAACATATTTGAGCCAGATTATATTACAAAATTTCTTTCTCTCTCTCTTTCTTTTAAACAGTGGACTTATTTTAGCTTAAAGAAAGAAATTAGCCATTGAATGAAAAAAAATGAGTTTACTTGAAAGAGAACATGACTAGCTATCTACCTTGCTTCTTTTCTACCTGCTAAAGAAAAGGCAAAAAGAAAGGATGGGGTAAGGTACATGTATTTCCATTGGTAGCCAATCAATAAGATTTTGTTTGATAAGAAGTACAACAAAATCTCCCCACCAGTATATAGTTACTCCTATCAAAGATGTTTGCTCTCATAAACACATAGACTTGGAACTTAATTTACAGAGGCAACTTATGTTTATAAATCCACAGAAACTCAGAAGAGAATAGTTAGTGTTTCCTAAATCTGAGAGTCGTATCAGTTGGGGATCCAGATCCAAATGGAGCACACAATGTAGTTAGACAATTTAAAAATTAAGCAAAATTTTAAGTCTAAAATGTAATTTTACATAATTTCATAAGCTTCCAGGAATTTATGAGATTTAAAGGGACTTTAAGGAAAGAATAGATGAATTTAGATTTAGATGGTCAAATTTGAATTGAAATCTGAAGGAAGGCTAGGCCAGCAGAGATGGAAGTAGAGGGATGAGTGCCTCAGAAAGGACAAAACAATTGTGTGGATACAAGAGAATATAAAGTGTTTGAGAGCTTATGAGCAGAACAGCTTGCTGGAGTGATGTATTTGTTTAAGGGAAACATGATAAAGAGAGAAACAGTGGGAACACAGCATTGGGATTGGATTAAGAAAGGTCTTGCGTGGACAAAGGTTGGACTTGATTCTATAAATTAAATGGAACTGCTGGATGTATTGAGTAGAAAAATAAATTTTAACTGATTAAAAATATTTTTATTAAAAATATCTTAATAGATTCATTTCCACAGTCAAAGTGTCAGAGTTAAGGGCCAGAATTAGGATGGTGGTGAAGGGAACTGAATAGATAGGACTGAGGGTTGATCTAAAGGAGTCATAGGTCTTAGTGACTGATGGGATAGTAGAGTTCGTGGAAAGGCAGTGACTTTGAGGCTTGAAGTTAGTAGAATAGGAAAATGAACAGCTTAGGGGGGGAAATAAAATCAACTCGAGATATCCTAAGTTTTAGGTAATAGTAAGATGAACAAGTAGAAAAATCTAATAGGCAACTGGAAGTGTGACAGTGTGACCCTACTGAGATGTAGTCATAAGCAGAGGCTTGGAAGTGAAAGATATCGCCAAGGGAAAATATGCAGAATCTGAGAATCTTAGGAAATGTCTGTATGTGTGCCCTGGATGGAGAAACAGCAGTAGTAGAAGAAACAGAGGCACACAGAGGATTGAAGAAGTGACGGGAAGAGGGTATGGCCACAATATCAAATGCAGCAGAGGACTGAGCACGGGGATGATGAGATCAAGGAAAGACTCTTCAGAGTTCTTGTTGCTCTTTCCAGTTTGGTAAATCCTGGCCAGTTGCTATTTCACTCACACAGAGTGAAGGGGAGGAAACGAGATGACAAAAGATTAAGGAGTGACCCAATCATAACAAAGATAGAATTTATCCTTCAGATTAAAGGAAAAACAGGATGGAAACTGAAGGGGAATGTAAGGTCAAGTGCTTTTATTGCCTTTTATTATAGTGGTGATTAAATTTACTTGTTTATTGATTAAGGAGAAGGGAAAAAAAGGAATGAAAAGTTGATGGTATCTAAAAACCACAGAGGGACAGGAATTTGAGGAGGCAAAGGCTTGAAGGAGAAAGGACCATTGGTAAAGGAGTGAGTACTATAAATATTGAAAAAATCCTTCTGAACAAAAAACAATGCCAAACAACTCTGTTTCCACATATCTGGAAGAACAAGGGTACAGAGATGGCATATTCAGTCTCCTCAGGGCCCTACCACTTCAATAAAGTAGCATGTGGGATTGCTTTCAAGCTCTGGGTCTGATAAAGTGGATGGATGGGAAAGGTTTGGATGGACCATTGTATGAGGTAATTAGCAACAGATGAACAAGAAGCATTGCTAAACAGCAGTTGAGATGAACATGAATACGCCAAGTAAGCACAGATACACACCTAAAGACAGCGGACTTGACTCAGGTGTGTGGAACTAACACAACAGGTTGGGGAAAGTGAAGTGGGCACCAGAGTGCAAGGAGCTGACAGCAGTCCTGAAGGAACTGGCTGAGTCCACACGGAGTTAAAACACCTCATTTGGAAGGATCAGACACTAGATCTTGCCAACAAGAGGAAGATGATTCAGAATGGTCAACTGGGCAAACACACCCACTCTGAGCTTTCCAGCTTAAAAGGTACTTGTTGGGAATCCAACAAACTGACTCGGCAGCATATGCTCCACACTAGGCTTGCACACGCTGCGGGTGCAGAAGGCTGGGACAGTGCTTCAGTGTAGTTAGAGGGCGAGGATAAGCACATCGGAGCCCTGCGAGCGAGTGCATCCACACTGCGCGTTAGGACTTCAAACATTGTGAAGAGCTGGTTACAGGATAGCTGGTTAAGAAGCAGCCAGACGGCATGATGGGAGTTGCTCCCTCTCCTACCTTTTTCACATTCTCCCCAGTATGCATAGCCAAGTCACACAGTTGTACCTTCAAGACAATGAAAATGGAGCTAAGGAAAGGGTAACTGTGATTTCCTCATCATGTATGGCAGACCTGAAAACTGCATTCATTTCCTTGCTCAGACAGATGTAAAAGCAGTACTCATCTTCCTTCTATGCCTGGCAAAGGATACTTGACCCAGGAGAGCAAGCTGTGTTAAGAGGAAGAAATGAGATTTGTGAGAAATGAGAAATCTGAAGGTCTTTAAGAAAATTATTTACTCTCCCCTCTCTGTCCAGCTGTTCAGTTCAGTTCAGTTCAGTCGCTCAGTCGTGTCCGACTCTTTGCGACCCCATGAATCACAGCACGCCAGGCCTCCCTGTCCATCACCATCTCCCAGAGTTCACTCAAACTCATGTCCATCGAGTCGGTGATGCCATCCAGCCATCTCATCCTCTGTCATCCCCTTTTCCTCCTGCCACCAATCCCTCCCAGCATCAGAGTCTTTTCCAATAAGTCAACTCTTCACATGAGGTGGCCAAAGTACTGGAGTTTCAGCTTTAGCATCATTCCTTCCAGAGAACACCCAGGGCTGATCTCCTTTAGAATGGACTGGTTGGATCTCCTTGCAGTCCAAGGGACTCTCAAGAGTCTTCTCCAACACCACAGTTCAAAAGCATCAATTCTTCAGCACTCAGCTTTCTTCACAGTTCAACTCTTGCATCCATACATGACCACTGGAAAAACCATAGCGGTACAGAGATATAATTGACTTATAGCATAAGTCTAAAATATATAACATTATGCTGCAAAATGATCACCACCATAAGATTAGTTAACATCTATCACTCCATGTCTGAGGAGGCCTTACAAATAGCTTAGAAAAGAAGAGAAGCGAAAGGCAAAGGAGAAAAGGAAAGATAAACCTATCTAAATGCAGAGTTCTGAAGAACTACAAGGAGAGATAAGAAAGCCTTCCTCAGTGATCAGTGCAAAGAAATAGAGGAAAACAATAGAATGGGAAAGACTAGAGATCTCTTCAAGAAAATTGGAGATACCAAGGAAACATTTCATGCAAAGATGGGCACAATAAAGGACAGAAATGGTGTGGACCTAACAGAAGCAGAAGATATTAAGAAGAGGTGGCAAGAATACACAGAAGAACTGTACAAAAAAGATCTTCATGACCCAGATAACCATAATGGCGTGATCACTCACCTAGAGCCAGACATCCTGGAATGTGAAGTCAAGTGGGCCTTAAGAAGCATCACTATGAACGAAGCTAGTGGAGGTGATGGAATTCCAGTTGAGCTATTTCAAATCCTAAAAGATGATGCTGTGAAAGTGCTGCACTCAATATGCCAGCAAATTTGGAAAACTCAGCAGTGGCCACAGGACTGTAAAAGATCACTTTTCATTCCAATCCCAAAGAAAGACAATGCCAAAGAATGTTCAAACTATGGCACAATTGCACTCATCTCACAAGCTAGCGAAGTAATGCTCAAAATTCTCCAAGCCAGACTTCAACAGTACATGAACTGTGAACTTCCAAATGTTCAAGTTGGATGTAGAAAAGGCAGACAAACCAGAGATCAAATTGCCAACATCCATTGGATCATTGAAAAAGCATGCGAGTTCCAGAAAAAACATCTATTTCTGCTTTATTGACTATGCCAAAGCCTTTGACTGTGTGGATCACAACAAACTATGGAAAATTCTCAAAGAGATGGGAATACCATACCACCTGACCTGCCTCCTGAGAAATCTGTATGCAGGTCAAGAAAGAACAGTTAGAACTGGACATGGAACAACACACTGGATCCAAATAGGGAAAGGAGTATGTCAAGGCTGTATATTGTCACCCTGCTTATTTAACGTATATGCAGAGTACATCATGCAAAATGCCAGGCTGGATGAGGCACAAGCTGGAATCAAGATTGCCAGGAGAAATATCAATAACCTCAGATATGCAGATGACACCACCCTTATGGCAGAAAGCAAAGAAGAACTAAAGAGCCTCTTGATGAAAGTGAAAGAAGAGAGTGAAAAAGCTGGCTTAAAACTCAACATTCAAAAAACAAAGATCATATCATCTGGTCCCATCACTTCACGGCAAATAGATGGAAAAATAATGGAAATAGTGAGAGACTTTTTGTTTGGGGGCTCCAAAATCATTGCAGATGGTGACTGCAGCCATGAAATTAAAAGACGCTTGCTCCTTAGAAGAAAAGTTATGACCAACCTAGCCAGCATATTAAAAAGCAGAGACATTACTTTGCCAACAAAAGTCCATCTATTCAAAGCTATGGTTTTTCCAGTAGTCATGTATGGATGTGAGAGTTGGACTATAAAGAAAGCTGAGCACCGAAGAATTGGTGCTTTTGACCTGTGGTGTTGGAGAAGACTCTTGAGAGTCCCTTGGACAGCAGGGAGATACAACCATTCAATCCTATAGGAAATGAACCCTGAATATTCATTGGAAGGACTGATAATGAAGCTGAAACTCCAATACCTTGGCCACCTCATGGGAAGAACTGACTCAATGGAAAAGTCCCTAATGCTAGGAAAGTTGAAGGCGGGAGGATAAGGGGATGACAGAGGATGAGATGGTTGGATCACCGACTCGATGGACATGAGTTTAAGCTCTGGGAGTTGGTGATGGACAAGGAAGCCTGGCATGCTGCAGTCCACGGGGTTGCATTGAGTTGGACACGACTGACCGACTGAACTGAACTGATCACTCCATGTAGTCATAATTTTTTCCCTCATGATGAGAACTTCTAACATCTATTCTCCCAGCATCTTTCAAATATGCAATACAGTATTGTTATGGACAATCATCATAGAGCCCTGGATGAGAATGCATTACCCAGGAGCCACTTCACAGATGAGTGTATGACCAGCCCTTAGGAGCATTCCTCTCAGCCATGCAGAAATCTGCTCCCAGTGCTCCCTTGCTCCCATCCCACTCTTGGAGTCTCCTCCCACTTTAGAGCATGCTGTCCAGACCATACAAGCCTGGGAAGGCATTCTGGCTTTGCGACTCACCAGCTGTGTGACCCTGGACAAGTAACTTAAGACAACCGAGTCTCATTTCCCTTCTAATTCTTGGAGAAACTGTGTGGCACTGAGCAATTGCTTGATTTAATTGTCATTTTCAATTACTCCTTTCCGCCTATCTTCATTGTTTGGTAATGAAAATGATCATTTCCTCCTTCCCATTTCTTTCATTCAGCCACACTGCTTGGTAGCAGAGAGCCTTCCCCTAGTCAGATGAACCTGAGTCAAGAAATGAACCATCTGCCCACACTGGACTGGACTAGTGCCTAGTGATTATCATTTGACTAATGCCTCTCTGATCCAACACACACACACACACAGAAACTCACAAGCCCTGAGCCCCTTTCAGAGCTACTGAGTCAGAATCTTGTGAGGCCTGGAGCCTATCTTTTTAAAACTTCCATCCCTGATTAAGAATGTTGCGCGTATTCACTGCCATACCAGATAAGAATCCACAACAATATTCTTTGAAAACTGGACAAATTGTTTTCTATCAGATTAGCTTCATAAGCTCCAGTTGCCTCAGTGATAGTCATAGCACAAATTGATAGGGATCCATCTAACTGGGGATTACCATATCACAGAAGTCCACCATCAAAAACAATGTTGTTGTTTGTTGTCTGTTGTTTTCTTTACACTAAACCAGTCCAGAGTTTAGGCTTGGGTTTGCTCCCATCTTTTTTTTTTTTTTTTTTTTTTTGCTTGTTTTGGTTAAATGTAACCATGGCTCCATCATGGAGCTCTGCTTTACTTGTATGACTCATGTCTTCCTAAGGAGTCAAGGACCAAGGACTCCATGGAAGGAGAGGAAGGGTGCCTGACAGAGGAAAGAAAGATTAGCGGCTGAGTGTGGGGATGCCAGGAGACGATGCGCAGTGCAGTGGCAGGAATAACTATGGACTGAATGTCCCACACGTTAGTTCTGGCCGGGGGACAAGAAAAGCAGCAAATCTGCAGCTAAGGGAATAGCATTTCAGATATTTCTAGCGTCTTGCTCTGTGCCCTACACTTTAGGGGTGTGTGTGTGCGTGTGTGTGTGAAATGGGGGGTGGGGGTGGCCGTACACTCAGAGTTGAAAATAAAAAAAAGCGTTCTCTATTGACTCCTGAATGGCCGAGATAAAGAGAACCACATGGGACTCATTGTCAGAAATGAGAGCTCCGAAGCTGGCCTCCTTTTTCCCATTATTGTGTTATTTTCTTCCTTCTCCCTACCCCTCCCACCTCAAAATGTTCCCCCCAGCCCCCACTCAACTCCCACCCACCCCAACAACCCAAAGACCCTCTTTTCAAGCTCCCACTGCCGAGGCCCCCTCAACGGAGCCCAAGACCTCCATTCAGAGTCACTGGTTTGGGTAAAATCCCTTATTCACCCCCTGGCCACCTCCCTGCCCCATCAGCTGAGTCTCAGCTCAGACCTCACAAAACAAAACAAAACCAGTCCGTAGAATTGATGGTTGCTGCTGGAGGACCCTCCTCCACTCCTTCCCCGGGGGCTCCTGCCCCGGCAGCTTCTATTCTCCACAGTTCCCTCCCTCCCTGCCCCCAGCTCCTGCTGGATTTTTGTAGTTAACAAGTGCACACTGTTATTATTGTGCCCCCTATCATATTTATTCCTTTTCAGAGCTGATCTGCACTTTTGTCAGAGGCAACTGAGGCATCTTTTGACATCTTAGCCTTTCTGTCTGCTGGGGAGTGATGACGTTGGTGGCAGCGGGGGCAATCCAGTCTTCTAAGACGAGCAAGCAAGGCAGAAATGAGGAAGAGAAGAACAAAACCCCCCAACAAGGGCGACTGGAGAGGAAAGAGAAAAACATTGTAACTTGTTAGTGACCCAATGCAAAAGAGGTAAGGGGAGGAGGACGCTAATGAGCTGGCTGACACTCCTATTTAAAAGTGCTTTATTTCCCAGCGAGGCTGCGAGATGGCTAACTCGGTTAAAACACTCAGCTAAACTTTCATTTTCATAAGTTCCCTAAAACTGAGGGAAATGAGAGAGAGAAACAGAGAGAGAAAGAGTAAAATCCAGAGAGATTCAGAAATAAATATCAACAAATAAAGAAAGGGGAAAAGAGAGAAAAGAAATAAAATTTTTGGTGTTTTTAATCTAACACTCAGCTGAAAGTATCTAACAGATCTAGCAAAAGTCTCTTGTGCTTTTTTAAAATGTAAAGCTTAGGAAATGTCACCAGAATCCCCAAACTGCAGTGATTACTAAACTTCCCAGATTCCTTCATATCCTTTTCCATTGACAACATTGTGGTCACGGGAGAGAAGTAATGTCTGAAAGCACTGCTCCAATTAATGACCCAGAGAGAGTGCTGAAATATCAATGGCGAGGAACTTAAAGAAAACACAGCTAATTAATTTTCACTTGACCTCCCAGAGAGTGGTGTTTTTATTCTACTTGTACATATGAGGAGAGGAAGTTGAACAGCACTGTGATTTGCACAAAGCCCAAGGTAAAGCCAGGGATCAAGAACATCTGACTGCTGGGACCACAGCCAGCAGCTCGCAAAACTCACTATCGTATTTCTAGGAAAGAATGCATGTATACTCATGAGGAAATCCAAACGACAACATCCCAATGTGCTCATTTAGGAGACGAGTGTGTCCAGAGAACATTAAAGGAAGAGATTAGCCTGTGGAATTAGTCATCTCCAACTTGGTTTTCTTTCCTTATAAGACAAAAAAAGGAATCTCATGAAAATGCTACATGGAGGGAGATGTCCCAAGTCTTCTCTAATAATGTTCTTTAACTTTTCTAAATAATATGCTGTATTCTTAAAAACCCTATCCCACTAAATTGCTCAGAGCATTTTGTAAACATTAATCAAACCTCAGGACAGTAGTAGGTGGCCTCTATTATTACCCTCAGCTCTCAGATGGAGAAATTGGTTTGAAGAAATTAAATCACTAGTACAAGTTTACTCAGAAACTTCTAGTTACTCAGAAATTCCAGGGTAGACTAAGGTCTAAAATTCATCATTCCTAAGCTGAAATCTATCCATCTTTCTGTAAGACCATGTCATCCAACATGTCCTTCAACAAAATTTCCATTTGTTTTATTCTTATTTTCATGTTCAAGTTTTCCCCTTGTCTCCTTGTGCAAACTTAAAAAGCTGGCCGTTACACCTTTTATAATCTTTCCCGTGGTATCAAATCTAATGTTCTCACATGTCTTACTTCCAAATAAACCCTGAAATCTTGACTTTCTTCTCTCATCATTCAACTTCTGCTCATACTAGGCTTGACACACATGTATTCAAAGGCAAAAGCAGGATATCCCGTCCCAATTTCCCTTTCTTGGGAGAATAGTTATCCCAACTAATATTGCTGTTGCTGTTGTTAAGTCACTTCAGTCATGTCCGACTCTGTGCAACCCCATAGACAGCAGCCCACCAGGCTCTCCCGTCCCTGGGATTCTCTAGGCAAGAACACTGGAATGGGTTGCCATTTCCTTCTCCAATGCAGGATAGTGAAAAGTCAAAGTGAAGTTGCTCAGTCGTGTCTGACTCTTAGCGACCCCATGGACTACAGCCTACCAGGCTCCTCCGTCCATGGGATTTTCCAGGCAAGAGTACTGGAGTGGGTTGCCATTTCCTTCTCCACAACTAATATTAGCAGAAAGGAAATACTACTGCATATTTGGATAATACTTCATAGTTTATAAAAAAGCTTCATACAGGCTATCAGTTGAATTTCACTATAGTCCTAACTAAGAGTTCTGGAGATAAAGAAACTGAGTCAGGCTTAAAGAGGTCATGTGTCCAAAGTCACACAGCTAGGAAGTTGTGTGTGTGTGTTTGCAGAGGTGGTAGGGAGTGACAAGAACCCAGGACTTCTAGGACTCAGGCACAGAATGTTTCATTCTGGTGCTAGAAAATGAATGTGCTGTTTACAGAAGAAATTAACATTAGCAATATAGTCTTTGAAAATAATTTACCCTCAAAGAAAATTTGTAGGTTTTATAAAAGTATTTCTCAGGTCTTACCTGGGAACCTAGAACTACTACTAGAAAATCAGAAAGGTTGCAACAAATGTAAGATAAACTGTAATCACTTTGGATGCGGAGACTTTAGATTTGAATGATATTGAAATGCTCTGCTGCATTATAGGCAACATTTATTCTACAGGTAACCTGTACAAACTTTGAGGTAAGAACTATCACCTATTTTTAAAAAGAATGTGTGAGTTCTCTAGATGTTGGGTGAAGTGTTCTAAAAGAATTCATTTAAGGTGGTCAATAGTATTGTCCAAATAAACTATGTCTTCACTAATTTTTTGTCTTGTTCTAGAAACTGCTGAGAAAGGAAATAGAAATTCGTTCTAAAAAATGAATTAAACATCCAACTATGACTGTGGCTTTGTCTATTTGTGCTTTTCATTCCATCCACTTTTGCTTTGTGTATTTTCACTTCTTATTTTATGCCTTCCTGTATGATAAACTCCTTTTATCATTATGAAATGTCTTTCTTTATCTCTGAAACTATTTTGTCTTGAAGTCTATTTTATTTGATATCAATAGCCATTCCATCCCTCTTATGCTTACTCCTTGTGTGGTTCATTTTTTCTACCCAGTTAGTTTCAACCTATATCATCCACTCAGAATCAATACAACTAAAATTCATGTCTATGTAAGAGCTTTTTGTGAATTTCATTAATTTAAATAAGATACTGCAAGTAGGATCATCTTTGGATGAATCAATAAGAGGAAATTTCTGAACCTATAAAGTTAAAATTAGGTGTAAATGGCCAGTTAATGGAAGTGGCCATCTCCCTAGGCACATGTTGGAAACTAATTTCTGAACTGTCCATTTCTTTTCCTATCTGTTTGCATTAATACTCCCTCCGAGTCTTCTCACACTTTCGATTGCCATCTTTATCTCTTTCTCTCTAGATATTAAACACTAGAGTCCATGATCTTGTCACCTTTGTACAGGATTATTAAAGTTTTCTTCACCTGGATATCCCTGCCTCTCATCTCTCCAACCAAAAGAGGCTACCAGGAAATTTCATTGGGACCTTTCTCCTGGGACTCTGTCCTCAGTTTTGCTTTGCTCCTTTTGTTTCTTTTTTAACATCTTGATTTGGTAATATTGCTAATACACTTCTTGAAATGGCTCACATTATTCATGCTCCTTTTTCTCCCTTCACATCCTTCTATAAACCTCACTTCTTTTTCTTGGTCTCCCAAACTTTTTCTCCATTACAGCCACATCAACTCAACTAGATGTCTGTTTATTCAGTGTTCTGTTTATGTCTAAATCAGACAGTCAACGCCTTGAGGCTGGGGTTTCATTCTCAGAGTTCTGTGCTTTGCGAAATGCCATCTGCACTTACCACACTCTATAAATAATAAATAATCAGGCAAAAGAATCAGTAAACTGGTGCCAGATTACTGATTAGCATAAGCTCTCAACACATCGAAAGAGTTGCTGCTGCTGCTGTTACAAAATCTTTTGCTCCAAGAAAAACAGAACAATGAAAAAGAATCTTGGAAAAGACATTTGATCACAATTCCATTTGGACGAGGTAGAGGACAAACTGATTGTGGAGGAAAAAGCTCCCAGGACTCCTTCCCGCCCTCTGTCTCGTAAAGAAACTTCCATGTGGACTGAGAGCTCTTTCTAGATCTTATTACTCCTCTGTACCCAGCCCCTGGCACACTGCCTGACATGAAGTAGCCACAGAATAGACATAGCCTTCAATTGTTGACCTGAATGTAAAGAATTAGGAGGACATTTAGTTCATTTCCGTGCCTACATATAGAATTATTCTTTGAGACAGAATCTTACCCTTGACTAATTTGTGGACATATCCAATTGCTACAGGAACTAGACTACTACATTAAACCATATTTAATGTCATAATTTGATGTTCAGAACATACAGAAGTACATGCAACAGGCTCTGGTTAAGAAAGTATATATATATATATATAAATATAAATATATAGCAAATGAAAATAAATACATCTATAATTTCAAAATAGTTCAATGAAAATATTTGATACTTAAAGAGATAAATCCTCAGCGGCATCGAAAACTCAGATTATAGAAGACTTGAACTGAGGGCCCCTAGTGTGGGGGGCTGAAATTTCAGTTTACTGGCATTATATATCCTAGCTATATACTTAAGCATATATCTTTCTATCTTATTTTAGAAATACATGTACTATACCTTCTCATATGAGGTATGGAGTTGGGGTTCTCCAGCTACAAATGTGTAGTATTCAGGTACTCTGGGCACTGATCTCTACCACACTCACATCCAACAAGATTGAGAATGAACACACACCCATTCACTCAGCACACATTTCCTGAGCTCCTATAAACCAGTTGCTTCATGAGAGAGATGCAGTGCCAGCCCTTTAGTAGGACTACAGCAAGACCCTCAAGTCCTGCATAAACTGGAAGGTTCTTATGTTGTAGCTTTATTTTGGGATGGAAGGTGAAGTTGAGGCTGATAAAGACATGACATTGATGGTCTAGATATCTTGCCTGTATCTTCTCAATTCCAAATATATAAGACATCCCTCTCATCTGGGACAGACCTGCCACCAACTACGCTAACAGAAAAAGACCTTGAGGGCAGAAATAAGGCAGAAGCAAAAGAGTGCACAGGGAAAATAGAGAGATGTGGGGGAGAGGAGGTAGAGACAAAGTGAAGTACGCTCACAAAGGTAGGGGGTGGTCCAGCATGGATCTTGTGGATGCTGTGGTGCCCAGCGATTGTAGAGATCTGTGTTCCCTTTCTTGGCCTAAGTGGGGTCTTGAATAACCAGGCAATGATTTGCTAGCCTGGAATGATTTGGATGGAAAAATAATGACTAATTAGGACAGTTTGAAGTCCCTGGAGAGCTGGGGTATAGGCCTCTTCTTAGGAAGGGACATCTAGGAAAATAATTTACAATATACATTTTTGACTGTGTAAAGAGGATTTGCTCAAGAGGGCTTAGAGCCTCTTCATTTAAAGGGCTCTGGATTTGTGAACTGGCTCAAGTCTAAAAACTGAAAGAGGGGCTGCAAGTCTCTGTTGTGGTGATTCAAGCCAGAGTTCTGTTGAACAAACCTAGAGTTTTTCTGCATTTACAAATCAAATAGTCTTTAGTAGACTGTCCATCTATTCAGTATTTAGTTCTAGGGACACCACGATCAACTAACCAATGCCTTTGACCTCTGAGGCCCAAACGCTTCTATTTATTGTTTCAGTTCTGTTGCCCATTATAGTAACTATATCCACCTGTCTTTGGTGATTGCCACTTAGCTCCTGCCATTCCTGGATCCTATCACCCCACTGAATTCAGGCAGAACAGTTAGATGGCAATACAGAGCAGATAAAGGATGCTGCTAAGCTAAGTTGCTGCTAAGTAACTTCAGTCGTGTTCGACTCTGTGTGACCCCATAGACGGCAGCCCACCAGGCTCCCCTGTCCCTGGGATTCTCCAGGCAAGAACACTGGAGTGGGTTGCCATTTCCTTCTCCAATGCATGAAAGTGAAAAGTGAAAGTGAAGTAGCTCAGTCATGTCCAACTCTTCGTGACCCCATGGACTGCAGCCTACCAGGCTCCTCCATCCATGAGATTTTCCAGGCAAAAGTACTGGAGTGGGGTGCCATTGCCTTCTCTGATAAAGGATGCTAGTGTCCCCTTAATGAATATATTTCTTACAATCCTGGTAAAAGCAGTGTCCTCTGAACTCTCTCGGGGGACATATTTGGAAGGCACAGGTCTTACAGAATAAATCCTTTCTAGAATTCAAATCTCATTAAACCTTTGGATACCATTCTCTTTGGCAGCTTAACTTTTGATTTCAGACTCCCTGGCATCCTTAGAAATTATTGGGAACTCCAAAGAGTTTTTGTTTATTTGGGTTTTATCAACTGTTCTGTATCATATTAGAAATTAAAACTGAGTTTAAAAATATTCTTTTGATGCTACACCAAAACTTGAGAAATGTTCATTACAGTATGAAAAAAATTTCATCGATGAAACATTTTTTACTTGGTTAAAATCCACTGGTCTATCTTGAACTTTCAATGGATCTTTTATGATATTGTAATGTCATTTGCAAAATACTGGTTCACTGAATTTGAAGGCTTCTAAATGTTGACACACTTTACACTATTAAAAATTACATTTGTTAATATCAGAAACTGAAAACTGTTGAGCACAGGGTGGCAGATACAAATTTCCATAACTCTAACTTTCAATGGATTTTTCAAATTTTTACTGTTAACAAATTCTGCCAGATGTTTTCATTGAAGTGACATGAAAATGTTAAGAAAATGTTGATAATTTGTCTGTCAGTCATGCTATCAAGTAAAGTATGGTATCCTATGAGAAAAAAACTGGCTAGTTCAGCTTACAATTCAGTCATACAAGGGCTCTTTCTCAGGCAACTGTAATGCTTTATATGTACTTCTCACATCATCAAACAGAATATTAAAAAGATGTGCATTCGAGGGTTGAAATTTAATATTTTTACTACTTCATCAAGGATATTCTTAAGTGCAACTGATATTTTCCTTTTACTTGTGAGTGTGTGGCAGTGAAGACTTTACAATGACTAGTATAATTGAGTGATCCTGCCTGGTTCTTGCTTACATGCTAGCAGCTTTACCCCATTGTTGCTTTTTCACCAGTAGTGGAACTATCAACATATTGAAAAAATGACAAATAACATCATGGTATTACTACAAAAAAGTTCTGATCTTATGGACCTTGTGACAGGGTGATGGGGACTTCCAGAGTTCAGTGGACTATATTTTAAAAACCTCTGCTCTATAGTGTATCAAAGAAGTCCTGGCATTTTATTGGGGATAGGCCAACTTTGCCTCCAGAATTCAATCAACAACCCACGTTAGAGCTCTTCCCAGATGCTCTTGGCTGCCTGAGCTAGTATTTTGAATCCAGAATCTCTATTTAGTGACACTCATCACAATGAGTTAGGTCGTGTTCAACATTCTAATCCTTCTACTCTGATCCATCACCCCTAGGATTCAGTCCTTTACCTTTCCTCAGGGTTTTGTCAGTAAAAATGGGCAAAATCATGCAACTCTTTTTATGTATGTTGCATCCTCTCATGTCATCAACTCTGTATATTATCCATGGGCCTGCCGGCACTTGAGTCTGGTTCTAAGTCTAGAAGTAGTGAGAATACATGAGCAGAGGTATGAAAGGTCAGTAGTCTTCTTCAAGGCAACTGCCTCAGGATTTTCCATTTCAGGTCCCTCAGGTGGGGGAGACTAATCTCCTTAGAAATGAGAGGAAGGAATGCTCCTTCCTGCAAAAAAGACTCAGTAGAATTTAGCAGTTTAAGGTCAGGATTTGCCCATCTGTCCACATTAAAATGTGAGTTGGCAATTTAAAGCCCCAAACTCACCCTTTTCTCTGTTTCAAGTTCTCTGCCATGCAAAGAAGCATCTAACTAGCTTCATTATACTTCTTATTTTTACTAAAATGTTCTATGACACAGCTACTTTGTCACAAAGAAGACTTGACTTCTACTGGCAATTGACTATACACGTCTTCAGGTGATAGGTGATAACATAAGTGCTGCCTTAGCATGTCATGGGCTACCAGCATTTCCTTTACTACTGGAAATAGAATAATCCATGCCTTTAAATCTAATTAGATCAAGGAAACAATTCCTAAAACCCCAAAGCCAATTCAGAGAACACATCCTTAAAGCTATGTTTCTCTGAAACCACTTCGAGTTTTAATAATCTCTATGTTAGTCGGGGTTTGTTCTGAGCAGTAGAGCCATGAGTGACAGAGAGTAAGGGACTTATGACAGGGATAAGGCCTTGCACAGTCATGGGGGCTGGTCCATTTAAGGCTACACTTCTGTATCTGACGTTAGGCCTGGGGTTACTAGGGGCAATAGTCAGGAAAGAAAATTAGACATATACTGGGGAGAGCTGATGGTGGTGCCAGTGATAAAGAATCCACCTGCCAATGCAAGAGATGCAAGAGACATGGGTTTGATCCCTGGGTTGGGAAGACCCACCTGGAAAATTCCATGGACAGAGGAGCCTGGTGGGGTACAATCCATAGTGTTGCAAAGAGTCAGACATGACTGAGCGACTGAACACACACACAAGTGCTTACTAGTATAGGCCCTCTGCTCTTCTGGGCCCCACAGTGATGCATTTATCGAGCTGGTCACCACTAGGCTTTCAAGCATTCATGACTAACATCGATGAGTAGCATAATGCTTACTTAGGTCCCTTTGGGTCCCTCTGGGGATTGTAACCATCGCTGGCAGTCTTGCCTCATCTGTGATTCCTCTAGAGTTGAGCTAAGACCTATATTTGGCCTTGGTCCAGGCGGTCCTCTGTGTTATCATCCCACCCCAAGTCGGCATATCCTCTTTGCCAAGTTTTCCAAACAGATTCTTAGCCACATTTGAGTTCTACATGCCATGGGTAATAGAAGGTGGGTTAGAAAAGCTAAATTTATATGCTTTCTCTGCTCAACTAGGCTCAGAAGGTAAAGAATCTGCCTGCAATTCAGGAGACCCAGGTTTGATTTCTGGGTTGGGAAGACTCCCTGGTGGAAGGGAATGGCTACCCACTCCAGTATTATTTCTTGGATAATTCCATAGACAGAGGAGCCTGGAGGGCTACAGTCCATGGGGTTGCAGAGTCAGACACAACTGAGCAACTAACACTTTCACTTTTTTATTTTCTGTGGAACTACACTATATCCCTTGGTTTGCATTAAAGTAACACATCCCATGCTGATCAAGAGTAGCATAAGAAGTCATCTTCTTCCAGAGCCCCAAGTGAGGAGTCAGAATAAAGATTTCTCTCCTTAGAATTCACTCAACTTTATTGGTGTTTCTGAAGTACCCCTGCCGTTTCAGCTCATGGTCTGTGTACAGATGTGCATGAAAGAGTGAGTGAGAGTGACAGAGAAAATGAGTTCTCTGGAGCCAGGAGTATACTGGATCTGTGAGGGAAAAAGGGGCTCTGGTTTATAGTGTTTGCTGCTATGGTGTAAATACTCCCATCATGACTGATCTCAAGCTATCAGTGATTTAACAACCTGCTTAGAAAATATCTGAATTTAAAAAGTGACCTTGCTAGCCAATATAAACTGAGACCAGCATCCAGCTACCAGCTACCTGGAGCCTTGCTTTATCTACCTTTGCTTTCTTCTCATTTATCTATTTGTTTCTTCTTACAATTTCTCAGCTGTGAAGAGTGGGTTTTCTTTTCTTTTCAATATATTACATTCTCCTTCTATTATGGAAGGGTAAGCCTCTTGGCTAGGAGAACTGTACAATTTATCATCCAAACAAGGACTTTTCTGAAAAAGAAAAAGTCACTCTTAATTTTTCATCAGGATAACAAGAATAAAGCAGGACTAGTCCCAGAAAACTCTTGATCTAGTCTTCATACTCAGAAAATTGTGTTTTCTATAAAATATGGGCGATACACTGCTGCTGATGCTGCTGTTAAGTCACTTCAGTCGTGTCTGACTCTGTGCAACCCCATAGACGGCAGCCCACCAGGCTCCGCTGTCCCTGGGATTCTCCAGGTAAGAACACCGGAGTGGGTTGCCATTTCCTTCTCCAATGCATGAAAGTGAAAGTGAAGTCGCTCAGTCGTTTCTGACTCTTAGCGACCCCATGGACTGCAGCCCACCAGGCTCCTCTGTCCATGGGATTTTCCAGGCAAGAGTACTGGAGTGGGGTGCCATTGCCTTCTCTGGGGAGATACACTATCATTTGAGCTTTTAATGCTCCCAGAGAAATTTAGGAAATCTTCCTCATCCAAACCTGGTTTTTAAGCCTGCTGTCTTGTTAAATAGGCTTCCAACATGGAGGTCTACAAGGAAGCAGCCACCTGTTTAATATTTTCACATCTTTTTCTGTCAATATATATAAATCCCCTTATAGGCCACTGAAAGGACAGTCCTGTCTTTCGATCAGACTGGGAAACCAATTCAGGTTCTGCGACCATATAGTTTGTGATCTTGAGCAAGTCTCTTAATTTCTTGGTGTCTTAGTTTCACAACACATGATTTTGGGGATAGGTAGAACTGGAGTTTAAGGGTGTTACCAGGCCTCCCTGGTTCATCTGAGACTATTCTGATTTTAAAACTAAAATTCTGCATCATAGGAACCCTCAGTTCTGAGCAAATTGGAATGGTTGGTTACCGTACAACTCAGCAAAACTGTTATGAAGTTCACATATCATGTAATAGTGCATCTCATTTACATGGGCTGCTGTCCTCGGAGTGGTGTGAATGAGTGGTCAGTTTCACTTTGCTCCATGCCTCTGCAATTCCGCTTTATGTTCAACTATCCACTGGTGATGAGTTAGTCTTTTAAGTCATCTCATTAAGATGATTATTAGGCACAAGGTAAAAATTTTGAAGATTGATCTAATTCATTTTCCCCTAGACAAGCCCCCTAAATGACCTTTTGAAGAAAACCTCTGTAATCTTCTTGCTATGGAAAGTCCTTGCGAAAGGCGGACTGATTCTCCTATTACTTTTGTTGGAATGATCAATGTAGTCAGAGAGGCAGAGGATCAATCAAGCTATACATTCCATCCACAGCTCTGGGGACCAGCATAGAATTGTTCTCTCACAAATGCTGTATTTATACTAGCTTAATAAGAACTTCTCTTCTTAAAATACAATGTGAATTTAATGTTGATAACAAGTGTTGGGCAGCAAGTACAGAACCAAATTTCCCATGTCTTGAGAAGTTTCAGCTGGTGTATCTACAGCACCAGTTTTCCTAACAGGTAGTAAATAGCTTTAGAGGGGCCTGTTTGGTCTCAGGGACTCATTCCAGCTGACGTTTCTACCTCAACGGCCCAGTTATGCTGGGCAGAATAAATGACACTTGCAGAGGCAATGCTCAGGATGACATCAACCTTTTCCACCTGGAAAGAACTGAAATCACCAGCTCATTTTTGGTAGTTTCCTAGGGAGTAGGTTGGGATTTAAGAAATTGTAATTTGGAACTCAATTTAGCAAAAAAGATGCCTTTTTCCCAATTACACCAGATGGTACATACACAGCACCTTCATTACCAGCTCTTTAATCATACATCCCTTTTCTAAGTTGGCAGGCCTATGTGGTTGGAATCAATAAACCTAATTCTTCTTGAAACATTACATAGTCAATGTGCTGTCTGGGAGAGAAAGATTAATGAGTCTCGGTTCTTCCTTTAATTCTACTCAGCTTCTCCCTAAGTTACACTGGAGGTGACGGTAAGAAAAGCAAGGATTTAGGAATCATCACAGAACCTAGCACATAATAGGGTAGTGGACAAGACGTGGTTCCACCCCTGGCTGTGTCATGCTCTGTGCAACCTTTGTGTTGTTTTACCTTTTAGGCTCTATTTCCCTGACTCTAACTGAGGGGTTGGATTGAGTAATCTTCAAGGTCCTCTCCATCTCTAGAAATCAATGAATTGTATGCTTTAGCACATTTTCTACCATCTCCTTTGCTTTGTTTGTGTTCCTCTCTGCCTTTCCCTAAAAACCGAGTAGGTTGATGGGACAGCTTTGGTTAAGGATGAGCTGGGGATAGTGACTAAGACTGCTGCTACTGCTAAGTCACTTCAGTCATGTCCAACTCTGTGCGACCCCATAGACGGCAACCCACCAGGCTCCCCCATCCCTGGGATTCTCCAGGCAAGAACACTGGAGTGGGTTGCCATTTCCTTCTCCAATGCAGGAAAGTGAAAAGTGAAAGTGAAGTCTCTCAGTCGTGTCCGACTCCTCGCGACCCCATGGACTGCAGCCCACCAGGCTCCTCCGTCCATGGGATTTTCCAGGCAAGAGTACTGGAGTGGGGTGCCATTGACTAAGACTAGCTAGAAAAAAACACAGATGTTTATTTCCTCCCCTTTACTCAAGTCCTACTTTCAACAGAAACCTCCCCAAGACACTAGATGGCTTTGCCTTCTTCTGGAAGCTGGCTCTATAGGAGCCAACTCATTCTTTCTCATGTCAATGCTCATATTCCTTCTCACTCTAAGTTGATCATCTCCAACTTGGGGAGTGTCTCCGTATGGGCACTGGCACTGCTGTGCTGACAAACTGGCTCTTTCAAAATAAAGTCCTAATTTGTAGCATTTGTCTATTTTCATGGTAGAAATATTACTTTTGTGGCCAATTTCAAGTTAAAAATGATGTAACAACCTGCTTGAGAACTTCCTGAATATTTAACAACCTGTTCTCATGAGGCAACATGAGCTTATTCCAACACACCACTGGCCCAACAGAGATTGTAAGTAAGAATCTTTTATTTCTTTTATCAGTCCATGTCAATACATTGCAGTGTGCAGAGCAGGAACACAAGTGAGCCCTTGACTGACCAAGCCGCATCATGACTTGATAATCTTCTATCCCCAAATTCACATGTTGAAACCTAATCCCCAATATGACAGTATTTGGAGGTGGAATCTTTGAGAGGGAATGAGGTCATAAGGGTGGAGTCCTCATGATTGGGCCTAGTGCTCTTACAGAAGAGACCCCAGAAAGCTCTCTCATCCCTTTCTGCCATGTAAGGACACAGTGAGAAGATAACCAGCCATCTATGAACCAGGAAGGGGCCTGTTCAAGTCTGCTGTGCTTGATTGTGCTACTTTGATTTTTAATGCACACATACATACCCATGAAAATATAATCAACTTTAACCTTCCACGTTAGCATTTTAGAAAGCAGAAGGTACTCCTAAAGCTAAACTTTAAGCAGCATGAATTCCATCTCACACGGGAGTTTTCCTGTGGCCCATGCCCATCTGTGATTTACTCAAGGATTCCTTCTCAAAATACCATTAATGGTGATCTCTGGGAATTGACCATTAGGTCAGAGGAAGATTTTAGAGACCCATCTATTATTAGCAAGTCAGATATGAACTTCACAAAGCTTTAATAAATTAAAGAACCTCCTCTGTTGGGCTCTTTCTCTTTTTAGTTGTCTTGCTTACCTTTCCCCTTAACTTTGTTGTGTAAGCTTGCTTTGCAGGGCCATGCCAGTGGTGGCTCTGGGACAAAATGTTCCTTTTCTAGGCAGAGATGTTTCATCTGGAGCTTGATGTGACTTTCCTTTCAACCATAATGTAAGCATGAAAGTATGAAAATTAAAAGCACAAATAAAGTTTTATAGCTTTCTCTAGCAGCATCAAAAGCCAGAAAGGGCAATATCAGAATGTAATCACTCATTCTCCTTTCCTATTAACTTGATTTCAATTTCTCGTCCAGAATAAACATTTGACACATTTCTTCATTAGTGTGGAGCTGGAGAAAGTGCAATAACTTTGGCTCAGATGGGTTAATATTGCTTTACCCTGACAGTTCTGGCTTGTGGAGTTTGGTGTTGGGTTTATGATTCCTACTAGGCTATATTACAAAGATTAAATAAAGAAGGCGATGAGGTTGCTGAGTGGTGGTTCAAAGTTGGATCACCCAAGAGCAGACATCACGGGTTAAGGCTGGGGTGTGCTGGCAGAGATGTGTTCAAGACAAAATCGTGGCATCCACTGGCTATACCCACTCACAATGGCTTCCACCACTTCACCCACCAGGGATCCAGTGGCTCCTGGGAGAACTGTTGGGACAGACAGAAGAGTTGGAGAAGCCTAGACTCTACTCATGAGGAATGCATACAAATTAGCTTACTGACAGGGTGAAGAGAGCCTTAAACTGGTGGCTGCCACCTTGCTGAAATCCCCAGTCCAAACAGGATGAATACCCTGGCCCTGCTCACTCCACACCACAGCCTGGTGGGGGATTAGGACCAACTGGGCCATGGGAAAAGACCTGGACTAGCTACACCAAGACAGCTAGCCTGGAGGGTGTGGGGTGTGACCCAGGTAATATGGTGGCAGCCATGGCCAGCACATGCTCGAGTGCCACAAGAGACTTTGTATTTCTTCTCCCAGCCAAGTGAGAGGGCTCCAGCCCCAGGCACTCGACATCAGTTTAGCACTGCATCTAGGGCAGAGAGGTCCTGGGAGAAGACTGCTACAGAGGCAGCCCAGATCTCAGGTGGCAGTACAGCCACCTCAATTCCTGTTCTGACTCCCCAGTTCCAGTCCAGTGATTTCTCTGGCCCTACCTACTCCTCACGACAGACTTGAACTAGATCTAGGACAAGCACAACAGGGAAAGGGTTGTGACCTTGGGCTACATCTGAGCAGAACTGCAGACGCCTACACAGGTGATGCATAAGTCCTCTGTGAGCACATTGGCCTCACTTCCTTGAGCAACCTCCCCCACCAAGGGGCAAAGCATACATTCGAGGGGGTCAGAGCCTGATAGAGCTTGGCCCTCAAGGTTTCTACTCCAACAACTGGGGAGCATATATCCCGCGGCAGGGCAGCAACTGCCAAGGAGCAGAGAGAGAGAGGAAGTCCTGCCTCACATCCTGCACAGGCTTCAGGTCCCCCAACACCAACCAAATCCCCTATCAAGGGGGATAATGATAATGGCCAGCATTAAGTGATAATGGCCAGCACCCCCCAAGGAAACAACACATGTCTGGTGTCTGTGTCAAAATCACCAAAGACACTGGATACACACAGTCTACACAGGGACGCTCCCATATAAAAACACTCCTCCTAAACCACAATGGATAGTTGTTTCTCCCAAATTCACAGAGATATAAATAGAGAAAGTTAAATAAATGAAAAGGCAGAGGAACTAGTGCCAATTAAAGGAGCAAGAGAAATCCCCTGAAAGAACTAATAAAGAAACAGAGCTCACCTCTCTACCAAATCCTGAGTTTATAAAGGTGGTAATAGAAATATCAACTGAATTGAGAAAAATTATCCATATAAATGCAGATAACTGTAACAAGGAACTAGAAACTATAAAGATGAACCAATCAAAAATATGTAATTCAATTTCTAAGGCAGAAAGCAACAAATAGCCAACTAAATGACACAAAAATAAATAAGTGATCTGGAAGATAGAACAATGGAGATCTCCAATCAGAAGAGTAGACAGAAAGACAACTGAAAAAGAAAAATGAAAGAAACATATGAGATCTATAGGATAATATAAAGTGTGACAACCTATGCATAAGAATACCAGAAGGAGAAGAGAGAGAGAGACAGAGAAAATGTATCTGAAGAAATTATGGCTGAAAACTTCCCAAACCTGAAGAAGAAAAGGAAACAGAATCCAGATACAGGAAGTACAGAAGGTCCGAAACCAGATAAACTCAAACAGGCCCACAAAAAGACATACTATAATTAAAATGACAAAAGTTAAAAAGATAAGGGAAGGATTCTCATGGAAGCAAGAGAAAAACAATTATTTACAAGGGAATCCTCACAAGGCTATCAGCCAATTTAACTTTGCAGACCAGAAGGGAGTGGCATGATATATATTCAAAGTCCTGAAAAGGAAAAACCTGCAACCTAGGATACTCTACTCAGCAAGATGATCATTTATAATAGAAGGAGCGATTTAATAAAAAATTTCTCAGGTAAGCAAAAACTAAAATGATCTTTCCAACTGTCTCTGCTATATTTCTACTGGGGTGGTTCACTGACACTCAACTGCTGCACTCATTGTCCTTTCCTCCAAATCTTTATATGGTGGTGAGTAATGCTGTCATTATCCCAGCATGCAGAAGTAGGACCTAAATATTATTTATTCCCACTAGTCTCTCTCCCTTGTCTCATTTCCAGTTAGGTATCAAATCCTATACACCATTATTTTGAAACCATTCCTGACATCTTTGTTATTATGAAAGTAATAATAACTTTATTTTATATAACTTTACCTTACCCTTGTACTACTGTGGTTGCCTGATAATGCACTTCCATTCTTTCCTGACCCAGGCAAATTCATCTTTCTAAAGCTTCCCCACAATGGGTCACAATCTCCTTCCTTTCTTTAATACTTAACTTTGTCTCAGGATATGAACTGAGTACTTTTTAAACACAAAATCTACCCTTAAAGAAATATTAAAAGGTCTTCTCTAAACAGAAAATAAGCACAAATGTATAAGAAAGGTAAAATCAAAATAAGAAAGGCAAACATATAGTAAAGATTGAAGGTCTCTTAAATAAGCACGTATATAGATGAAAAATGATTTTAAAATGGTAAAACTGATTATAACTACAATTAACAGTAAAATGATAACATGAAGCTTTAAAATAGGACATCAAAATCACAAAATATGAGAGAAGGAATTCTAAAACTGTAGATATTTTACAATGTGTTTGAACTTGAATGACTATCAGTTTAAAGCAAGTAGATATAGTTATGGATCAACATCTACAAACTCCATGGCAACTACAAATCAAAAACATACCATAGATTCACAAAAACCAAAAACAAAGGAACTCAGCATACTACAAAAAAAAATCATTAAACCACAAAAGGAAAAACAAAGGGAAGAAGAAAAGAACACATAAAAACTACAAAAATAACTGGAAAACAAGGATTAAAATGGCAATAAATACATACCTTTCAATAATTACTCTAAATGTCAACAAATAAATGCTCTGATCAAAAGAAAAAGAGTGACTGATTAGATAAAAAACAAGAACCTGCAATTTGTTGCCTACAAGAGAGTCACTTCAAGGTGAAAGACACATACAGATTGAAAGTTGCTGCTACTGCTAAGTCACTTCAGTCGTGTCTGACTCTCTGTGACCCCATAGACGGCAGCCCACCAGGCTCCCCCGTCCCTGGGATTCTCCAGGCAAGAACACTGGAGTGGGTTGCCATTTCCTTCTCCAATGCATGAAAGTGAAAAGTGAAAGTGAAGTCGCTCAGTCATGTCCGACCCTCAGCGACCCCATGCACTGCAGCCTTCCAGGCTCCTCCATCCATGGGATTTTCCAGGCAGGAGTACTGGAGTGGGGTGCCATTGCCAAAGTTAGGAGATAGAAAACAATACTTTATGCAAATGGAAATGACAAGAAGGCAGGAATAGCAATACTTGTATCAGACAAAACAGACTTTAAAGCAAAGGCCATAAAGAAAGACAAAGAAGGGCATTATATAATGATAAAGGGATCAATACAAGAAGAGGATATTATACTTATTAACATATATGCACTCAATAGAGGAAAACAAAATATCATAAGACTATACTATGAACAGTTATATATCAATGATTTGGACAATCGAAACAAAATGGGCAAATATATAGAAACAGTCTGCAAAGACTAAGTCAAGTGAAATAGACAATTTGAACAGACTTAACAGTAGAAGTGGAATGGAATCTGTAATAATAATAATATAATAATAAAACCACAGCAAACAGAAGCCCAGGACTGGATGGCTTTACTGGGGAATCCTACCAAGCACACAAAAAACTTATATTTATCGTTTTCAAACTACTCCAAACAATTGAATAGGTGAGAACACTCCCAAATTCATTCTATGAGGCAACCATGGGCTTCCCTGTGGTTCAGCTGGTAAAGAATCCACCAGCAATGCCAGAGACCTGGGTTCGATCCCTGGGTTGGGAAGATCCCCTGGAGAAGGGAAAGGCTACCCATTTCAGTATTCTTGCCTGGAGAATTCCATGGACTATACAGTCCATGGAGTTACAAAGAGTCAGACACGATTGAGTGACTTTCACAATTCACAATCATCCTGATACCAAAATCAGACAAAGACACTACAAAAAGAGAGAAAAAGAAAATTACAGGCCAATATCTTTGATGAAAATAGATTCAAATCCTTAACAAAATAGTAGCAATTCAAACCCAATAACACATAAAAAGAATCATACACTATGATCAAGCTGGATTTATCCTGGGTCACAAAGTTGGTTCAACAGATGCAAATCAATCAATGTGATACACCACAGTAACACAAGGAAAGATAAAAACAAGACTATCATCTTAATAGCTGCAGAAAAAGTTTCTGCAAAGCTCAATATCCATTCATGATAAAAAATTCTCATCAGAGGAGCTAAGATGGCGGAGGAGTAGGATGGGGAGAACACTTTCTCCCCCCACAAATTCATCAAAAGAACATTTAAATGCCGAGTTAATTCCACAAAACAACTTCTGAACGCCAGCAGAGGACATCAGGCACCCAGAAAAGCAATGCAAGTCTTCGAAAGGAGGAGCTCATCAAACGCCTCCATACCTACACTGAAACCAAGCACCACACAAGAGCCAACAAGTTCCAGGGCAAGATATACCAAGCAAATTCTCCAGCAACACAGGAACACAGCCCTGAGCTCCAAGATACAGGCTGCCCAAAGTCACCCCAAAACCATAGACATCTCATAACTCATTACTGGACACTTCATTGCACTCCAGAGAGAAGAAATCCAGCTCTACCCACCAGAACACCAACACAAGCTTCCCTAACCAAGAAACCTTGACAAGCCACCTGTACAAACCCACACACAGCGAGGAAACGCCACAATAAAGAGAACTCCACAAACTGCCAGAATACAGAAAGGACACCCCAAAATCAGCAATTTAAACAAGATGAAGAGACAGAGGAATACCCAGCAGGTAAAGGAACAGGATAAATGCCCACCAAACCAAACAAAAGAGGAAGAGACAGGGAATCTACCTGATAAAGAATTCCGAATAATGATAGTGAATTGATCCAAAATCTTGAAATCAAAATGGAATCACAGATAAATAGCCTGGAGACAAGGAGTGAGAAGATGCAAGAAAGGTTTAACAAGGACCTAGAAGAAATAAAAAAGAGTCAATATATAATGAATAATGCAATAAATGATATCAAAAACACTCTGGAGGCAACAAATAGTAGAATAACAGAGGCAGAAGATAGGATTAGTGAATTAGAAGATAGAATGGTAGAAATAAATGAATCAGAGAGGATAAAAGAAAAACAAATTAAAAGAAATGAGGACAATGTCAGAGACCTCCAGGACTATATTAAACGCTACAACATTTGAATCATAGGGGTCCCAGAAGAAGAAGACAAAAAGAAAGACCATGAGAAAATACTTGAGGAGATAATAGTTGAAAACTTCCCTAAAATGGGGAAGGAAATAATCACTCAAGTTCAAGAAACCCAGAGAGTCCCAAACAGGATAAACCCAAGGCAAAACACCCCAAGACACATATTAATCAAATGAACAAAGATCAAACACAAAGAACAAATATTAAAAGCAGCAAGGGAAAAACAACAAATAACACACAAGGGAATTCCCATAAGGATAACAGCTGATCTTTCAATAGAAACTCTTCAAGCCAGGAAGGAATGGCAAGACATACTTAAAGTGATGAAAGAAAATAACCTACAGCCCAGATTATTGTACCCAGCAAGGATTTCATTCAAATATGAAGGAGAAATCAAAAGCTTTACAGACAAGCAAAAGCTGAGAGAATTCAGCACCACCAAACCAGCTCTCCAACAAATACTAAAGGATATTCTCTAGACAGGAAACACAAAAACGGTGAATAAATTCGAACCCAAAACAATAAAGTAAATGGCAACGGGATCATGCTTATCAATAATTACCTTAAACGTAAATGGGTTGAATGCCCCAACTAAAAGACAAAGACTGGCTGAATGGATACAAAAACAAGACCCCTACATATGCTGTCTACAAGAGACCCACCTCAAAACAGGGGACACATACAGACTGAAAGTGAAGGGCTGGGAAAAGATTTTCCATGCAAATAGGGACCAAAAGAAAGCAGGACTAGCAATACTCATATCAGATAAAATAGACTTTAAAACAAAGGCTGTGAAAAGAGACAAAGATGGTCACTACATAATGATCAAAGGATCAATCCAAGAAGAAGATATAACAATTATAAATATATATGCACCCAACACAGGAGCACCACAATATGTAAGACAAATGCTAACAAGTATGAAATGAGAAATTAACAATAACACAATAATAGTGGGAGACTTTAATACCCCACTCACACCTATGGATAGATCAACTAAACAGAAAATTAACAAGGAAACACAAACTTTAAATGATACAATAAACCAGTTAGACCCAATTGATATCTATAGGACATTTCACCCCAAAACAATGAATTTCACCTTTTTCTCAAGCGCACATGGAACCTTCTGGGTTCCACATCCTGGGCCATAAATCTAGCCTTGGTAAATTCAAAAAAATAGAAATCATTCCAAGCATCTTTTCTGACCACAATGCAGTAAGATTAGATCTCAATTACAGGAGAAAAACTATTAAAAATTCCAACATATGGAGGCTGAACAACACGCTGCTGAATAACCAACAAATCACAGAAGAAATCAAAAAAGAAATCAAAATTTGCATAGAAACGAATGAAAATGAAAACACAACAACCCAAAACCTGTGGGACACTGTAAAAGCAGTCCTAAGGGGAAAGTTCATAGCAATACAGGCATACCTCAAGAAACAAGAAAAAAGTCAAATAAATAACCTAACTCTACACATAAAAGCAACTAGAAAAGGAAGAAATGAAGAACCCCAGGGTTAGTAGAAGGAAAGAAATCTTTAAAATTAGGGCAGAAATAAATGCAAAAGAAACAAAAGAGACCATAGCAAAAATCAACAAAGCCAAAAGCTGGTTCTTTGAAAGGATAAATAAAATTGACAAATCATTAGCCAGACTCATCAAGAAACAAAGGGAGAAAAATCAAATCAATAAAATTAGAAATGAAAATGGAGAGATCACAACAGACAACACAGAAATACAAAGGATCATAAGAGACTACTATCAACAATTATATGCCAATAAAATGGACAACGTGGAAGAAATGGACTAATTCTTAGAAAAGTACAACTTTCCAAAACTGGACCAGGAAGAAATAGAAAATCTTAACAGACCCATCTCAAACACGGAAATTGAAACTGTAATCAAAAATCTTCCAGCAAACAAAAGCCCAGGTCCACACGGCTTCACAGCTGAATTCTACCAAAATTTAGAGAAGAGCTAACACCTATCCTGCTCAAACTCTTCCAGAAAATTGCAGAGGATGGTAAACTTCCAAACTCATTCTATGAGGCCACCATCACCCTAATACCAAAACCTGACAAAGATCCCACAAAAAAAGAAAACTACAGGCCAATATCACTGATGAACATAGATGCAAAAATCCTTAACAAAATTCTAGCAATCAGAATCCAACAACACATTAAAAAGATCATACACCATGACCAAGTGGGCTTTATCCCAGGGATGCAAGGATTCTTCAATATCCGCAAATCAATCAATGTAATACACCACATTAACAAATTGAAAAATAAAAACCATATGATTATCTCAATAGATGCAGAGAAAGCCTTTGACAAAATTCAACATCCATTTATGATCAAAACTCTCCAGAAAGCAGGAATAGAAGGAACATACCTCAACATAATCAAAGCTATATATGACAAACCCACAGCAAACATTATCCTCAATGGTGAAAAATTGAAAGCATTTCCTCTAAAGTCAGGAACAAGACAAGGGTGCCCACTTTCACCATTACTATTCAACATAGTTTTGGAAGTTTTGGCCACAGCAATCAGAGCAGAAAAAGAAATAAAAGGAATCCAAATTGGAAAAGAAGAAGTAAAACTCTCACTGTTTGCAGATGACATGATCCTCTACATAGAAAACCCTAAAGACTCCACCAGAAAATTACTAGAACTAATCAATGATTGTAGTACAGTTGCAGGATATAAAATCAACACACAGAAATCCCTTGCATTCCTATACACTAATAATGAGAAAGCAGAAAGAGAAATTAAGGAAACAAGTCCATTCACCACTGCAACGGAAAGAATAAAATACTTAGGAATATATCTACCTAAAAAACTAAAGACCTATATATAGAAAACTATAAAACACTGGTGAAAGAAATCAAAGAGGACACTAATAGATGGAGAAATATACCATGTTCATGGATTGGAAGAATCAATATAGTGAAAATGAGTATACTACCCAAAGCAATTTATAGATTCAATGCAATCCCTATCAAGCTACCAACAGTATTCTTCACAGAGCTAGAACATATAATTTCACGATTTGTATGGAAATACAAAAAACCTCAAATAGCCAAAGCTATCTTGAGAAAGAAGAATGGAACTGGAGGAATCAACCTACCTGACTTCAGGCTCTATTACAAAGCCACAGTCATCAAGACAGTATGGTACTGGCACAAAGACAGAAATATAGATCAATGAAACAAAATAGAAAGCCCAGAGATAAATGCATGCACATATGGACACCTTATCTTTGACAAAGGAGGCAAGAATATACAATAGATTAAAGACAATCTCTTTAACAATTGGTGCTGGGAAAACTGGTCAACCACTTGTAAAAGAATGAAACTAGATCACTTTCTAACACCATACACAAAAATAAACTCAAAATGGATTAAAGATCTAAACGTAAGACCAGAAACTATAAAACTCCTAGAGGAGAACATAGGCAAAACACGCTCCGACATACATCACAGCAGGATCCTCTATGACCCACCTCCCAGAATATTGGAAATAAAAGCAAAAATAAACAAATGGGACCTAATTAAACTTAAAAGCTTCTGCACAACAAGGAAACTATAAGCAAGGTGAAAGACAGCCTTCAGAATGGGAGAAGATAATAGCAAATGAAGCAACTGACAAACAACTAATCTCAAAAATATACAAGCAACTCCTCAGCTCAACTCCAGAAAAATAAATGACCCATTCAAAAAATGGGCCAAAGAACTAAATAGACATTTGTCTAAAGAAGACATACAGATGGCTAACAAACACATGAAAAGATGCTTAACATCACTCATTATCAGAGAAATGCAAATCAAAACCACTATGAGGTACCATTTCAGGCCAGTCAGAATGGCTGCAATCCAAAAGTCTACAAGTAATAAATGCTAGAGAGGGTGTGGAGAAAAGGGAACCCTCTTACATTGTTGGTGGGAATGCAAACTAGTACAGCCACTATGGAGAACAGTGTGGAGATTCCTTAAAAAACTGGAAATAGAACTTCCCTATGATCCAGCAATCCCACTGCTGGGCATACACACTGAGGAAACCAGAAGGGAAAGAGACCCGTGTACCCCAATGTTCATCGCAGCACTGTTTATAATAGCCGGGACGTGGAAGCAACCTAGATGTCCATCCGCAGATGAATAGATAAGAAAGCTGTGGTGCATATACACAATGGAGTATTACTCAGCCATTAAAAAGAATACATTTGAATCAGTTCTAATGAGGTGGATGAAACTGGAGCCTATTATACAGAGTGAAGTAAGCCAGAAAGAAAAACACCAATACAGTATACTAAGGCATATATATAGAATTTAGAAAGACGGTAACAATAAGCCTGTATACGAGACAGCAAAAGAGACACTGATGTATAGAACAGTTTTTTGGACTCTGTGGGAGAGGGAGAGGGTGGGGTGATTTGGGAGAATGGCATTGAAATACATATAATATCATATATGGAATGAGTTGCCAGTCCAGGTTCGATGCACAATACTGGATGCTTGGGGCTGGTGCACTGGGACAACCCAGAGGGATGGTATGGGGAGGGAGGAGGGAGGAGGGTTCAGGATGGGGAACACGTGTATACCTGTGGCGGATTCATTTCGATATTTGGCAAAACCAATACAATAGTGTAAAGTTTAAAATTAAAATAAAATTAAATTTAAAAAAATTCTCATCAAAGTGTGTACAGAGGGAACATATCTCACCAAAGTAAAGGCAATTTATGACAAATCCACACACAACAAAATGGTGAAACGCTGAAAGTCTTCCTGTAACAGGAGGGAAAGGGGCAGGGCACAACTTTTGAAAAATGACATAGCCCAAGGACAACATAAACTGATTAGAATCCAATGGGACCAAGATGGCAGACAAGACTCGACCTTGATGCTGAATCAGCAAGTAAAATGACACACCCAGAGGTGCCATGACAGTTCCAAGGCTCTGTTAAAAGACCAAGGAGCTGGTGGTGGCCCAAATCCAAGAAATCTCCGCCCCTTCACCAAAATAGCTGGAATAGTCCTCCTGCTCACTAGCTCATGAAATTACCCAGCCTATAAAAACTAACCATGCCATCTTTCACAGCCACGGCATTCACCCTCTGTGATGGCCTGTACTCTGCAGAGTGTGCTTCTCTCTGTATCTGAATAAGTCCACTTCTTACCTATCATTTTGTCTCTCACTGAATTCTTTCTGCAATGAGACATCAAGAACCTGAGCTTCATTAGGTCCTGAAACCAGGTAATGTGGGTTTTGGCTGGGTTTGAGTTCCAGCCACTTGGGTTGAAGTCCTAAGCAGGGTTTTGGCTGGGTTCGAGTCCCAGGCACGTGGGTTCAAGTCCCAATCTGTGGTAAACGGTTTCATTCCCACTAAAGTCAAGAACAAGGCAAGGATGGTCACTCTCACTTCTTCCGTTCAACACTGAATTGGAATTCCTAGCCACAGCAATCAGTCAAGAAATAAAAGGTATCCAAATTGGAACAAAAGAGATAAAACCATCACTATCTGCAGATGACATGACAGTCTATATCAAGAACCCTAAAGTCTCCACACAAAACTGTTGGAACTAAGAAATGAATTCAGCGAGTGAGCAGGAAAAAAGGTTAATATACAGAAATTGGTTGGCTTTCTATACACTAACAATTAAGTATTGGAAAGAGAAATTAAGAAATAATCCCACTTAAAATTTCATTGGAAAAACACCTAAGAATATATTTAACTAAGGAGATGAAAGGCATTTATGCTGAAAACTATAAAACACCAATAAAGAAAATTGAAGATGACTCAAGGAAATGGAAAGATATCCCATGCTCTTGGATTGAGAGAATTAATACTGTTAAAATGGCCATATTACTGAAAGCAATCAACAAATTTAGTGCAATCCCTATCAAAATACCCATGACACTGTTATAGAACTAGAACAAATAATCTTAAAAATTATATGGAACCACAAAAGACCTAGAATTGCCAAAGTAATCCTGAGAAAAAAAGCCAAAGCTGGGTATAACACTTCCAGACTTCAGACCATATAACAAAGCTACAGTAATCAAAATAGCACAAAATAGACACATAAGCATTAGCACAAAAATAGACACATATTTCAGTGGGACAGATTAGAGAGCCCAGAAATAAACACATGCACCTATGCTCAATCTATTTCAAAGGTGGTAAGAATATACAATGGAGAAAAGACAGTCTCTTAAGAAGTGGTGTTGGGAAAGTTGGACATCTACATGTAAATCAATGAAATTAGAACATTCCCTTACACCATACAAAAATAAACTCAAATGGTTTGAGTTTCTTTGACATAAATCATAACAATATTTTCTTAGATCAATCTCCTAATGCAAAAGGAAGTAAAGCAAAAATAAACAAAAGGCGTCTAATCAAGATTAAAAGCTTTTGCACAGCAAATGAAACCATCAACAAAATGAAAAGACAATGTACAGAATGGAAGAAAATTTTTGCAAATGATGTGATGGACAAGGGGTAAATATTCAAAATATATAAACGTGTATACAAATCAACATCAAAGAACAAACAACCCAATACAAAAACTGGGCAGAGGACCTAAACAGACAGTTTTCCAGGAAAGCAGATGGCTAGCAGGCACATGAAAAGACAACACCACAAATAAATTAGCATTAGAGAAAGGCACATCAAAACTACAGTGAGGCATCACCTCACGCTAGTCAAAATGGCTATCATCAAAAAGTCTACAAACAATAAATGCTGGAGATGGTGTGGAAAAAAGGGACCCTGCAGACACTGTTATTGGAAATGTAAATCGGTGAAACTGCTATGAAAAACAGTATGGAGGTTCCTTAAGGAAACAGAAATAGTACTACCATATGACTCAGGAAGTCTACCCCTGGGTATATACCCAGAAAAAAGCAAGAGGTCTCATTCAAAAAGAGACATGCACCCCAACGTTAACTATTTACAATAGCCAAGACATGGAAGCTCTTTTATAACATAATCAAGTTTCCTTGGTGACCTGCATGGGCTGCACTTCTATTCCTTCATGCTGGGGGAATGCGCATGACCTTCAAAACGTTTCAAATGCTTCTCAGCACCAGCTCTGCCCTGAGCAGAGCCACGTGCCCTGGTAGGTCTGAGGCAAATACATGTTTTCTGGGCTGAAAATCAGAACTGTGTTCCTCAGTGCAACTTCTAAATACATGGGCATAGAAGAGATGAACATAAACCCTTACACATGCTTGGTCACTTCTGTCTCAGCCCAAGGGTGGCTCCGCTGGGTCTGCTATTGGGCCTTAATGTGTTACCAGTTTAAGAGAAACAGCAAATCTACACCCTGGGCGCTGGATGGAGACTGGTCGTGTCAGGATGCTTCCTCTTCTTGGGGTCAGCTTTGGTAGGAGTTTGGGCCTTGTGCTTGAACGTGGCCTCCCCCTGACTGCCCTGGCCAAGACCCAGCTTGACCCTGCCTGAGCCAGCCCCCTCTGCATAAGAAAGGAGATTGTAGCCAGTGAGAGGGGTGTAGGGTAAGAGACTCAGCTAAAGGTTTCTTTACCACAGTGTAGACACTGTGGTTTTGTCGGAATCACGTCCAGGTTTGTGTGCGTTTGGTTTTATGAAAAACCCAGGGCCATTTGCCCAGGAGTGAAATGAGTTGACCCAACTCAGCCACAAATGATATTTTGGCTAAAGATAAGCTCCTGTAGGGAAGAGGGAAACCTCCCTTCTTTACCTTTAAAGGCTCTTGAAGGTTTGTGTGGTCAAAGAGGACGAACACTGGACACCTGGGTCTGCTGCTCCTCTGCCACCAATGAGCTGTGTGACTGAAAGCTGGCCAGTTCGCCTCTCTGTGCTCCAGTTTCTTCACCTCTGAAATGAGTGGTGGGGGGAACGGATGACCTCTCAAAGCCCTTTCAGCTCAAACATTCTATGATTCTACACAGGGCTGTCTATGTAATTTGCAGGGCTCAGAGCAAAATGAAAATGCAAGGCTTCTTGCAAGGCAAGAATTTCAAGACAGCAAGAGCAGAACATGAAGACAAGCATAGGATCCTTCTAAGCACCGGCCCCTGTGTGCCTGGCCAGATGGTGTGCTCAGGAAGCCAGCCTTGATTCTATGGATGACCCTACACTACCCTTTTCTGATGCAGCATCTGCTTAATATAGTGGGAAGAATATGGGCTTTGAAGCTGGAAAGACTTGGTCTTTACCAGAAACTAACACAATGCTATAAATCAACTATCCTTCAGTAAAAAACAAAAAGAAAGGCTTGGTCTTTAATCTTGGCTCTGTGCACTAGTGTGTGACCTTGGGTTCCTCATCTAGTTGCTCCTTGCCTCAGTTTCCTTGTATGTAAAACAGACAAATCACACCCACCCAGAAGGAAGGTTGTAAGCATGTGTTGGGATTCAGTAAACAGTGTTGCAAGGTACTGTTATTCACATTAAACTGAATTCGATCTGAAGGAGGGTTTCATGGAGCTGTTGCTTTCTAAGGCAAGGTTATGTGCTGCTAGAGAGACTGTCAGATTCAAAACAGACTTTCTTTTGGCCAAAAAAAGTCTCGAGTGGTTTTGTTTTTTTTTTTTTTTACAGTAACTGCATCTGCAGTGCTGTGCTCCCTGGACCACACACTCTACGATTTAGGAAGTCATTCCATTCCCAACTGTAAATTATCTCCTGGGCCTGTTACTTTTTTCACTCAGTTCTCCATCCTCCCACTCGTTCCCCCTACTATTCAGGACTGCATATGGCTTTTGAGAAAACCACTTGAGTTCCACATTTGTTTCACGGCTATTCTTGTTCTCATTTGCTTTTACTTCACATGTATCCACACGTGCAGTTTTCCTCTAATCTCTCTCCTGAGGCCTCTCTCTGTTCTACTTAATATATTGGAAGCCCAAGTCAGCCTCCGCCAGGGGAGGAAATATCATTTATTCACATAACCATCCCCTCATTCATTCACTCACTCATTATTTTTTGAGCACTGATTGTGTGTGCTGGCCATGTTGCCAGGCACTAGGGATACAGAGATGAATAATGACCTTTGAGAAGCTTAAGAACTGATGGGGAAGAGAAATGAATGAAACTTGAAATACAACAAGGTAAATAGTTTCATAAAGGTTGCAGGTCTGGGGGTAGGGGGAGTATGACTCCCATGAGTTCAGTTTCCATCTGGGTGAGCCACATAAGGAAACATTTGAGCTAGGTTTGAAAGGTAAGGAGTTTTTCAGGAAAAGATACAACCATCTGAAAGGAATCCTCAGAGCTCACTGTTGCTTTGCCACCCCTTCCCTTGTCTCTAGTCATTTCCCTGACACAGGCGCCTCAGGATTGTCCTCAGGTAAGCCCAGCTTCATAGACTGGGCATGCCTGGGTGCACGGTCTCGCCCCCTTCTCTGATGGATGAGAAAGTATGGAGGTGTGAAGGAGGTATGGAGGATAAGAAAGTATGAAGCCCCTCCACCCTCCTGTTTGCCCGAGTCATGCAATTCCTCACTCCTCCCCACTCTCTCAGAGGAAGAGGTCTCTTCTCCCTCCTCCGAGACTCTAATAGCATCCCACCTCCTCCAAGATTTTATTACGTTTTCGCTCTCATAACTTCAAAATCTCAAACTCTCAAGCTCCTTCCCTTTGTCAACAAACAGATTCCAGTCTCATACAACCTAAAAACAAACACAACCTTTCTGAACCTTGCTATGCCCTCAAGCTATTGTGGTAAACTGCCTTCCTCTTACTGATACACTTGTTGAGGAAATCGGTTTCTTTTATCTCAGTCATTACATTCTCACTGCTCTTTCACTCCTCAGTTCAGTTCAGTTCAGTCGCTCAGTCATGTCCGACTCTTTGCGACCCCATGAATCACAGCACACCAGGCCTCCCTGTCCATCACCAACTCCCGGAGTTCACCCAGACTCACGTCCAACGAGTCAGTGATGCCATCCAGCCATCTCATCCTCTGTCGTCCCCTTCTCCTCCTGCCCCCAATCCCTCCCAGCATCAGAGTCTTTTCCAATGAGTCAACTCTTCGTATGAGGTGGCCAAAGTACTGGAGTTTCAGTTTTAGTATCATTCCTTCCAAAGAAATCCCAGGGCTGATTTTCAGAATGGACTGGTTGGATCTCCTTGCAGTCCAAGGGACTCTCAAGAATCTTCTCCAACACCACAGTTCAAAAGCATCAAGTCTTCGGCGCTCAGCCTTCTTCACAGTCCAACTCTCACATCCATACATGACCACTGGAAAAACCATAGCCTTGACTAGATGGACCTTTGTTAGCAAAGTAATGTCTCTGCTTTTCAATATGCTATCTAGGTTGGTCATAACTTTCCTTCCAAGGAGTAAGCGTCTTTTAATTTCGTGGCTGCAGTCACCATCTGCAGTGATTTTGGAGCCCCCAAAAATAAAGTCTGACACTGTTTCCACTGTTTCCCCATCTATTTCCCTTTCACTCCTCACCTCCTACTAATCTGGCTTTCAGCCCCTCTACCCCACTGAGTCTCATCTCTCAAGAGGCAACAGACCACCAGATCAATGAATCCACTGACCTATCTCCAGTCCTCATTCTCACCTACTCACGCAGCACTGAAACCCTAATGTGATTTATTCCAGGGCATTGTGCTCCCTGCCTCCTTCCTTCCCCCTTTCCCCCAACACCCCCTCTTCTCTTGTCGCAGACCCCTTCCCTCAGTCATCCATGTTGCCTCTTGGCCTCAGCTACAAGACTGACTCCCAAACCCTGTCACTGGGTTCCCCTGCCTCTCTAAGCCTCAAGCTCATCTTTCCAACTGTCTCTGCTATATTTCTACTAGGACGGCTCCCTGACACTCAACTGCTGCACTCATTGTCCTTTCTCTGAGTCTTTATATTTTGGTGAGTGTTGCTGTCATCCCAGCACCCAAAACCAGGATCTGAATATTATTTACTCCCATTTTTCTCTCTCCCTTGTCTCATTTCCAGTTAGGTATCAAATCCTGTACACCATCATTCTGAAATCACTCCTGACATCTTCGTTATTATCAAAGCAATGGCTTTACCTTACCCTTGTACTACTGTGGTTGCCTGGTAATACACCTCCATTCTTTCCCAACCCAGGTGAATTCATCTTTCTAAACCTTCCCCATGATGGGCTGCAATCCCCTTCCTTTCTTTAAACACTTATATTTGTCTCAGGATATCAACCACGTATTTTAAAATAACTTCTGATTTTTCTATTCAATTAAACAAATTCTTGATTAGTGCCTGGTATGTACAAGTCCCTTGATGAGCAGCTGCAGAAAGAAGAAGATAGAGTCTTTGCCTTCAAGAAGCAGAATCCAGCTTTAAGAGAAGACCATTGGGAATGGGACAGAGAATGAGAAGAACTAGAAAGGAAGAGAAAAAGGCAATGATGAAATGAGAAATTACCATGAATGTTTGAAAAATGGTGAGTAATCCAGATTTGCTGAAGCACAGAAGTCTAGTGAGGTCCAGTCTAATTTAATCTACTTGATAAGCATGAAAATCCATGTATTCCTTTAGGAAATATAGAGTAAATGGTATAACTTAGGACTTCAGCTTGTTTGAGTGCTGTGTGTATTTGGTGGGGCACACACATGCTGTGCTGGGTAATGTAGACATATGGACCTTGCTCTTAAGAAACTCACTCTCTTGACAGGAGGGGATGATTGCAACTCCACGTGGTAGACATCATTAGTACTAGTAGTGAAATTGTGTGCAGTCCCTCTGGCAGCCAGGGAAGGGAGGGAAATTATGCTGGCATGAATTGTAAGGAAAATTATCAGAAAGGTAGCATTTGATTACAGCTTTCAAAAATGAGTTTGTCAGTGACCCATGATGCACAAGGGCTGAGCTTGGGTAAAGGTGGACTAGGTGCCTCTGAGACTGTAACCAGAAACGGATCACTTTAGCTTACAGTTAGGTATGAGTTTTCCCAAAAGCCTGGCTCTGGTCCAGGACTAATATATGGTGTTTGTGAATAGAAATCTTCTAAGCCATACTCAAGTTGGAAAAACTGAGTTTGTATTATCATTACTTAATTCAGTACCTTTCCTCCCACACTCTTGCATTATGAATTCCTCTCCCACTCAGAATTGGGTTTTATTACCACTTCATGATCAGGAGGTAGATGGTTGGGCTGGAAATCACTCAGGAAACACAGAACTTCCTAAGCCTAGTTTCAACCTAAACAAAGGTTCAGTTCAGTTCAGTTCAGTTCAGTTGTTCAGTCCTGTCCGACTCTCTGCAACCCCATGGACTGCAGCACATCAGGCCTTCCTGTCTATCACCAACTCCCAGAATTTACTCAAACTCATGTCCATTGAGTTGGTGATGCAATCCAACCGTCTTGTCCTCTGTTGTCCCCTTCTCCTCCCACCTTCGATCTTTCCTAGCATTAGGGTCTTTTCAAAAGAGTCAGTTCTTCACATCAGGTGGCCAAAGTGTTGCCATTTCAGCTTCAGCATCAGTCCCTCCAAAGAATATTCAGGACTGATTTCCTTTAGGGAGGACTGGTAGGATCTCCTTGCAGTCAAAGAGATTCTCAAGAGTTTTCTCCAACATCACAGTTCAAAAGCATCAATTCTTTGGAGCTCAGTTTATAGTTGACCTCTAACATCCATACATGACTACTGGAAAAACCATAGCTTTGAACAGACGGACATTTGTTGGCAAAGTAATGTCTCTGCTTTTTAATATGCCATCTAGGTTGGTCATAACTTTTCTTGCAAGGAGCAAGTGTCTTTTAATTTCATGGCTGCAGTCACCATCTGCAGTGATTTTGAAGTCCCCCAAAATAAAGTCTGCCACTGTTTCCACTGTTTCCCCATCTATTTGCCATAAAGTGATGGGACCAGATGCCATGATCTTCGTTTTCTGAATGTTGAGTTTTAAGACAACTTTTTCACTCTCCTCTTTCATTTTCATTGAGAGGCTTTTTAGTTCTTCGATTTCTGCCATAGGGGTGGTGTCATCTGCATATCTGAGGTTATTGATATTTCTCCCAGCAATCTTGATTCCAGCTTGTGCTTCCTCCAGCCCAGCGTTTCTCATGATGTACTCTGCATATATGTTAAATAAGCAGGGTGACAACATACAGCCTTGATGCACTCCTTTCCCAATATGGAACCAGTCTGTTGTTCCATGTCCAGTTCTAACTGTTGCTTCCTGACCTGCATACAGATTTCTCAGGAGGCAGGTCAGGTGGTCTGGTATTCCCATCTCTTTCAGAATTTTCCACAGTTTGTTGTGATCCACATAGTCAAAGATGTTGGCATAGTCAATAAAACAGAAGTAGATGCTTTTCTGGAACTCTCTTGCTTTTTTGATGATCCAGTGGATGTTGGCAATTTGATTTCTGGTTCCTCTGCCTTTTCTAAATCCATCTTAAATGTCTGGAAGTTCACAGTTCATGTACTGTTGAAGCCTGGCTTGGAGAATTTTGAGCACTACTTTGCTAGTGTGTGAGATGAATGCAATTGTGCGGTAGTTTGAGCATTCTTTGGCATTGCCTTTCTTTGGGATTGGAATAAAAACTGACCTTTTCCAGTCCTGTGGCCACTGCTGAGTTTTCCAGATATGCTGGCATATTGAGTGCAGCACTTTTCACAGTGTCATCTTTTAGGATTTGAAATAGCTCAACTGGAATTCCATCACCTTCACTAACTTTGTTCGTAATGATGCTGCCTAAGGCCCACTTGACTTCACATTCCAGGACATCTGGCTTTAGGTGGGTGATCACACCATTGTGGTTATATGGGTCATGAAGATCTTTTTTTAATAGTTCTTCTGTGTATTCTTGACACCTCTTCTTAATATCTTCTACTTCTATTAGGTCCATAGCACTTCTGTCCTTTATTATGCACATCTTTGCATGAAATGCTCCCTTGGTATCTCTAATTTTCTTGAAGAGATCTCTAGTTTTTCCCATCCTATTGTTTTCCTCTATTTCTTTGCATTGATTGATCACTGAGGAAGGCTTTCTTATCTCTCCTTGCTACTTTTTGGAACTCTGCATTCAAATGGGTATACCTTTCCTTTTTTCCTTGCCTTTCACTTCTCTTCTTTTTTCAGTTATTTTTAAGGCCTCCTCAGACAACCATTTTGCCTTTTTGCATTTCTTTTTTTGGGGGGATGGTCTTGATCCCTGCCTCCTGTACAATGTCATGAACCTCCAGCCATAGTTCTTCAGGCACTCTGTCTATCAGATCTAATCCCTTGAATCTATTTCTCACTTCCACTGTATAATTGTAAGGGATTTGATTTAGGTTATACCTGAATGGTCTAGTGGTTTTTCCCACTTTCTTCAGTTTAAGTCTGAATTTGGCAATAAGGAGTTCATGATCTGAGCCACAGTCATGTCCTAGTCTTATTTTTGCTGACTGTATAGAGCTTCTCCATCTTTGGCTGCAAAGAATATAATCAATCTGATTTCAGTATTGACCATCTGGTGATGTCCATGTGTAGAGTCTTCTCTTGTGTTGTTGGAAGAGGGTGTTTGCTATGACCAGTGTGTTCTCTTGGCAAAACTCTATTAGCCTTTTGCCTGCTTCATTCTGTACTTCAAGACCAAATTTGCCTGTTACTCCAGGTGTTTCTTTACTTCCTACTTTGGCATTCCAGTCCCCTATAATGAAAAGGACATCTTTTTGGGGTGTTAGTTCTAGAAGGTCTTGTAGGTCTTCCTAGAACCGTTGAACTTTAGCTTCTGTACTGGTCAGGGCATAGACTTGGATTACTGTGATATTGAATGTTATTTGCCCACAAATTATTTCCTAAAGTACAGGGATGAAAAATGTTATAGGGCAGACCTTTCATTCAGCTCAAAGAACATAGGTTACCAAAGACTCTATACTAGTGGTGTTCAACACTTTGAGTTTGAAGGACATTTCCAAATACTAGAATTTTCGATGGCACACCTAAAGGAATTAAATGGAACCCATTGTTTCACCATACAATGTCACCATTGTTGACAGTGGCATTCATACATTGAAGTTAAAAAGATATTATTAATACAACCTGTGTTACCTGAGAGGAAGGTCACAATTGTAAGGTCAGACAATTCTTCTACTATTTTGCTCAGGAAGTATATGTTGCAGATTAGGATTGCCAGATCAAAATACAGAACACCCAATTAATTTTGAATTTTACTTAGTGAACTTTCTTTTTTTTTAGGATAAGTCTTTGTCCTATGATAAATTTATTAATCTGAAATTCAAATTTAATTGTACATCCTCTTTTTATTTGCTAAATCTGGCAACACTACCCCAGAGAGAGTGTGAGATGGGAATCTTCATTTATTCAATCAGTCTCTGTTCACACGGGCTTCTCTGGGTTGAGCAGCTTGCCTCTCTGGTTATGACTGTTGTTAAAGATGCATACAACATGGTCCCTTGACACTACACAACTTTGTCAGCTAGTGTTCAACTGAAGAAATCATGATTTGCTTTCATGCTGGAAGGGGAGAAAGATTATCTGAAATGGACTCACTAAGAGATATTGGTCTCTGATGTGGTAACTTTCTTAAGTATTCACTTGACAAATACTGAGAATCTTAGGCACTTCAGACAGAATGAAGAACTGAAGAGCTGCTTCTTAGAACAAGGAACTTCACATTCCTGTCTTGTGATGCCTACATGCTCATGGGAAGAGATTTTCAATGCTGATTTTAATATCCTTAATTTTTATCCTAGAGTTGCCCTGAGTTAGATGTGACTCCATTTATTGACTTTACCACTCTTGAGTACATGCGTGCTTAGTCGCTTCAGTCATTTCTGACTTTTTGCAACCCTATGGACTGTAGCCCACCAGGCTCCTCTGTCCATGGGATTTTCCAGGCAAGGATACTGGAGTGGGTTTCCATGCCTTCCTCCAAGAGATATTCCCGACCCAGGGATTGAACCCATGACTCTTATGTCTCCTGCATTGGTAGGAGAGTTCTTTACCACTAGCACCACCTGGGAAGATCACACTTGAGTACCTTGTCAGTGTTTGAGTATATCTGCTTACTGCCTGATCATGTTTTCTTACACATTCCTGAGGCAAAATTCTTGCTATGCCAGAATCTCCCAAAGTAGATTTTATGAGAACAGGCAGTAATACATACTGGTATAAAAGAGAGAAAGCTTTTAGGAGCATGATCCTCCTGAGAACTTTTTGTTTCTTGGCAAGTGTGCATGTGTGTTTTTGTGAGTGTATCTGGATGCACAGATGATGTGTCTCTTGGAAATTTCGGGCATAGAGAGACTATCTCCTTTCTAAGTCAATCCTAATTTTAAAGAACATTTTTTGACCAGTTTAGTCGCAAAAGCAAACACTTGAAAGATTTCAGTAACAATTTTTTGAGCAGGAAAGATGGCCCCTGCTTGCAGCTTGGTTCAGTGGCAGACACTGAAATGTGGCTTGGCTCTGTCCCTTGGCTTAGTACTAGGGTGTTATGTTCCACTAGAGGCTCTGGTACCTTCTCAGAAATGCGCCAAATCAGGCACAGACTTGCTGGCAGCCACAGCAGAGGGATTTTACTGATCCATGCCCAGCTCTCAGGAGGTAACTGGCAAGAAAGAAGAAAGCAAAACAAGCAACCAAATCCCTATACACCTTATAAATTTGACTTGGAAATTTTGCCTCAAGGCTAATTCCACTCTCTTTTTATATCTGTTTGTTGGGAGCTCATTTCTCATTTTTTCTCTAAACTCTTCCTTTTGACTTGGAAATTTTGCCTCAAGGCTGTCAAAGAGTAGGAATAATAATTTCATTTTCTTCAAGACCAGTTCTTGGGCACCGAGTCTTTAATGTAGAAAAAAATATGTCTGATTATCAACTTTTAAAAAAAGTCTTGCCATTCCCGGGGTCAAGTGACTCAGCTCCTTGAAAATAAACTTGGTTTATGCCACTCCTGACCAAAGCTAAGCCTTCAGGTCACATGATTTGTTTCCAAGTTAGGGGTAAAGGCTTGAAATCATGTGTATCTACTTTGCTGTAAGACATTGCTTTGATTATTTGAATCTCCTCTGCCAGGAATAAGTCAATTTGTCTCCATTCTGTCTGAAGTTGTAAAGCTGGGATTCCACTGGCGAGTTGGAATGTAGATTAAGTTCTGCTTGGTTTCTTAATGAAGCCAGGAGCCCTCAGAGAGTAATCTGGTCACAGCTTCTTGCTGCCCTCTGGTGGAGAGATGAGATATTGACGAAGCCACTACTGAGAAATTTGATTTCTCAGCAAAAGCTGTCAAGGTGTATATGCAAATGTCGATGGGAAAATAATTACACTTAAAGCTGTTAAGTAATACTCTATTGTGAAGCTAAATGTTATAATAAAAGTATATACTGAATGGAGTTTAAAAGGTTGCTCTATAAGAGTCTGATTTCTCAATAATGGGAGCTTTAATTCCATTATCTTTTTATTTCTGCTTGTTGGGGACTCATTTCCCTTTTTTTTTCCTTTAAACTCTTCCTTTTCATCAACCATCACTTTATGTATCTTTACATGATAATTATAAGATTTTTGTAAGGGGTTATTTTTACACATTTCCAAAAAGTGAAAATCAGTATTTGACCAGGAAAAGTATAATCCTTATATCCTCCAGACTTTAAACTGGGATTTATACCTATACATTCAGATCAAAATCCAAACCAAAACTCACTTCAGGAATTCAAATGAAACATGTTAGTCTTATATCTTCCGAAAGTTCTAAGTACAAGTGAGAGGCAATCTCCTTAAGACTTTTGCATGAAGTACTTTTAAAAAATATGCTTTCTTTTTACAGACCTAAAAATGCCAACATTTTCAAAAAGTATGATCAGGTGGAAGCATGCTTTTTTTTTTTTTTTCAAGTAAAAAGAGCATGTCGTTTTATTAAGTGTTGGTAGATTCCCCTCCCACATTTTTTTTAAACACCATGCATAACTCTCACCAAGACAGGGACTTTGCAGACTAAATTATTCTAAATAGCTATTTAATTAATGCCAAAAACACAGAATAAGATTTCAACCTGCAGAGGACCCTTTGACATTTTTTTAAAAATTAAAGCAAGTGAAAAATTACATGATGATTTTTATAATAGCAACTATATTTGAATCCTACTAATGGTGTTATTCATTAGACTCTTCTTCAGGGGGTGGCTTTAAACTGATCACTTGGGTTTCCTATATCACTGCCACTGCTGCTGCTGCTGCTGCTGCTAAGTCGCTTCAGTCGTGTCTGACTCTGTGCGACCCCGTGGACTGCAGCCTACCAGGCTTCTCCGTCCATGGGATTCTCCAGGCAAGAACACTGGAGTGGGTTGCCATTTCCTTCTCCAGGAAGGATGCTTTTTAAATTAAAACCTGTGATAGGATGCCTTTTATAATCAAGGAAAATTTTTGGAGACTATAGTATGGCTCATTAACACAATATGAATATGTATGCATGGCCTTTCAAATGTGTTCCAGTGACTTCTAGAGCTATCATGTTTCTTGAATTGAGAAATTCTTAATGCCAGGCTAGTACTTGGTTCTTATTGAAAGGCTTTTTATTCATTACTTAATTCATTCAGTATTTATTCTACAATATTTACTGAGAATCCATGTGCCAGCAGGAGGGAAGATATACAATCCCTGCATGAAGTTGCTTACAGAACTCATGACAAACGTCTCAAGAACAAAGCAGACGGCGGTCATAGTCAGTATCATAAGAGCGGGAGGTAGAGAGAAAGAAAGATGGAAGTTCAGAAATGGAAGAGGTAAGTTCCAGCTTTGGGGGGAGGAGAAACAAGGGGCCTCTGAACTAGAAATTAAAGGGCGAATAGAATTTGTACATAAAATTACTCTAGATGACAGAAATTTATTCTAAAGGAAGAATTTTTCTCAGGGAAATAAATTATACAAAGCTAATATGTGCCATTCAGGTGAATTTTACAACATAAGAATTATTAACAGTTCAGATACTGTCAATTCTTGATCAACCTCTGTCTTTGGTGTATGAGAAAATTCTGTTCTCTTCCTCAGAATACTATTCTCTCTTCTAACCAAAAACAGTAAAACAAGAGAGGAGGAATAACTGTTTTGTTTCCTTCCCTCTGTCCCTACCTTTTCCTTAATTCATCAAAGCTATTCATTTGATAAATACTGTGCACTTGTTCTTATGCCTACTTCTGCCAAGTCCTAGAAGGCAGCAGTTAACAAGCACACATGATCCTTTTTCTGAAAAAGCTTTTACTAGATGGAGACAACAATGAAGGGATTCACCCTGGGTGAGAAGAGGATCACCTTATCCATTGTAACTGGGGGAATGGAAGATAGGATGGTTGGAGGGAAAAGGGAAATTGTAGGTTTGACATTATTAAGTTGCTGCTGCTGCTAAGTCGCTTCAGTCGCGTCCGACTCTGTGCGACCCCAGAGACAGCAGCCCATCAGGCTCCCCTGTCCCTGGGATTCTCCAGGCAAGAACACTGGAGTGGGTTGCCATTTCCTTCTCCAATGCATGAAAGTGAAAAGTGAAAGTGAAGTCGTTCAGTTGTGTCTGACTCTTAGTGACCCCATGGACTGCAGCCTAACAGGCTCCTCCATCCATGGGATTTTCCAGGCAAGAGTACTGTAGTGGGGTGCCATTGCCTTCTCCGTTCTTCCCCATAATTACAGAAAATTCAGATAATAGAACTAATAAAGGGTTGGACATTGGCCAGGCAAATGTGATGGAAGTGTAACAGGGAGAGGGGATTGATAACACTGGTGTGCAAGGGACTGGGAGTATCTAAGCTATATATAAAGAAGGGTGGAGGTGGAAGGGTACTGATGAGAAGAGAGTAAGAGATTAAGGAATGGTGATCCAGTGGGGCTTAAGATCAGATTTGTAAGGAGTGACTTGAATGAGAAGGTTGAAAAGATAAGACATTATCATCAGAAAGAAATGTCTGAATTTGTGACATCAGATATGGAATAATTCTGGATGGCAGCAAGATTTGGGATATGACTTGAGAGTATGTGGCTGAAGTGAAGCGGATGTGAAGGTTACTGGAGATGAGGACAATGAAGGAACTGGGATGAAGATGACCTGGATGGAGAACTAAAGTATTCAGGATCACTCGTCAATGAAAGGGAAAGTGAATGGTGAAAGCACCTCCTCCCCACCCTAGAAGTCTGTAGCATTTCCCCCATCATCCTAATCTGACATCATGTCTCCCTCAGAATCCTGGGTCTCATGTGATCATGCCGTATGGCCACCCTTGCCGATGCCCGGAGCCCTGCTTTTCCTCCACTTTTTTGCTCCCATCACACCAGGGGCTCCACTGCTGACAGATTTCAGCTTCCACTTCCCACCTGGTGCAGCAAATGTTTCTAGGGACAGGGAAGGGTACAAGCTCCAACTCTGGCTGCCAGAGCTTGTTGCGGGTGAGGGTAACCCAAGCTGCGGGAAGGTGTGTTCCTGCTCTTTTGATCTTAATGGTGGAATGCACTTTTCTGTAACAATCCTGGAATCCAGAATTGTCCTCTAGAGAACCAATGGCTGGGACATCATGATTGGTTGGAGGAAACTGGCTTTGGTGGGCTGGTCCTAATCATCTGCTTTACCTTCACTTTAGGGGAGAATACATTCAGTTTCCAAGGATGGACTTAGGAATGACTTTTCTAAATTAGGAATTATCTGTGTTGAAATTGTATTCTGGTCCCTAAATACTTCAGAAAACAGAGTGGCAAATATAATGCTATCTATCAATGGACATTTTTTTCTTTACATTTCTATGAGCTTCTAGGAGTTGAGAGAGCTTGATTGTCAGTCATGATGCTAAAAGAGTGTGTTGAGTTTATAATTTAGATACTTTAACATTTAAACATATTATCATGTTATGGAAAAGATTTGTGTTCACTGAACATAATTCTGAAAATAAAAAGAATAGAAAACTGTACTTTCACCAATCAGAAATAAAAATTATTAATATCTTGGAATCATTTTCACTCCAGATATACATTTCCCTTTGCCCCTTCCCTGACTTGGAGTCATATTGTATACAAAGTTTTATCATCTCTTTCATTCATTTAACGTGAGCATTTCCCTGGGTTATTGCCTATCCCTAAAAAGTGATTGTGGCAGATTCTCCTAGCTGTTCATCAAAATTTATTTCCTTCTCCTTGGGCATGCAGCTAGGCTACATTTCCAGGCTTCTTTGCAGTTAGGTGTAGTTGGTGATGCCATCCACCCAAGGGGACAACAGAAGATGAGATGGCTGGATGACATCACCGACTCAATGGACATGAGTTTGAGCAAGCTCTAGGAGTTAGTAAGAACAGTGAATTCAGCCTGGCGTGCTGCAGCCCATGGGGCCCCTAAGAGTCAGACAGGACTGAGCAACTGAACTGAATTGAAAAGAATAGGAATGAATGTAATGTGTGCTATTCCTGGGCCAATGCTTTTAAAAGGCAAGTGTGTCTCCTTTATGTTATCTCTTCTTTCAGCTAGATGCAGAAGATGATAAGGCCTGAGGGGAATTCAAAGTCAAGGGAAGGAGGGAGACTACAATTTTGAATAATCATGTGTTGAATACAGTAAGGGTGAGAATAAACATCTATTGTGTTTGGACTATTATATATTTGCGAGTCTTTTTGTTACAATTTTGCCTACTCCATTTCTCGCTGTATGGATGTACCTTAATTTCTTAAGAGAAATGTTTATTAAAATGTACCAGGTTGTTGAAAATGAACCCAGTGACTGAATTGGGTCTCTCTGGGTCCACATCTCTTTGAAATATGCCTTTACTGCTTTTTCTAACAAAAGCTGGTGTCTGTTTCCGCATTCCTTGAATTTATGCTGCCCTTCTGACTTGTTTTGACCAACAAAGTGTGGTGCAAGTGGCATCTGGGAACTTCTGAGTTCAGACTCTAAGAGGTCTGACAGCATCTTCTTTTGCTCCTCATGGATCCAGCTGCATGTAAAGAAGTTCAGGTTATCCTTTAGATAGAGTCTATACAGGGGGACGGGTCCTAGAGGATGAGATGCCTTGTGGATAGAGAAACCACATGGAGAAGAAACAAGAACCCAGAAATATTGTGAGCCCTGCTAATACCATGAGAAAAGGGAGACCCAACCATCCCAGCTCACCTCAGCCATTTGAGCCATGCCAATGGGAGTGCCAGACTTGTGGGGCCTTTGGGGTCCTCCAAAGCTAGTAAAGCCCCCAGCCAACACTATGTGGATGAGAGACAAGACATCCCTTCAGATTTGTAAGCAATAAAGTGATTGAGTTACGAATATGTTGACTGCTAACCATCAATAGATAACTGATACATGATGATTTTATCTTTCTAGAGTTTTGTCACTGTAAATGACTCTCAGGAACATCTTTGTACCAGCTTCCTTGTTTATCAAGAGATTCTATGGTGTTGAACTTGTTTAAGTCTGGAAACTGAGTAAGGAGTCATGTCTCCTCTCCATTTGGGTGCTCAAATTAGGTTTCTGGCCACTGCAACAAAAATGAAGTACTATATTTTTTTGACTTTTTATTTTTTACTGGGGTGTAGCTGATTAACTGGAGAAGGAAATGGCAACCCACTCCACTGTTCTTGCCTGGAGAATCCCAGGGACGGGGGAGCCTAGAGGGCTGCCATCTATGGGGTCGCATAGAGTTGGACACGACTGAAGCGACTTAGCAGCAGCAGCATAGCTGATTAACAATGTCGTGACAGTTTCAGGTGAACAGCAAAGAGACTCAGCATTACATATACATGTATCCGTTCTCCCTCAAACTCTCTCCCATCCAGGCTGCCACATAACACTGAGCAGAGTTCCCTGTGCTATACAGTAAGTTCTTGTTGGTTATCTGTTTTAAATATAGCAGGGTGTACATATCTATCCCAAACTCCGAACTATCCCTTCCCCCATTCTTCTCCCCCACAACCACAAGTCCATTCTCTAAGTCTGTGAGTCCGTTTCTCTTTCGTAAGTAAATTCATTTGTATCATTTCTTTTTAGATTCCATATGTAAGGGATGTCATATGATATTTCTCCTTCTCTGAAGTAATATTTTAATAGGCTGCAGTCTGTTAAATTCCTATAGATACCATGATCAGTTAGCTACTACTAAAGATTCCTGCTAGTCAAAACAATTTGGTTAACATTTTGTCTCTATTGCCCATTATAGTAAATGCCCTCACCTTGCCTCTTATATTTAATTGTTGCCACCTGGCCTTTGTCATTCTGGAATCCCATCATCTTCACTGAAATCAGGGAGCCAGTTTCAATGGTGGTATCTTTTACCATCACCATAGCCTACAGAACAGAGAAGGCAATGGCACCCCACTCCGATACTCTTGCCTGGAAAATCCCATGGACGGAGGAGCCTGGTGGGCTGCCGTCCATGGGGTCGCTGGGAGTCGGACAAGACTGAGTGACTTCACTTTTGCTTTTCACTTTCATGCATTGGAGAAGGAAATGGCAACCCACTCCAGTGTTCTTGCCTGGAGAATCCCAGGGACGGGGGAGCCTGGTGGGCTGCCGTCTATGGGGTTGCACGGAGTCGGACACAACTGAAGCGACTTAGCAGCAGCCTACGGAAGACAGTCATCACAGAACTTTGTGAGGACATTGAGAGCCTGTCATTAACGCCTTTCTCAATGCCTCAGTGGAGGGAGTGACCTCTCAGAGGACGTAGTTGAGGGTGGGTATGCAAGCTGATGATTATATATCTGCTCCACCATTCCAATCTCTCTGAGTCTTTGGATTCCTTCTTCTACATTGTGCCAGGAAAAATCTAGCACAATTTTATCTTTATGGAGCATAGGCTATAGTTGGGTTCAAGTTTCTGGCAACTAAAAAAATCATTAGACACACTTCTAACTGTAAGAGCTTTAGTAACTGATATAATGACCCATATCAATACATTTGGTTTAATCCAGTGTAGAGTAACCATGGGAAACTCTCTGATTCTCTGTGACTTGAGCTGAGAGCTAATGATCTGAGGCTGGCATTTCTTATAGAAGCATCTTTGCTGCCATAACAGTCATCTGGTCCCCTTAGGGCCACAGAAGGCATTTCATCACAATCAACCACAGGTATTAAGCATGATGTCAGAACATATCATAGATACTCAAACCCTATTTCCCCTTGTTCAAAGCTAAGGGCATGCTCAAATCAACCTCAGAATCCCATTTTGAGAGGCTGTTTCCTAGGACTACTTCTTGTTCCATGAATCCTGCTAATAAAACAGAATCATACTATTCACCAGAGAGAATATAATGAGTTGGTTAAATGTTTAAGAACTGTAAAGCACACGTGTAACACTGAAGTAACACAGAGATAACTGCTGAAAACAGTTACAACCCCTGGAGCTGGAGTAAAAAGAGGATTAGGATTACCAGTTTGGGGTTACCAGAATTTAGACTTTTGGAGGAAGGGATCTGCAGAATTGGGACCCAGATCTTTGACAAGAGAGCATCATCCAGGTGCTGCTAGTACCACTGAAATGTCAGTTCTGCAAGTGTGTAAAAATGAGTCAGGGACTAGAAGCAACGGCCATTATTGGGGATGAAGAGCTGCTGCTGGGCGACATTGTCAGGAATAAGAAGACAGGAAGGAACAAGTCCCTTCTCTCTTCTTCCTGCCTTCCAATCTCCCTCTAGTGGTCAATTATCATTATAACTACCAGCTGGTAAAGATCACGTGGTCTTGCAGAATCCCAGCCCCAGCATCCCACAACAATGCACGGGATTGGAGCTGAGAAACCATAGCTGGATGGGCCAAAAAGTATGTGTCTGAATATACTGGCATATGCACACACACACACACACACACACACACACACACATGTGCACACATATACTAAGAGTTTGATACACTCTATTTAGCATTAAAAATAATTTTTTCTCATTACAATAGCAACACAAATTTATTTCCTTTAACTAGAAAATACAAATAAGCTCATAGATGGAAAAAAAAATCCATCTTACTGCTGAGAAGATAATCATTGTTAATACCTTGATTTAGATCCTTCCAGACCTCTTTCTCAATGTGGATATATATTTTTTCATGAAATCACATTGTACATAGTTTTCTAAACTGCTTTAAAATATTTTAATGTATCATAAAAAATTGCTCACATTAATACATACTTTATTTACAACAGTAGAATCCAAACTGTTCCTAGGAAGTGTCTTATGAGGTACTTCTAGGAGTCTGCACAGGAGGACTTTATGGGAGGGTGCTGAGTTCTCCCTTGCACCCTAAACCACTGCAATTCTTCTTTTATTGTTTTATACATTTGATTTCTATGTCAAGATTTTTGTGGGGAAAAATTCCCACTGCCAAAATAGTAGAAAACCACTGACTTGTGTGAATATATCACTTTTCATTTCCATGATTATAACAAAAAAGGATAACTTATCTAAATTTTTTTTCTGAAGTCCTAGAGGGACACAGAATTGATGCTTTTAAACTGTGGTGTTGGAGAAGACTCTTGAGAGTCCCTTGGACTGCAAGGAGATCCAACCAGTCCATTCTGAAGGAGATGCCCTGGGATTTCTTTGAGGGAATGATGCTGAAGCTGAAACTCCAGTACTTTGGCCACCTCATGTGAAGAGTTGACTCATTGGAAAAGACTCTGATGCTGGGAGGGATTGGGGGCAGGAGGAGAAGGGGACGACAGAGGATGAGATGGCTGGATGGCATCACTGACTCGATGGACGTGATGGACTCGTGGTGGACTCTGGGAGTTGGTGATGGACAGGGAGGCCTGGCATGCTGCAATTCATGGAGTCGCAAAGAGTCGGACACGACTGAGTGACTGAACTGAACGGAACTGAGAGGGACACAATGGGACACAACACATTTTACTCTTATCTGTTTGGCAATATCTTGAAATTATTTTAACCTGTATTTCTTGAATTGCTAATGAGATGAACAAGTTTCTATCTATTTCAATGTAGTTTTTGTCTGTGGCAGTCTTTTTTTGCAAACTCAAAATTTTAAAAGCATGGCCCCATATACTTACTTTCTCCCTAATATACAGAGCTCATGCCTCTCCCTAATATACAGAGCCCATCCCCCATTTAAAGGAAGCTCTGCTTTTATTTTTATTTTTTTTGCTGGGTTTAGATCCAACACTTGCTGAATCCAATTTACCAGAGACACTTTTATTACTTTTTTTGAAATTTTTAAAATATAAATTTATTTATTTTAATTGGAGGCTAATTACTTTACAATATTGTATTGGTTTTGCCATACATCAACATGAATCTACCACGGGTGTACACGTGTTCCCCATCCTGAACCCCCCTCCCACCTTCCTCCCCATACCATCCCTCTGGGTCATCCCAGTGCACCAGCCCTGAGCATCTTGTATCATGCATCTAACCTGGACTGGCAATTCGTTTCACATATGATATTATACATGTTTCAATGCCATTCTCCCAAATCATCCCACCCTCGCCCTCTCCCACAGAGTCCAAAAGACTTCCACACATCTGTGTCTCTTTTGCTGTCTCGCATACAGGGTTATCATTACCATCTTTCTAAATTCTATATATATGCCTTAGTATACTGTGTTGGTGTTTTTCTTTCTGGCTTACTTCACTCTGTATAATAGGCTCCAGTTTCATCCACCTCATTAGAACTGATTCAAATGTATTCTTTTTAATGGCTGAGTAATACTCCATTGTGTATATGTACCACAGCTTTCTTATCCATTCATCTGCTCATGGACATCTAGGTTGCTAAGGAAGCTCCAATTTTAAATATCCACTGCTCATCCAGAATCCATCTCCCTGCCCTCCACTCTTGGTAATGATTGCAAATTCTTCTTCACTGACACCATAGGAGCTCTCTTTCTGGGGCTCCCTCATCTTTCTGTTGCATGCTAAGTTGCTTCAGTCATGTCTGACTCTTTGTGACCCTATGGACTATAGCCCTTCAAGCTCTTCTGTCCATGGGGATTCTCCAGGCTAGAATACTGGAGTGGATTGCCATGCCCTCCTCCAGGGGAATCCTCCTGCCAAAACTCAAAAATACCATGTCTAAAGCTATCTTTATCTTCCTGGCTCAGAGAATCAAGATTCTGATCTTTAAGACAACCCCTCTACCTGAGCACTTGAGCCCACCCTTGCTTGTCTCCTCTGGGACCTAGTGTGGTGTCTGGCAAACAGCTGATGCTCAAAAACTGCTGAATGAATACTTAATGGATCTTCCTTCAGCAGTTCTCTCCCCTTCATCCCTTTAGTAGGTCCAGCTTCTCTCACTCTTTTGGCCCCATTTCCCTTAGCCAATTCAGGTGATGAAGTCATTTCCTGTCTGTGATGGTCAGTTTTATGTGTCAACTTGACTAGGCTACAGTACCCAGTTATTCAATCATGCTAGATTAGGTGCTGCTATGAAAATATTCTGTTTATGTGATTATCAGCTGCAATCAGTTGACTTTTTGTAAAGGAGATTATCCTGGGTAATCTGGATAAACTTGATCCCATCAGTTTAAAAGCCCTTGAGAACAGAACTGTTTCCCTGAGGACAAAAAAGAGAAGAAATTCCATCTGTAGACTGAAGCTTCAGCTCCTGCCTGAGTTTCTAGTCCGCCCTTAGTTATGGCCTGCCCTGTGGATTTTAGGGACTTTCCTGGCTCAGATGGTAAAAGCATCTGCCTACAATGGGGGAGACCCGGGTTTGATCCCTGGGTTGGGAAGATCCCCTGGAGAAGGAAATGGCACCCCACTCCAGTACTCTTGCCTGGAAAATCCCATGGACTGAGAAGTCTGGTAGGCTACAGTCCGTGGGGTCACAAAGAGTCGGACACGACTGAGTGACTTCACTTTCACTTTCACATGGATTTTAGATTTGACTATCCAATCCCTACAGCCAATTTCTTTCCTATTGCTTTTTTTTTTTTTGACTGGTGAGACCCTGACTGATATACTATCCTTAAAATTAGAACAAAACAATACACTGCTTATGTATTCTTACCTTGAGAACCCCATGAACAGTATGAAAAGGCAAAAAGATATGACACTGAAAGATGAACTCCCCAGTCAGTAGGTGCCCAATATGCTACTGGAGATCAGTGGAGAAATAACTCCAGAAAGAATGAAGAGACAGACCCAAAGCAAAAACAATGCCCAGTTGTTGATGTGACTGGTGATGGAAGTAAAGTCTGATGCTGTAAAGAACAATATTGTATAGTAACCTGGAATGTTAGGTCCATGTCAAGGTAAATTGGAACTGGTCAAATAGGAGATGGCAAGAGTGAACATCGATTTTAGGAATCAGTGAACTAAGACGTACTGGAATGGGCAAATTTAACTCAGATGACCATTATATCTAGCACTGTGGGCAAGAATCCCTTAGAAGAAAAGGAATAGCCCTTACAGTCAACAAAAGAGTCTGAAATACAGTTCTTGGGCGCAATCTCAAAAACAGCAAAATTATCTTGGCTCTTTTCCAAGGCAAACCATTCACTATCACAGTAATCCAAGCCCATGCCCCAACCAGTAATGCTGAAGAAGCTAAAGTTGAAAAGTTCTAGGAAAACATAGAAGACCTTCTAGAACTATCACCCAAAAAAGATGTCCTTTTCATCATAGCGGACTGGAATGCAAAAGTAGGAAGTTAAGAGATACCTGGACTAACAGGCAAATTTGGCCCTAGGAGTTAAAAATGAAGTAGGGAAAAGGCTAACAGAGTTTTGCACCGGTTAACGCACTGGTCGTAGTAAACACCCTCTTCCAACAACACAAGAGAAGACTCTACACAGATGATCAATACTGAAATCAGATTGATTATATTCTTTGCAGCCAAAGATGGAGAAGCTCTATACAGTCAGCAAAAATAAGACCAGGAGCTGACTGTGGCTCAGATCATGAACTCCTTATTGCCAAATTCAGACTTAAATTGAAGAAAGTGGGGAAAACCACTAGACCATTCAGGTATGACCTAAATCAAATCCCTTACAATTATACAGTAGAAGTGACAAGTAGATTCAAGGGATTAGATCTGATAGACAGAGTGCCTGAAGAACCATGGGTGGAGTTTCATGACATTGTACAGCAGGCAGGGATCAAGGCCATCCCCAAGAAAATGAAATGCAAAAAGGCAAAATGGTTGTCTGAGGAGGCCTTACAAATAACTGAAAAAAGAAGAGAAGTGAAAGGCAAAGGAGAAAAGGAAAGATATGCAGAGTTTGAATTTGAATGCAGAGTTTCAAAGAATAGCAAGGAGAGATAAGAAAGCCTTCCTCAGTGATCAATGCAAAGAAATAGAGGAAAACAATAGAATGGGAAAGACTAGAGATCTCTTCAAGGAAATTAGAGATACCAAGGGAACATTTCAGGCAAAGATAGGCTCGATAAAGGACAGAAATGGTATGGACCTAACAGAAGCAGAAGATATTAAGAAGAGGTGGCAAGAATACACAGAACTATCCAAAAAGTTCTTCATGACCCAGATAACCATGATGGTGTGACAACCCACCTAGAGCCAGACATCCTGGAATGCGAAGTCAAGTGGGCTTTAGGAAGCATCACTATGAACAAGGCGAATGGAGGTGATGGAATTCCAGTTGAGCTATTTCAAATCCTAAAAGATGATGCTGTCAAAGTGCTGCACTTAATATGCCAGCAAATATGGAAAACTCAGCAGTGGCCACAGGACTGGAAAAGGTCAGTTTTCATTCCAATACCCAAGAAAGGCAATGCCAAAGAATGTTCAAACTACCACACAATTGCATTCATCTCACACACTAGCAAAGTAATGCTCAAAATTCTTCAAGCCAGGCTTCAACAGTACGTGAACTGTGAACTTCCAGATGTTCAAGCTGGATTTAGAAAAGGCAGAGGAACCAGAAATCAAATTGCCAACATCCACTGGATCATCAAAAAAGCAAGAGAGTTCCAGAAAAGCATCTGTTTTTTTCCAGAAAAGCATACTTCTGTTTTATTGACTATGCCAAAGACTTTGTGTGGATCACAATAAACTGGAAAATTCTGAAAGAGATGGGAATACCATACCACCTGACCTGCCTCCTGAGAAATCTGTATGCAGGTCAAGAAGGAACAGTTAGAACTGGACATGGAAGAACAGACTGGTTCCAAATCGGGAAAGGAGTATGTCAAGGCTGTATATTGTCACCCTGATTATTTAACTTATATGCAGAGTACATCATGAGAAACACTGGGCTGGATGAAGCACAAGCTGGAATCAAGATTGCCAGGAAAAATATCAGTAACCTCAGATACACAGATGACACCACCCTTATAGCAGAAAGTGAAGAAGAACTAAAGAGCCTCTTGATGAAAGTGAAAAAGTTGGTTTAAAACTCAACATTCAGGAAACTAAGATTACAGCATCCAGTCCTATCACTTCATGGCAAATAGATGGGGAAACAATGGAAACAGTGAGAGACTTTATTTTTTGGAGGGGCTCCAAAATCACTGCAGACAGTGACTACAGCCATGAGATTAAAAGATGCTTACTCCTTGGAGGAAAAGCTGTGACCAACCGAGACAGCATATTAAAAAGCAGAGATGTTACTTTGTCAACAAAGGTCTGTCTAGTCAAAGCTATGGTTTTTCCAATAGTCATGTATGGATGTAAGAGTTGGAGTATAAAGAAAGCTGAGCGCTAAAGAATTGATGCTTTTGACCTGTGGTGTTGGAGAAGACTCTTGAGAGTACCTTGGACTGCAAGGAGATCCAGCTATTCAATCCTAAAGGAAATGAACCCTGAATAAAGGAAGTGAACCCTGAATATTCACTGGAAGGACTGTTGCTGAAACTGAAGCTCCAATACTTTGGGCACCTGATGCGAAGAACTGACTCATTTGAAAATTTGAAGGTGGGAGAAAGGGACGACAGAGGATGAGATGGTTCGATGGCATCACCGACTCAATGGACATGAGTGTGAGCAAGCTTCAGGAGTTGGTGAAGGACAGGGAAGCCTGGCATGCTGCAGTCCATGGGGTCACAAAGCGTCAGACATAACTGAGCGACTGAACTGAATTGAGTACACTGCTTGATCCTGCATCTCTCTTTTATTGCATAGACTCTGTCTTCCCTTCTAAGCTTCTAAAAACATTATCCTATATTCATCATCTCTACTCCCTCCCTTATAAATTACCCTTTGAGCTAAAGTCCCATTTATTTAACGGGTGAATTGGACATACCCTGTGGGCAGTCCAATGGGCAATCTCAAACTCAGTTATCTCATGATTCCTGCCACCTACCTAAAATGGTTCTTTTGGGTGCCACATCTCAAACTCAAGCAGTTTGGAAGTCATACTAGATGTTTAAATACCTAAATACTAGATATCTAAATAAGTCATCTGTCCATCTTCAGTCCCAGTGTTTGAATTCAGGCCTTAATCATGTCTTGCTTCAGCTTTTGTAATAGATCACATTATTATGTCCCTTCCTCTAGTCTCATTTTCAAATCCATTTTCCCAAGTGTGGCTCTTCTGATGCAAAGTGACCAAAATTGCCAAGCCTAAGATTTAGTAGCTCCTTTGCACTTTCCACAAGGGATCCCTAATGCAGACGACCTTCACAAGGACCTTTTAAAAAGCATAGATTAGAATCTTACTCAGACCTAATGAATAAAGACTACCCAGGTTATCACAATCAGCCAGGTTTGGGAATCACCTGCCTCCAGGGTAAATGCAAATTCTGTCTGTGATCTGACACCCCTACTCCTAGCTTCATCCCTCAGGATGCATCATGTTCCAGCAATACTGATTCAGCGAGGACTAATGGTTCTTCCAACCCATGTTGTTACCATCTCTCTATCAAGAATGTCTTCTCTTATCTGCTTGGGAAAGTTCTACTTGTCCTTCAAAACTCTACTCAAGCATCATCTAGTGTCTTAGTAAATATCAACAAACTAGTAAAATTGTTTATGCTAAGTATGCACAGTTCTCTGTATATAAATTTTCACCTCAATAAAGCTGTTAAGAACTTACTGAGGTCCTACTAAATACCACACTCTGACCTAAGGATTGTGATAAGCTACAATGGTAGAACTACCTTCAGTAAGCTCATATGTTATTGGAGGAGACATACAAATATAAAATATAATGCAGTGAGGTAAATTCTGTGAGTCTGTAATAGGCTAAATAATGCCCCAAACAAGATATCCTCATCCTAAGCCCCCAGATCCATGAATACATTTGTTTATGTTGCAAAATATTGTAGATATTAAGTTAAAGATTATGCGATGAAGAGAATATCCTGGGTTATTTTGGTGGGCTCAATGTGATCACTAGAGTCCTTTTAAGATGAAGGCAGGTGGAAGGGTGAAAGGAGATTGGAAGATGCTATGCTACCAATTTTGAAAATGGAGGATGGAGACATGAGTCAAGGAATGCATGTGGCCTCTAGAAGGTGAAAAAAGAAAATGAGCTCTCCAGTAGAGACTCCAGAAGGATCCAGCCCCGCCAACTTTAGTCCAGTGAGATCCATTTTGGACTTCTGGTCTCCAGAAATGTAACTGTGTTGTTTTAAGTGATCATATTTGTAGTCATTTGTTACAGCAGCAATAGGAGGCTAATACAGAGGCCAACACACAGCATATGTACATAAAGGAGTCCATAAAGAGAGTCTCTACATCAAGTTATGGAGTAAGAATGGGATGTTCAGAAGAATTACCCAGAGGTAATGACATAAGATCTTAGGGAGATTGTGTTTCAAGGAAATGATACAGAGTAGTAAGTACAGAGAGCATGTAAAGGATTTCAATTTGGCAAGGCTATTTAAACAGTAAAAATGATATTAATTTTTCTAAGAGTAAATACTGTTTGCATGCCAGGCACTCTTCTAAAGCACTTTTTAACTGTGAGCACTTTACAAGTTTGTATTTATCTTCATTTTATCTCTAGGAATACTAAGATTTGGAGGGGTTAGTTTAACTATCCTGAGATCATAGAGCTAGCAAAGGGCAGATCTAAAATCATAAACTTGTTGGTCTGTCTTCACAACCCATTAGCTGCCTCTCTAATGTGGTGGGGTCCTTAAGTAAGGCGGCAACAGGGTGAAGTGAAGTGAAAGTCACTCAGTACTGTCCAACTCTTTGTGACCCCAAGGTCTATACAATCCATGGAATTTTCCAGGCCAGAATACTGGAGTAGGTAGCCCTTCCCTTCTCCAAGGGATCTTCCCAACCCAGGGATCAAACCCAGGTCTCCTGCATTGCAGGTGGATTCTTTACAGCTGAGCCACAAGGGAAGCCCAAGAATATTGGAGTGGGTAACCTATCCTTTCTCCAGGAGATTTTCCCAACCTAGGGGTTGAACTGGGGTCTCCTGCATTGCAGGTGGAAACTTTACCAACTGAGCTTTCAGGCAACAGCATAGCTGAAGTAGATCAAGTATTAGAAAGATACTGAGGTGAGGATCAGCAGAGCTTGGAATATCTTGTTTTGGACATTGACAGAAGATTGGGTTGATGGAGAGTCAAGCAGCCTCCAATTTTCTGTGATCGTGGTTTTGTTACTGAAACGCAAATTCATGTGTCTAATGCACAGTGAGGCCAAACAATACCAAACGTTGGAGTTTGGAGTAGAGAAAGGTTTAGTTTTATTGCAGGGCCATGCAAGGAGATGGTGGTTCATGCCATAAAATCCCAAACTCCCCAAAAGCTTTAAGCAAAACTGTTTTGTAGAAAAGGAGAGGGAGGGGCATGGTTGGTTTCAAACTTCTTGGTGTCAGATCTTTTATTCTGGAGGTCAGTCACAGTCAGGTAAGGAGTCTCCTGTAAACCTCCACCAAACAAACGTTACTCTCTGTTATGACAATAAAAGGCAAAGTCTCAAGACTCAACCTTCACCTTCTGAGGTCCAGACCCTGGCTAAGAGGAGGGGGTTCCTGCACCTGCTGGCTACCCTACCCAGGAGCGTTTGTCCACCACCCAGTCTGGGTCCTCCCACCAGTGCTGAAGAGGTAGCTCTCAGCTAGCAGCTCCCTCAGGGCCAGGTCCCCAGATCCTGAACAGCAGTCATCACTGAGGAAGCCAGGAGCCCAGGATACAACTGGCCCTCAGACTCTTCAGGCCACCCAAACATCAGTTAGGGGGCCCAAATCCTGCAGAATGTAGCCCATGCAGATGGCTGCTGCTATTATATCTCAGAGAAGAAGACAGGGCAGAGGTTCACCACCACTCTGAGGCCTGGGCCCTGCCACTGGGCATAGTGAGGGCTCTGGAGCCTGGGGGACACAACCCCTAGACTGTTCCCTGCCTGCCCCTCCCCCAGTTCATCCACTGGCCCAAAGCAGGGTGAGCTGGACCAGCCCCATGGAAGAACAGTATCCGCCTCTTACCTCACTTTCTACCTGAGGACCACACTCCACTGACCCTTGGCTAAATCCCTTCACTAAGGGTCACTCATTGACGGTTATTTGTTGGGGGAGCTCACTGCAACAACAACCAAAGGCCTAGCAAGATCACTAATGGTCACTCATTGATAGTTATTTGTGGGAGGGGCCCACTATGGCACTAACCAATGACTGAGCAGGACCACTGCAGAGTGTAATGGCACACAGCAACCCCATGTGCTAAGGGCTCCACTCCATTATAGTTTTGTTGCTGCTTCCTTGACTAATGTCAGTTACAAGGTGGCTCTAGTGGTAAACAATCTGCCTACTCAGGCAGGAGACCCAAGAGATGTGGGTTCCATCACTGGGTTGGGAAGATCCCCTGGAGAAGGAAATGGCAACCCACTCCAGTATTCTTACCTGGAAAATTCCATGGAGAGGGGCCTGGCTGGTTGCAGTCCATGGGGACACAAAGAGAGGGACACGAGTGAGTGACTAAACACACACACACACACACCCACCCCATGCTTGACTAACTCTAAGTTTTCGGTGTTGCAAACGTACATTTTGCATAAGGCTCTTTATTCCATTACTTCCTTTTCTCCTAATGGCTGAGGTGCAGATGGGGGTGGATGCAACTCAACTACAGGTCTTACTTTTCACGTCTGTAAAAGGCCCTGAAGTATTTCCCAAACTATTGCGCCTCAGAGTCCCATGGGGAAGCATAAACACAAGGACAAAGCCTCAACCCATTCCGGGATTCTGTTTGTGTAGTACCGGAATGCCCCCAAAATCTTCCAGGTGATTCTGATACACTACCATGTGGATGTGAGAATTGGACTGTGAAGAAAGCTGAGCGCTGAAGAATTGATGCTTTTGAACTGTGGTGTTGGAGAAGACTCTTGAGAGTCCCTTGGACTGCAAGGAGATCCAACCAGTCCATCCTAAAGGAGATCAGTCCTGGGTGTTCATTGGAGGGACTGATCCTGAAGCTGAAACTCCAATACTTCGGCCACCTCATGCGAAGAGTTGACTCATTGGAAAAAAACCCCTGATGCTGGGAGGGATTGGGGGCAGGAGGAGAAGGGGACGGCAGAGGATGAGATGGCTGGATGGCATCACCGACTCTATGGACGAGTTTGAGTGAACTCTGGGAGTTGGTGGACAGGGAGGCCTGGCGCGCTGCGATTCATGGGGTCGCAAAGAGTCGGACACGACTGAGCGACTGAACTGAACTGAACTGAACTGAACCACGTGTTTCAGGTTCACCATACTTAGTCCACGGCTCCATGAAAGACTCCGCCCAGGGCCCCAGCCCCGCCCCCGCCCCATCCTTTGCTCTCTACCTCCCCGTGACGTCGGCTCATCTCCCCTCCTTCGGTCCCTCCATTTGGTCTGGCCTAGCTCCGCCCCTTCCACTCCCTCTCCTGCCTCCTAAGATGGCTACGCTGTTGCCGGGCCCGGAGCCGTGGAACCGGGTGAGGATCCCTAAGGCAGGGAGCCGCAGCGCAGTGACCGTACAGAACCCGGACACGGCGCTAGGTGAGTGAGGCGCCGCGCTAGGGGCGCAGGCTTTTCCGGAGGAGGCGTGGAGCCGGCGCACGTGCGCGCTGGGCGGGACTTCCGGAGCCCGCGGGACACTGGGAAGGGCCGAAGGGTCAGGGGCTGGGGAATTTGCCAATGAGTCTCATGGGGGCCCCTGGCTTTACAGTTCTTCGCTGCATCCACCGTGTCTATCGCAGGGCCTGGCAGGGGCACCGAAGGCTCGCGACCCAGCACCGCACCGAAATGGGGGAGGGGGCGGACACAACTGGTGTCAGGGAAAAGTGCTGCCTGGGAACCCTGCGTTTCACTCAGCCACCAAGAGGCGTGGTTAGCCCTCCGTCTCTGCCGCGCTCTGCCCCTGAAGGGCTGTGGGTCGTCACTCAAGCGCTCTGCAATTAAGCCGCAATTTTCCTGGGTCCCTCGTTCCTTATCTGTAAAATGGGGTTAGTTTTCCCTACCTATCACGAAGTTTTTGGGAGGATCTAAATGATTTCATTTAGGAGAGCGTGCTCTATCAATGTTTGAATGGCATTGCGATTATTAGGTAGGTGGCGCTAGTGGGAAAGAACCCACCTTTCTTTAGGTGGAAGTAAGAGGCACAGGTTTGATCCCTGGGTCCGGAAGATCCCCTGGAGGAGGGCATAGCAACCCACTCCAGTATTCTTGCTTGGAAAATCCCATGGACAGAGGAGCCTGGCAGGCCGCAGTCCATAGGGTCGCACGACTGAACTGACTTAGCACGCACACAGGTCAGTAAGAACTGGGTTGAGGGATTGAATCCTGGCTTTTCCCTCTGCTGGAGCTGGGGTGAGCAGTGGGGAATGTCTAAAGTTTCTGGGCCTCACTTATTTTCATTTGGGAATAACAATAGTACTTTATTCATAGAGCAGTTCTGCTGAAAGAGTATTATAGAGTAACAGTATAAAGTATTATTAATATAAAGTGAGTATTATAGATTAACAATATAAAGTATTATTAATATAAAGTAAAATGAGTATTTGGAACAGTGCCTGATATAGTAAATAATGATCAGTTCAGTCCAGTCCAGTCGTTGAGTTGTGTCCTACTCTTTGCGACCCCATGGAATGCAGTAAGCCAGGCTTCCCTGTCCATCACCAATTTCCGGAGCTTACTCAAACTCATGTCCATTGAGTCGGTGATGCCATCCAACCATCTCATCCTCTGTCCTCCCCTTCTCCTCCTGCCTTCAATCATTCCCAGCATTAGGGTGTTTTCAAATGAGTCAGTTCTTCGCATCAGATGACCAAAGTATTGGAGTTTCAGCTTCAGCATCAGTCCTTCCAATGAATATTCAGGATTCATTTCCTTTAGGATGGACTGGTTGGATCTCCTTGCAGATGATAGCTGTTATTAAGTATTTATAACTTATCATCACATTCCCCTCTCCAACCATCCATCCTGCCCCATTTACAGGTTAACGTTACCCCTTCCTCTGTTCAGAAATACTTTTAACAGGATTCCTGTTAGGCATGGAAATTCACCAAGTCTCTCCCCCCCTCAAGGCAGCTCATTTCTGGCCTCAAATAGTTGGGATAGAAAGAAAGTTCTCTGTGTTGTGTAAAGTTTGCCTTTGTGTTACTGCCACTTAGGATGCTACTGCTACCCTTAAGAGGCATAGAGAACGCTATTAACTCTTACATTCACAGCTTTTCAGACTAGGGGGCTGTTATCTTGTTTGGCCAAATAAGCACCCTGTGTTTAGTCAGATATAATTTCCAGTTGTCATAGTGATTTCTCTTTTCTAAATATATTCTTAAAGTGGTATTAGAGAAGTACACAAAAGTGTCCCACCTTCAACATACTTAAAGTGGTTCAGTTCAGTTCAGTCACTCAGTTGTGTTTGACTCTTTGTGACCCCATGAACCGCAGCATGCCAGGCCTCCCTGCCCATCACAACTCCTGGAGTTTACCCAAACTCATGTCCATGGAATCGGTGATGCCATCTAAACATCTCATCCTCTGTTGTCCCCTTCTCCTCCTGTCTTCAGTCTTTCCCAACATCAGGGTCTTTTCAAATGAATCAGCTCTTCCCATCAGGTGGCCAAAATATTGGCGTTTCAGCTTCAACACCAGTCCTTCCAATGAACACCCAGGACTGATCTTCAGAATGGACTGGTTGGATCTCCTTGTAGTCCAAGGGACTCTCAAGAGTCTTCTTCAACACCACAGTTCAAAAGCATCAATTCTTCAGCGCTTAGCTTTCTTTATAGTCCAACTCTCACATCCATACATGACTACTGGAAAAACCACAGCCTTGACTAGACAGACCTTTGTTGACAAAGCAATGTCTCTGCTTTTTATTATGCCATCTAGGTTGGTCATAACTTTCCTTCCAAGGAGTAGGCGCCTTTTAATTTCATGGCTGCAATCACCATCTTTGGTGATTTTGGAGCCCAGAAAAATAAAGTCAGCCACCGTTTCCACATCTATTTGCCATGAAGTGATGGGACTGGATGCCATGATCTTCGTTTTCTGAATGTTGAGGTTTAAGCCAACTTTTTCACTCTCCTCTTTCACTTTCATCAAGAGGCTCTTTAGTTCTTCACTTTCTGCCATAAGGGTGGTGTCATCTGAATATCTGAGGTTATTGATATTTCTCCTGGAAATCTTGATTCCAGCTTGTTCTTCCTCCAGCCCAGTGTTTCTCATGATGTACTCTGCATATAAGTTAAATAAGCAGGGTGACAGTATACAGCCTTGACGTACTCCTTTTCCTATTTGGAACCAATGTGTTGTTCCATGTCCAGTTCAAACTGTTGCTTCCTGACCTGCATATAGGTTTCTCAAGAGGCAGGTCAGGTGGTCTGGTATTCCCATCTCTTTCAGAATTTTCCACAGTTTATTGTGATCCACACAGTCAAAGGCTTTGGCATAGTCAATAAAGCATAAATAGATGTTTTTCTAGAACTCTCTTGCTTTTTCAGTGATCCAGTGAATGTTGGCATTTGATCTCTGGTTTCTCTGTCTTTTCTAAAACCAGCTTGAACATCTGGAAGTTCACGGTTCACGTATTGCTGAAGCCTGGCTTGGAGAATTTTGAACATTACTTTACTAGCATGTGAGATGAGTGCAATTGTGTGGTAGTTTGAGCATTCTTTGGTATTGCCTTTCTTTGGGATTAGAATGAAAACTGACCTTTTCCAGTCCTGTGGCCACTGCTGAGTTTTCCAAATTTGCAGGCATATTGAGTGCAAGACTTTCACAGCATCATCTTGTAGGATTTGAACTAGCTCAACTGGAATTCCATCACCTCCACTAGCTTTGTTTGTAGTGATACTTCCTAAGGCCCTCTTGACTTCACATTCCAGGATGTCTGGCTCTAGGTCAGTGATCACACCATCGTGATTATCTGGGTCATGAAGATCTTTTTTGTACAGTTCTTCTGTGTATTCTTGCCACCTCTTCTTAATATCTTCTGCTTCTGTTAGGTCCATACCATTTCTGTCCTTTATTGAGCTCATCTTTGCATGAAATGTTCCCTTGGTATCTCGAATTTTCTTGAAGAGATCTCTAGTCTTTCCTGTTTATTGTTTTCCTCTATTTCTTTGCCCTGATCACTGAGGAAGGCTTTTTTATCTCTCCTTGCTATCCTTTGGAACTCTGCATTCAAATAGGTATATCTTTCCTTTTCTCCTTTACTTTTAGCTTTTCTTTTCACAGCTGTTTGTAAGGCCTCCTCAGACAGCCATTTCGCTTTTTTGCATTTCTTTTCCATGGGGATGGTCTTGATCCTTGTCTCCTGTACAATGTCACGAACCTCCGTCCATAGTTCATCAGGCACTCTATGAGATCTAGTCCCTTAAATCTATTTCTCACTTCCACTGTATAATCAATCATAAGGGATTTGATTTAGGTCATACCTGAATGGTCTAGTGGTTTCCCCCACTTTCTTAAAGTGTTTGGTGTACCCTAAATGACTGCAAAGTATTCATATGAAAGATTCTTAAAATCACAATAAAATGTGATATGATATACATATATATATATACATGTTTAATAGATGTTTTCTTAATGATTTCATGGACTTGATATCATCTGTCACCATTTTCCTTCCTTCCTATGTCATTTCTTACATACTTAGAAACGTTTAATTATGTTCTTACAGGTGAAGCTGATTGTGGTGGTATTGATTTCTTTAAAACAGATAAGGAAAGTTGCTTCTTTCAGTGTATTTTTTGTATAATATACTTAATGTAGAAATGCATGTTAAGTCTTATTACTAAATATCTCTGCATTAGACCTTTGCATTGCAGCTATAATTAAAGAATGCTGTCGCATTACATTGTCACTGAAGAGCCGAACCTTAGATGCAGAGACAGATGTATTATGTGCAATCCTTTACAGCAATCACAACAGAATGGGCCGCCATAAGCCCCATTTGGCCCTCAGACAGGTAAGGAGAGAGCCCTGTATTTAAGATAAAACATTTTTACTTGGTGAAGATGGAGATCACACTGCCACTTAACTTTTGTTATTTATGGAAATTGAAGTAAATTACTTGTGATTTACTTGGGCTTTCCTGATAGCTCAGTTGGTAAAGAATCCACCTACAATGAAGGAGACCTTGGTTTGATTCTTGGGTTGGGAATATCTGCTGGAGAAGGGATAGGCTACCCGCTCCAGTATTCTTGGACTTCCCTTGTGGCTCAGCTAGTAAAGTATCTGCCTGCAATGTGGGGAGACCTGGGTTCGATCCCTGGGTTGGGAAGATCCCCTGGAGAAAAGAAAGGCTACCCACTCCAGTATTCTCGCCTGGAGAATTCCGTGGACTGTCCATGGGGTGGCAAAGAATTGGACACAACTGAGTGACTTTCACTTCACTTTCACTTGTGATTTTTAAGTGTTAAGCCCACAATCACATGTGAACTTTCATTTTTTTTTCCCTGAAAGCATTTCAAAAAACAGTCTGTATTAGAAAAGAACTATGTTTGATTCTTTCCCAGTCTTGTTTCTAGTAGGTAGATAATTATGAAAAATTTTCATTATATACAATCTATAACAAATTACCACGCCTTTGTCTACTTTAAAGATGGAGTGATTTGATCAAAACAAAGTGTTGGATCAAGAAACAATTTTCCTGAGCATAATCAAAATCCCCAAATCATAAAAAGAACAAAGTTGCAATTTATTTATTGTGGTGGTAAATAATCTAATTGGGAATATATTAAATGAGTATATAACAAGTTGTGTGAAGTGTTTTGTGTATCTTTTGAAGTTTAAGACAAAATTGGGTCCTTCTAGCTCAGGGATTACATACACAGAATAGAACCTTCTAAGTTAAGTTCCATATATGCTCATTTATTTGCTCATTTATTTTATTAATTCTCCAAGTATTTTTGAAACTTTCTATGTGCCAGGCACTGTGCTTTGTGCTAGGTGTATGGCATAATCTCCAACCTTAAACAGATTCATTTTCTTTGGTAAGTTTTTCACACACATTACTTAAAGCAAAAAAGATGATTTCTTCACCAAAGAAAGATTTGCGATTATGGTTTTTCCTAAGTTTTCTTCTCTGGAGCAGGTTTTATCTCCTTCTGAGTCTTTAACTCCAAAACCAAACTTGTTATCTCAGATTGAATATACATATTTCTCCTCCGGGCTTCCAGGTTGTCAATAAGTATAGTCAGAAAAATTTGGTGTTCTGTTTTCTCTGCTCTCCCATCCGGTTAACTGATCAATTAACACCTTCTCTGCATCTAGTCCCTTTTAGTTCTGGCTAAACTAAATTTTGAAACCTTGTCAATTTTTTGTTGTGTTGTAATTCTGACTGATCTTTCCTTCTTCAGTCTTTCCTCTACTGTGGCATGTTCACGTGTACCAAATCCTGGTTAATCATCCTAAAACACAGCTTAATTTTTAATGGTTCTCCATTGTCCCCTGAATAAAGAGCAGACCTCCTAGCTTAACTTAGCAGATCCTTCCTGATCTGGCCTCTTCAGTTTTCTTAGCTCAGGCTTCTCTGTGGTCTTCATCATCATATATGTTGTATTACAAGCAGCCTGAACTCTTTGTGAGTCTTCCTACTCACCACATTGGTTCCCTCCTCTGAGCCTTTGCTTACTGGTTCTGTATGTTTACAATGCCCAAGCTCTCCATCACTTGATCCTCATGTCTGCAGCACTTACGGACAGTAAAATTTAGTACTTAACAATTTACTATCTTGTTTTAATAGTTTCACTATTAGAAATCATGTTACTTCAGAAAAGTTTATTAATACAATCTTGAGAATAATCTTACATTTACTTTGGTCCTCTTTATAGCATCAAGCACATCCTGGCATATAGTAAGAAAGAAAGAAAGAGAGTGAAGTTGCTCAGTTGTGTCAAACTCTTTGCGACCCCATGGACTATAGCCCGCCAGGCTCCTCCATCTATGGGATTCTCCAGGCAAGAGTACTGGAGTGGGTTGCCATTTGCTTCTCCAGGGGATCTTCCCGACCCAGGGATCGAACCTGGGTCTCCTGCATTGTAGGCAGACGTTTTACCATCTGAGCCACCAGGGAAATCCAGTCACTGGTCATAACCTGATCTGAGAAATTTATTTGGCTGCATAAATTTCAAATTTTTAACCAGAAGCAACTGCTTTGGGCTACCGGTTTCTTTACCCTAAAATATGGCATTCTGTGTATTTCTATACTTTGTATTCAGTGTATTACTATACTTTGAAATTTTGAATTTGTTTTCATGTTCACATCAGTGGCTTTGCCTCTGTTACACATAAATATGTGAATTTGAGCTGGTCTTCCCCTTTCAGGTTGAACAGTGTTTAAAACGTTTGAAAAACATGAATTTGGAAGGTTCAATTCAAGATCTCTCAGAGTCATTTTCTTCTAAGTAAGTAGTCTAGTTGCTTTGTAATGGGCTTTGTGGTGGGCTGGAAACCCAGTGTCTTACTGTAACCTCTCTTTAGACTTCCTTCATTATTGTTTGAATATAACCAATTATACCTTAGCTGTACAAATTTTATTTTAATAAAGGGCCCCTGGTATTTGTGGTAAGCTCCCTCTGTTGGCTTGTGGGAAGGAATAGTGTGACACTGAAACCTGGGTGATGATAAACTATTTGAAACATAAGTGTCAGTTAATTTCAGTGAGTCATTATTAAACATAACTACCTCAATTGAGCTTAAAGCAATTCTGTACTTATTATGTAAGTGTTTTATATTTAAGAATGAAAGTAACATATTTTTCTATTTTTGTCAAGTGAAAATCAGCCTATAAACACCAAAGCATGTGTCATCCCCAGCCAACCGGTGGTGGAACTGGTGTTGATGAAGATTCTGGGGGCCTGCAAGCTGCTGCTTCGCCTGTTGGACTGTTGCTGCAAGACATTTCTGTATCCTTGAATCATCTAAAACACGTTTTTCTGAACTTCAGTTGTTTGGATGTATTTAATGGGCTTCTCAGGTGGCTCAGTGGTAAGGAATCCACTTGCTAATGAAGGAGCCACAGGAGATGCAGGTTTGATCCCTAGGTCAGGAAGACCCCCTGGAGGAGGAAGTGGCAACCCACTCCAGTATTCTTGCCTGGGAAATCCCATGGACAAAGGAGCCTGTTGGGTTACAGTCCACGGGGTTGCAGAGTCAGACAGGACTGAGCAGGCATGCAGGGATGAATTTAATAGTATTTCTGTTTGAAAGCTAGGGAGTATGTAATTTTTCATATTTTCAAAGTAGGAGTTATAATTTATGCAAATTCTTAAAATTTTGCTCTTTGGTCTTCTCTTCCTGAGAAGTGCCTGAAATAGCCATTGCCAGGGATTTCTACCTTTATTTAAAATGTATTATCCTAAAGGCATTGACAGTTAGAAATTCTTAATCTTAAAAGCTAATCCTTAGAAACCAAATTTATTAATGAAACCTCTAGCAGAGTATATATTACTTTTTTTTAAAGCTTCAATGACTTAAATAGAACATATTTTAAGGCTTGAACACCTTCAAGAAAATTCTGCATTCTGTGTGTGTGTTTTTTTCCATAAATGTAACTCAACAAAACATAAATTCCTTTGATTCTGTTTTCCAACTTTAACTTGATTCTTCAGCTTGACTGTGAAACATCTAGGTTTGCAAGAATTCATTATTTTGAACCTTGTGATGGTTGGGCTCGTGAGCAGGTTATGGTATGTATGTACGTACCTTTGAAATCCTTCATTTCTTTCTCATTTCTCTAACTCAGACTAGGTTTCTTATTAGTAGTCTTCATATTTGCTTTTCCATGGGATGTTGAAAGTGCAGAAATTCTGTTTTTTCATTTGATCAGAGTTTATTTGGGATGGATTGGGAAGCTAAGTGTTGATAGTTATGTCAAAAGACTAGGCTTTGAATCTGAATCCATGAGATCACTTCCACATTAAACTAAGCAAAAGAATTCCTAGGATTAGCAGCTGGAATTAAAAAAAAAAAAAAGGTTCCTCTAATCATTCAGCTGAGCCATTTAAAATGAAGGTGTTCCTGGGCAGTCTGTATCATTCATTAGTTTCTGCCACTAGATTTCTAATACTTAATGGCAATGACCTTCCTTATGTTTTCTAAATTCCTTTCTTCCACATGAACCACCACTGCTTTTTGAGCCATAGCTACTGACGTAAAGAACACTGGTAATACGAGTTGCAAACCAAAGAGAATTTCCCTTGCATCTCACAATATATATTATGGAGCTTATCTGATGGATAATCAGATTCAAAATCTGCCCATTTGTGATTAGCTATAATTTGAATGGAAACAAAAAAAGAAAAAAATTCTTTCTAATCCTTCATTTTCTATCTTAATCTGGATATCTCAAGTACTATTTTCAGTCATCCTGTTTTTTATTCTGCTTGTTTTTAGAGCTAACAATGTTAGAACTACTTATCATATGTTAGTATGGTTATCATGTTAGTAATGTTAGAATTACTAATCAATGTCAAACCGTATTATTCTTCCCTACAAGGAAAATAGCTTTGATTTTTTAATTTTAATAATACATGCTTATTTGAAGAAACCTTTAAAAATAGAAAAAATTCAAAGAACCTGAAATTTGCCTAAAATCTTATCCTCTAGATAAAACCACATTTAAGATTTTGGTGCACATCCTTTGAAATATCTCTCCATGTAGTACTGTATTTGGTTTTATATAACATTTTGTCCCTGGATTTTTCTGTATAAGCTGGACTAAATCTAGCTCTTTGCAAGTATCCACTGTAGCATTTTTTTTTTTTTTAATCTATAGTGGCAGACTGATAGGTGTTATTTTCAGCTTTGAATCTGTTAGTTATTATGTAATCTGCAAATTACAATTACTGGCTAATTCATGAGCTCCTACTTCTTTCCCTAGGGTTCTGTATAAAGACGTTTTAAAAAAGCTGGTTTCCTTATATGAACCATTGTTTGGATTACTTCAAGAGGTCTCCAGGATTCAACCATTGCCTTATTTCAAAGGTTTTACCTTTCCGTCTGATATTGTTGAATTTTTAGGAGAGCCCTATTTTGAAGTCTTTAAGAAAAAAATGCCTACAGCTTTTGTAGCTAAAGGAGTAACTAAACTGCTAAATAAACTATTTTTAACAAAAGAGCAATCACAGAGGTCAGGTGAAGAAACTTTACTTAGAATTTCTGAAAAAGCTAAACAAATGAAGATCAATATACAGAATAACATGGATCTTGGACAACCAGTAAAGAGTAAGAAAATCTTAAAAGGTAATTTGCTTTGATATGGCTCATACTCTTAAACTCTCTTAATTTTAACTCACATTATCTTTAGAGAAGTATGGTATTAATAATGTGTGTTTTCTAAGCTTGAGCATGTTAAGTTATTTCTTTCTGTTGTAGCTTCATAGTTCTTTGCTTGCTCAACTCCCTTTGTTGTCATGTACTTAAGAATTTGTTGATTTGAAAATAGTATGCCTAGTTTTTTTATCTGTGATCTATCTCCACAGAAAAGTCATCAGAATTTGATGTGAGAGCTTTCTGCAAACAGCTGAAACAAAAAGCTATTCAGGTTTGTCTGGCTTATTTTAATATAGCTTATGATTTCTGCTAAGTGTAGATGCCACTTACCAAGGACAGAGGCTGAATCTTACTTCTGGTTTTATCCCCGGCTCTAGGCATAGTGCCATCTTAGTTCTCAGTCTGCTTCTGAATGAGTAGAGGCATTTCCAAGGGATCTGAGTGCATCTAGTTAATTCAGTTAATAGAATGCCTTCAGAAACATTTTACTAAGGGTTTTGCTAGAATTTTAAAATGATCCTAGGATCCACCATAGGAGTGGATTATACTGCAGCTTAAGAATATGGGCTTCGAAGTCAGACAGATGGTTTGAGTCCTGGCTTTGGTTTGTAGTAATTTGTGACCTTATGTAAGTTTCTTGACCTGTCCATAGCTCCATTTTCTAGAAACAGTATGCACTTCATAGGGCTGTGCCAGTTTTAGTACATGTGAAGTATTGAGCATAGTCTCAAGTGTGGTAAGCACTTACTTGGTGTTAGATGGTAGGTACTTCCATCGTCACTATCATCATCTTTTATCATGAGGCTTCTGTTTCTTTCTATCAGCATTAGAGCTGTCAGTGTTGACCTCTCCTCAGCCAATGTCTGTAAACTCTTGTGTGTTCTGGATCTGACACGGATAAGAAGTTCTTTTACTCTCTCTCTTTTCAAAGTTGTTTTCTTCATGGGCTATTTCTTCCATTCTATTCAAAAATTCTTTTCTAACAAGTCAGTACTTTCTTGAAGGTTTACAAGGATTCCAGCTTGCATTTATATTTTGTCCAGTTTACATGTTCTGGAGGAAGATGTCGTCATCACCATAATACTTATACTGCATTTACTCTTTGCCAGGCATTGTTCAGAACTCTTTATATGTGTAAACTCTTATAATCCTTGCAAAAGTCCTGTGAGGTAGGTGCTGTTCTTTCCATGTTTCAGATGAGAAAATTAAGGCAAAGAAAGGACAAGAAATTTGTCCAGGCCAGATAGCAAATATGGGGCAGAACTGGGATTTGAACCAGGCAGTTTGGTTTCAGTCTTTGTCATTTAATATTATTTGTTGTTGTTCAGTCGCTAAGTTGTGTCTGACTCTCTGCAACTCTATGGGCTGCAGCACACCAGGCCTCCCCGTCCTTAACTATCTCCTGGAGTTTATCATTACACCAGTCTCCAAATAGTTTTATTACCTCTCTCAATAACTATAGCTCTCTGTGGCTCCTGAAACTTTCTGCAGTCCATCACTTGTTCCTATGTGAGCTGGTTCCAGCATCCCTCTTATTTATGACCAATCACTATTTTATTTTTAGCATTTAGCACCAATATGCTTAGGGTGTTTTTAGGTCAAACTTTTATGGATCACCAACACAAAGATTGATAGGTCTCTACCTTCTACTACTATTACTTGTTCTTCTCGAGAATGAGAAATTTGCAAGAAACTAAGTTTTGAACAGAAGATGGAAGCAGACCTAGTAGGTGGCATATTTCAGTAAACAGTAGTAGTTGATAAAATGCAAACTTGACTTCATACAGAAAAATGAAGTTGAAGAGACAGAGGTGCCACATCAAAAGATGGTTGAATTGGAATTGGAAATATTGCTCAGTTAAACATTTTTAACATACATTCAGCAGTCATCTGCATTTCCACATTTATCAGTAACATTTATTGATAAATGACCCTTCCTTGAGGAGGTGATGAAAAACAAGCTGTGGTAGTCCAGCATTAGAGGAAAAGGGCTTTTCAGTGATTTTGTCTCCCACCAGATAGACTTTGATCAATACTTAATTATGTGGAGTTTTATTCTTATGTGTAGGTTAAATGGGCTTCCCTGGTGGCCCAGTGGTTGAGAATCCACCTGCCAGTGCAGGAGAGGCAGGATGGATCCGTGGTTGGGGAAGATCCATGGAGAAGGAAATGGCCACTCCGGTCTTCTTGCCTGGGAAATCCCATGAACAGAGGAACCCAGCGGGCTGTAGTCCATGGGGTCACAAACAGTCAGACATGACTGAGAGACTAAACAACAGCAACACAGGTTAAATAAATATGTATGTAAATATTTATATTGTTACTTGTGTACAACTGAATTTAGCTATAGATGGGATCTGTTGTAGCACAGAGGGGGAAAAATCGTATTAGTATCAGTGAATAAAAATTTTTTTAAGCAAAAGGAAAGGAATTCCCTGGCAGTCTAGTTATTAGGACTCTGTATTTCCACTGCAAGGGGGCACCATTCTGATCCCCAATGCCAGGTGGCACAGTCAAAAAAAATTAAAGCATAGGGAACTGGAAAAAACTTTTTTCTTCTTTTAAAAAGATGTATTTTCAAATATCGATAGTGTATATCAACTTCTCTCTCTCGTTATATGTCCGTAACAGATCCAATATATTTTTTTCATCATTCCATATTTCAGGAGAAGAGCTTTGAGTTTAAATGTTCTCCATCCAAACTAAAGGCAACCAACCATTCTTCTCAGAAAGCAATAGGAACTCCCTGTGTAAAAAGTCTTGTGCAAAGATTCCGAGAGGCTGAGACTTTCACACAACTTTCTGAAGAAATCCAAATGGCAATTCTGTGGTGTAGAAGCAAAAAACTGAAGGCTCAGACTGCCTTTCTGGGTAACAAACTTCTTAAAAGTAACCGTCTTAAACATGTGGAAGCTCAAGGCTCTAGGTAGGTATATTATAAAAATTATATTCCTTTACTTCTTCTGTTATCTTTTAAGGCAAAAGTATATATATTCAGCCTTTTTAATGTCCAGTACCCTGGGGACTAAAATTGGGGTATATACTCAAAGTGCAGTTTTGTTAGCTACTTTTATTGGGCAGAGCTAAATGTATATATCATTGGGAGGAAGTAAATTTGGTCAATTGGATTTACTCTTCACCATTCCATCCTTTTATTCAAAAAGTCTATGGTATGCTAACCTGCAGATACAACTACATGTAAGACAGATTTAATCCTCATGGAGTTCTGCCTCTGGTAGGAGAGATGGCCTGTCTGCCCGCAGCTTCAGTGGGATGAGGCTGTGAGAGCAGAAGATGCTTCCTCCTGCAAGGCCACACACCAGAGTCAGTGTCAAGTAATTTCCATTCACAGGAGCTAGACTCTCCATGTATTGCTTCATCCTTTTGTGATGCTTACATTCATAGCACTGCTTAAGGATGGTTATCTTTGTGAGCCAATATTGCTTGAAACCATACATGAAGTTAGATATTTTAGGGCTTTATGTTTTTATTGAACAAATAATAGATGCCTGTGGTAACAATTTGAGACACAAACGGCCATAAAGGTCCTCATTCCCCCTTGACAGGGGCGATCACTGACCACTTTTTGCGTATCCTTCAAGAAACACTCTGTGCATCCACCATAATTTCTTACTATATTTATGGACATGTATCTATTCAGGGCTTTATAATGGTTTCCATGGATGTCATTTGTCACACCTTGTTAAATTTTCTTTTAAAATTTATGGAAAAACAATACCTGTTTTAGTAAAAAATATGATATATACTGAAGGTTTTATAGCAAGTTTTGACTAAAAGCTATGGGAGAAGTTAAGGGTTTTTACGTTACACTCTAGAGTGGAAGCTCAGCCTAAAATGGGGCTGTTCTGTTCAAGATTGTGTTTAAACTCAGGGGTAGATGAGGCAGAGATGCTAATTGAAAGTTAATCCAGAGGGTAACAAACTGGTGGTTATTTTATTAAGCCATTATTCTGCACCCCACAAAAATGCAGTGCTCTTTCATTCTGCCCTGTTTTGATGTTTTAGTAACATGTTATATTTGTACCACATTTTAAGTTTACTTAATGTCCACAATAACTCTGTGACACAGGTGGTGGTATTCACATTTTATAGATGAGTTATAAGAGGATTTTACTCAGGGAATTAGAGCTGGAGATCTTGAACTCAGTGCAGATCCTCTGATTCTTCTGTTTTTTCATCTATTTCCATGTCAGTTGGGAAGTCCACCTACCTTCTCCTCACTTAAAAATTACCACTTATAGTAAGACAAAATTGGTTTGGAAACAGAGATCATGGATTACTGTGTTAAAATGGGATTCCTCAAAGTTCCATATTGGTTTAAAAAGGAAGAGGGTACAGTAGGAGGTACAGACTCATGCTAATCGTTTGCATTCTGACTACCACAGGGAGGCAGTTAGCAGGGTGCCAGTGCACCTTGTGGCAGCGTATCCTACTCAGAAGCAAAGTGCCTAACAACCAGCCACTTGAGTTCCGAATCCCCCCATTTGAAGATAATATGAATGCTGTCATTTTGCCTGTGCTGGCATCCCTGTCTTCTCATTTTACATAAACTCCCTCTTCACTTTTATTCCTTTTTCCTTGTTCATTTCCTGTTATTATATTGAATATGAAGTCGTTACTCCAGAAATGGGGTGATGCATCCTAGTAACTTTTCTATTTGTAATTCATCTTTTCCCCAGTTCCAATCCTATTGCATTATGAATAGATTAGCAATTATCAGGAAGTAGCTCTGGCACTGAAATATGGCAGTATCTCACCATTCAGTTGCCTTGCTAGTTGAAGGAGCTACTTTACTGTGGAAGTGTAACGGGGACACATTTGCCCACAGTCTAAATCAGAGGGAAGTTGTGCTCTGAGAACAGACTGGATATGAAGCTCCTATTTCCATGTTTTTCCTTATGATTCTGGAAATTGTACAGAGGCATAGGACATATATTTTAATTGGAAATTGGTAAAAAGGAGACAAAATTTTTGAGAATGTTTTTCTGCATCTTAACAATCTAATTTCTTCTGTTCTTTAAAGTTTGCCAAAGAAGCTACAGTGCATAAAAACATCTATTTGCAACTGCCTTCTTCACGGCTTAGGTATGAAAACTTCAAAGCATCACCTGAGACGAAGAAGATCACAGAATAAATTTTCACTGCAAGGAAGGAAACAGAGAAAGTTGCAGTCGACACTTTTAAAGGAAATCCAGCAGCCCCCTCAAGGGACTCAGAGTGCTACGGATGTCATTAAAGGGAGACTCTCAGATTCTACTGTTCGTAGGACTGATCTGTACCCTAACAATAAGCAAGTGAATAGGAGAGTTTCAAATCCTGTCGTACAAACTAAGGAGACACAAACTCATGAAAAGCTTACAGAAAGCAATGAAAATGAGACGGATTCTTGGACAATGATGCAAGGAAATAAACATAATACATCAGAAACCACTAAGGAGACAGATGACATTGATGATATTTTTGCTTTAATGGGAGTTTAGAGGCTCATATGTGAAACTTTTAACCAGTTGCTCCAGTGTTCTGCTGCTTTAAGTAGAACAGCTGAGATGTGGAAAGATCTGGAAGTGCCACTTGGACTCAGAGGAGCTGCTTTAGTACAGCACTGTACAGCAGTTCATTTTAGTTCAATAAATGCTCACCATAGCTTTGTGTCATTTAATCGACAGATATTTGACTATTAGTCAACTTTTTACTTAAGACCTGAGTAATTAGGTTTGTAAAACTTTTAGGTAAATGGGATGCAGGGGTGGGAATCACCTAGGTCACTTTGACCTTAATGGCTCCACTGTAGCTAAGTGCTCTTCTGAACACCAAGGTTCGTAGCTTTTAACAGCTGTACTGCCTGTCTTCTGTATGTTAGAACTGATCATCAGTTTTGCCACTAAGTGTATTAGCAGGCAATGGTTACAACCATTATTTCATTTGTTAACCTTATCTCATAGGAGGGCATATTAAAATGCTTTTGGAATTGTCCAAAAGTTTGTAGGGGACCTTGTTTATTTGGGTGCTAATTGATTGATTCCAAATACAAATTTTTTTCCAGAAAGGATATAGAGTGACTTACGGTTATACACAAAGTAGAACTAGGTGAGAAAGTTAAAAAACTAAGGAAACACAAAATCAATCAACCTAGAGAGGCTAAAAACAGATTTATAATTGGTGCTGATGCTATCACCTGATATTTGTATGTTGCTCATACAATTGCTCTGAGAAGGTAAATCCTACATATTTTCAAATAATGATGCGAAGTTTGAGGTTTCGTTCAAATATTCTAGCTTTCTTGAATTAGGTTAATAAGCTATTTTTCAAGCAGGTTGTAGGCTTAAGTTTTATGTTTATATATATTAAATAAGCTATTTTTCAAGCAGGTTGTAGGCTTAAGTTTTATGTTTATATATAGTAATTTATACAATGCCCTAGTACATCCTGCATCTTCCTCAGTCATCCTACCGTTCTTAAAGTTTCCTTTTTGTTCTTTATCTGGCCTTTTTCTTTCCTCGTCTGTTTTCTGTATATTTTCCACTTACTTACTGTACCAGTGGTTCTCAAACTGTAGGGATGTCTTGAGAATCACTTGGTGGGGTTGTTTAAAATGCCGATTTTGAGTCCCTTCCAGAGATTGATAATCATGGCTAGGGGACAGGATCGGAAATCTGCATTTTAATACGGGGCTCAGGTGATTTTGATGCAAGTAGCTCAAAATGCAGTTAGATAAACACTGGTTTAGCTCCCTTTCCTGAAGCCTTGCTAAGTCTATCTCTAGTCACTTTTTATTAGTTTATATTTTTCCTGGTTTCCTACCAAGTGGTACAGCTACTTGGTACTTTAAAACATGGACAATACCGAGGAAGTCTCCTTCATGACAAGTCTAAAAAGAGCCATCAGCTTCTAAGATTCAAGATCCAATCCTGCTTCTGCTTTTATGTGCATGTGACACTAATCATGTGCAAATAGCAGGCTTCTCTGGGCTCAGATCCTCCATCTGAAGTAGTATTAGTGTTCAATAATCATCAACCTGTACAGCTAGAAGAGACTTTGGAGATCACCCTTCATTGTATACAACAGAGTGGTTTAGTGAATTGTCTAAGGAGGTGAAACTGGATAAGAATATAAGTCTAGCATTTTTTTTCCTATTTAATTAATGTTTCTTTGGTATATGTTTATCTCCTTTGCCCATCTGCCCCTTAAAATTCTGGGAAAAACAGTAAAGAGTTTCATGTGTCCCTAAGTTGGTAAAAATAAGGAACATAGTATTCTATTTTCCCCAAACAAATTCAGATGTTTTAAGTTTTAAAAGTGAAATCTTAAATTTACAAAACCATAACTTATCCAGTAAATTAGATTAGAAAATAACTGTTAGCATATCATAGTAAATACCAATTGAATCCCTTCCGGTGGCATTAACACACTCTGGTCACTTGTAAGAGCAGTGTGGTAGGCCTCTCATGTGTCACTTCAAATCTTCTTGGCCTCTTGCTGCAGCCACTACTATGATAACCAGTCTCAAGCAGGACTGGACGGCTACACCTTGCCTTCGCGCCTCTGACAAGCTACAGGACTGCTTGGCATTTGGGCATACACAACTTGCTAATCCCCCTTCAAAGACAATTCAGAGGCACATTTCGTAAGGTTCCACAGATCCCTCAAGATCAAGCCCTAGAGCTATGTTGTTTCCAACTCAGTGCATCCTTGACTGGCTTTCCTTCTATCTATTTCATTTCCCCTTCATTCCTGTTCCCTGGAATCACATCCCCAATAAACTACTGGACACAAGCTTTTGTCTTGGACCCTCCTTTTAGGAGAACAAAAGCCAAGGCTAAGACAAGCTGGAAAGTAACACTGGCAGGCGGAAAGATGCCTTTTAAGATAATTTTGTTGTTACTATCAATCAATATATATTTTACTTGGTGAATGCCCATATTAAAAGTTTTTTTTAAATCACTGATGGTTAGAATAAACCAGTAATATTAACTATAAAACTGAAAACATATTCAGAACTGAATTTTCTAAAAGTCAAAAAGTTGTTTTATAGCATTAATTTTTTATCCAATGCTATTGCTATAACATTTTAATATACAGCCTCACTCTGAAAAGCTAAACCACTTGTATGACCAGGTCAGTAACACCTTCATAAAAATATTTTCCACTAACATTAGTCCAAAGTAAGGCTTTATCTTTCCATTCTGAATCCTAATGGGAAGATTCCATTTATAAACTATCCCATCAACTGTTTTTTCTTGCCCTGTGCAAATCAACTTTCATACCTAAAACTTTCTTCTTTGGTCTTAATGTAGATAAAATGTTACTTCCTCCATGACAGGATGTATTCTGTGATAAATCTACCCATGAGTTTTGCTATATACTTGAATTGGTTTTGCTTTACAAATATATAGAATAAATAGATGTTCTTTTCATATTTTAATTTTCATAGCTTCTGAGGTAGAGTTACAAAAGAAGTTCAGAAACATCCAAAGTATAATAAATATCAGAACTGGAACTTGAATTCAGGTCTGATTCTGAACCCTGTGAAAGTGACTGACCTCAGTCTGAAATAAGTGGTATTTCCATTATGGACTGATTGAAATTTTATCAAGAATAATTTTTGTTATATTCAAATGATGTCTCCAAAAAAATGATGTTATAGCCATACATATAAAGACCCTGATGCTGGGAAAGATTGAAGGTAAAAGGAGAAGAGGGTGGCAGAGGATGAGATGGTTAGATAGCATCACTGACTCAATGGACATAAATTTGAACAAACTCTGGAAGATAGTGAAGGACAGGGAAGCCTTGTGTGCAACAGTCCATGGGGTGGCAGTCAAGACACAACTTGGTGACTGAACAACAACATAAGAATTTACCTTCAACCCATCTATCAGTGCTTAACAAAAAAGTAGCCCCTTTTTACCTAGTGCATTGTAATATTTAAAAAAATAGAGTAATAGATATTCCTTTAAAAGACAAAAACCCAATAATATGGCAAACCGTCATCTACACACAGTAGGGGCTACCCTGACGGCTCAGACAATAAAGAATCTGCCTGCAATGCAGGAGACACAACTTCAATCCCTGTGTCAGGAGGATCCCCTGGAGAAGGGAATGGCTACCCACTCCAGTATCCTCGCCTGGAGAATGCCGTGGACAGAGGAGCCTGGCAGGCTACAGTCCATAGGGTTACAAAGAGTCAGACTCGACTGAGTAAGTAACACTCTCACTATCATCTACACGGTAGGAAACAGATTTTCATTTTATGGACTTCTATATGGTCTTGTTTGTCAGTTTGTTAAAAACTGCTGGTATCTCTTCTAATGAACAGCATAACTCAATCATGTATAAACCTTTCTGCCCCTATAGGCACAAATTCATTCTTCCTTTGGAAATATGCAGGTTTTAAAGCTGAAGTGATCCTTCTGCAAGTTACAGATACACAACATTTAAAACAATGCTGAAATTCTGTCTTTAACTGCAGTTGGCACAAACAATTTTGAATCTTCAGCTAAATTGGAAGCCAGTAGTCTTAAGATTTCCTGTTATATCTGCTATAAAGCATCTCAGCAGATGGATTCCAGAATAGGTCATAGCACTGTGAGGGGGAAAAAAAAAAAGATCATTTTCTTCCTTACTTCAGAGGTAGTAACAGATCTGAATTCACCTAACTTAAAATCTATTTACAAACTCCTGTGAGTTCTGGGTGTGAAACAGGATGTCTTAATTTGTCCTACCTTTCCTCTCTTCCTCAGCACCTCTTGTAATATTTTAAATCTGGTGATCACATCATCTGATCTATTTCCTTCATGATTCTAAAAACTTCGTATCTGCTATTTTGCTTTTTATTTTCCAGACCAAGTTATTATTATTGTGGTATAATTGACATACAACATTAGTTTCAGGGATACGATGATTCGATATTTGTACATAATGCAAACTGATCACCACAATAAGTCTAGTTAACACCTGCCACCATTTATAGTAAACAATTTTTTTTTTCTTGTGTTGAGGACTTTTACGAAATCCTCTTAGTGACTTTCAAATATGCAATACAGCATTACTAACTGTGGTAACTATATTGTATATTATACCATCCCCATGGTTTATTTTATAACTGGGAGTTAGTACCTTTTGACCTTCACCCATTTTTCTTACCCCCAAGCTCTGCCTCTGGCAACCATGAATCTCTTCTCACCTGAGCTTGTTTTTTAATATTCCACATGTAAGTGAAATCACACATTACTTGCCTTTCTCTGACTTATGTCACTTAGCATAATGCTCTCAAGGTCCAGTCATGTCTTTTCAAATGGCAAGATCTCCTCCTTTTTGGTGGTTGAATAGTATTCCATTTGTGTATACATGATGACCCTTGAAAACTGTGGATTCAATCTGTGTCTAATCTGTGTCTATCCACTTACATGTGGATGTTTTACAATGGTAAATACCACAGTGGTACATCCAGTTGGTTGAATCCAGGGATTTGGAGGAAATATGGCTATGGCAGGTTAACTATAAGTTATACTTGGATTTTTGACTGGGCTAAGGGTCAGAACCCTTAACCCCTCACATTGTTCAAGGGTCAGCTGTACAGTACCACATCTTCTCTGTCCATTCATCCACTGAGGGACACTTGTTTTCAAATTCTGGCTATTGAAAATAATGCTGTAATGAGCATGGGGGTACACATATCTTTTCAAATTAATGTTTTCATTTTCTTCAGATATATATCCAGGAGTGTAATTCGTGGATCATATGGTAGTTCTAATTTTAGTTTTTTGAGGAATCAATACTGTTTTCTTTATGGATGGCACCAATTTACATTCCTACCAAGAGTACACAAGGATTCCCTTTTCTGTATATTCATGCCAATACTTATGTCTTATCTTTTTCATAACAGCATTCTAACAGGTGTGAGGTGATATCTCACTGTGGTTTTGATTTGGATTTCCATGATGATTAGTGATGTTGAGGATGATTTCATGCACCTGTTAGCTATCTGTATGTCTTTGGAAAAATGTCTATTCAGATCCTGTGTCTATTTTTTAATCTTTTTTTTTTTTTTTTACCATTGAATTGTATGAGTTCTTTATATATTTTGGATATTAACCCCTATTAGAAATATGACTTGCAAATATCTTCTTCCTTTGATTAGGCTGACTTTTCATTTTGTTGATAATTTTCTTTGCTGTGCAGAAACTTTTAGTTTAATATAGTCCCACTTACTTTTGGAGTCAGATCCAAAAACTCACCACTTAAGAGTGATGTCAAAGAGCTTACAGCATAATTTCTTCTAGGAATTTTATGGTTTCATGTCTTACATTCAAGTACTTTTCCATTTTGAGTTAATTTTCATGTATGGTGTAAGATAGTAGCCTAGTTTCATTCTTTTGCATGTGTTTGTCCAATTTTTCCAGCACCATTTATTGAAGAGACTGTCCTTTTCCCATTGTATATTCTTGACTTTGAAAATTAACCACTCATATATGCATGGGTTTATTTCTGAGCTCTCTATTCTGTTCCACTGACCTATATATTTGTTTTTATGCCAATACCATACTGTTTCATTACTACAGCTTTTGTGACACAGTTTGAAATCAGGAAGTGTGATACCTCCAGCTTTGTTCTTTCTTAAGATTGCTTTGGCTATCCAGGGTCACCTGTGGTTCCACATAGATTTTCAGACTATTCTGTTTCTGTGAAAATGCCATTGGAATATCTTCTATTTTGCTTTTTATTTCCCAGACTAAAATTCTGATCTCTTTAATTTGTTCTTTTTGTGACAAAGATTAAATGACCATAATAATACAGACTTTTCATGATTAAAAAAAAAAAATCACTGCCACCATTATTGTGTCTATTATTGATCTGTCTTACTGTATCTATCCATATCCATATCCGTTCATCCATTTGTCAGCATGGAAGTGAAAACATGGTTTCTTGGGATACAGACTTTTATGAAGACACTATGACTTTTATGGATGCAGGTATGGTGTATATGCGGAGAAGGCAATGGCACCCCACTCCAGTACTCTTGCCTGGAAAATCCCATGGACGGAGGAGCCTGGTAGGCTGCAGTCTATGGGGTCGCTAAGAGTCAGATACGACTGAGCGACTTCACTTTCACTTTTCCCTTTCATGCACTGGAGAAGGAAATGGCAACCCACTCCAGTGTTCTTTCCTGGAGAATCCCAGGGACGGGGGAGCCTGGTGGGCTGCCGTCTATGGGGTCGCACAGAGTCGGACACGACTGAAGTGACTTAGCAGCATGGTGTATATGGGGGCTTCCCTGGTGGCTCAGAGGTTAAAGCATCTGCCTCCAATGTGGGAGACCCAGGTTTGATCCCTGGGTCGGGGAGATCCCCTGGAGAAGGAAATGGTAACCAACTCCAGTATTCTTGCCTGGAGAATCCCATGGACGGAGAAGCCTGGTGGGCTACAGTCCACGGGCTTGCAAAAAGTCGGACACGACTGGGCGACCTTCACTTACATGGTGTATATGTGTATATAAACAGGTAAAATATTCTCTGCTGTGTTGCTAATGCTCTTTGATAAAGCTGCCTCCATACTGATTCTCAATTATAACTGAAGTTACACATGTATGGTTTAAAGAAGCGATACAAGTTGGATAGTCTACACACTAACTATGGCACCATGAACTCATTTGCAACATTTTTGTCAATTCATGATTTTCTTTGTCCTAAGAATCAGTTCTCATTTGCATGAAAACCACAGAAGCAATTAAATTGTGTCTACTTATATACTTCTTCCATACCAGTTATAAAAACAGACTGATCCCAGCATCAAACTTTAGGGGCCTTTCATCAGTTTTATTTCTCTAACTCAGTTGGGGTAGAGTTCAGACATGAAGGTGAGCACTTAAACTGTTGCTAACAGGCTTAAAGGCCAAACCTTGCTGGACTACACGTCTGCCCACACTTCCACCTTTCTCCTACCAAGATCATACAGGAAGAGGAGGAAATAAAACCTGTCTTATTTTATAGTAAGTATTCTATAACTAGATCGAATTCCCTTTTGGAGGATGTACTGGGGGTTGGTCAAGGAAATAAAAGCAAGGAGTATAAATAACTCTACTATCTGAATTGGGTCTGACAACTTCCTGTATGTGGTCAGTGTGGTATCCTGAACGTTGAAGTTCTTGAAAGCTAGCACCTCCTGTATGTTTCTCAATTCGTAAGACCTTGAGTACTGTGTAGCTTCTGCAGTACCTTAGTCACTTAGTATGGTGGCACAGTGATTCAAAGGTCATGCAGCAGAAAATGTCAGCCTATCTAAAGAAGGGAACACCTCTAAGAAGTATGGAGAATCTGTTAGTTCAGGTTGTTGGCCTGACCTTGCCATTGACTGACTTTTAGGAAGGAAAGAAACTAATTTTATTATGTGGTTAATATGTGTACATCAGTCACAATATATTTTATTTAATCCTTCTAACCATCACATTTTTCCTCAAAAAATGAAATAAGTTGCTTTAAAAGCTATTGCCAAGAAGTAGAGGAACCATGCAAAACCATGGCTGTCTGACCCTTGAGGTCCATGCTCTTTCTATATCAGCAAATGCTTCTCTGAAACTCCCTTCACTTCTCTGACCTGTAATGTATCTGTGAAACAGAGATGCTTACTTTGTGGATCAATTAAGTGTTTAGAATGATCTAGTGACATAACCTGGAGAAGGAAATGGCAACCCACTCCAGCGTTCTTGCCTGAAGAGTCCCAGGGACGGCGGAGCCTGGTGGGCTGCCGTCTATGGGGTCGCACAGAGTCAGACACGACTGAAGTGACTTAGCAGCAGCAGCAGCAGTGACATAACCTCCCCCAAGACCATCTGTTTTCAGATGGCTCTAGTTGTTCTTAATGTCAAGCCACAATAGAACTTGACTGAACTGAGAGTATACAGCTTAAAGCAGTATGAGACTACTGTTTGATCACTCCCTTGTTTTGAACACTATAATTCTAACACTGTAGCTCAAGACAACCTTGTCAGTTTTTCCCCAGCCTCATTATATTATTAAACTCAGCCTAAATGGCAACCCACTCCAGTATTCTTGCCTGGAGAATCCTATGGACAGAGGAGCCTGGGGGGCTACAGTCCACGGGGTCGCAAAGAGTCGGTCACGACTGAGTGACCTTACTTACTTACTTACAGTCAACAAAAACTTTTTTTTTCCCCAATAAATGCAGCTGTTAGGCCATAATTTGCCCATCTTGTGTTTATTTTACCTTTTTAGCTTAAGTCTCACTTCCTTCTTATTAAACATTTAAAAGAAAGCAATTATTTTTCTGAGACAATGCTCAGGGCTCCAAGAAGAAACAGGATTTCATTCGTGCCCATAGGAGTTTCCACTGTATCTATCAGACACAGACAAATGAACAGGACAAATACTTAAATGTAAGTCAAGGGGGAAAAGCATTTTGTAGAAATGAATGAAGACAGACTTCGACTGCATATTCATACAGACAATTGTGATCTGGATCAGTAGGAACTAGAATGACTGCTTAGAGGACAGTTTCATGTAATTTCTTGTAGGAACTATCATAGTGCCTTCCACAAAGAAGTCAGAGTCAGAAAATTACACAGGAGTGGCACTGTATTTCTGCTATAATACAGGTTACTTACTGTATCCAAAGTGTACACTGAAAGTAAAAACTCATGTTTCATTGCTAAACCACATCTAACAAAAATTGCTGGCTCAGGAAATAACCATCCTGTCTGCTGCTGCTGCTGCTGCTGCTAAGTCGCTTCAGTTGTGTCTGACTCTGTGCAACCCCATAGATGGCAGCCCACCAGGCTCCCCCGTCCCTGGGATTCACCAGGCAAGAACACTGGAGTGGGTTGCCATTTCCTTCTCCAATGCATGAAAGGGAAAAGCTGCTACCAATGCTTAATTCTAGCTTATATGAAGCATTTCTTTCTTACATATGGTCCTTTAAAAAGAAAATTCTTATCCTTTACAGCTTAATGTGGTCTAGGGTTGAAACAGGCTGAAGTAGAAAAATCATGAAGACACTACAGGGAAGATTCATCAAGAATCTGAAGACAGAAGAAAGAATAGAAGGGAGGAAAAAAAGTGTTGATACAACAAAGCCAATAAATTATGGCTAAGTGCAGAGTCTTCCAAACTCCTCTAATGTTAAAAGGATACCTCAATTTCAGAAACACTGATTTAATGCTAAAGGTTGTTAGCACATAAAGTTATATGTTAGTACATAAAGACAATTCAACTCTTACCTTACAGGGAACAACTGAGGAAAACATCCTCGTGTTTTAGTGTCAACAAATTTCTGGATCTGAAGCACTTGTTTTAAAAGATGTCCCTTGGAAGATTTGTCAATTTTTGTTAATACCATCTGTAGGAAAACAAATATTTAAGCATTAGAAATAAAGTACAGTTGACCCTTGAGCAACATGGGATTAAACTGCAAAGGTGCACTTATATGCAGATATTTTCAACAGTAAATACCACAATATTACATGAACTGTGGTTGATTAAATCCATGGATATGGAGCTGCCAATATGGAGGAACCATCAATACAGAAGAACCTTGAATAGGAAAGGTAAGTTAAACTTGGATTTGCGACTGAAAGGAGGGTTGGCGCCCCTAATTCCCATACTGTTCAAGGGTCAACTGTTATTTCATAATATACAGTTTTATACATTTTAGTTACAAAATTTCAATAACAACTAGGTGACCTATGCAAGTTTCTTAATTTCTCTGTACTTGTTTCCTCATCTATAAAATAAAAGCAATACCTTCTAAAGGAGCTGCTATAAAGATTAAATAAATTAATATATGCAATATATAAAGCATACACTATGTGTTTGCTGTTTAACCACAAAGGGCCATAATATCTTGGATTCAAGACCAGTGAAAAGAACCCTGGGGCCATATTTGCCGTTGCTATACACCAAATGTTTCATGTGATCACTATTTATTTTGTGGTCTAAGACACAGAAGTATTATTAGGTTGATACACATAAAACTGCTGATTTATAATCATTTTTGAAATACTGAATTGTTCTACCCTATATGTTAAATTTAAAGGAAAAATTAGAAATCAGGCTATTTGTAGGTTGTAGCCACTGTAGTTATATTCCAACTTAAATAAAGTTATACTCCAAGTAACCCTAGAATTTACTAGGGTTAACAGCAAATATAATACTTTAAATAATTTACTTACTCAAAGACAATTATATACTAGAAAAAGGTCAAGGTGTGATGATTACAAAATTAATTAAAAAGTAAAAACCTTGATGTATTTTTCAGAAGTTTTCCTGGGAAATTTCTATAAAATTAAATTTCTTGACTAATCATTTATGCTAGTTATAAAAATATATACATGATTAAAATAAAATATAATGATTATAAATCAACTATACAGCATAAAAAATATTAATGGCAGAAGGAGTGAGAAGCAGAAAGTAGAAGTCTTTCTTCATAAAGAGAAATATGCCGATACCTAATTCCTCTATCACAACTTCTTTTACAATGAAAAAGGCTAATATTTTCTTAAAGTTAAAACTGAGGAAAAAATATGATTTCACAAAATGATATCTATGATATCAAATTAGGAGTAAATTATCAAATTATCAATAAAACTGGTTGGGGAAATTTTGGGCTTTTTTTTTTTACTATGTAGACTATGTTTATCAACCTTTGGCTCCTCATAACTATAAATTATCTCTAATGTTTCAAAGGGCATTTGCAAACCCCAAGAATTCCATAACTCCACGAACACAAACAGCTTTTTGATGGTAACATGGTTTGATTTGCATTAAACTGCAAAACCACTACATTTTAGTGGTTTTCTGACATTTTTTGAAACTAAATTATAAGTTCCTCTCTGAGGAACTTGAAGATTGCCATTTAATCTGAAAAACATACAAAACAAAATTGGTAGGATACCAACCTACCAATCTGTATTCTATTCTAGGGTAAACAACAGAAAGAACTGGTAAGATATTCTCATAAGAAATTTTCTTTTCCTTAAGAATATAAACATCCTACCTTTGTATGCTGGAGCCTACTAAACTTTTGTGATGTTCTTAAATTCCAAATTAGCAAATTTTTCAGTTGTAGTTTCATTTATATTCTGATAAGTACTATCTGTCAAGCTGCTGTTAAAGAGCTACTAAGGAGTTTTAGCAAATATTTATAGTCATTTAAAAAAGAAAAAACAAACAAACAAAAAAAACAAAACAAGGAAAAGCATTTTTAATCACTAGATGAATAGAAAACTGACTATAATTTTGAGAATTTAAAAGCTAGGAGAAGAAAAAAAAAAAATAAAAGCTAGGAGAAGGAAAGGGAATAAAAGTACCACAGAACTTATTTTAATACTAATGGCTAATAATTGAAAAGACAGTTTAAAAGGTACTCCTTTATCTTTTGAGGAAGAGAGACCTACTCATTTATTAAAAAGACAGACACACAGGGAACTCATATTTCTGAGTGCAACCATGAGTCAAAAGAAATACTTACCACATAAGGTAATGCAAATTCTTCACACATTTCTATGGCAATATTGTCTGCTTTTTGAATTCCCACAACACTATCCACTAATAAAAATGTTCTCATCAAACTGTAGGAAAGCAGAAATGAAGATTAACAGCAAAGAAAAATATACTTATTCATTTCCCCCACCTCAACCTTCACTATACTAAGAAATTGTCTTTTGAAAAATTATCAGATCAAAATTTAAAAATTTCTTTAGGCAAAAGGAATTCTCAATTTACCATGAAGTCCATCCTAGTTCCAATAGGTCTCAGTGTTGGTTACGTTCAATAGCTAGACTCATTAATATTATTTCAATAGCATATACTGAACATATGACTTTCTGCCTAGAACTGGATACAAAGATGAATGAGCCCCTTCTTCTAAGAGACTGAATTCTAGTGGGAGAATGAAACAGGGACCCAGTTAACTATAAGTTACCATAAAAGTGTCTAAGTCTTCAAATATTACTTTAAAAGACTAGCAGATGACAAAACCAAACACATTACATTTTGTATTTTCTTGTGTAAGTATTTTATCTTAGCTTCTATGTAAAGATACAACAAGCAAATTATTTATAAAAATTTTTTAATACTTCAAAAGTTTAACATTAATTTTTCCATATATTCTGCAATGCTTGAAACATAGACCTGCTACCTGGCTACCTATGGAGACAAATAAAAGTAGTATTTATCGCGGCTGTGGTGTCAGAAGTAGTTTAAGAATAACCAGAATTTACTGAAGTTTATTTAAATCTGGTAAACACCACATGAACCAACAAGTTTCATTTTTAAAAACAGCCAGCTAAGAGTTTGGTATAAAAAATTTATAAAGTCTGCTGCTGTACTACTTATAGTTTCAATATAGGAAAACAATTGAATTTAAGTTTAACCTAATTTACAGGAAAAAACACTAAGCAGATAGTGTATACCTTCCTCCGAAATAGTATAGAATATTATGAGAATAAAGTATACTTTCTAGAAAAGTTATTTGATAAAACTGAAGGGTTCATCATGTGTAGAATGTTCTATTCATGCAAATATGTTTAGGGGTTAAATATAACAATTATAAGATAAAAAAAGCTTCTTACTTCTTTCGTTCTTTTAGGTAGGTTTCTACCATGTCAACAAAATCTTCAGGTGCTCTATAGCCATAACCTGGCATGTCCACCAATGTAAAGTATTTTCCAACTTTGTAAAAATTAAGTTTCTTTGTATGGCCCTGATAAAATAAATGTAAAAATAAGTTTCTTAAAATATGTCCTTTATATATTTCATGACTCAAAATATTTTCTGTTCAATCAATAATTACTTATTAAAAGCATAAAAGTATTCTGTACATAACCCTATGCAGATGACGATACAGGAAAAAGAAACAGAAGAGAAGCGGCTGGATATAAACTTAGATGATTCTACTTCCTCCTTCCAATTCATTTTTTTTTAAAGAGAATCTATATGATTTAAGAACTTCAAATTCCATATTAGAAATACACAGGCAAAATATTTTCAAGTTTTCCTATTTCATTAGTTCTCTCTCAGTGAAATCATTAGTTCTCTCTCAGTGAAAAAGTTATACTGGTCTAAATAGTATGGCTGCATTAGTCAATATTCTCTGATGAATAATATATTTCCACTTTAAAGAATTATTTCCACTTTAAATGAATTATGGCACAAACAGGATAAATTAAATGCTTACTGTCAGTCATACAGGTTTTCATAAAAACTAGATGCAAACTTTGTAGCTAGACTATTACTTGCCTAAAATCAATTTGCATGTTTTATTAGATGGGTTTGGTGCTTTCATTAAGCCATTTTTTAAAAAAGCCTGTACAACTGTAAAGTACCTGTGCAACTACAATTAATATAAAGATGATCAAAATAGTTTATTCATGTGGTTTTCTGTCCACGGACATTTATTAATTAGAAAAGGAAAAATTATGACAAACAATTTTAAAAGTCAATTGTTCAGAACTCAGGAAGGTTTTATAAATGATGCTTAGGTTCCCAGGCAGCTTGTGCATCTATCTATAGGAAAATAACCTTAGAATTTACAGATTAGAAATGTCAAGAATATAGTTCTTCCATTGTCTCCTCACAGCAGAAAGGAAACACCCCTACCTAGAAGTGAGAGTTGAACTACGACAGACATTTGATGAGGCAGGGCACAAGGGAGTAAGGATAGGAGGGTTAACAAGTGACTACAATCATCAGCGGTAGTATCAGGGAATCAACTACGTGAAGAGCCTGGGAGCAAGAAAAGATTAGTGACGCCTCAGGGAAGGGCTCTAATGTAAGGAAATGGGGGCAGTGAGCCCTGGGTTGCTGGGAACATTTTGCCAAGGATAGATAATAAGGGGAGGGGAACTGGGGTGAGGAGAAGGTTCCTTAAATATTGGTAGAGTCTGTATTATGGAAAAGGAAGCAGAGGAAATGAAAAATGACAAAAATCTACCACAGCAGACGGACAGGGATATTAGGCACATAAATTTGGCCCTGGGTAAACTGGGAAGTGCCTGATTGGTGTATATATATGAGTTGGCTAGGTATAAAAGATTATAGGAGGAAAAAAATACACTTGAAAGCTGTTACCTTTAAAAATCCATGTAAAACTAGATGAGCATTCTCATAGAAGCAAATATAGAATGACAATGAAATAACTCTTGAGAAAAGACTGGACCAAGGATAATTTCTTCAAGATACTGGCCAGGTTACTAAAATAACTTCCGTTTTCTTCAGAGAAATATGCAGGCATTAATGAAATGTCTTACATTAGCACTTGTTTGAAAGAAATCACTTTTCTAGGACCTTAGCAATTATGGTTTCTAACCTCCGCCCCTCCCCCCCATATTTATTATTCATCTTAGTCAATTCAGAGGTAGTTCAGATATGTTTTAAATTTTGACATACCGGTTTTTTGGAGACTCTAACTTCAACCTCTGGGGCAAGTGAAAACAAAGCCTTTATTAGAGAGGATTTTCCAACATTGCTTCTGCCTATAAAACACACCTTATACAAGCAAAAACAAGATAATTGAGTACTAGTTTATATGTGTGTGTGTGTGTGTGTATATATATATATATATATATATATATATGTAATCATATACTGTACTGGGTTGGCCAAAAAGTTCATTTGGATTTTACTGTACCAGCTTACAGAAAAACCCAAATGAACTTTTTGGCCAACCCACTATTAGCTGTAAAAACCTGTAAATACTATTCAGTCTTGACTAACCATAAAAAAGTAGCTTATGGTTAGTCAACCTTCAAATGTTAATATACAGCTGTTATATATTAAATGATTTCAATGTGGCAGGTGCTGTTTTAAAAGCTCTTGTTATTTTCTTATTTACTCTTTACAATATCCCTATGAGACAGATAATATTATAAATTATCTCTCTCATAAACTGTAAAAGTTTTTTCACTTTACAGGCGAGAAAACCTGAGGCAAAGAGAGGCTCAATACCTGGCCCAAACCTATACAGCGAGAAAGTGAAGAAGCTGGAAACTGAACTCTAGACATCTATATCTGTACCTGTGCTTTTAATTACACATGCCACTCAAGAACATCTGCAACATTTATTAAGAATTCCATATTTTCAAAGCTTTTTGAAGTTAACAATTACATGCGTTTCAACAAAACTGGCTCTTAAGTCACTCCTGTTTGAAATCACATTTCCCCACAAACTCTCAAAGTACACCATTACAACATTATAATTATTTCTTTCTCTTGACCTTTCTTGTTCCATTTAAGCTTTTCTCCTTTAGTGTGAGTGTAGAAAGCAACAAAATATTTCTGAGACTAACCCACTCCAGTGTTCTTGCCTGGAGAATCCCAGGGATGGGGAAGCCTGGTGGGCTGTGATCTCTGGGGTCACACAGAGTCGGACACTACTGAAGTGACTTAGCAATAGCAACCATTAATACACATGGCTTTGCTTTTTAAAAGTATTGAAGAAGGTACAACCAATCAGTGCTTCTAAATGAGGGCGGTAGCGCCCCCTGGGGGTGTTTTCGAAATTTGTAAGGGCATTTTTTATTAACATAAGGGCATTTTTTGGTTATTAATATAACTGGGTGGCATTTAGTGAGCAGGAGCCAGCAATGTTATTTATTTTGCAAAACTGTGGTCAGTCCTTCAAAATAAATTGATTTGGATGCTGTATAAATTTCAAATGTCCTACCAGATTAAATCGGATAATATAGATTAAAAAAACTAAATTAAAAAGAAATTACACAAAAGTCCAGTAATTTAAAAATGGAAAAGCAATGCTGTCACCAAATCATTAAGTGATTTATGTACTCTTAAATTATTGTAGAGTTCGAGTGGAAAAGTTCCAGAGCAATGGTGCCGTTATCACAAATAACGGAGATCTGGCGTGGTGCGATTCATGGGGTCGCAAAGAGTCGGACACGACTGAGCGACTGAACTGAGCCTTCTTTTAACAGACAGAACAAAATATTAAACTGTAGGACATGCATAAAATGCACACTCACTGAATTTCACTGAAGCTGTTTTAGAAAATCTTACAGATTATTGCCATCTATATATGATTTTTTTTGCACATAATAGGAAATTCAGATTGAGTGAAAATTATGTACTGATAAGGATCACTTCATTTGTAAAACTACTCTACTTTTTGTATTCTTCACTTTTTCCAGTTTGTCTCGGCATGTTTTCCCTACTTCAATTAAAAACAAAAATGATAAATGTTTTAATCGCCTTCTAAAGTCTTTCATATTCACTACCAATATAATTGGGCTTTCCTTGTGGCTCAGCTTGTAAAGAATCTGCCTGCAATGCTGGAGACCTGGGTTCAATCTCTGGGTTGGGAAGATCCCCTGACGAAGGGAACGGCTACCCACTCCAGTATTCTGGCCTGGAGAATTCCATGGTCTGTAGAGTCCATGGTGTCGCAAACAGTCGGACACGACTGAGTGACTTTCACTCACTTACTCACCAAAAAAATCAAACCCATATCTGCTTGCTTTGTTACAATAATGATACCGCGTCCATACAAAGCTAGTAAATCTCTCTGGTTTGCTGATAATGCAGGCAGGCATGCTAAATTGCTTCAGTCGTGTCCGACTCTGTGTGACCCTGTGGACTTCAGCCTGTCAGGCTTCTGTGTCCAGGGGATTCTCCAGGCATGAATACTGGAGTGGGCTGCCATGCCCTCCTAAGGGATCTTCCCGACCCACGGATCGAACCTGTGTCTTTTATGTCTAACTGCATCGGCAGGAGGGTTCTTTACCACTTGCATCTCTAGTTGATAATAGGTTACAGCAAAATCACAGCCCAAGCCCTCAGTACCCGCAGGCGGCTGCGGCGCTCACCTCCGGGCGGTGAAGGTCCGGGGCGTGGTCGAGACGCACCGCCGAGGTGAGGTACTCGATGCGGTTTCGGGCGGAGGCCGTGAAGAAGCTCTCCGCCCGCGCGATGTCCTCCAGGCTCGGGTGGAAGATATTCAGGTGAAGGTCTGGCCTCGAGCCCGGGACGAAATGCCCATGGAGTTCTTGCAGCGGGAAGACCAGCTTCGTCAGCTGCTTGCTCGGCAGCCGTAGAACCTCCGTGAAGGCCTGGAACGCGCTGAAATCTCGTCTTCCACTCCCCAGTTCTGTTCCCATCGCAAACACCCTACCCACGCTCTGCCGCAGCCGGTGCGCTGCCATTTTCCTCTTTTAGAAGTCCGACCTTAGGACCTCATTCCCAGAATCTGAAATGCGCGTGCGTGACCCGGCTCCCGCTAAGCCTGCTGGGAATTGTAGTTTCCAATGGCCTCTTTGGTTCCCGCAGAGATTCTTTGTGTACCAAGAGCTGGAGACAGGTGTTGACCGCAGCGGGGGAAAAAGTGGCTGGGTGCTTTTCACATTCTGGCCCTGACAACTGGGCCTTTGATTTGTATGTCGCTTTGCGGAGGTTGTTTAACTTTTTCAGAGCTGAAAAAACATATCTGGCTGTGTGAACCCTGAGGCCCAAGTGAAGAAGAAAACGTGCGAAGCCCTGATGGATTTCAGGGCGGTTTACTCTTCACAAATTTCTGGTTGTTGGAAAAACACTTGCGCAGAAATGAAAAGGGCGGGTGAGAAATGTTCAAAAAGCACATGGTTTTCAGGGTGCAGACAGTTCGTACTTCATTCCGCCTTCTCTAGAGCTGCAGGAAATGTCATTAAAATTTAGAGATTTCTTACAGAGTAAAACAAAACAAAACAAAACAGTTTACACAGGTGTTCAAGAGTTGTTTCACTGAAGTTACGTAGTGCAACCCACTCCAGTGTTCTTGCCTGGAGAATCCCAGGGACAGGGGAGCCTGGTGTGCTGCCGTCTATGGGGACGCACAGAGTCGGACAAGACTGAAGCGACTTAGCAGCAGTAGCAGCAGAAATTTCTTAAAGCCATTCAGACTCTTCAATGCTGGAATGGGAGATAGAGCGACCGTGATAAAATGACTATCTGAAAGATATTTCTACCTAAAAGACGATGGGTCTTCTAAAACCTTAGCAGCAAACAGCATAGCAAGGTTAGCTCATGATCCCTTGAGCGATTCCTCAGGTTGTTCATTGACTATTCAGGGCAGTTCTTGAGTTAATGTCACACAAAAATTAGTGAACAAGATCAAGTTCAAAAATGACTTTGTTGTTTCAGGCAACAAACTAGCCTGAAATTGCTGGCCGGCTAATTTTTTGTTGATCTTTGCATTAGGCTTTAAGGCTTTCCTCCATCCCCTAGACGCACGCCTCCATTAAGAAAATACTTTTTGTAAACATCCAGACGTTTTGGATATATAAGTTACCATGTTTGTAATTTAACTCAAAATACTGTTCTAAAGCCTTAAACATTTTTAAACAATGTATTTGAAAGTCTTTCTGTATCAATACATACTTAACATAAATGATTGTTTTTAATGGAGGCATATTATTCCATTTATTTCCTTATGTCTTATTGATCACTAATTAGGTTTTTGTTGTTACAACAGTGCTACAATGAGCCCTCATAAAGAGAGATTTTTTCACACTTGTGGAAGTAGGACACATCCCTAGAAGAGGACTTGATTGGTGCATAAGTTGTGTGCATTTCTATTTTTCATATTTCTGTGGAAAAATTATCTTTTAAAGAAATTGCAATGGAAGTGAAGTAAAGTCGCTCAGTCGTGTCCAACTCTTTGCAACCCCATGGACTGTAGCCTACCAGGCTCCTCTGTCCATGGGATTTTCCAGACAAGAGTACTGGAGTGGGATGCCATTTCCTTCTCTGGACTAATTCCTAATAACAAAATATTATAGCATCAAAGTAGGCATTATAAAAGCAGGCTATTATAATGTTGTGTAATCATGCCATACATTCTTGAACAAATTAAAAAAACATTTTTTAAGTTCATATATTCCTGATTATTAAAGAGAATAAATATACTTTATAAAAATCATGTTTTGTATTAGATTATTCACTTTAAAATGATTTATAATAACCGTTTAGTTATTGAGAACATTGACCTTTTATCTGTCATGTTTTTAAAATATTTTCCCCAACTTTTTAACTTTTGACTTTTTAATAGGATTTTGATTGTAGATTTTTAATTTGTAAGTGGCCAAACTGAATAGTCTCTTAAACATTCTAAGCTTTGTGTTATGTTTAGAAAAATTTTCTGGGGTTATAAACAAATTAACCTATCTTTTATTCTAGTGGTTTAAGTTTTTTCACAGTTAAATGTTTCATACAATTGGAGTTTGTTTTAATAAAAAGAGTCTGCTAGGAATTCAGCTCTATTGTTTTCCAAATGGTTAGCCAGTTGTCTCAACAATACTTATTAAATAGTCCATCTTTTTTTCACTGAATATGTATGTTGGTACATTTGCAGACAACTCTGAACTTTGAGGGCTTCCCTGGTGGCTCAGTGGTAAAGACTCCACCTGCAATGCCGGAGAACTGAGTTCAATCCCTGGGTTAGGAAGATCCCTTGGAGAAGGGAATGGCTTTGCATTACAGTCTTCTTGCATAGAGAATTCCCTGGACAGAGGAGCCTGGTGGGTTACCGTCGATGGGGTCACAAAGAGTTGTGCATGACTGAGCAACTAACACTTTCAACACTGAACTTTGAAAGCGCTTTCATATGTGCCATTTCATTTTTAACCTTGGGATCCCAGGTGTGGAAATAAGCCCAAGCATGAAAGACTTTTGCTAATTCTTATAAGGGTTTGAGAGGTATTCTAGGAAGCCTGCATGGGGCATTCATTGCCATGAGGCCTGCTAGTCAGAGGGAGAAAGCTAGAAATAGGAGGAATTGGCATAAGGGAAATAATTCCATTGTAGAGCTGCAATGGAAATCTTGGGGTACACAAGGAATTGTTAGGGGAAACACTGACTGAAACCGCCGCCTGACCAGGCACCAGAGTAACTATTTGCATGAGTTATTTTATGATAGGAGAGCCTGATGATAAGGAACATGGAACTAACAAGAATTCATCAACTGGAAGAATTCCGGTAAAGTCAAAAGTCAGTAGGAGACACCAGCCCATATGTCCTATCCTCCCAGGAGCTTTCTCAGTGAAATCCGTCTTGGCTGGGTGATGCATGGGCCACCAGGAAGAACCCTGTCAGAATGATTGGCCAGAGACAATCTAGAAACTAATCTCATCACCATAAAACCCGAGATTGTGAGCCACGTGACAGAACAGTCCTCCTAGCTCACTTGCCCTTCTGCTTTCCACTGGGTGCACCTTCCCAATAAAATCTCTCCCAATAAAATCTCTCGCTTTGTCAGCACATGTGTCTCCTCAGACAATTCATTTCTGAGTATTTGACAAGAGCCCACCCTTAGGCCCTGAAAGGGGTCCTCCTTTCTGCAATAGAATTCTCAAAGTCCAGGAATGTCAGACCAAATCAATATTGATGGGGATCCAGTCTGGCAGATGGATGTTGCAACAGTATTCCCTGTTTTCTGGCAACATTCTGTCTCTGATTGTGGGCAGTACCTTGCCAGGTGGTCTGTCTGGCTGAAGTAGTACCCTGGCTAACAGTTTTGAATTGGGAGTCAGAATCAAACTTCCTGGCTAGGCAGGGTGTCATATGATTCAGAAGAGGATTTAAGTCCTTGTGGGGAAAAGGAGTGTGGATTAAGAAACCAAGCAGCTACTTAGTCAGCAGATTGCAGAGACATAACTAGGATGTGAGAAAGGGCTTAAATTGACCTAGAGGCATCCTAGAGAACTGTGGAAAACCCACCCTTGATCTAGTTCCACAGCACAGAGGTCAAGACATACTCACTAAACTGTGGTAGCCCAGCGAAAGAGAAGTCAAAGTGTTCGTTCCTTAGTCATGTCTGACTCTTTGCAATCCCATGGACTGTAGCCCACCAGGTTCCTCTGTCCATGGAGTTCTCCAGGCAAGAATACTGGGGTAGGGAGTGATTCCCTTCTCCAGGGGATCTTCCTGACCCAGGGATTGAACCCAGGTCTCCTGCCTTGGGTGTGGATTCTTTACCATCTGAGCCACCAGAGAAGCCCATGGTAGCCCAGGGAAGTTGATAAATGAGGCCTGTATTCATGGTCTGTACTGTTCTATACTCTTTCCTGTGTAATACTGTAGTGTAAATTATTTGACACTGAGAGTGATAAGGCACCCCTGCTCAATTCCATCATTTGTTCATTCATCAGATATTCATGCTAAGCACTGTACTAAGTGCTGGAGATATAAGACGGAGTAAATGAAACAGAAAAGTTTCCGTTCTCATATGCTATGATCTTGAGATAGTAAGATAAGTAAATACAGGGTATATTGTTGTTGTTTAGTGGCTAAATCATGTCCAGCTCTTTTGCAACCCATGGACTGTCCCACCAAGCTCCTCTGTCCATGAGATTTCCCAGAGAATACTGGAGTGGGTTGCCATTTCCTTTTCCAGGGGGATCTTCCTAACCAGGGATCAAACCCTTGTCTTCTTCATTGCAGGTGGATTCTTTAAGCCACCAGAGAAGCCCAGAGGGTATATTAGATAGTGATAAATGCTTAGGAAAAAGCTAAAGCTGGGTAGGGAGGTTAGATGTGTATGTGTGTAGAGGCATAAGAATATTGCCATTTTAGTGTGATCTTCACTGAGAAGGTGATATTTGAACACCGATGTTAAGGAAGTAAGGAAATAACCACGTGATTTCTTGGGGGATGTATTCCGAGTGAAAGTGTGAAGGCTCAGAGGCAGGAGTGTGTATGACTTGTTTAGAACAGCGAGGGGGCCAATGTGGCCAGGATGTAGTGAAAAGATGATGCTGGCAGTGACTTTAGCTATTACTTTCAAACTTTGGCTTTGATACAGAGAGTTAAAGTGAATGTATATATAAGAAACTTTAGCTGGTTGACATCCCTTGTGTAGATATCATCTACTCTGCTGCTGCTGCTAAGTCACTTCAGTCGTGTCTGACTCTGTGTGACCCCACAGATGGCAGCCCACCAGGCTCCCCCGTCCCTGGGATTCTCCAGGCAAGAACACTGGAGTGGGTTGCCATTTCCTTCTCCAACGCATGAAATTGAAAAGTGAAAGTGAAATCGCTCAGTCGTGTCCGACCCTCAGCAACCCCATGGACTGCAGCCTTCCAGGATCCTCCATCCGTGGGATTTTCCAGGCAGGAATACTGGAGTAGGGTGCCATTGCACATCCACTCTATGTGGTTCTAATTGGGTTATCACTAACAACTCCACACTTCTGATCACAGGAGGTGGGATTTGGCCATACATACACCGTGTGTGTTATGACAATAATGATTATTTGAGTAATGTGCAAGCAATCCCAACTGAGCTGGTCATTATGTTAAAGTTAGACAGGCAGCTGGCTCTGCCATTGAGCTTCGTGTTATAATGCTGGAATTGAGGCCAACACTCATGATGGGTGCTCTCCACTGCTATGTGAAAGATGCCTATAATGCTTTAAGAGGGAATGAAGCTGACACAGAAAGAAAAACAGTACTGAGAGATGGAGATGGAGGCGGCATGACTCCTGATGACCTATGTTGAATATCATGTTCTCTGTCCCTCTGCTCTCCAATCACAGAAGTCAATACGTTCCTCTCCTTGTTTTTACTGAAACTGATTTGACTTGGATGTGATGGCAGCCATGAGTCCTGTTTAACAGACTATTTTAAGATGATATGTGGTTTCTTGTGTAAATCCAGAGCCATCAGACTACCATGCATGATAGTTTGGGTGCTCTATGTAAATTTCAATCTATTCTAGAGGAGTCATGATGAAGCTCTAGGCTTAGAGTGCCTGTGCCTGCCTACAGGTTAAGTCAGTTCAGTCGCTTAGTCATGTCCGACTCTGCAACCCCAAGGACTGCAGCACACCAGGCTTCCCTGTCCATCACCAACTCCCGGAGGTGACCGTGCAGGTGAAGCAGGCCAAACTATTACTCTCCCTTGAAATAACAGCTGAACTTTAGGAGTCTTAAGAATCTCCCTTCCACTCACGGTATTTCCTCATCCAGTGGTTACTTATGATCTTTGGTAAAGGTCAGTAATCTGGTTATGTTGTGAAAATTAACAGAGTTCAGGATGTGTTTATGGTCATCCTGAAAAAAAAGTACCTTCTGTTTGACAGTTTAGGAGGTAGTTCACCACAAAGTTAACAAGATTTTACTATTTAATATGACTTGGGAAGGTAGTACATACTTAACACACACTCCTTAGAATCGGCCTTTATTACTAAAACCAATCTGACTGAAATGCTATCATGTTTATCTAATAAGAATGGAAAGAACATAGGCAGAACAGTGGGAGGGTCTTACCATTAGGACAGGATCATCTCAATTGTTCCTTCAGGATGTCTCTCTATAATGAATGGCCATTGGATCCAGAGTGATCTCAATTTATGTCCAGGTCCTGTAAGTGTTAAGTTTAGGGAATCCATCCAAGATATGAAGAAGGCAAGCACTGTAGGCAGAATCTGTGACATTAGAGAATTAGTAAGCATAGAATATATACATAGGTTAACTCTTATTCTAGGCTAGAAATGGTTTGAAAGCTCTAGCAGAAGCAAGGGCAGTGATTCTAGAAAAACTTCTAAACTTACACAGAGAGAATGGATTAGGTTGCAGTGTCCAATTTACACAAGACCTTTCCCCACCATACTTCTCCCCTTGTTTTAAACAACAGTAATTAACATTTATTGTTTGACTGTCATGCCAGGAATTGATCTAGGTTCCAGGAATCAAATAGAAAAACATGCTTACAATCTAATTTGGATCTCAAACTCTTTTACTAGGAAGATGTTAATTTATGATGTTATACTCTCATTATATGAATGAGAGTAACATGGAAGAACTTTCCACATGTAACTTAAGTTGGTTGAATTATAATAACTACTGTCTGAGTGAATGCTATAAGTTAAAAATGCATTTAATTATTTAAATAATATTTATGTGTAACAGCTGATTAAAAAATTAAATTAGATATCATCAAATATGTTGACAAAAATTTATGGCACACATATGTAACATGATGTATGATTTGCCCACCTAGTTTCCTAAAGGAAAGGAAAGTGAAGTGGATCAGTCATGTCCGACTCTTTGCAACCCCATGGACTGTACCCTACCAGGCTCCTTCATCTGTGGAATTTTCCAGGCAAGAGTGCTGGAGTGGGCTTTCCTTCTCCAAGGGATCTTCCTGACCCAGGGATCGAACCCAGGTCTCCTGCATTGCAGGCAGATGCTTTACCATCTGAGTCACCAGGGAATCCCTCAAAGCATAACCTAATTCCCTAATTAGGTTATAAATTGTTATTCTTGAAATTTATTATTTGACCATCATTCAAGAAACATACTTCCTATAGTCCTTTTCTTTGGGAGCTCATCAAATCATTTCATTTCAGTTTGTATTCCATTAATATATCTCTAGAGAATGCCTCTAACAGAGATATATATTTTTTTCCTTCAGAGACGCTTTTTGAGGTTTTTTTTTTTTTAAGGTTTTGCCTATTGTACTCACAGATTTCTCTAGAGAGATTTGTAGATTAAATATCTACACAGACCATGATCATGTGTAGGAGGTGAGTTCTTAGAATGATTTGGGTTTGGAGGAGGAGGAGTATAGAGCTTCACTTCCTTCAAGGTTGTTTTTTTCAATAAAAACGGTTACTTTAGGTAGTCAGTTGTTCTCACTTGTAACTTCGTGTTTGATCTCTCTGCCATACTAGTGCTTTTAAAATATATTAGAACTCTACTCAACTTGTGTTTTTATATTATTCAGTTTTTGTTGTTGGAAAAAAGCATTTTGCTGTTCTCACAGATTATCAACTATATTTTACACCTTATTACCTATTAGGCAAGATCATTTTGATGGGCAAGTTTACATTGTAGTATGCCTCTAATTTATATCTTCTTTGTCTTACTGGAAGTAAATGGTGTGTTCTCTGGCATCCTGAGTAGATTAGAAGACTTTCAAGAGGCAGAGACGTTGAGAGAGATTCAGATAGTTTAATTCAGTCTCAGGTAGATTGTGTCAGGGGTTCCCAAGACCATTCCCCAAATTTGATGATTCCCTAGATAGGCTCATGGGACTCAGCATATGGGTGTACTCGTAGCTATGATTTATCCCAGTGAAAGAATAAGAAGCAAAATTGGCAAAGAGAAAGGCACTCATGGTGAAATCTGGAGGAAACCAGTCATAAGTTTCTACAAGTCCTCTCCCAGGGGAGTTGCACAGGAAGCAATGAATTCTGCCAGCAGTGAGCCATAAAACACGTGTCACCTGTCCACTGGGAACATCCGCCTGAGCCTAGGACGCCAGTGTTTTATGCTGGGCCGGCCATACTGGCACGTAGTGCTCATGTGACTGTGGTCACTGAAATTCCAGACTCACAGAAGAAAAGCAGATCTTCAGCATAAACCATATTGTTCTTACAGTCAGTTTAGGTATAGTGAGCTCTTGTTATCATTCAGGGAAATTTTCTGAATCGATTTCTCAGATGCCAACCATATAATAAAGCCTTTTTAAGGATAGCAGTCATAATCTCCTATTTTAACTCTTTTCTGCACATAAATTAAAAGGTAAGAAAGTTGTTTTTAAGTGAGGATTTTCTTATCTGCACTTATGAGATTGTATGCTTGTAGAAAAGCTATACTCCAGGTTCTGCTCTAAATACAAATTATTTTTCTGGAGATTTTTGAGAAAGGTGGGATAAATGTGCTCTAGTTAATTTAGCGAAACATAGCAAAACTAGAACTCTTTATACTGAAGGAGGTTATAATCAACCTTGCTGTGCCATCTACTTGTCATAAAGTATGGGGACCCTAAAAGCAGTGCAGTGAACATTAGTAATTGAATTAGTGATTGAACAGCAGAGCCTAGGGTGACTGAATGAATCCTGGGCTATTTAGCTGCAGTTGAGTGCAATTAGGTTCTGGACTAGTCCCTCTAACCTGCTTACTCTCCTTCATAAGCTGTACAATAAGTTGAAAAAAAAAAAAAGTTTTGTGATTACTTTTAGAAGGATGCTTGGAGTAAAGGTATGAGGCAGCTACCTGATAGGCAGATCTCATGAACGGAGGGCATAGAAGGAATGGCTGAGCCTAGAATGTAATGCAAGATGGTTTTATACTGTGGGGTACCCCTTTACTGCCCAAACTACTACAAGCTAGGGCCTAGTTCACTCTTCTTCCCCTGTATCTGTTATTTGCCAGTGTAACTAACTGATTTTACCATGATAATATGAGCTTACAAACTTGCATTACAAACCCACAAGCCAAAAAAAAAAAAAAAAAAGATAAAAGTAAAAACCAAATTATCTTCAGGTAATCAGTGAACATATCTGGTGGACAAAGAATTTAAAATAAAACCAGTGTATATTCACAGAGAGATAAGGGAGAACATGAAAAACATGAAACAGGAAGCTTCAAAGAAGAACCAGTTGGAGATATTGGATGTTGTTGCTGTTTAGTCACCAAGTTGTGTCTGACTCTTTGCTACCCCATGGACTGCAGCATGCAAGGCCTCCCTGTCCTTCACGGATCACTCCTCACCCTTCATGGATCACTGCCTTGTCGTGACGAAGGGGCTTACATAACTCAATTGGAGCTATGAGCCATGCTGTGTAGGGCCACCCAAGACGGACGGGTCATAGTGGCGAGCTCTGACAAAACATGGTCCACTGGAGGAAGGAATGGCAAACCACTCCAATATTCTTGCTGTGAGAACCCCATTAACTGTATAAAAAGGCAAAAAGAGATACTGGATAGGAATTTATTATTTTCAAGTACAGATCTCAATGGATAGACTTGATAATGAGTACCAGAATGAATAGAAACCTCCCCGCCCCCGCCCAAAATGGTGAGCTGGATAATCAAGTTAAAGAAGAGTCTAGGAAAGCACTGGAAAAAGACAATAAAATGAAACATAAAAAAATTAAGAGCTAAAGCGGGATAGAAGAGGAAATGCTGGTCTCAATATTATTGGAGTGACTGTAAAATAAATGGAGGAAAGTTAGTATTTAAAAAAATAACCATTGAAAAACTTCCAGAATGAAAGATGTAAAACCTCTGTTTGAAAGGGCTCAAATAACAGAACAGATGAAAGAAATGTTATACTTAGTCATATTAAGTTTATATTTTAGAGCACTAAGTGCAAAAAACAAATGTTAGAAATTTCCGGAGGATAAATGCAGGTCAACTACCAAGTCATAAGAGAGGGACTAAATTTTCTGAGTAGCAGCATTTTTAAGAAAATAATAAAGTAGCATTTTTAAAGCATTGGAGAAAATTGACATCTAGCTCAGTATGTTTTATTGTTGACTAAATAAGCAATGACCCACAAGAGCATATTTTAACCACTCAAAGCTAAAACTAGTCTAGATCACTTCATCTTGAAATGCAGGTCCAAGAAGAATTTGTTATCCACTGGATGAGACAAAAAGCATGTGCAGGAATGTAAATGAATACATTGCTTCTTTTTTTTATTTGAATAAAATTTTGTTAGGCAAAAAAAAAAAAAAAAAGGAAGCTGTGCTAAACTGTATGCTTAGTAATGCAGATGATTTACACTCTAGCACAAAGTTCCTTTTTAAAAATATCAAAACTGGTATCAAACAGTTTGTCGACTAGTGCTAGTTCAGGGACCATATTTTGAGTAGCCTGCTTGCAGATGATATTATGGGGTGGGTGTGGGGTGGAAGTGCACAAGACCATTGGAAAATGAACAGAAGCTTGAATATTTGTCTTGGCTTTGTGGTGGAGAGAAGTTTTAGATATTGATAAACTTTAAAACTTTATAGAAAAAATAAGCATAGATATGAATCTTGTTAAGTTGGGTTATCTACTATAAGAATAAAAATAGGATGTAGATTTTTCAAAATAGAATAAGAAAATTGAATTCTTCTAATGGAAGTATTAGAAAAAGATAAAAATTTTAAAGGCATAATAAATAGATAACTGGAAATAAGGTGGCTGAAATAAGATCTAATATCACAGCAATATAATAAATGTAAATAATTTAAACTAGCTCATAAAAGATGCTCTATTGGTAAACAACAAAAAACAAATTCAATAAAAATGCAAGGTTCAAATTCATTAGATAATTCTGTATGTTGTCTTTGAGACAAAGTTTAAAATAAAATATGTAGCATTTTAACTTCTTTTAAACTATTGGAAGGAGCAGATGGGGTGGGGCCAAGCCGGGAGGCAGCTGAGGTGATTAATATCTTGAATATGAGGAACTTAGGTATATCAACAAAGAACATAGTTAACTCAAGTAGAAAGAGAAAAGGTTAGGCAAAGCATATAAACCGTCAGTTTTCAGTTCAGTCATTCAGTCGTGTCTGACTCTTTGCGACCCCATGGACTGCAACACGCCAGGCCTCCCTGTCCATCATCAACTCCCGGAGTTCACTCAAACTCATGTCCATTGAGTCGGTGAAACCATCCAACCATCTCATCCTTGGTTATCCCCTTCTCCTCCCGCCTTCAATCTTTCCCAGCATCAGGGTCTTTTCAAATGAGTCAGTTCTTCGCATTAGGTGGCCAAAGTATTGGACTTTTAGCTTCAGCATCAGTCCTTCCAATGAATAGTCAGGACTGATCTCCTTTAGGATGGACTGGTTAGATCTTCTTGCAGTCCAAGGGACTCTGGAAAGTCTTCTCCAACATCACATTTCAAAAACATCAATTCTTTGGCGCTCAGCTTTCTTTATAGTCCAACTCTCACATCCATACGTGACTACTGGAAAAACCATAGCTTTGACTAGATGGACCTTACTGAGGGGAAAACTGAACTGTATTGAAACAAGAAAAGTGTTTATGACATAATTACACAATGGCTTATGAATTACATAAGTTTTCTGACTCTTACAAACGTATATAGACTGGCAAGAGAAGATTCAGACTTACATAATAGTAATTGAATTTGACCATCTCTGATATTTTACCAACATTTGCCCTTATACAAATCATACGTTTAGAGTTAAACTTTTTAAAAATTATTATTTATTTATTTTTTGTTGCACTGGTTCTTTGCTGCTGTGCACAGGTTTGCTCCAGCTTCCGTGAGCCAGGGTTACTCTTCATTGCAGTGCACGGGCTTCTACTGCAGTGGCTTCTCTTGTTGCAGAGCACAGACTCTAGGTGCACAGACTTCAGTAGTTGCAGCATGAAGGCTCTAGAGCACAGGCTCAGTTGTTGAGGTGTGCGGGCTTAGTTACTCTGTAGCATGTAGGATCTTCCCAGACCAGGGATGGAACCTGTGTCCCCCGCATTGGCAGGTGGACTCTTATGCCCTGTACCACCACAGGGAAGTCCAAAAAGCTTTCTTTTTGTTTTGAAGTTCTACTTGTTAAGGTAGGAGGATAAAACATACTTTATTTAACAATTTGTTACCTTAATTTATAACTTCAAAATATTTAGACATGTGCTATGTGGACCTCCATCTGTACTGTCATGGGAGCCCCCCAGATATTAGGAGTGGACATGATAAAGGAGGAAGAATATCTGTTATGGAAGATTATACAAGCATCAATTCAGTTCAGTCGTGTTCAGCTCAGTCGTGTCCGACTCTTTGCGACCCCATGAATCGCAGCACACCAGGCCTCCCTGTCCATCACCAACTCCTGGAGTTCACCCAGACTCACGTCCATCGAGTCAGTGATGCCATCCAGCCATCTCATCCTCTGTTGCCCCCTTCTCGTCCTGCCCCCAATCCCTCCCAGCATCAGTGGTGGTTAAATGGTATATTAATTTTCTACTGCTGCTGTAACACAATACCACACACTGTGTGGCTTAAAACAATTTTTGTCTTACAAATTTATTGCCTTACAATTCTCAAAGTCAGAAATCTGAAAAGGCTTTAACTGGGTGGGCTGAAATCAAGGTGTCAGCAAGGCTCTGTTCTTTCTAGACGGTCCAGAGGAGAATCTGCCTCTTTGTCTTGCCCAGTTTCTATAGGCAACCTACAATCCTTGGCTTTTATCTCCTTTCTGCATCTTCAAAGCCAGCAGAGTAACATCTTTCCTCTCTGACACTGACTTGCTTCCCTCCTTTCTCTTATAAGGATACTTGTGATTATATTGAACCCAAATAGATAACAAAATAATTTCCTCATTTTAAACTCATTAACTTAATCACTTTAGCCATGTTCTTTTTTCCATAAGAAACTTATTCACATGTCCTAAGGATTAGGACGGACCTGTTGGTGTGGGGGGTGGGAGTGTGTGTGCATTTCTGTCTGTAACAAATGAAGAGTGGGAACGGGAAGACAGGTAGAAATTGAAGCACTTGAAGGAATAGTTTCGCTTTTTACTTTATATAATTTTGTACTACTGTTTAAGTTGCTTTGGTAAAGAAGATATTACTTTTATGGGCTTCCCTGAGAGCTCAGTTGGTGAAGAATACACCTGCAATGCAGGAGACCCCCGGTTCAATTCCTCAGTTGCGAAGATCCACTGGATAAGGGACAGGCTACCCACTCCAGTATTCTGGCCTGGAGAATTCCATGGACTGAGAAGTCCATGGGGTCGCAAAGACCAAGTGACTTTCACTTCACTTATTACTTTTATAAGGATAACCATTAAAAATACATTTTGCTCCCTCTTCCATTTTTTGTTTCTTTTTAATAGAAAGTATATTTTATATTATGTGTCTCTTTGACTTTAGAAGCATTATTTCAAAAGACCTCTTAAAATCATTGTGTTTAATCCCGTTTAATAGAGATACAAACTGGTATATATAAAGCATAACTGAGTTACCTAAATATTTGTACTTGAATAAAGGGGCAATCTTTTGGAAGGATAATAACAATGGAGTAAGAGACTATATATGATTTTTAAAAAGGTGTCTTTCAACATATCACTTCCCTCAAATGAGTTCCAATCTGTGTATTGAGTCTTATTCTCAATAACACTGATATCCCAGGGGTCAAAGAGTTGATATTTGCTTCCAAATGCATCCAAGTTAAAATTTAAGTAAACTGTTGTTGTTTAGTCACCAAATTACCCAATGACATTTTTCTGGAAAAGCTTAACTTTTTTAGCAGTAATAATACGTACATGCTAAGTCACTTCAGTCATGTCTGACTCTGTGCCCCTCTAAGGACTGCAACCCGCCAGGCTCCTCTGTCCATGGGATTCCCCAGGCAAGAATACTGGAGTGAGTTGCTATGCCCTCCTCCAGGTGATCTTCCCCACCCAGGGATTGAACCTGTGTCTCTTATGTGTCCTGTATTGGCAGGCGGGTTCTTTACCACTAGCTCCACCTGGGAAGCCCAGCGGTATTAACAGCTTCTCTTTTTTTCCTGATCTTCTCACGTCATCAAAACAAATTTCATCAGTCATAAAATGTGGTATTAAAAGACAGATTAATTTGGACAAAGGTAAAAGCAGCCTACCCTTCACATCTCGGCCCACCTCCCTTCTCTCAAGAGTATCAATATCCTCCAAGATGTTCTAATGGTCAGGGTTTCCTCCCTCTGAATGGAGGTGTCTTAGGATATATATTGTGATGATCATTTACTTCAGAAGATGGAAGCATGGCTGCTATGTTCTCACTGCCGTTGGTTCTGAGGTTCTTGTTTTGAAAAATCAGGGTTTAGCTCATTCCTGATTCATTCAAGATTGGTGCATCACCAGCAGGAATTCAGTCATAATTGGCTTAGGACAAATTTGTTAGAATCAGGGCACCATTTCTTATAGGTTTGATTGGTTTATCATATTAAGCTAAGTAAAATATAGAAACATTAAACCAAAAAGATCTTATCTACTTCCTTTTTTCAATACAGAGTATTCAACATCTAAACAGTCTCATAATCTTTTTTCCACCCTAAAGGTGAGATGATCATAAAATCTTTAGAAAATTCCCCTAGACATACTTTCGAATCATATTAAACTACTTCAAAATTGTTGGCAGCTTATTAAATAAGATGAATTAAAGCATACAAGAAAGAAATGTCACTAGTAGGAAAATAGAAACATAATTTAGACAGATGTTAATATAGCATCGGAGAAGGCAATGGCATCCCACTCCAGTACTCTTGCCTGGAAAATCCCATGGGTGGAGAAGCCTGGTAGGCTGCAGTCTATGGGGTCGCTAAGAGTCAGACATGACTGAGTGACTTCACTTTCACTTTTCACTTTCATGCATTGGAGAAGGAAATGGCAACCCACTCCAGTGTTCTTGCCTGGAGAATCCCAGGGACGGAGAAGCCTGGTGGGCTTCCGTCTATGGGGTCGCACAGAGTCGGACACGACTGAAGTGACTTAGCAGTAATATAGCATAAATTCTTTCAAGGAAAAATAATGTAGGACTTATGACTTAAAATTCTTCAATCTGATGTATGGAATATCTGAGCTTTTATGTTTCATTAATATATTTCTACAAGTGACCAAAATAAACAAAAATTTTAATAGAGCAGATTGCAGAAAGTTGTGATAAAATGGAGCAGTTTCCACATGCAAGGGTTCTTCAGCTTCAGGTATCTATTTATATTTTTTCTGCTGCCCACATGTTAAAGCAAAAAAACCCCACATTTTTGAATTAAGAACTTTAGCCTCTCTCTCTCTTTTTCTGATACAATGCAGTGGAGATTGGTGGAATGGCCAAGTTAGAAAATATTTTAAAGGAGGAACCAAAAAGACGTGCTAATGGATTGTGAGAGATAAGGAAAAATTAATAATCAAAGGATGGGACTTCTGTATCAGGTAATGGCAGACAGAAATTTAGACCGACCTTCCCACTGAAGACAAGCAGAAAAGCCAGAAGTAATAACATCTGTTGGAAGGCATCAGAGAACTCACAAGGTGATGAAGAATTACCTGGTCAAGATCCCCAAAAGAAAGAAATACAGATTATTGAGGCTAGCACTCCTGACTACTTTTCCCTTGGTGATATTTGTTGATCTTGAAGAGCTGGCTGAAAAGTTAAGTAGAATTGTGATGGTTTCTTGGGGAAGGAGAGGTAGGGAGACAGAAAAAAATAAAACCATTCCTCACATAGGTTGCAACCCAGCTTTCAGGCACCTGGTGGACTAGAGAATCTGTCCTTAACATTGGGTTAAGATGATGCCAGATTACTAATGTTTAGATTCCTTGGGAGAAGTAAATGAGAATCTACTCTAGAGAAAGGTAAAATTGTACAGGGTCTCAAATTATTTCTACAGTTTGGAAAACAAAACTCAATGCTTGACACATGAGGAAACCCAGCATCACAGAAAGAGACAATAGAAGCAATAGATAATAGAGATATACTCTTAGCCACGCTGGGGCTTCCCAGGTGGCTCAGTGATTAAAGAATCTGCCTGCAATGAAGGAAATGCAAGAGATGAGGGTTAGAGGGTCCATCCCTGGATTGGGAAGATCTGGAGTAGGAAATGGCAACCCACTCTTGTATTCTTGCCTGGAGAATAACATGGACAGGGGAGCCTGGCAGGTTACAGTCCATAGAGTCACAAAGAATGGACATGACTGAGCACACACTGGCATTCTCAGATACTTTATCCTTTTTACGCTCAAAGAGACAAAAGACAAAATCAAAAGTTTGGTGGAAAACTAGAAATTTTAAAAAATGACAGCAGATTTGAAGAAAAAGAATCCAATAGACATTTCAAAACATGAAGAAAAACGCAGCAACCAAAAACTAAGCAGCAGAACTGAAGTCTGAACCCAGGAAATTCAATTTTAGGGACAAGAATCTTAGCAACTACTCTCAAAATTAGGAAAAAAAAGTTGTTAACATCCTTAAACTTCCAAATTTAACGAGAGTTTAACTAACATAAACTACTTTCTGATTAATCATTGAAAACATACCATCTTATAAAAGATAGGCAATATGGTCAAATATGTGGTTTCAGAATACACATTTTAAGCCACTGATACAATAAACTATGATCAACAGAACATTTGTTATTTCCTTAGAAATGTTTCACTGAAAATTGAATGAAATTGTAGACAGTAACCGGCTTCTATGATTGATAACACTTTTCATAGTTTATATGGTTCAGCTTCCCTGGTGGCTCAGATGGTAAAGCATCTGCCTGCAATGCGGGAGACCTGGGTTCAATCCCTGGGTCAAGAAGATCCCCTGGAGAAGGAAATGGCAACCCACTTCAGTACTCTTGCCTGGAAAATTCCATGGACTGAGGAGCCTGGTAGGCTACAGTCCATGGGGGTCTCAAAGAGTTGGACATGACTGAGTGACTTCACTTTCACTTTACTAGAAAGTTGCCCTGAAGTGATTTATTAATTTAATACTATCTAGAACATTTAAGGAGAAGGCAACGGCAACCCACTCCAGTACTCTTGCCTGGAAAATCCCATGGATGGAGGAACATGGTAGGCTGCGGTCCATGGGGTCGCTAAGTCGGGCACGACTGAGCGATTTCACTTTCACGTTCATGCATTGGAGAAGGAAATGGCACCCCACTCTAGTGTTCTTGCCTGGAGAATCCCAGGGACGGGGGAGCCTGGTGGGCTGCCGTCTATGGGGTCGCACAGAGTCGGACATGACTGAAGCAACTTAGCAGCAGCAGCAGCAGCAGCAGAACATTTAAGGTGACCCCATTTGGCTCAGTTTAAAGATTTTATTTTTAAAAATTCCTGATTCTTCTCAGAACTTGTAGACCCTTTGACCTATTTCACTATATTGTTTATTCAACAAATTAGTAGGGACAAATAATAACATTTGTAATATCTTCCAATAAATAATAATTTCAAAGGCCCACTTCAAGCAACAACTGACCAAATCTTTAATTTGTCTTCATTTTTCTTTTCTGGGGCTTCCCTGATGGCTCAGATGGTAAAGAGTCTGCCTGCAACGTGGGAAACTTGGGTTTGATCCCTTGGTTGGGAAGATCCCCTGGAGAAGGGTATGGCTACCCACTCCAGTATTTGTGCCTGGAGAATTCTATGGACAGAGGAGTCTGGTGGTCTACAGTCCATGGGATCACAAAGAGTTGGATGAAACTGAGCGACTAACACTTTCACTTTTCCTTTTCTAGGAGTCAACTTAAAATTCTCCTGTCTAGAATTTCAAATAGCTCTGCACCAGAAACATTGTGTTCCCCGCTGAAGATCCACTCTCTTTATTTTTTGGTCCTTTGGCCCTGCCAGAGACCACATCCATGGGGTCCATTATTTTTTGACTCCCTCTCAGGCCCCACCAGTGTGGAGGCCAACAGATCTGTGGGAGCCAGAGAATTAGATGAGGAAATTTGTCTCCTTAATCTCTGTCTTCCTGGTCCTGTCTGACCCACTGCCACCTCCAACCAAAGGTCCAGCTTCAGGCATCAGGGGCTCTCAGATCTGACCAGTAAAATACACGTGTATAAGAGACTGATTATGCCAACCCTGTGGTGTTTCTGCAGCAAAACTTTTGACTGTTTCCAGGGATCAAATCTTGACATGACAATGAATTTTAGTTTTCAAAAATGCCCCAGTCTGGTGATTAGGGTAAATGGCAAAGCTGTAAGAGGTAGCTATAAAATAAAGAGACTAATTCTCTTTTAGGATCCCTAACTTTGAAGTCAGTGCTTCTGAAAGAGTTCCAAATGTGTGGTGAGTAGGGGAAAGAGGGTTAGAATGCATGCCTTAGATCAAAGGGGGCAAATTTGAGTAATGGTAATAATTTGACAGAACAGAACCTTGTTAAAATAAAGTTAATTGTTGAATATGAAAAAATTAGGACTACAAATGCAGGAGATATGGGTTTGATCCCTGATCAGGGAAGATCCCACATGCCATGGAGTAACTAAGCCCGTGTAAAAAAACTAGTGAGCTTGTGCTCCAGAGCTTGGGAACTGCAACTACTGAGCTCATGAGCAGCGCCTACTGAAGCCTGTGCATCCTAGAAACCATGCTCTGCAACGAGAGAAGGCACTACAGTGAGAAGCCCATGCACCAAAACTAGAGATAGCCTCCACTTGCCAAAACTCTAATAATCAGGGCACTTTGACTAATTAGGGCAAATTATTCCTTTTTGACTCTAATAATTAGGGCACTTTGGAGATCAGATAATACTTGTCTCTTTTTCAAATACTTTGCCTGGATGTTGGGTTTATTTATATATTCACTTTGGGGGGCTTTTCTCTCGTTTTGGCAAGTGGAGGCTATCTCTAGTTTTGGTGCATGGGCTTCTCACTGTAGTGCCTTCTCTCGTTGCAGAGCATGGTTTCTAGGATGCACAGGCTTCAGTAGGTGCTGCTCATGCGCTCAGTAGTTGCGGTTCCCAGCTCTAGAGCACAAGCTCACTAGTTATTTTTACATGGGCTTAGTTACTCCATGGCATGTGGGATCTTCCCCGATCAGGGATCAAACCCATATCTCCTGCATTTGTAGGCGGATTCTTTACTACTAAGCCACCAGAGAAGCCCCTGGATATTGGTTTTTAGACAAAGTATGACTCAACTTTTCATTCTTTTCTGTTCATTTCTGTATTCTTCTGGACTTCCCCTTCTCAGTTGTCACTCATAGATGAAAATAATATAACTTCCTCTAAAGGTTTTTTGCTTCTCTGAGAATTGTCAGATATACAGAAGTTGCGAAAATCATCACCAAAGATTCATCAAAGGGTGCATGAGGGGAGTTAGGAGATGCAAACACTGGCCAAGGGGCTGGTCAGGAGTTTGAAAGGATAGGAAAATGGGTTGAGCTGTCCCTTCCCTTTCTAATGCCACAGGAAAGGGATATTTCTCTGGCCAGCACTTATCCCCTTGCCCCATGTCCAATTTATCTTTGGGAAGTGGAGTAACATGTTAGCATGTTAATATACTTCATAATCAAAATCTCAAAGTGTAACTGTTCCTGAATTTGCTAGTAAGTTTATAAAAACATTAGTTTAAGTTTTACCACCAGGGGGCAGCAGAGAGTGATCTTACTGCAAATAGCGATTAGAGACAGCAGTTTCTCTCTCTCCTCTGTCTCTCTCCCTCCCCTCCTCTCTTGCTCCATAAGTCCATCTTTCTCTCCCTCTCTCCAAAACAGACAAACGGTGAAGTTGTAAGAGTGCCCAAATGGAAGAAAGAGTGAGTGAACAGATGAACAGATTTAGGAAGTGTGACAAGTATGGGAGATGTATTAGAGTTAAGACAGGGTCAAAAAATAGGTAGTAAAAAAAAAAAAAAAGGTAGTAAAGTAATTTGCTGCATAATTAAAAGACAGATTTGGAGTGAGATTTCTTGGGCTTGAATCCTATTTCCATAACTTGTTAGCTGTGTGATCGGACATTTTACTTAGCCTCTCTGGCTCGAGTTTCCCCAGCTGTAAAATGGGGATTATAATGATTTTACTTCATAGGGTTGTTGAGACGGTTAAATGAGGCCATATTATAAAATGCTTAGAACAGGACCATGACTATTTACTATGGACATGACCAGTGAGGTCTAGCATCGATATTTTAACAAAATATAAGAATATAAGATATGGTTATTAATTTCTCTGTTCTGGTTTTACTTGTTTATTTGATATCACATACAATTTATTTTCAATTATTTCTAAATTTTTTTGGTACAATTTATGAACTTATTTTGAAAAATAATAATTAACTCTTATCTATGTTTTGTCTAACTTTTAAAGGAGAATTATGGAGGTATAGCATCAACTTTATGGTGGAAGTGAAATTTTCAAGGTAAATATTAATGACATAGTCAAATGTAAAAAATAGAAATACATGTTTTGTTAGGCTCTTTTAAGTTACTCATCAGTAATGATTTAGTGATAATGCATGGAAGAAGATCCAGGACTTCAGATAGGTCTTCAGAGCAGGATCAGGGAAGATTGCAGAGAAGTGAATTAGAGAATAGGGAAATAGGATGTGGCTAGGAGAACAGCCATTTTATGCAATCATACGTTGAATTACAGTGCCTCTGTCATAACCATGAGGGCGGGGAGGAAATAAAATAAGGAGTGGAGTGTTGTAGGGTTTGAATTATTTTAAATTCTTCACATTGGGCATTGTTCTTTATACTCCATGAAATAGTTATATTAGCACTTGGGTAGTGGTAGGACAGGGTAAACTGAGGGACTTGGGACTAAGTGTTTAGCAGCACATGTGAGTTTGTGTGTACATGTGTATATACACATGCAAAGGGAAGGGCCCACATATCTAAGCCAGAATGTTCACAGAGAGTAAAAATGACAAGGCAAGTAAGTATTGGCCCATTTCTGCAAGGATGCACATCCAGAAACTTCAGCTAAGGAAGGAAGGGCAGGCAGGGATTTCAATTCTAGGCAGTCAAGACTCAAATCCAAGAGGCAAAAGAGCAGGCAATGGAGAACAGGTGTCAGAAATAAAAGGCTATTAAAATCTGTGCAGTAAATATTCAAGATCCATGCAAAGCCATTATATGATGGAGAGGGGTATTAAGGGCAAGATGACAACATCTTCTTAACTGGTTTTAGTTGTGGGCTAAGCATGACTCTGACATTGGAGACAAAGAGATATACACCTTCCTAGAAGAAGTTTACTTCAAAAGCATTTATAGGTGGATAAATCATTTTTTTAATAAATCAATAATACAAATTCGGGGGCATTATGTCTTAAGGCAGCTCTAACTTGCCAAAGCTTACTAGGCCTTTTGTTTTGGCCACTGCAACGTTAACCAGCATGACATTGCTCTGTTTGTCTTTGTGTGCACCGATTCATAGTTAGTATTAAAGAGGAGTTGGAAGACTGCTGGAGTAAAAGGTTTGGGTTTCTGGCTTGAGGGGTATGTTTTTCTTGATCTTTCCATCTTTTGCTCTGCTTTTTGGGACTCCAGAGGCACACCTAATGAGAATCTGTGTCCTTTATATTTTTCAGAGACCTGCATATACTAGACAAGCACAGATTTCTCTTATTCTATTGATTTTCATGGCATATCTTTAGTGCATGGTTGTGCTAACAAGCTCTTAGTCTCTTTATTGTTTTGCATAAGAGGTCAAGGTGGGAGCTGGGGGGTTAGGTGAATAGGATTTTGGGATGGAAGGGATATAAGAGTGGGGAGAGAGGGTCTCATCCCTCCAAATCTATTCTGAGAATTTTATGAGATTCTCTATTCTGAGAATTCTATGGCTTTTCACACCACTCACTTGACTCTTAAAACGCTGATTGTACATTGTGGTCAGATCTGAGATGAGCGCGTCTTTAAAGTTGTTGCCTGAAATTTCAAACCAGAGGAGTTAAAGTGGAAAGAATGGAGGGCTGGCAAACATGAAATATGAGTTTTACTCCCCACTGTGTCACCAAGTCAGTTTGGGACCTCAGGCAGATCATGTAACCCTTTTGTGCCTGGTTTTGGCTGTGTCATCAAAAAGGCATTAAAATGAGTGATCATCAAGAATTTTTGCTGACCTGAGAAAATGCTCATGTCAATATAATATTAAATGGGAAAGGAAGGTAATAGACTTGATTAAGAAACTTGCCTAGTATCATCCAGCCGAGATTCAATCCAATGCCTCTTCTAGTATTCCAAGTTTGCAAACACCTGATTCACTGCCTTAATCAAACTGACTCACCGGAAGAAAAGCTTGAGAAGGGGCAGAGAGGAAATATGTGTGTGTGTGTGTGTGTGTGTATATATATATATATATATATATATATATATATTACTGTTTGGCAAGAGGCAAGATGGAACTGCTAGCTTCAAAAAAAATGCATGTTGTTTAATTTTTTCCTGTTTGCAATGGTTTCTTCCCCTTCCTGGAGAGTTTTGCCTTGCGGTAGGGAACTCTTAGCACAGAGAAGAGCTTTTTCCTCCTAAACGTAATCTAAATACATATGAATAGTAACATTAAGACAGTTTTCATTTTTATTTTTTTGGCAAATCTAAATTTCAAATGTGTGGCAACTAAAGATGAGTATTTATTTGTAATTTGATTCATATGACACATTCTAGCTCTTCAAACATGAAAGTGAATGGAAATAAATACCAAATTGTGATAGGCAGAATAATGCTCCCCTACAAGATATCCCTCACAGCTTAGTTGCTAAAGAATCTGCCTACAATGCAGGAGACCTGGGTTCGATTCCTGAGTTGGAAAGATCCCCTGGAGAAGGAAATGGCAATCCACTCCAGTATTCTTGCCTGGAAAATCCCATGCACAGAGGAGCCTGGCAGGCTACAGTCCATGGGGTCACAAAAGTTGGACATGACTTAGCGACTTAACCACCACCACCATACTATACCACTACCATGAGATATCCATGTCCTAACCTCTGAAACTTGTAAATGTGTAGCCTTACACAGGAAATGGGACTTTGCAGATGTGGTTAAGGATTTTGAGATGGGGAGGTGATCGTGGATCACAAAGGTCTCTATAAAAGGGAGGCCGGAGAGTTACCATCAGAGAAGATGTAACAAAGAACACTGGTGGGAATTATGCAGCCACGAGACTCAGAGTCTAAGTGGCCCCTAGGCAAAGAACAGATTCTCTCAGGTGTCTAGAAAGAATGCAGCCTTGCCAATACCTAGATATTAGCTGTATGGGATCTATTTTGAACTTCAGACCTCTAGAACTGTAAGGTGATTAATTTGTGTTGTTTTAAGCCACTCAATTTGTGGTAACTTATTACAGTGGTAATAGGAAAGTAACACATTTATGATGCTTCTAGAGTTGTGTGTGACTCCCAAAATCACACAAGAATTTTCAAGCAAAAATCTTTTATTTCAAGCTTGGTTACTAAGACTGTACACCTCTTCAACCTGGAGATAACTTTTAAAAGTTACAATGACTGGGAAATTTACAGGGATGGGCCAAATATAGATAAATATCTTGTTTTACCTTTTAAACGAAGTTTGTCTTGGGCACGTTCAGTGCCTTACTGTAGCGTTTATCTGTGTATAGCAGAAGTGAGAGGAGGACCAATGAGCTGAAAGATAACTCAATCAATCCGCTTCCTCTGTCTTTGCCTCAGTGCTTCATACAGGAAATCTATTGCTGTGTCAAGTTCCAGAGAAGTTTCTTCTGTTCCAAGTTACTAATCTGGCTGAAACACATAGAGGTGAAGGAAGAGGCTAGGAGGAAAGAAGTGCTGTGCTGCTAATGGGCTAAGAAGATCCAGCACGGAAGAGTCAATCAGACAGAGCCTCACCATGTCCACAGCTCCTTTTACACCTGTGTGGACGAACAGTGCTGAGTGAAGGGCAGAAAATAAGGAAACAGAAATGCCCTGCACTTGGATAACTTCTGATCTTCAGCTACGACTAATTTTGACTCTCTTCTTTGTTGCAGGTGAGTTTGAATTTTCTTTGGGAGGGTGACAGGAGAATGACAGGTGAGAAACGTGGTCACAGCTTTTCCTGAGCTTTCTTTGCCTTTCTTATGGGGGCAGAGCACAGCAAATACAATCAGAGTTATGGGGGAGGGGAGAGTTTCCTCCAAGATTAACTTCACTTTATTATTCTTACTTTCCCTTGTCTTGCTTATTTTATTTTTCATCCTACTACACTATACGTATATCTATACTTTACCCCACTGCCTACTTCCTCATCCCCCCAACACGTTTTTAGGGCGAGGCAAAATAAATTACTTTCTAGTAGCAATCCAAGTCATCTGATGAAAGCGGAATTCTTTTTGTCTCTTCTTTAACAACTTAAATAATAATCCCAATCTATTTATGTCTGTATTGTTAACAGTATAAATTAGGAAAGTTTATTGCTCTCTTGTCACTTTTGATGACCAGGCACTTTTAAAAATATAACACGTTCAGAAGTTTGGTGTTGTGTCTGTGATGTAGGTCTGTATTTATTTTAATATGTGTGGGCTGTCAGAGACTCTTTCTGGATTAGAAGACACACTCTTCAACATCTAGGTTCCTGCAAGAGTTGTGGAGAAATTGGGGCTCTTGTGGGGGTGTCCTGGTTTCACTACAGAGGGTTGGTAGGAGTTGATGTAGGAGGGAGTTTTCGGGTTTCACTTTTAGTTGATGGGAGCAGTTGCAAGGAAACATTTGGTTTAAAATTTTATAGTTTAGTAATTCAAAGAAAAAAATTTATTTTTTTCTCATATAAAGGATTTTAAAATACTGCCCGTCTTCCAGGAAAACATCTACTTTTCCTAATGTAGGTGAGCACATGTAAAGTAACTGTGCTGTATCACTGAGCTTTTCTGAGGAGTGCTTTCACATAATTTTTCTCCTTTGATCAGCACAGCAACTCAGCGAAGTAGGCATAGAAGACATTTTTCCACCTTACAAAGAAACTGAGGTATAGAGAGTTGAAATTTGTCCCAGTTTATACTACTAGTATATGACAGTCATACCTAGTACTAATATACATTTGTAAGCAACACTAAACATCTGAAGAGGCAGTTTTCCTCAATACTTAGTCTTTATGCTTCTCACTAACAAGCACCATTAAGTAAATACGTAGTTATCAACTGAATGGAGTATTTACTCATTTAAAAAAAATCAAATCATCTGAATCTTTCAGGAGTTGAGATCTTGTTGTAGAAAGGTTTTATAGAAACCTGTATAGGACCCAATTTGGCAGGGAATGTCAGCTAGACAATGAGTTATTTATGTTAAGCTGCAATGTGACTTTGGGGTAAAAGAAAAAAAAATCATGATTAAAACATAATCGATAATTTTGAATTTTATAGTTTAAAGGTTTGGATTTTAAAACTATTTCTAACCACAGCTAGGATATACTACCAATGTCAAATCCCTGAAATTTGTGCTTCTATAATTATAGTGTTATCAGAATATTTAAGAGAAAGACATGGAAAAGCAAATTATATTTTGTGCAGTGATTTGACATGATAAATTCACCATGAAATAATTCAGAATAATGATATGCAAAGCCCTTGGGGCATGAGTTTATATCTTTATTACTAATACTGCTTTGTTATTAATACTGCCAAACAGAAATAACTCACTTTATTAGACAAGACAAACTCACAAAGAAGAGAGCTAATGACTTCTCTGAACATGCCATTTAAAAAAAAAATTATTTACTTTTTTGTTTACTTATTTGCTTTTAAATTCAAGTAATGTGGTAGTTGATGGATAAGATGTATTAAGAAAGTGTCTGAGAGGGAAAAATAAAAACAATGCTAACCATCCATTGCAGAGAAAAGCTCTCTAGCCTTGTATCTAGTATCCTTCCCTCAAACTCCCTTTACCGCATGCCACGTCTTTCTTTTTATTTTATACTATTGTCTTCTAGATTTTTTTCTTGTGTTCAGATTATATTTTGATGTCCCCATCAAAATGACTTTTCTTTTATAAAAGTCGCTAATATTTAGATTATGAGTTACTGGAAAGAAATCCTTTTTTTTTCCTTCTTTGTGCTAATTTTAGTCATTTATTATTATCTTCCAGTAGGGGGCAGGCAGTCACAAGAGGAGATAAAAATCAAGGGAGGGTTGAGTGGCAGCTTTGGCAGGTTTGCAAAAGATGGAAAAAGATTAAAAGCAATGTGGAAAGAAGGTGTTTGTCCTCATTGATTTCAGTCTTCCTTTTCTAATTTGCAATAGCTATGAATTTACACATTTTAGTAATTTTTAGGTGTGGTATCCTTTAAACATCCATGCTTAAGCAATTAATAAATGGTCAATACCGAAATCAGATTGGTTGTATTCTTTGCAGCCAAAGATGGAAAAGCTCTGTACAGTCAGCAAAAACAAGACCTGGAGCTGACTATGGCTCAGAACATCAGCTCCTTATTGTAAAATTCAGGCTTAAATTGAAGACAGTAGGGAAAAACACTGGGTCATTCAGGTATGACCTAAATCAAATCCCTTATGATTATACAGTGGAGGTGATGAATAGATTCAATGGATTATGTCTGGTGGACAGTGCCTGAAGAACTATGGACAGAGGTTCATAACATTGTACAGTAGTCAGTGACTGAAATCATTCTAAAGAAAAAAGAAATGCAAAAAAGGCAAAGTGGTTGTCTGAGGAGGCTTTACAAACAGCTGAAAAAAGAAGAGAAATGAAAAGCAAGGGAGAAAGGAAAGATATACCCAACTGAATGCAGAGTTCCAGAGAATATCAAGGAGAGATAAGAAGACCTTCTTATGTGCACTTCTTATGTGAACAATGCAAAGAAATAGAGGAAAACAATATAATGGGAAAGACTAGAGATCTCTTCAAGAAAATTGGAGACATCAAGGGATCATTTCATGCAATGATGGGCACAATGAAGGACAGAAACAGTAAGGACCTAATAGAAGCAGAAGAGATTAAAAAGAAGTGGCAAGAATACACACAAAAAAGAACTGCACAAAAAAGGTCTTAATGACCCAGATAACCATGATGGTGTGGTCACTCACCTAGACCCAGACATCCTGAGTGTGAAGAAGTCAAGTGGCCTTAGGAAGCATTACTATGAACAAAGATAGTGGAGGTGATGGAATTCCAGTTGAGCTATTTCAAATCCTAAAAGATGATGCTGTTAAAGTGCTGCTCTCAATATGTCAGCAAATTTGGAAAACTCAGCAGTGGCCACAGGAAAAGGTCAGTTTTCATTTCAATCCCAAAGAAAGGCAGTGCCAAAGAATGTTCAAACTACCATACAGTTGAGCTCATTTTGCATGTTAATAAGGTTATGCTCAAAATCCTGCAAGCTAGGCTTTGGTAGTACGTGACCTGAGAACTTCCGGATGTACAAGTTGGGTTTAGAAAAGGCAGAGGAAACAAAGATCAAATTGCCAATATTTGTTGGACCATAGAGAAAGCAAGGGAATTCGAGAAAAACATCTGCTTCATTGACTATGCTAAAGCCTTTGGCTGTGTGGATCACAACAAACTGGAAAATTCTTAAAGAGATGGGAATTTCAGATCACCTTACCTGCCTTCTGAGAAACCTGGATACTTTGGCCACCTGATGCAAAGAGTTGACTCATTAGAAAAGATCTTGAGGCTGTGAAAAATTGAAGGCAGAAGGAGAGGCTGATAGAGGGTGAGATGGTTGGTATCATCGATTCAATGGACATGAGTTTGAGCAAACTCCAGGATGCAGTGAAGGAGGGGAAGCCTGGCATGCTGCAGTCCATGGGGTCGCAAAGAACTGGACATGACTGAGTGACTGAACAACATCAACAAATCCTTTAGGCATCTGCAGATTTGGTGTCTGCAGAATCTCTTATTTTGCCCCTCATACTGATAATTTGTGTCTTCTCTTTGTTTGTCAATCTGGTTAGAGGTTATTGATTGCATATATAATGTGTGTGTGTGTGAGAGAGAGAGAGAGAATAGGGCCTAAAAATTATTTGCCACCTACATTAGAGAGATCAAGCTAAAATGAAACACGTGGAGAACATTTTAAATCAGTCAGTCTTGAAATGGTGTTGGAGTTATTGAAGGCTTTCTGGAGGAGAAGGGTCTTGAATGATAGGTTTGGATAGATGGGGAAAGAAAGATAGGAATTGGGAGGGGCAGGTGTGCAGCATGATTAAAGGCAGATGATTGAGGGAGAGAAAGGACTGTAGCTTGATGTAACAGATTGTTATATGATCTCAGGAAATAAGGCTGCATTTCAGGCATCCTTAATCAGTAAACAAAGAAACTTGGAAACTGTAACTTTTGGGGGAAATAATATAATAAAATAATACTTTGGAAAAAAAATGTGGCAGCAGTATCTCATTGAGTGGGAGTGGCACTTGGTAAAGCTTTATTTTGAAGCAGGGGCAAGGGTTCTTACCCTTGAGTTTCCATTTTAGGAAGATCCATGGTATCACTGAGAGTCATTGGTGGCTAAGAAGGGAAGTTTCTTTGCAGAGGAAGATGTTAAATTCAATCTAGAGATGGCAAACACACAGGATGAAAATCTCTATTGGTACTTGGAAGTAAAGCACAATCCAGGCTTCGTGAATTATTCATGGTGGAGGATCCCACAAAAAGAGTACACATTGAGATAAAAATAACACAATAAGCTCTAGAGACTTTTGGATTTGGGTCCTAGGAATGATAATTATTTCTTCTTCTTATAACAGAAAATAAGATCTGAGAAGATGTGGGAAAAGAGACACTCTGTAATATAGATGGAATGCTTCACTTTAAAAAAGAGGACAGAAGCTCTTCTGAAATTGCAGACGAAGATGAGAAGTTGTATGTAGAGATGCTATTAGGTTGAGGATAGAAATAAGGAAATGGAAACAAATCAGAGAATTCCACAGTAGGTAAATTCCCTTCCAACAAAGTCACGAATATTTCAGTTAATGGTGCTAGTTAATAAAATAACCCAGTTGTCATTTGGTTTTCTGCTGATCTGAAAAATCAATCTGTACAGTGATTAAGAATGCAGTAACCATGGTATACTTTTGCCTCTTCCCCTTGTTGTCATCAATACAAATTTGAAAATTCCTAAATAGGATTAGGGAGCAGATCTGTGGCTACAAAATGACTTGGAACTGTGTGATGCTAATTGCTCCTAAGAATCAAACCATTACTTTTTTAAATAGTTATAAACTTTAAAAGTTGAGTTTTGAGCAGAGAAAGTTTATTAGTGAGGACTCTTGGAAGCAGCAGCTGGAAAATAGGGCAAGGCAGCAGAGGGAAAAAGTCCAGCAATCCCAATCATGACACCCTCATCTGACTGCATGTGAATTTCTGGAGTTAGAGTGGCTCCAGAGAGGCTCTGCATTGAATCAGAATGTCTTATGGGCCTCATTCCTCCAAATCGGTCAACAGATATGGACTGCTCTGGGTAAAGTTTGACTTTGCTTAGGATAACTGAGATGATTTCTGAAGGTGTGAGAACTGAAGGCCGTCTGCTGACAGTGCTCCTAATAGCAGGAGCAAAAAGTCATTCCTAAAATAGGATTCTGGGTACACGTACTATCTCCACCATAGCTGCTGTTTCAAATATTCTTCATCCCTTCCTGAATTTCTGAGTTTCTGTATGGTGCTATTTCCCTTCAACCTAAGTAACTTCTATTATCCTCACTAATAGTGTAGTCCTGCTGGCGAGGAGTTCTCTTGGTTTCCTTTTATCTGAATATGCTTCATTCTTGCATATTTATTCTCGCATATTTTTGCTGGATACAGAATTCTGGTTGACTTTTTTTCTTTCATCACTTTAAAAATGTTGTTTTACCATTTCTGATGAAAAGTTGGCAGACACTCAAAACACTGTTCCTCTTACTATAACGTGTCTTGTTTTTTTCTGGCCAAACTTTCAAGATTTTTTCTTTATTGTCAGTCCTCACCACTTATAATGTGTCTATGTATGGTTATTTTTATATTTATCCTGCTTGAGGATTACTGAAATTGTTGAATCTGTAAATTTATCCTGCTTGGTAAATTTAGGGAAATTTTTAATCACTATTTTCTCCAAATATTTGTCTACCAGCTTTCTATGTTAGAAGTTCTGCTACTTCATTGAAGGCCTTTGTGGCTAATATAGGTTTTTTTTTTTTCTTCCAGTTATTTTTTTTTTCTCTCTGCTCTTCAGATTGGATAACTTCTATTGATATATTTTAAAGTTTGCTAACAATTTCTTCTCTCATTTCTATTCTTCTGTTAAGGTCATCTTATATTTTTCTATTTTATAGTTTCCATTTATTTTGTAACTTGTTTCTTTCCTTTCTGTTGAGGTTTTTCTGTTTCTTCATTCATTGTGAGCCTATTTTCTTTCATATCACTGAGAATAGTTTAATCTCTACTTTATGGTACTTGTCTGATAATTGCAATATCTGGGTCAATTTGAGGTTGATCTCCCTTTAATGTTTTTGTTTTTTTTCCTCCTAAAAATGGGTCACAATTTCCTGGTTCTCTGTACAGTGAGTAAATTTATTTATATTGTGTCTATTACATCTTAGAGACTATATTCTGTTATATTACTTTGTTGATTTTTTTTTTCTAGAAAACATTTAACTTGGTGGAACTCAAACTAAAAACTCTCTTTTGGATGATATTTTAAATCTCAGTGCTTTTACCTTTAGTTGGTTGGCTTAAGTGTGCCCTGCCATGTGGGGCTTGGGATTAGCCAGAGATGTGCATACAGTTTATATAAGGAATTTGAACTCTCCCTTTCTGCCTCTCTCAATTTCAAGAGCCCAAGGTTGCCCCGAAATCTATCTTTTTGTTCTTCAGAAAAACTGTGGATTTTTTTTTTCTCTTAGAGTTTTAGCTATCCAGTGTCCTGCCAACTGCAGCATTTCCTGGGACTAGAAGTGATAAATATGGGAACCTTTCCTTCTTTCAAGGATTGATACTCCTAAAGAATCTTGCTTTTTCTACTTTCCAGTGGCTTCAGATAGCTTTTATATTTTGTCAGAATTTGCGGTTGTTATTGTGTTGAAGCTTACAGGGCCATAAACCAACTGGAACTTTCTTCGTCTGTCTTTTTAATATCATTGTGATTTTTAAAATATCATTGTGTTTTTATGAACTGATATTGATTTGGTTGGCTGTACTGTCTTAGATGTTGAAATTCAATGCTCAGTTCAGTTCAGTTCAGTCGCTCAGTTGTGTCTGGCTCTTTGTGACCCCATGGACTGCAGCACGCCAGGCTTCCCTGTCTATCACCAGCTCTCAGAGTTTAATCAAACCCATGTCCATCGAGTCGGTGATGCCATCCAACCATCTCATCCTCTGTCGTCCCCTTCTCCTCCTGCCCCCAATCCCTCCCAGCATCAGGGCCTTTTCCAGTGAGGCAACTCTTCACGTCAGGTGGCCTTTTTGCTTTCTAAATTTCCTCCATGCATTGACTGTTTTGTTACCTTTCATTTTTCTCAAAAAAATCTCACTCCCCTTCCCCTCATTTTCTAGATTCTTATGAATCTCTGTATTCAATTTAAAGATCTATAATGAGATATAATGTAAATCACTAGCTATGTCATCTTTAAGAACTTACTTGCCCCCCTGACCTTAAACCATAATTTCCTTATTTGTGGAATAAAAGGGATTCCTGACAGTATTAAGAAGTATTGAACTTTCAAACAGGAAGGATTTTAGAAACCTTCAAATTAAATTCTTTCATTTTATACATGAGCAAATAAAGCCCAGAAATGTTTAAGGAATTACTAAAGACAGTACTCAGCTTTTTAGTGCATGAGCTGAGCTTGGAGCTCCTCCATAGCAACAAAAAATTGAGGGGAAAACAGATGTGGCAAGTATATGTGGGAAAACCCATGATTTTTTGATGTGATATACTTGAAATAACAGCAGGCATTTGAGTGGTGAGAAACAGTGGCATAAGGACTGAGATTCTTGTTTAGGAAAAATAAGTCAAGGCTCACAACACGGACTAGCTTTTTCTGTCAGTCAGTAAGTAAGGAGGTGTCTGCCATGTGTCAGACACAATGTTCTGTTGCAGATACATAGATCTTGCTCTCACAGAGCTTAGAATCTGTTAGGAAAGGTAGATATTAAATTAATCATCACAAATAATTTCATAAAATAAAATGAGTAAAGAGAAATATAGGGTGGCATGGCAATGTGTAATTGGTAAGCCTGATCTGTTCTGAAAATCAGGGAAAACTGCTCTTTGGAAGCGAGGTTTAAAATGAAGAAGAGCATAAAACAACCAGGCAAGGAAAGTTGAGGGGATGAATATTCCAGAAAGTCAAACAGCCTATATGAATGCCGAGGGAGCTAAACTGTGACTGAAGTGATAAAACAAGGAGAAATCAACTGTGCCGAGGCCCAATTCAAGTTCTGGAGGTGGGGAATGATGGTGAAAGAGGAGCAGGTGAGACCTGGGGAAATACCTTTACAAAGGTGCCTGAGGATACAGGCAGGCTTGTGGAGAAGGAGACAGATAGGGAAAAGCATAGGGTGGTGATAGAGGTGAAGGAAGGAAGGGGTTTTAGTTGTTGTTCACTTGCTCAGTTGTGTGTGACTCTTTGTGGCCCCACCCCATGGACTGCAGCGCACCAGACTTCCCTGTCCTCCACCATCTCCCAGAATTTGCTCAAACTCATGTACATTGAGTTGGTGATGCCATCCAACCATCTCATCCTCTGTTGTCCCCCCTTCTCCTCCTGCCTTCAATCTTTCCCAGCATCAGGGTCTTTTCTAATGAGTTAGCTCCTCATATCAGGTGGCTGAAGTATTGGAGCTTCAGCATTAGTCCTTCCAATGAATATTCAGGACTGATTTCCTTTATGACTGACTGACTGGTTTGATCTCTTTGCTATCCAAGGGAGTCTCAAAAGTCTTTTCCAACAAAAGCATCAATTCTTTGGTGCTAAGTCTTCTTTATGGTCCAACTCTCACATCCATACATGACTATGGGAGAAACCATAGCTTTGACTATACAGACCTTTGTTGGCAAAGTAATGTCTCTGCTTTTTAATATGCTGTCTAGATTTGTCATAGCTTTTTTTCCAAAGAGCAAACATCTTTTAATTTCATGACTGCAGGAGAGGAAAATGGTTAATTCTGCTACTGCTGCTAAGTCACTTCAGTCGCGTCCGACTCTGTGTGACCCCATAGACGTCAGCCCACCAGGCTCCCCTGCCCCTGGGATTCTCCAGGCAAGAGCACTGGAGTGGGTTGCCATTTCCTTCTCCAATGCATGAAAGTGAAAAGTGAAAGTGAAGTCGCTTAGTCGTGTCTGACTCTTAGCGACCCCGTGGACCGCAGCCTACCAGACTCCTCCATCCATGGGATTTTCCAGGCAAGAGTACTGGAGTGGGGTGCCATTGCCTTCTCCGAAAATGGTTAATAGCATCAAAATATGCCAAGCAGTCCAGGAGCATAAGCACTGAAAAAAGGCCTAAAGGTTGACTGTAAAGGGCCTGGTGACCTTCAAAATTGTGGCCTGAATGGAAGGACGTAGGAGCCACAAGATTGCTAACCTTGAGAAGGGCATGGGTGGATAGGAAATGGAGGCTGTGGGCTCACACCACTAATTCTAGAAGTTTGGTAGCAAAGAAAAGAGACAGGATCACAGCTAAAAGGAGAAAGCAGAATCTGATTTTTTTTTTTTTTTCCTGTCAACAGAGGGGAGCCTAAGTGTGTTTAAAGGGTGTTCTCACATAAAGTTTTAAGTTGCTTAGTGATTTTTCTTTGTCCTTGCATTTTGTTAATTTACCATGGAATACTATGCCATCTTTCCCTATGGTTTATGAATCTGCCTGCAATGCAGGGAATGCAGTTTCAATCCCTGGGTTGGGAAGATCTCCTGGAGGAGGAAATGGCAACCCACTCCAGTATTCTTGTCTGGAAAATCCCATGGACAGAGGAGCTTGGTAGGCTATAGTCCATGGGGTCGAAAAGAGTGGAACATGACTAAGTACACATGAGCTATCTATTACATAATTTGAGAATATCTGGCCTTATGATTTATTTTTGTGATATTGACACTTTTGGAAAAAAAAAAGTTCATGTAGTAAGTAGTGAGTGGTAGATTCGAAATAATTAAGTCTAGTTGTTTTCATTCTCCAAAAAAAATCATTGTATCTGCCCTTTACTGACTCTCTCTTAGACGTTACTCAGAGGTTGTTCTGAGCCAATAATTTGAAGTTAGTTTCCAGACAGTCACCCACAGGGCCTAAAATATTAAAGATGCAGTGATGCTATCTGAAGCCTACTTAAACGCAACTTTCAGGGCATCTGGACGTTCATGAATCTTTGCAGGTGATTCTGATGGGAGCCATGATTAAGAACACCATTTCAGGTCTTTCTTCATCACCTAAACTATCCCTGTTGTCCCAGCTCTACAGGCTGCTCACCTTCAGATTTACCCGTCATCCAATGTGGAATTTAACTTCCCCAAATGTTAAGGTTTCTGAGAGCCAACACCTTGCCTTATTCATTCTACTATTCCTAAAGCTCTGCACAGCCACCTGACACTGAGTAGGTGTACTCAGAAAGTGTCAACCTGCATGTTTGTGTCTGCTCAGTTTCTCAGTCAGGTCCTACTCTGTTATGCCATGGACTGTAGCCCACCAGGCTCCTCTGTCCATGGGATTTCCCAGGCAAGAATACTGGAGTGGGTTGCCATTTCCTCCATCAGGGGATCTTCCTGACCCAGGGATCAAACCTGCATTTCTTGGGTCTCCTGCATTGGCAGGTGGATTCTTTACCACTGCACCACTCGGGAGGCCCAGGTATACTCAGAAAATGTTTGTCAGCCTAAACTTCCTCAAAATGTCTCTGGTATCTGTAACCACTCTTGCCCTTTATGCTTCTCTCTGAGGAACCAAGTGTCAGCCTCTTCAAAAGCAAACCTTCATTTTGCATTTGTCTCATCCCCTCCCACAACCTCTAGGATCCTGCCTGCCAGTTAGCCTCCTTCACTCTTGTAACTGCTAGCACTGCCTCTGTCTACAAATATGCTGTACGACTCAAGTACCCACTAGAAAAGTCCTTCTAGTTTCAGACATTGCCCCATCTCTCTCTTTCAGATTTGACATGAAAGGATAAAGTTACTGTCTCATTCTCTGATACTTTCAGGGTAAAAATTCTTGAAAGAGCAAGTCTACAGTTGTTGACAATTGCTTCTGCTTGGGCCCTTGCCATTGTTCTCGATTGCCTCTGTACTAACACTACTCTCTTACAGCTCTTAATGGTCTCTGAATTTTGTTAGCAAATCATAATGTCTCTTACTCCTTACTTTAAAATTTTTCATATATGTGTTGGCCTTGATTATTTGTGTCTTGAAAACTTCTCTTTCCCTGGCTTCAAGACCCTGCATTTACCTTCTACTTTTCTTCATTGTTTCTGCTAACTTTACTTCCTTCATTAAATCCCTAATTTTAAATGTTTCAAGACTCTCCTTTTGGCCTTGTCTTTAATTTCCACATCAAAGACAGTGATGTGGCAGTCTATGGGCTGGATCTGGCTTAGAGACACTTTTGACTGGCTCATGTAATATTTTTGAAATTTTGAATTATCTGCCAATATTTTTAAATTGGGAGATTTTACCCAAACCCCCTGAGATGGTATCTAGGGTTGCTGTGAGGATTGAGTTAAATGATATATATATATAAAGCACTTAATACTATGTCTGAATTCGACAAACATTCAAAAAATTATATCATAATTATCATTTTACAGTTTCCAAAGCTCTTTTATAGATATTACTTCATAACTTATTTAATTGGCCCCTACAGACCAACTTTTTGTTTTTTTCTAAGAATTAAAAACGATACCAGCATTAATATCCTAGAATATAAGGCATAATTTGGAGATATTGTGGGTTTGGTTCCAGACCACCGCAATAAAGTGAATATCACAATAAACAGAGACACACAAATTTTTGGTTTCCCAGTGCATGTAAAAGTTTTGTCTAGAGAAAAAAGTAATGTCTGCACTATACTGTGACTTCCCTGCTGGCTTATCAGTAAAGAATCTACCGGTAATGCAGGAGACATAAGCATTGTGGGTTTGATCCCTGGGTCAGAAAGATCTGAAGAAGGGAATGGCACCCTACTCCAACATTCTTGCCTGGGAAATCCCATGGACAGAGGAGCCTGGCAGGCTACAGTCCATAGAGGTCACAGAAGAGTCGGACACAGCTGAGAGGCTAAATAACAACACTACACTGTAGTGTATAAGTGTACAATAGCATTATGTATAAAAAACAATGTATACACCTTAATTAAAAAATACTTTACTACTAAAAAATGTTAACCATCATCTCACAACACAGGGTTGCCATAAACCTGCAATTTGTAAAAAACATAGTAAAGTGAAGAGCAGTAAAATGTGGTATGCCCATATCTTTGTATATCTGATATGTGTACATATTCACTATCTGTTCACCAAAAACATTGACCCTTGTGATCACTGATACACATTTGTACAACATCTACCATGAGTAGGGAACACATTTGTTTTCATTATTTAGTTTTGGACTGTGTGATGGTAATTGCCTGAAAAAAAGTTAGCCCAGCAATATGACTTTTATTAATACGGTGTCCTACTAAAATGATGCAGACTTTGTGACTATTGTCACATATACAAAAATTAGTCCCAGCAATATGGTTTTTATTAGCACTGTTTCCTATCCATATTTTTTCCCACGTGGCTAGTTAGTTCCCTCAGTATCACTTACCAATGATATAATCATTCTTCCCCTTAGGAATTTGAATTCCTATTCCTATCAGATATTAAATTCCCATAAATGTAGATAGAGCAACTGTTTCAGAGAGTAATCTGTGCAATATTACAGAGGTAATAAGTGGAAATTTATTTATTTTAACATTAGCCAAAAGGCTAGTTGATTTTGTTACTCTAAGTGTGGTGTTTTTTTCTATTTTTGTCTCTGCTAAAACTTTGGGTTTCTACTCAATGTTTTGTTTACTGAACAGTTAATTAGGTGTTGTGTGCTACTAAGTTAAAGTATTTTAAAATGTAAATAACGTTCATAAATTAAAGTATAAGAACACAAAATAGATGTATTGTGTTACCAGGATCAGTTTTTGACATTGTTATTCCATCTTCCCAATTGTTATTTGATCTTCCCAAGCCAGAGATGGAACCCAGGTCTCCCATGTTGCAGGCAGATTCTTTACCAGCTGAGCCACAAAAGAAGCCCAAATCTCTTATTTTACATTTCAGTTTCTTTCCTTTTTGGAAGCAAGGATCATGATAATTGAAATATTAAGCCATGAGACACATAAAGGAGATCGTTTTCATTTTAAAAGACATTTCATTTTATAGTCCCCAAATGGCAAGCATTTGTTTTTCTTTTCTGTTCTCCTTCCATAGGAAAATACACTTGTCTCAGGAAAAAGATCCTGAAATCATTATGGAAGATTAGATTAATAGCAAAAGCTGAAACTTTTTTTTTTTTTTTTTTTTAGCTCCAGTCTTTCTTCAGATCCTATTCCCTCCAGATACACATTCTCTGCATATAAAAGTACTTCTATTTGGACTGCTCTGTTTCTCATTCTCTTTCTTATTATGAGCGTCTTGTTCATTGGGTCTTGTATCAATTACCTCTTGCTGCATAATAAACTACCCGCAGACAAATATTAATTCTCTCACAGTGACCCAAGAGTGAGTGAGAGAGAAACCATGAGGGTAGAAGCCATAGTCTTTTTATAACTTAATCTTGGCACTGACATTCTATCATTTCTGCTGTATCGTATTTGTTAGAAGTGAGTGAAGTGAGTGAAGTCACTCAGTCGCGTCTGACTCTGCGACCCAGTGGACTGTAGCCCACCAGGCTCCTCTGTCCATGGGATTTTCCAGGCAAGCGTATTGGAATGGGTTGCCATTTCCTTCTCCAGAGGATCTTCCCAACCCAGGGATCGAACCCAGGTCTCCCGCATTGTAAGCAAGACGCTTTACTGTCTGAGCCACCAGGGAAGTCGTATCCAGCCCACGTGCAAGAGGAGGGGATTTTATAAAGACACAATTACCAAGAAAGTAGGGACCATCTTAGAGGCTGCCCATCACCTCAGTACTAGTATAAGTTACTCAAGGTACATTTTATATACTTTTCACTTATTGCTATTACAGTTTCATATACTTGTTTGATTATTTGATTACTGTGTATTATTCCTATTAGATTGAAAGCTCCATGATACAGGCATTTATTAAGGCCTAGCTATTGTAACTGAATAAATAAGTATTATTAATGCAGCTTCCAGCTTCCCTCTACCAGTCCAAAAGCTCTAACACATGTGATAGGTGGTCACTCAGACACCATCTCAGTGAAAACTACTGGTGAAAGACTGATCATCATCTTAGGAGGCAGAAAAAAAAAAGCTCATTTCCTTTACGTGCAATATTTCTCATAAAATTACTGCATTACTTTTCAGGTAGCTTTAGTAGAGAAAAAAATCACATGAGTCTGTTATTCCAACTGTTGTTTTGTTTAGTCTCTCCATTACAGTTTGCTATTTAGAAAATAACAAAATGCGGGGGAAAATTGGCTATGCTTTCAATTATTCCTACAGGGTGGTAGTACTTTTAGATTATATATCAGAAATAAAATGGTACATTATTGTAAAACTTCCCCCAAAGTTACAAAGTTTATGGATTTTCTGGCTATCATGGATTTCCACTAGTTCCCAATGTGAAAATTATTGCATTAGAGAAAGAAATATAATTAGAGTATTTGGCTAACAATTCATCTTATTTTCAGAACCTCTAAAAAAAAGGAGACAATTCAAGGTCTCTTCTTGTTTGAATCCATTCATAACTCTAAAAACTGTTGGGAAATAATACTTGTATGTCTAACCTATATCCACAACATGCGGTTTTATAAAACACAGTACAAACATACTAACTAAAATGTTAAGGTTGATATTTTAAGCTTTCTGAAGCCAGAGAGTTATGATAAAGCTTTCTGTACTGTATTGACTTTACCATACTGGTGATTAGAAAAAGTTATGTGCTCGGTATAGCTAAATAAGGTTGTTCTAGCAGTGTGATTTTGATTTCCGGGTCTTTGTGTGATTAAGATCTCAGTCTCAAAGTTGCATTTATTTAAAATGAAGCTTGAATCTTTAGGAGAAATGTAGTTTCCTTTTTACTGACTTTAAAACCTCAGTTTGTAATGCTCTTCAGATGCCTTTCACTAGTTATTCCTTACTTATTAAGAATGACAGTCTGCATTTTGCAGAGGGGAGAACTAGAGTATATGAATTTAATTATTTTAATTTGGGAAAAGAAGCAGAGGGAAGTAAAACTCAAATCTCTCATATTTTCCCACCATTGCTTTATTCAAAATGATCCAGTTCTGTATTTGTTATGATAATTTGCAGTTTTGAAGTCAGAAGCTTGAAACACCAAATGAAAAATGCAATAATTCTATTATTTGGTCCTCCTTGTATAAAATATCAGAATATTCGCACAGATTTAAGTGTATTGAAATATATTGAATATATTTTAATGTATTCTATGTTCCTCTTTTAAAAAGTATTTTGATAGTAAGTTCATTAAATGTTAAATAACAAAAAGATGACAAATAAAGATGTAAATACCACAAAAAACCATAAAAATGACTTTTAATTAGGTCAATACTAGCATAGAAGTCTCAAGTTCTGGAGAGAAATATTAAAAGAAATGTAAAAATAAAGTTCTTCTACATTATTCTCTTTTAGAGCTATATGGTCATTTTATTAGAGCATAGCCAAATATTTTAGGCTATAGTTTTGCTTCAATTTTAGGATTCTTTCAGCTTAAATTCATTTGTTCGGGCTCCTTACTGCTTGTTTGTATTCTCCCCAAACCTTGCAAATGAATGAAACAGCAGAAAATCTTTACTTTTTGTTTCCCCTCTGCATATATTAGAAATAATAATTTAAGCCACTATATCGATTAATTATGGCATAGTATATGTTCTACTTTGGTTAATAAACAGTTACTAAATCAGGGATTTTACTAGGAATTGTGAAATATTAGAAATGCCTATTTCTAACTTTTTTAGTCAGTACAGCCCAGCAAAGCACAGGATTTTGCATAGATAAAATCTGTTAAATCACACAAGAAAACCATGTGCTGTTTCTGAGAGCCTTTTTCACTCACTGGAGGAAGGCTTTGGAGTATGTGTTTGCATAGTCATGCCTGTACAGTGTCTACTGTGTGGGTGGTGTATAGTTGCTCAGGCATATGACAATGATGATTTGGGAAAGGAAACTCAAAGCGAGTGCTCCAAGTGACTAAGAGGTTTCACTAGTAGTCAAATCACAAAACAATCTTTCTTCTTAGATGGAAAAGGTTTTTTTAAACATTATTTCCAGTGCCAAGGGGTTTTCATTTGTATTTTCTTTCATGTTTATTTGTGTAGACGCATGTTCTAATATTATGTGTGTTAAAACCTGATGTTTCTGACATTGTTGTTAATTAAACTGAGGGATAATTTATATATAATTAACTGGGTACATTTAAAAGTTACAATTGGATGAGGTTTGACAGTCGTATATTTCTGTAATTACTATCACAAACAAGATAAAAAACATTTCCATCATTCCCAAAATATTCCTTCATGTATGCTAGTAGCCCTTCCTTGACTTTACACCCATCATCTGCGGGCAGCCAATGATCTGCCATTTGTCAGCATAGATTAGTTAGCATTTTATATTAGTTTACTCTTTTTGTGGTGTCTGATATGTACTCTTTTGTGTCTACCTTATTTCACTCAAAGGAATGATTTTTGAGATTCATCAATTCGTGTGTGTTCCTTTTTACTGCTGAACAGTATTCCATTATACAGATAACTTAGCTATCTGCCGATTGGCATTTGGGTTGTTTCTAGCTTTTGGTTATTGTGAATAAAACTTCTATGAACATTCATGCACAAGTCTTTGTGTGGACATATATTTTTATTTCTCTTGGGTAAATACTTAGGATTGAAATGGTAAGGTTTTATGTGGGCATGTGTTTGACTTTTGGAAAAAACTACTATAAATTTTCTAGTGCAGTTATACTTTTTTATATTCCCACTAATAATGTGTGAAAGTTTTAGTTGTTTTACATTTTTGCCAATATATATTATCAGTCTTTTTAACTTTAGCCATAGTAATAGGTGCATAATCATTATCTCACTGATTTAAATTTGCATTTCCTCTATGATTACTAATATTAAACATCTTTTTTGTGTATTTATTGGTAATCTGAATTTTTTTTTTTGGTAAAGTGTCTGTTCAAATCACTTGCCTGTTTTTTTTTAATTGATTTTTAAAATTATTGGATTATAAAAGTTCTTCACATACTATTGTTTTTTTTAGCTGTGCTGTGGTTTGTAGGATATTAGTTACCTGACCAGAAATTGAATCTGAACTTCTCTAGTCAAAGTGCTGAGTTCTAACCATTGGACAAGCAGGGAACTCCTGAAGAACCAGCTTTTAATTTTGTTAATTTTTGTATTACTTGTTTTCTGTTTTGTTGATTTTTGCTCTTCCTTTTATTATTTTCATCTTTCTATTTTGTTTTTAACTTCTTTAGGTAATTCCTGCTTTGTTATTAGTATTTAAAGCTATTAATTTTTCTGTAAGCATTGCTTTAGTGTAGCTGCATATCACAAAATTTGATACTATATACACTTTTATCTGTCCTACTTCTTTTATGTAACAATATGTCCTGGAGATCACTCCATAATAGTGTATAAAGATATTCCTCATTCTTTTTAAGGGTTTCATTGTACTTCATTTTGTGGATGTTCTATAATTTAGAAAACTAGTTCCCTATGATTTGGATTATTTCTAGTAGTCTTGCTATTACAGTGTAGCAATGACCTGTCTTCTGTATATATATTAATATATTTCAACTGTTGCCTATATAGCTTTGGGATAGTTTTTGGGAAGTGATATGGCTGGGTTGAAAGGAAAATGCTTATGTAACTGCTATTGTCAAATTTTCCATTACCGAAGTGGTAACATTTTACATTCCAACCAGCAGTATATACCTTAATTTTTTTTTTTTCTTGTCTATACTTTTTTTTTTTAATTTTATTTTATTTTTAAACTTTACATAACTGTATTAGTTTTGCCAAATATCAAAATAAATCCGCCACAGGTATACATGTGTTCCCCATCCTGAACCCTCCTCCCTCCTCCCTCCCCATTCCATCCCTCTGGGTCGTCCCAGTGCACCAGCCACAAGCATCCAGTATTATGCATCGAACCTGGACTGGCAACTCGTTTCATACATGATATTTTACATGTTTCAATGCCATTCTCCCAAATCTTCCCACCCTCTCCCTCTCCCACAGAGTCCATAAGACTGTTCTATACCTTAATTTTTAAGCCAGCTTAAGCCAGCTACATGCCAGGAAACTGTGCAAACCACTCTTTTAAGCACTGAGGATGAAGAATGAAAAACCTAGATGAAAATCCCTGCCCCCCTGGAGCTTACAATCTAGTGAGGGAGTGGTGGGTTTGGCCCATGAATTTTGGCAAATGTCTCAAATCTTCTTCCTTAGCTTGGCTATTCCTTCAGATCCAGAATTCATAATGCTTGTGCCCATATGCCTTTATAATAATCCTGATTCTATGGACTTGCTCTTGATGTGCTCTTTCAGACCTTTGTCTCTCGTTGTTTCTACAGAAACATGGCTGGGACTTGCTTTTCCAGCTCTCTTAATTGGGTTAAGTTTGGGTTTCCCAGGTGAGGCCAGTGGTAAAAAACCCTCCTGCCAATACAGGAGACTTGAGAGATACAGGTTCGATCCCTGGGTTGAGAGGACCCCCCTGGAGGAAGGCATGACAATCCACTCCAGTATTCTTGCCTGGAGAATTCCCATGGACAGAGGAGCCTTGCGGGCTACAGTCCATGGCGTCACAAAGATTCAGACACGACTGAAGTGACTTAGCATGCCACGGATAAGTAGTGTATTTATCCTAGTGTATTTCTTAGGAACCAACCCTTCGTTTCTACCCACTATGGCAAGAACTATTCGCACAAGAAAAATATGACAATTGGAGCAGCTTACAAACTGGGGTGAAACTGTAAGTTGCTCAGTTGTATCTGACTCTTTGCTACCCCATGGACTGTAGTCCACCAGGCTTCTCTGTCCATGGGATTCTCCAGGCAAGCATACTGGAGTGGGTAGCCATTCCCTTCTCCAGGCGATCTTCCCAACCTAGGGATCGAACCCAGGTCTCCCACATTGCAGGCGGATTCTTTACCATCTGAGCCACCAGCTAAGCCTAAGCTGGGTTACTATGGCCAAATTGCTTCATCAAGGTGAGTCTAAATTTTTTCATCTGTAAAATGAGGATGATATCACCTGTCGACATGGAGAGACTGAAATAAATAACATGCAAATTAGCAAAAATCTATTCCTAATATAAGTGTTCAAAAATTATTTTAAAACAATGTTTTATTAAAGTAAATAGTAGCTAAAAGGGAGTGGGTAGTGTATAAAAGGAAGAAGAAAACTGCACACAAAGAATGGCATTTAGAAGAAGGCATGAAGCCATTTGGAGGTTTCAAAGAACTACACATGGTTGGGTATTGCCATTACATGAGAAAAACTGGATATATGATTAGAACTGAGGCTGGATACTGGCAGTCTCTAACTGTGGCAGGCTCTAATTGTGGAAGGCATAAAACTCAAAGTATTCACAAGGAAATAATACACTTCTAGTGCATCTACAGTATCTGAACAACAAAGAGAAACATTTTAGGATAAAATTCAATGCACAGTGGGTTTTTTGGAGAAATTTTGAGTACACTGAAAGTGAAGTCGCTCAGTTGTGTCCGGCTCTTTGCGACCCCATGGACTGTAGCCTACCAGGAGTCAATGTCTCAGAAGCTCAGCTTCCTTATTGGCAAAATGGGAATAATGCTATCAAGCACATTTATATATATATATACACACAATACATTTAGCCTTGTGCCTGGCACATATTTCTATTCCAGGTAATTTGCTCATCTTTGATCACTGGTCAATAACAAAGCCATCATATTTAAACTCTAAAGGCTACAGTCCATGGGTTGCAAAGAGTCAGACACGACTGAGCTAATTCACTTTCAGTGTACTCAAAATTTCTCCAAAAAACCCACTGTGCATTGAATTTTATCCTAAAATGTTTCTCTTTGTTGTTCAGATACTGTAGATGCACTAGAAGTGTATTATTTCCTTGTGAATACTTTGAGTTTTATGCCTTCCACAATTAGAGCCTGCCACAGTTAGAGACTGCCAGTATCCAGCCTCAGTTCTAATCATATATCCAGTTTTTCTCATATAATGGCAATACCCAACCATGTGTAGTTCTTTGAAACCTCCAAATAGCTTCATGCCTTCTTCTAAATGCCATTCTTTGTGTGCAATTTTCTTCTTCCTTTTATTTTCCTAGAAAACTCCTCATCTAAGATTGAGCTCAAATATCGTTTATTGTAGGAAGTCTTTCCTAATCCTTTACCCCTGCTGTTTTAGAGTTAAAAACATCTTCTTTTAAACTTCTGGACATTATGTATATATCTATCCTCACACTAAAACTTTATGTTATCATTGTTTATACAGTTAATTTCTTCCCTGGACCTCAGGCTCATAGAGAGAAAAGGGTATTGTTCATTATGATGTTTCTGTGCTTAGCGAGTACTTTGCCAGGAGTTGCTACTCAAAAAATTCTTACTAACAATTTTCATTTGGAGCTTGCCTTGTAAAATTTGAACTTAATAGACACTTGTCTATGTGATGTGATTTCAACAGTGTTTAGGATACTCCTTTGTTGCTCTGGCTCAGCTGGTAAAGAATCCTCCTGCAATGTGGGAGACCTCGGTTTGAACCCTGGGTTGGGAAGAACTTCTGAGAAGGGAAAGGCTACCCATTCCAGTATTCTGGCCTGAAGAATTCCATGGACTGTATAGTCCATGGGGTTGCAAAGAGTTGGACACGACTGAGCGACTTTCATTTGTTGTTCTATATCAGCATCCAGTCAACACATCAGTGCTAAACTTCTCCTTCTTCACTGGTGCCTGAAATGTCTGTAACATAGTAAAACACCTTTTCACAACTGGAGATAGACTAAGTGCATTTAAGTCTAGAAGAAGAAATACTTTGACTTGAATATAAGACAGGAGGGTGGTGAGTGGTACTGTGGGCCTAAAATAGGGGTATGCCAAATAGGAAGGAAGATCAAGTGAAAAGTTCATACCAGGATAAATTTTTCTGAGATGTTTGCTTTCCTGTCATAATTCATGTTTTTATTGGTAACTGCAATCCCCAAATGGCCCAAGGAATGTGAAAAAAAATGTGATTTTCTCCAGGAGTGAGAAATGCTAATGTGTATTTCTCTCTTTACCCCATGTGTCTTTTCAGAATGCTTAAGTGCAGGAATGGAAGGTCCTAAAACATCGAACAACTCAATGCAGCAGCTGGACAATGGCAATCACAGTTCAGGTAATGCTCATCTTTTAATAATAATTCTAATAGAAAAGTGCTTGATGTTTTTACAGTTTTTACACTTTGAGATCTTGAATTGTCTTAAGTTATTTATAGATTATTTTATCTAAAATTGTCAAAATGAAATACTGCTTATGTTTTAAAATGTTGGTAAACTTTTCATTCTGAAATTATTTTCTGTGCCTATTTAGTACTTATTTCAAGATTGTCATCATGAAATAAATCAAGGGCACAGCACCAATTTTTTTCATTCTATTTTTAAATCATAGTTTTACTAGGTTTACTCTAGAGAACTTAAAAATATTGGCCTTAGCAGATGTTACTAATTTACTTTCTGTGTGCCCTTGCCCAGCTCTACTGTCTCCCAAATTTTTGTTTCTCATTATAGTTAACTTTTTCTTTATATTTTAAAATATTATTTTTGTAATACATTTTACATTGAGCACTTCATGGAAAAATAATTCTAGTGATTTCAAAATGCATTCTTGGACTCAATAAATATCCTTTTACACTTACTTATTTACTATTTAGAAAAATTAGATTTCAGGTCAACTGCAGACTCAAATAAGTAAAATGACTATATAAATTATTAATCTGGGGGGTGGGAAGGCACTCATAGTGCTTGAGTTTAGTGAGTTAAATGGTGCCTCCACCTCAAGATCTGTCCACCAGGAACCTACAAATATGGGTACATTTGGACAAAGGATCTTTGAAAATGTATTTAAGCTAAAGCTTTCAGATGAGATCATCCTGGATTAGTGTGGGCCCTATGTCCAATGACATAGAAAAGAAAAGGAGAAGACACAAGGGAAAATCCAATGTAAAGATGGAGGCAGAGGTTGAAATGATACATCTACAAACTAAGGAACACATAGGATTTCTGGTAGTCACTCAAACCTGGAAGAAACAAAAAAAGAATTCTTTACTAGAGACTTTGGAAGGAATATGGTTGTGCTAACACTTTGATATATTTCTGACTTCCAGAAATGTGAGAGAATAAATATCTATTGTTTTAAGGGATCGAGTTTGTGGATACATATCAAGACAGTTCTAGGAAACTAATATAATGAATAACTAATTTACTTTTCTACTGTAAATATGTCTTTAAAAACAGTCCACATGTGATTCAGTCTATATACAGATCTTCCATCACTTATGATGGCATTATGCCTCAATAAACTCATCCTAAGTTGAAAATATCATAAGTCAAAATACCTACTTAACAGGAGGAAAAGAGGGTGACAGAGGATGAGATAGTTGGATGGCATCACCAACTCCATGGACATGAATTTGAGCAAACTCCTGGAGATAGTGAAGGACAAGGAAGCCTGGCATGCTGCAACCCATGGGACTGCAAAGAATTGAACACTACTTAGCGACCGAACACAATAATAACCTAACATCAAAACTTAGCTGAGCCTTCTTTAAACAGTTGGGCAAAATCATCTAACACAAAGCCTGTCTCATACTAACATGTTGGATAACTCATGTAATTTATTGAATACTGTACCTTTTGAAAGTGAAAAAGATGGTTGTATGGGTACAGAATAGTTGTATCAGTTATTTACCCTTGTGATTGTGTAGCTGACTAGGAACTGTGGCTTACTGTGCTGCCCAGCATCACAAGAGAATACCATAATGCATTATTGTTATCCTAGAAAGCAATCAAAATCCAAAATTCAAAATACAGTTTCTACTTGAATGCATATGGCTTTTGCACCATTGTACAGTAAAAAAAAGAAGTCCTAAATCACACTATCCCAAGTTGGGGACTGTCTGTATATGTACATACTGAAAGAGTTAGACTTCTTATGTTAATGTGAAACTATAATCTTTCTAAACTTAAAAGAAAATTTGGTTTCATATGAAGAAATTGAAGACAGAAAGCATAGAACCATTAATCAGAGCTTTAAATGATTATTGTACTACTTTGGTATATACAAAGCTTCAAGAAGGACTAAATAAGAGAGATGCTTTCTTTTATAATTGAAGACATGATACTTGATGTGAAATTGAAATTCTATAGGAACTAGATACCAAATGGAGATAATAAAACTGAATGACTCATTATAGCAATTAACTAAGTTTAAAAGATGTATCCAGTATTATAAAAATGATCATAGGACTACTTCTGAAAACAAGCATAATATTTTTCTTTTCTGAAAAATATAATTTTAGCACACTTAAGAGTACACTACAACTTGTGGGTTTTATCTCTGGTATGAGAAATTGCAGGGAAAATTGACTTTCTTCCCAAGGTATTTTTCTTTAGACAGTGAATGTTGCTTAGTTGCAGGAGAATTTTGTGTCTGGTTTAAGAGGCAGAATTCTCCATGGGCCTCCAGTTCAGTTTAGTTCAGCCACTCAGTCATATTCGACTCTTTGCGACCCCATAAATTGCCACATGCCAGGCCTCCCTGTCCATCACCAACTCCCAGAGTTCACTCAAACTCATGTCCATCGAGTCGGTGATGCCAACCAGCCATCTCATCCTCTGTCGTCCCCGTTTCCTCCTGCCCCCAATCCATCCCAGCATCAGAGTCTTTTCCAATGAGTCAACTCTTCGCATGAGGTGGCCAAAGTACTGGAGTTTCGGCTTTAGCATCATTCCTTTCAAAGAAGACCCAGGACTGATCTCCTTTAGAATGGACTGGTTGGATCTCCTTGCAGTCCAAGGGACTCTCAAGAGTCTTCTCCAACACCACAGTTCAAAAACATCAATTCTTCGGCGCTCAGCTTTCTTCACAGTCCAACTCTCACATCCATACATGACCACTGGAAAAACCATAGCCTTGACTAGATGGACCTTTGTTGGCAAAGTAATGTCTCTGCTTTTGAATATGCTGTCTAGGCTGGTCATAACTTTCATTTCAAGGAGTAAGTGTCTTTTAATTTCATGGCTGCAATCATCATCTGTAGTGATTTTGGAGCCCCCCAAAATAAAGTCTGACACTGTTTCCACTGTTTCCCCATCTATTTCCCATGAAGTGATGGGACCAGATGCCATGATCTTAGTTTTCTGAATGTTGAGCTTAAGCCAACTTTTTCACTCTCCTCTTTCACTTTAATCAAGAGGCTTTTTAGTTCCTCTTCACTTTCTGCCATAAGGGTGGTGTCATCTGCATATCTGAAGTTATTGATATTTCTCCCAGCAATCTTGATTCCAGCTTGTGTTTCCTCCAGCCCAGCATTTCTCATGATGTACTCTGCATATAAGTTAAATAAGCAGGGTGACAATATACAGCCTTGAAATACTCCTTTTCCTATTTGGAACCAGTCTGTTCCATGTCCAGTTCTAACTGTTGCTTCCTGACCTGCATACAGGTTTCTCAAGAGGCAGGTCAGGTGGTCTGGTATTCCCATCTCTTGAAGAATTTTCCACGGTTTATTGTGATCCACACAGTCAAAGGCTTTGGCATAGTCAATAAAGCAGAAATAGATGTTTTTCTGGAACTCTCTTGCTTTTTCCATGATCCAGCGGATGTTGGCAATTTGATCTCTGGTTCCTCTGCCTTTTCTAAAACCAGCTTGAACATCTGGAAGTTCACGGTTCACGTATTGCTGAAGCCTGGCTTGGAGAAGTTTGAGCATTACTTTACTACGTGTGAGATGAGTGCAATTGTGGTAGTTTGAGCCTTCTTTGGCATTGCCTTTCTTTGGGATTGGAATGAAAACTGACCTTTTCCAGTCCTGTGGCCACTGCTGAGTTTTCCAAATATGCTGGCATATTGAGTGCAGCACTTTCACAGCATCATCTTTTATGATTTGAAATAGCTCCACTGGATTTCCATCACCTCCACTAGCTTTGTTCGTAGTGATGCTTTCTAAGGCCCACTTAACTTCACATTCCAGGAAGTCTGGCTCTAGGTGAGTGATCACACCATTGTGATTATCTTGGTCATGAAGATCTTTTTTGTACAGTTCTGTGTATTCTGGCCCCCTCTTCTTAATATCTTGTGCTTCTATTAGGTCCATACCATTTCTGTCCTTTATTGAGCCCATCTTTGCCTGAAATGTTCCCTTGGTATCTCTAATTTTCTTGAAGTGATGTCTAGTCTTTCCCATTCTGTTGTTTTCCTCTATTTCTTTGCATTGATTGCTGAGGAAGGCTTTCTTATCTCTCCTTGCTATTTTTTGGAACTCTGCATTCAAATGGGTATATCTTTCCTTTTCTCCTTTGCATTTCACTTCTCTTTTTTTCACAGCTATTTGTAAGGCCTCCCCAGGCAGCCATTTCATTTTTTTGCATTTCTTTTCCATGGGGATGGTCTTGATCCCTGTCTCCTGTACAATGTCATGAACCTCCATCCATAGTTCATCAGGCACTCTGTCTATCAGATCTAGTCCCTTAAATCTATTTCTCATTTCCACTGTATAACATAAGGGATTTGATTTAGGTCATACCTCAATGGTCTAGTGGTTTTCCCTACTTTCTTCAATTTAAGTCTGAACTTGGCAATAAGGAGTTCATGATCTGAGCCACAGTCAATCCCCATCTTGTTTTTGCTGACTGTATAAAGCTTCTCCATCTTTGGCTGTAAAGAATATAATAAATCTGATTTTGGTGTTGACCATCTGGTGACGTCCATGTGTAGAGTCTTCACTTGTGTTGTTGGAAGAGGGTGTTTGCTATGACCAGTGTGTTCTCTTGGCAAAACTCTGTTAGCCTTTGCCCTGCTTCATTCCGTATTCCAAAGGCAAATTTGCCTGTTACTCCAGGTGTTTCTTGACTTCCTACTTTTGCATTCCAGTCCTGTATAATGAAAAGGACATCTTTTTTGGGTGTTAGTTCTAAAAGATCTTGTAGGTCTTCATAGAACCGTTCAACTTCAGCTTCTTCAGCATTACTGGTTGGGGCATAGACTTGGATTACTGTGATATTGAATGGTTTGCCTTGGAAACAAACAGAGATCATTCTGTCATTTTTGAGAATGCATCCAAGTACTGCATTTCGGACTGTTTTGTTGACCATGATGGCTACTCCATTTCTTCCAAGGGATTCCTGCCCACAGTAGTAGATATAATGGTCATCTGAGTTAAATTCACCCATTCCAGTCCATCTTAGTTCACTGATTCCTAGAATGTTGACGTTCACTCTTGCCATCTCCTGTTTGACTTCTTCCAATTTGCCTTGATTCATGGACCTAACATTCCAATTTCCTATGCAATATTGCTCTTTACAGCATTGGACCTTGCTTGTATCATGAGTCACATCCACAACTGGGAATTGTTTCTGCTTTGGCTCCGTCCCTTCATTCTTTCTGGAGTTATTTCTCCACTGATCTCCAGTAGCATACTGGGTCCCTACTGACCTGGGGAGTTCCCCTTTCAGTATCCTATCATTTTGCTTTTTCATACGGTTCATGGGGTTCTCAAGGCAAGAATACTGAAGTGGTTTGCCATTCCCTTCTCCAGTGGACCACATTCTGTCAGACCTCTCCACCATGACCCGCCCATCTTGGTGACCCCATAGGACATGGCTTAGTTTCATTGAGTTAGACAAAGCTGTGGTTCATGTGATTAGATTGACAGTTTTCTGTGATTATGGTTTCAGTGTGTCTTCCCTCTGATGCCCTCTCACAATACTTACCGTCTTACTTGGGTTTCTCTTACCTTGGACGTGGGGTATCTCTTCATGGCTGCTCCAGCACTCACTGGAATACCTTTATTAAGCATAAAGTCTCTTCTACACTCTAGTCCACTGAGAACACTGAAACTCAAAATGCTTGAAGACCTTATTCAATTATGAAGACACCACTTAATGTAAGACCAAGCTCCTCCAATAGAATCACCTGGTACTCACACTGATTTCATTCTATCTCATAAAAACTAATGTGACAATATTCCCAGACAAGATGACTAACATGAGAATTCACTGATATGGCAACAGCTTAGTTCAGAGCATGAAGATCATTTTGCTCTGTTACTAAAAGTAACAATTTCTATGGGGCATATGAAGTGAAATCCAAAGGTAAGAAGAAAAGTCTTTAAATATCTCCTAGAAGACATCAAGCAAGGCTAGGTTCTTTGAAGTTTCCATTGATAACAAACAATCTATATCTTTAAAATAAGGAGCATGGTACTTCCTTGGCAGTCTAGTGGTTAAGACTCCTCACTCCCACTGCAAGGGATGTGGGTTTGACCTGTGGTGGGGGAGTAAGATTCTGATTGCCATGCACTGAGGCAAAAAAAAAAAAAAAAAAAAAAATTAGGGATAATGATTGGTGACAGCCAGACATGTGAAGAACTGATGCTGAAGAAGAATTCTGTTTAACAAGAACCAGAGAATATTATGGTTGGGACACTTTCTTCCAGAAACAGCAGGTCTCAGGGCTGCAAAGGCCAAAATGCTCACAAGAGAAAGCCTTCATAGGCTTCAGTAGCCTTTGTCTATTATGGTAGCCATCTTGGAACCACCAGACAGCTCCCTTTTAGCTGGGAATGGGCAGGGTTCATTGTGGTTTTCTTACTTATCAGAATCCTATTGGGTGTCCTCAGTATTGCCACTCTTCACTCAAAGTAAGGAAAGAAAGAATGCAAGGGAGAAAGGAAGGAGTTGCAACATGGTGAAAACAGAATGACTCAGCTGGTAGAGAATCTGTCTGCAGTGCAGGAGACCCAAGTTTAATCCCTGGGTTGGGAAGAGCCCCTGGAGAAGGAAATGGCAACCCACTCCAGTATTCTTGCCTGGGAAATCCTAGGACAGAGGACTCTGGCAGGCTATAGTCCATGGGGTCACAAAGAGTCATACATGACTTAGTGACTAAACCACCAACACAGAAATAGAATAAGAAATTTATTTAATTTGTAGCAGAACTTGGGGTTGTCACTGGAGATTTAGTTTATCTTTAAAAGGCAAAGTAAGCAGAATAAAATAGAATATTCAGTGGATGTTTATTGTTTGTATTTATAAATGTTGTCACTGTAAGAAATTACAACAAACAAAATACTGTACTTTAAGTCAAGAGTTAGCAAACTATAGCCCATGGGCAAAATCCAGCTGGCTGTATATATTTGTAGATAAAATTGTATTGGACAAAGCCATGGACATTTGTTCCTTTATTATATGTGCCTGCTTTCTTGCTGCAACAGCAGTGTTGAATACTTGCAACAGAGACCATATGGAATGCAAAGCTCCAGATGTTTCCTTTTTAGTCCTTTGGCAAAGCTATACTCTGTGCAATGATAGAGCTTCAGAATCTAGAACACCTAAGACATAACTTGATTTCAGTAATCCCTCTGAGGTCAACTTTGATTTCTTATCTGTTTCTGGAATAGATAATCACAGTATGAACTAAATTTAGTAGTTAGAATCTCATTCTTTGCCTTCTTTCCAACCCAGTCTAATGATACTTAGCTACCTAGAAAAGCCAAATTATTTTAGAAGCCTATTCACTGCTGGCTTCTAAGACCTTTAATTTAATTTCTCTGTTTATTATGTTGTAGAATTGAGTGGAAAATTAGAATGGGGAGCATAAAGAATATTTTTAAAAGCAGGAGAGCACATTGAATGGTGGTCTTATAAATTCAGAGGGAGATATTTTCAGGTTTTTAAGTCATAAGAAGCATTCTGAAAGTCATTGTTGTTCTTTAAAAAATAGTAATACAAACATATTTTTCAGAAAGCAAATTTGAAGTAGATTGGGACTATCTTCAGAAACTCTATAGAACTCAAGAGAAGGAATGCATGTAGATCTTAAGAACTAAGGAATTGGGAACCTGAGTTAGGTTAAGTCTGCCATCTCTCTCTGCTTCTGCTTCATTCTTCCCAAGGTTTATTAGTCAGGGTTCCTCAGAGAGACAGAACAGGATGTATGTGTGTGTTGGACATCCGAGAGAGAGGGAGAACGAGAGAAAGAGGAAGAGATTGATTTACTTTATGGAATTGGTCCAAAATCTGCAGGATCTTTGGAGACCCAGGGAAGAGATGCAGATCAAGTCTGAATGCAATGTGCTGGCAGAATTTCCTTTCCCATGAGGTCAGTCTTTTCTGTTAAACCCTTCAACTGATTGGATGAGGCCCACTCACATTATGGAGGGTAATTTACTTTACTCAAATTCTACCAATTAAAAAATATCTTTGTAGAAACATCTAGAATAATGTTTGACCAAACATTTGGGTACCATGGACTAGCTAGGCTGACACATGAAATTAACCATCATAGCAGGAAATTGGGGAAGAAAGAGGGATGAACTATTATTCTTCTGTGTTGGTTCTTGAGAAAGTACTTTATTTGTCCAGCTGTTTGAGATGCCCACTACTGGTCTAAACAATTTTAATCAAGTAGTGGCATCTGTAAAAAAGACCACATAATCAGCCCAGCTCATATGAGGTGTGCATGATGGACCAATACATTATGGCTAGGTAAGGATAGAGGCAGTGTTACCTTGTACAAAATCGTTTTAAGTATAAAATGAGATATTGTGTAAATGGGAAATCATTGATTAATAGCTTACAATGTAATTTGCAAATGTTAACATGTTTTTCCATATAATGATGTAACAGCTTCTAATTTCTGTATTTCAAGGATTTTTGTGTAATTTTAGTTATGGTTCATTGATTTTCTATCATGTTGTACACAAGCTCTTGTGGAAAAAAGAATGGTTTTTACTCTAAGTTTCTAAAATTGATTTCATCTATTTCTCTCTGAATATTTTCTAGTTTCAACAACTTCATCTACGGAAAGAAAGCAGAGCACTGTAACACTTTATGCAGAAGGTAGTATGCCTGTATTTTTTTGTTTCTTTACTTTGAGGCCAGTACTGAAGCATAGAATGCTGAGCTTCCTTAGAAACATAGTGGTCTGGACTCTGTTCTAATCTTGTACCCAGTTAAAGAATATGGTGATCTGAATGCTGTAAGATAAGTGACTTGAATGACTCCACCAATCCTCCCCTAAAGCAATTCGATTCCACTGAAAGATTATGGAGTTTTCTCTGTCATGCACTGTGCTGGGCTTTGTGGGGACCATAAAAATTAGCAAGACGAAGAAGACTATCAGAGAGCCCTCCAGGGAGCTCTATTCTGTGGGGGAACCCAGACAGAAGCCCAGATATCATACAAGCAGAAGAGGTAAGCACTCACATCAAGTGTACCAGGAGTGTAGAAAGGGAGTGGTTAAACACCAAGGCTTAGACAAGGCTTCATAGAGGACGTAGCATGTGAATCAGGTCTTAAAGAAAGAGTTATTTTAATAGAAAAATAGCATTATGTTGGGCACCTTAGAGAGTGAAAACAGTGTGAGAGATGACATGGAGGTGGAATTGTGCTTGGTTTTTTTTTTTTCCCTGCAGTGAGGGGACAATGTAGTGGGTGATAAGATTGCAAAGTGAGTCAGTGTGACAGAGGGCTTTTGAAGCCAATAGGAAGACATTCAAACTTATTCTTCAGGCAGTGAAAGATGACTGGAGGGTTTTAGAGTTGGAGTAATTGTATTATGTTGTGGAATGATGCATTTTAAGGTATGAATTGAAGGGAGAAGAGTTTTGAGACAGAAGTTAGGTGCCTGACGATGGGGGCTTAATCTAGGGTAGTGAAAGTCACTGAGTCATGTCCAACTCTTTGCGACCCCATGGACTATGCAGTCCATGGAATTCTCCAGGCCAGAATACTGGAGTGCATAGCCTTTCCCTTCTCCCAGCCCAGGGATCTTCCCAACCCCGGGATCGAACCCAGGTTTCCCACATAGCAAACAGATTCTTTACCAGCTGAGCCACAAGGAAAGCCCAAGAAAACTGGAGTGGGTACCCTATCCCTCCTCCAGGGGATCTTCCCTACCCAGAAATTGAACCGGGGTCTTCTGCACTGCAGGCAGATTTTTTACCAACTGAGCTATCAGGGAAGCCCTAAGGTAAGGCTGTGAGAAAAGAAAGGAAATGCCTCAAAGCCAATAAGAATTTGTGTGCAAAAGGCTGAATGAGACTGGAAGAGATATATAGACAAAGGATGCAGAAAAGATGGGATGTGGCTGCTGGTTTGGGAGCAAAGAAGAGACTATTTTTTTCTCAGGAAGTAGGGTGTGCAATCACCCTAGATGATCTTATATGGAGAATATATTTGTTAAGTGCCAAATCCACTGAGTGTTGTGGAGGTACTGGCCATTGGTAAATTATCATTTACCAATGATAATTTATCATTTTAATCCTGATAATTTATGAATAAGTATGAAAAAGGAATGGTATGGAGAAGGAAAGAAGAGGATGAAGAAAGGGGGGAAAATAACAATAACATTAGAACTATCAATATAGGTGAAGGGTGATTGGCTTGAAGGTCACAGAATGGAGGAAAGTGAAAGAACACAGAATATCTGCTGTGCTTGGAATCCTCACTGATGGAGTTATTTCTTGATACTGTGCCCCTATTCAAATGTGTGCTTATTTGATTACCACATACTTCCCTTTAAAAAACAGATTCAGATCTTGAGGATATATATTAGCAAAAACATTAAACCTTATACTGTTTACCAAGGTAAAGTTTGAACATATGAGAACACAAAAGACCGTTCACAGCTTGCTATCTCACTGGTCTCTTATTTTTTTGGTTTTATTTTAAGCATCATTCCTTTATGCAGATATAAGCTTCCCACAGCCAACCTCTAGCAGATTTCTAACAAGCCATATTCTTGCTTGTCTCCAAGTCTTTGCCAAGCTGGAGGTTCTCACTATGAGCTGATGTCACTTCGAGTGATGGAAACAGCATGGGTTTAACTGCCCTCTTGGCTGGCTGGCTGGCTGGCTAAGTCGCTTCAGTTGTGTCCGACTCTGTGCGACCCCATAGACGGCAGCCCACCAGGCTCCCCTGTCCCTGGGATTCTCCAGGCAAGAAGACTGGAGTGGGTTTCCATTTCCTTCTCCAATGTGTGAAAGTGAAAAGTCAAAGTGAAGTCGCTCAGTTGTGTCCGACTTTTAGCAACCTCATGGACTGCAGCCTACCAGGCTCCTCCGTCCATGGGATTTTCCAGGCAAGAGTACTGGAGTGGGGTGCCATTGCCTTCTCAGATCTACTTTAAAATCCTCCTCCTTCCTTTATCTAGTAATATGATATTTATTTAGCCATGAAATGAAAAGGCTTGAGTACATCACAGAGGAGGCAGATGACATCAAAAGAGGAGAGAGGAAATATTAAATGCAAAGCTTAGAAACATAAGCTTAAGCTTCATTCACATAAAATTTTTGTCACACCACAGCTGGTTTTGTTCATGTTAAACTGATGAAATCACTGACACTCACCTTCGTTACAGGTGACTTGTACCAGATACACCTCTCAGCAAACCCCTTTCAGTCAGGGACATGTCAGTTTATGGGAGAGCATGAGCTTCTACATTGGGAAATGTTTGCCAGTCTTAATTTTTATTTTAAAATATGGAAAAATAGGTCAATGCTATGTTTAATCCTGACAATGATATTAAATATATGAAAACAAGATCTGTGAACAAGGTTCACAGCAAACTATCAGCGAGTATTTATGTGAATGACTAGAAAGGAAGGTGAACTCATTGAAAGACTATATATTATACTATCACACATTTGCAATAAAATACTTTTATAGAAAATTTACAGAGGAAAATAATCCTTGTTTTTCATTTGATTTGTATTTATATACTATACTACTTTTTCTTCCTCTAGAAAAATACTTCTAAGCATCTCTTACAGCTTGGCATTGTCATTTTTCATTTATGTGAGATGGTCCAACTAGTGAGACCACAGATTATTTTAAAATCTGTTGATTTAACTGCTTTTGTGATTCTCTGAATAAAAACTAAATAAAAAATTCCAACTTCTCCAGCCTGAATGTCATAGCTATTTTTAATGGAAGTACCATATCTTTCCAGGTTTATGTTTGTCTGAAGTGCCACCCTTAAGAGTAGGATGCTTGGGCCTGGTGCACTGGGATGACCCAGAGGGATGGTGTATACAGGGAGGGAGGTGGGAGGGGCGTTCAGGATGGCGAGCACGTGTACACCCATGGCAGATTCATGTTGATGTATGGCAAAACCAATACAATATTGTTAAGTAATTAACCTCCAATTAAAATAAATAAATTTAAATTAAAAAACACTAATAGGCATGAAATCACACACACACAAAAGAGTAGGTATTTAGTTCTGATGTTACTGATTTTTCATTTTCATCAAAACTTGGGAGGAGAAAACCACATTACTAATAATTCCATTTTCCCCCTTAGAGCATGAGTTGTATGGTAAATCTAATAGTCTCTTTGTCCAAAAGATTAGATTTAGAACACTGTCTTTGTCTTTTAATTCAGATTCTCTTTTCTCATCACTTTGTTTCATAGATATCAAATCTTCTGATTTAATTTCATAACACTAAAAAATCATCATACATATAATACATGTTATTTTCCTAATGATACAGGAAGAAGTTGGTTAATCATTGGATGGATTTAATATTATACTTTATATATATTTCATGAATATTATTTCTTATGTAAGTCTAATATTTCTGGAAAAAGACCACCTGCAAAGTAAATTTTAAGTACAATTTCATGTAATATGTTGGGAATACATTTTGACACATCAAGCATTATAAAGCTTTTCTCTTATTATTCTCTGTTTGTGTGTTTATGTATGTGTTTCCAGTTAAAACTTCACTATCAGTACGAGTGGATACAAAAGCTGTGCTCACTTGCCCTCCTGTGCTGTGGACAAGTGTGTTGGTAGTAACATGGGAAATGGTCCTCAGAGGTAAGCCGCCCTGCTTCAGAGCCTACAGACGTGATACAAATCAGACCACGAGAGGAAACTGTACTGACAAGAGAATAACCTGGGCCTCCAGACCTGACGAGAATCCTGCCCTTCAGGTTGATCCAGTGACCATCACTCATGATGGGAATTACACGTGTCAAATAGTAACAAGTGATGGGAATTTCCAACATGAGTATCACCTCCAAGTGTTAGGTAAGGAACGTCATATATTGAGGTGTTTCAGATAACCAGATTTTGGGCTGAAACAAATCTCTGTCTAAATTCCATGTCCCATGTGTTAAGACTGAAGCATTTCCCCTACAATTCTGCAGTGCCCCCGGAGGTGACCCTGATCCAAACTGAGAAGGGAACTGCAGTGTGCAAGGCAGCTGCAGGGAAGCCGGCTGCACAAATCTCCTGGACCCCAGAGGGGGATTGCGTCACTGAGCAGGAGCCTTCCTGGGACAGCGGCACAGTGACTGTCCAGAGCACTTGCCGCTGGGGGGGCCGCCATGTGCTGAACGTGTCCTGCTCCGTCTCCCACTTGGCTGGCAGCAAGAGTCTGTCCATACAACTGAGTCAAGGTTAGTAATTTTTCTAGTCTTATTTTTGATTTTTCCGTTCTTTAGGAGGAGTTACCTTAAGAAAGAAATAGGAGTATGCGAAGAAATTTCATTCAAGGATGTCATTTCCATCCTCCACTTTATCTCCGTCTCCTCCTCAAAGGAAAGGATTATCTAGAAGAACAATACAAAAATTTGTTGTAAAAAGCCATATTATAGAATGAAGTTTATTCTACTTTTTTTTTTTAAGTTGTGTAGAGCAGCTTCCAGGATTTCAGTTGCCCTACGAGGGACTGAACCTGGGCCATGGCAGTGAAAGCCAGAATCCTAACCACTGGGCTACCAGAGAACTCCCAATTTATTCTTCCTTTAATGTTCTCTTCTGTACTAATAAATTGACTTGTATAGTGTACTTTTACACAAATATTTAAATGGTTTTAATAGAAGGATAAAGGGTAATTTTAAACAACTAATTATAATTTTATTAGAAGAATAAAGTTGCTCATAAATTACCTTCATGAATTTTCAGTCTGGTAGAGTTTTCTCCTCATGGTTTTTCCAATGAAGTTTCTTTAATGTCTTATAATAACGTCTATGATTCAGTTCATTACAGTTTAGTTTCTCTGCTCTCTGCACCCATTCTACTCTAATTTCTTGTTATAAAAATATTGTTCTAATCAGCCTAACTCATATAGTTTAAAATCTGTGTTGTCTATCATGTCTAGACAAATATATCATGTAAAATGTTAGCCCTCTCTGATTCTCCATCCCCCCTGCTCCATTCTTATAAACAACTTTCCAGAGACAAGTACTTTCAGATCTTAAAGTGTTTCTTCTAGTATTTGACTCAGTTTTTATTTTTTTTAATTTTTTTTTAAATTTTATTTTATTTTTAAACTTTACATAATTGTATTAGTTTTGCCAAATATCAAAATGAATCCGCCACAGGTATACATGTGACTCAGTTTTTATTAACAACATGGCTATGTTGCTATTTCTTAATATAGCCAATTTAAACCTAGTGTGCATGTGTGCGTGCTAAGCCATTTCAGTTGTGTTGACTCTGTGCGACCCTATGGACTATTAGCCCCTCAGCTCCTCTGTCCACGGGATTCTTCAGGCAAGAATACTGGAGTGGGTTGCCATGGCATGCTCTCCTCCAGGGAATCTTCCCAACCCAGGGATCAAACCTGTGTCTCTTATGTCTCCTACATTGGCAGGCAGGTTCTTTACATCTGAGCTACCAGGGGAGGTCTTTTCTCTGAGGCTATTCAGACTCTGTAGAAAATACCTCTCCAATCTCTTACCTTGGAGAAATAATCCTGACTATCTGAGAGTGTTCTGAGAGAAGGGAGGAGAGGGGTGTGTGTAAGTGTGTGTGTGTGTGTGTGTGTGTGTGTGTGTGTGACTATTCAGAACTCAAACTTTCCTTTAAAGACACTTCATCTCCACCCTACATTATATCTGAATCTTTGACTCTGGAATTTCTCCAGTTCATCTTCTTTGGGCCAAACTTCCTGTTTTCTGCTGGTTGGGGAAGTGTGGTGACCTGGTTGAGTGGGGTGGGAGGAGAGTTGGCAGCCTATCTGTTCTTCATACAGAACTTCAAGGAAGCTTCCAACTTTTAGTTCCACACTTCACTCCTGACATTCCCCTTTCTCCGTATTTTTTCCTCCCTACTCTAGAGTCTTCTTGGATTCACTAAGGTTTATACTTATTTCACTCTGAATTATTGGCCATTCTTCAGTTCATCTTTCACGTTAAAACAAGTTGAAATCTTTCATCTGCTCTTATCTTCATCCATAATCTCTTTGTCTTTGCAAGTCTATACTTAAAAAAAAATTCTGCGCTCAGGGCTGGTGCACTGGGATGACTTTGATGGATGGGATGAGGAGGGAGGTGGGAGGGGGTTTCAGGATGGGGGACACAGATACACTCATGGCAGATTCATGTCAATGTATGGCAAAAACCACTACAATATTGTAAAGTAATTAGCCTGCAATTAAAATTAATTAATTAATTTAAAAAATTCTCTACTGATATTTTAGTGTTAAGAAAGGAGAAGAGGAAAATGTTGGGTTTAAAGCATGATTTTCTAAAGTCCATTCTTAAAGTTTGTATATATATATATATATACACATATATATATATAGTTTGGCAGTGTTTACTGAGAAGAGTAATGCTCCCGGTTATGTATGAAGTCCGACCACTCGGTATTACAATATGACATCATGTTTATAGAATCTCAGAATTGGAGCGAGTCTCTAGTCCAGTCCCACCCAATGCAGGTATGTCTCCCACACAGAGTGGACCTTTACCTCTGCTAGTACACTTCCAACAAAAGACAGCTCATTAGTTTGAAAGAGAGGGCTTCAAAACACTATTGTAGTTTTTAACTGTAAAACAAAAATTTTCTTCTTTAAATAAAAATTCAGTGTTTAAAAACAAAGTATTGAAAGAAGGTGGACTGCAGCCTCCACTTACCTCTCTCTCTGTCCCAGCCACATTCACGCAACTTCAGGAGCACAGTCTTAAAACCTCTCAGAGTCGGCCAGGTCCTTTGCTGACTTCTCTTGTCAGATTGAGCTTATATTTCTGCCAGCAGTTAGTGAATAGTATAAAGTTGTTGACATGCATTCAGTTCAGTTCCAATGCCTTGGAATAGAGGTGACTTCAGAATTAGGGTTATTTTTCCAAATACTTTTCTTACAATTCCCTGTTCATTTCTGAATATTGGAGATGATCAATACTCTGTTACTGTAACAGAGAGATCTAAATTTCACATCTCTCCTACAGGAATTCACTAAATGAATCCTTAAGGCAACAAAATCCTGATCCAAGATAATGTCTGCTGAAAACTCAAGAGTCTGAAATGATAAAGCAATTTTATTATAACAATTATTTGAACTATTAATGGGGCAAAAGTTTTAAAAATTAAATCACAGAAATAAATTTCACGTACTATAAGACATTCTTGTAGATGTAAATATATATACATATATTTTTAAAGTAGACTTTTATTTTTAAATAGAATGATAGCAATATTGAATAGGAAGCACAGACAGTTCCAATAAAACCCTTGTTCCTACACATGCACGGTCTTCCTGTCTATCTATTGATCATCCCCCACACTGCAGTGGTACATTTGTTATAATCAATGACCCTACCTTAATGTACTATTACCACTCAAAGTCCATAGTTTACATTAAGATTCACTCTAGGTACATGTTCTATGAATTTTGAGAAATGCATAAATGACATACATTCACCATTATTGTATGGTATAGAGTAGTTTCACTGCCATAAAATCCTCTATGCTCCACCTATTCATGCCTCCATCCACCCTGACCTTTAACAATTCCTGATCGTCTTACTCCATAGTTTTGCCTTTTCCAGAATGTCATATGGTTGGAATCATGCAGCATTTAGCCTTTTCAGACTGGCTCCTTTCATTTAGTAATATGATTTTAATAGTCCTACATGATTTCATGGCTTGATAGCTCATTGCTTTTTACTGCTGAATAATGTTAAATTATTTTATTATGCCAGGGAATTATGCCAGGGAAGCCTAGCATGCTGCTGTCCATTAGGTCACAAAGAGTCATACACAGCTGAGTGACTGAACTGAACTGAGTATTAAATTATATATTCTTGTGTCTATATTTACAGGTGCTGAAATACCAGCACACTTAAAAAATTTATATATCACTGCCCCTATTTTTATTATCTTGATCGTCGCGGGATCCATTTGGCTTTTGAAAATCAGTAGCTGCAGGTACTGACTGATGCCTTCTCTTCTCCAGCTTTATTGGGTTAAAAAGAAGTCAGAAATATGGAATTGACTAGGTAAAATTAAGATTTTTAACATCAATTCTCCCATAATCAAGAAGTGTACCCTGAAAATAAAATACATGGTCTACTCTGAATGACATGGGGGATTTTTCTAGGTTATTTAGATATGCAAGCATAGTGAATTAGGCTGTCTGGGGCAGGATCTTGGGAGAGACAGTGCCTGCTATTTTGCATTTGGGAAAAGAATTACAATAATTAATTTCATATACCAAAAATGAAGTGTTGCATATATTCCATTACACAAGGTTCTTTGCATAATTTTACTTATCTTTCCAAAATTCAGAATTATCTTATTTGAATGTGTTAACTGCTAGCAGCATTCTTTACTCATATCTGATAGTTCATTTCTGACTTATTATAGTTTCTATCAAAATGAACCATAATTGTCAACAGCATACTCTTTTGTTTTCTCATTTTCAATCTGAATAATCGTGGTTTGACATTTATTCTAGCTTATTTTTATTTTTGCAGAAAATGTAAATTGAAAAAAACAGAGCATACTCCAGTTGTTGAGGAGGTAAGATTAAAAAGAATATTTGCAAACTTTTAAGCCATGTAGTCTGAAAATCTAGTCAGTTAGTTCAGTTTAGTCGCTCAGTTGTGTCCAACTCTCTGTGACCCCATGAACCGCAGCATGCCAGGCCTCCCAGTCCATCACCAACTCCCAGAGTCCACCCAAACCTATGTCCATTGAGTCAGTGATGCCATCCAACCATCTCACCCTCTGTCATCCCCTTTTCCTTCTGCTCTCCATCTTTCCCAGCATCTAGTCACATAATTTGTAATTTGCATCAATATTAGTATTTTAATTAAAAAGAAAAAATTCTAATTCTACAATACTGTAAGATGTACTTATTTTGTTAATTATCCACCAAGCACTTTTTAAACACACCCCAAATCCATGTTTTTAAGAACTGCATCCTACAAAAGACATCATGTTAGCCTCGTTTGGACTGTAATCTTTGGAGAAATTGAGTTAGTATTTCTTCTTCCTTTAAACCATCTCTAATTCTTGATTTCCTTTTCTCAATACCATCATCATTTCTGTCTTACCTAAAGTAAAAGTGAAAGTCACTCAGTCGTGTCCCACTCTTTGAGACCCCATGGACTATACAGCCCATGGACTTCTCCAGGCCAGAATACTGGAGTGGGTAGCCTTTCCCTTCTCCAGGGGATCTTTCCAACCCAGGCATCAAACTCAGGTCTCCCACATTGCAGGCGATTCTTTACCTGCCAAGCCACAAGGGAGGCCCAAGAATACTGAAGTGGGTAGCCTATCCCCTCTCCAGTGGATCTTCCTGACCCAGGAATTGAACCAGGGTCTCCTGCATTGCAGGTGGATTCTTTACCAACTGAGCTATCAGGGAAGCCCTTTTTACCTAAGTTTAATACTTATCCAGCTCTAGAATCTACTATAAAAAGTAGTTTACTAAATCTTTGACACTCTCTTCTGAAATACTCCTCACGTCACTTCACTCTTCTACATTCCTACTTTCAGGCAACTGTTATCATCTGACACTGAGACATAAATAATCAAAAAATTTTTGATAGTATATTAGAAAGTCTTGCTTTTATGTTCATGCAGACTCACAGACCACTATTGGTAGACACTAAAGTTGTGAGCACTTGTTAGAAAAGCACAGGTAGTTAGGATTTCTGTTTTTTTTTTTTTTTTCAATTGAATTTAACATTGGGTTATATCTTAGGATGAAATGGAGCCCTATGCCAGCTACACAGAGAAGAACAATCCACTTTATGATATTACAAACAGGGTGAAGACGTCTCCGGTGTTACAAAGTGAAGTTGATGGTATGAATCTCCATACTATTTATGTGCCTAGCGTGTAGCACCAGGACAAATGAATCAAGATGCAGTTACAGATACTGTTCTGATTTTCTTAGAGTTCTGGAATGGAAAGCCTATTTTGAAACTAGCTTTTCAAAGATTCTTAGAAGACAGAGACATTATAGAGGATTTGCATTTATATCTTTATACAGTTGAACTTTTAGAATTTTAGCTGTTACTGGCTAGTTCTTTAAACTGATATTACAAAGAAAGCACATGCTCCTGATAAAATATTAAAATTGTTCAGTATGGTAGATGATGAAAATCGAGTTACCTCAAATAACTTCACAGAAGGAATAATTACCAACAGTTTTATGTAATATTTGAGGAAATTTCTATGTGCACATGTCATACCTATAGGTGCATTGTATATGTATACACTTATATGCCCACTTACATATTCATACACGTATATCCTTGTCAAGACAGAAATAGAAACATAGCATAATTTGTTCTTTACTTATAGAAAGTTAATAATATAATATATCTTAAAGATCTTTTGTATCAACACAAGCAGAGCTACCTCACTCCTCTTAATGGTTATGTATAATTCCATTGTATGTAATGGAATTGAATTTAATTAACCCTGTGGTGGACATTTCGATTGTTTTGTTTTGCTATTATAAACAATACTACATAGAATGTTTCTTGTGGATTTATCTCTTTGAATGTGTTTGAACATATTTGTAAGATAATTTCCTTGAGTGAAATTGTGAGGCCAAAGGTTTTGTGCATCTTTATTACTGACTGATATGTCAATATTATTGACTGCTATGTCAAATTGTATCAATTTATATTCCCTCCAATCCTGTTTGAATGTGCCTTTTCTATTATTTTAATACCTGTAAATTGTCAACCTTCTGTTAGCAAATATAGGATTATAATAAGAATTTCACTATTTAATAAAACTGAATTTATATTTTCCTTCCGTGTATGCATGTGTGCACATGTGTGTGAGAGAGAGAGAGGAAGAACACACATGAGGACATTAGCTTCTTCTGAACTTATTAAATCTCTAGAGCGGTATTGCTAATACCTAATAATGTGATCAATTGGAAAAGTGTGTTGTTATGGTATACATTTTATTGTGATACATTTATCAAATAACAAATGTTGATTGACTTGTTGTTTTTTCAGTTTTTGAAATTTAATTTTCAGTATCATTTTTCCTGCTGTGAAGTAAACATTTATTTTTCATAATGAAATATATTTTTCATATATTAAAAATTATTAATATATTCCCAATATTTTATTCCTTAGAAAAATAGAGGAAAAACTGGAAATAGAACTGCCTTATGACCCAGCAATCCCACTGCTGGGCATACACACTGAGGAAACCAGAATTGAAAGAGACACGTGTACCCCAGTGTTCATCACAGCACTGTTTATAATAGCCAGGACACGGAAGCAACCTAGATGTCCATCAGCAGATGAATGGATAAGAAAGCTGTGGTACATATACACAATGGAGTATTACTCAGCCATTAAAAAGAATACATTTGAATCCGTTCTAATGAGGTGGATGAAACTGGAGCCTATTATACAGAGTGAAGTAAGCCAGAAAGAAAAACACCAATACAGTATACTAACACATATATATAGAATTTAGAAAGATGGTAACAATAACCCTGTATACGAGACAGCAAAAGAGACACCGATGTATAGAACAGTCTTTTGGACTCTGTGGGAGAGGGAGAGGGTGGGATGATTTGGGAGAATGGCATTGAAACATATATAATATCATGTGTGAAATGGGTTGCCAGTCCAGGTTCGATGCACGATGCTGGATGCTTGGGGCTGGTGCGCTGGGACGACCCGGGGGGATGGTGTGGGGAGGTAGGGGGAGGAGGGCTCGGGATGGGGAGCACCTGTGTGCCTGTGGTGGATTCATTTTGGTGTGTGGCAGAACCAATACAATATTGTAAAGTTAAAAAACAAACAAACAAACATGATTTAGTTAGAAAGCTACTATGTCATGTCATGCCACAAGCATTATTGAACTATGTAAGAAGGTTTTACATATTCATTTTCTCTGCGTTATAGTTAAAAATCTATGTGTTTTTTCGTGATCTGAGGAAGTAGCTGGCATAGGGCCCTGGACTCAGTAAGAAAGTCACTGGCTTTCTTACTTCTTTTATAGAACTACGAACTTTGCTTAAAACATGACTCTCATACCTTAAAAAAGGTTTGGTTTTTTTTTTTCAAAGAAAACAAACTTTCTTTAAAAAATTATTTTTTGTGTGGAACCATATTATATAAAACAGAGATAAGTATAAAGCCTTTTAGCCAAAGGAGTGGCCAGAGGTCCTGAACTTGTGACTTCTCAGTTCCTCAACCCTGCAGTGACCCCTGTGGGACCTTCCCCTTCTATGGGACATAGTTTGGAAACTAACAGTTATGTGGTAATCCTTCTACTAAACACCTATAGAATAAAAACTTGCTGGTACATTGAAAAAAAAATTAAATTTTTTAACATGGTAGAAATTAAAACAAAATCCATTCATGCTTTAATTGTGCCATTAGAAACATTTGACAGCTATTTTGTTTTACTAATATGTTTGCCTCCCTGAAGACATTTTGGTTACTCTAAACTTTATTCTTAAAATGATTGTTAATTTATTTTGGATATAAAACTACTATAGTGGCACTTGACACGTGATATTTTAACCAAACCATTTTGACGAGGTCAAGAAAACAGTCCATTAAGTTTCTGCATATAAATATTACCAAGAAGTGTGCACAATAGACATTATAACCCTGTCTTGACATTTTCTTAATTCTTCATCCATCCCTTTATTGGGATGAGGTTCACTCTTAGGTTCAATATCTGTTTAAATATTTTACATTTTTTTTAAATTTTATTTTATTTTTAGACTTTACATAACTGTATTAGTTTTGCCAAATATCAAAATGAATCCGCCACAGGTATACATGTGTTCCCCATCCTTAACTTGATAATGTCAAAACAATCATGTCAAATAACATCATAGTAAAGATGTCAAGATAATTTATAATGTCAATTTACACTTTTTAGGAAATAAATGTATTAACCTCTTCTACTACAGGGGTGTTAAACATTGTTGAAAATCCGAATTATGTGGGGAAATACAAAATAATAAAGATTCCCCAATTCCTCTCTAGATCTGCTGAACCAGAAAATCTAGTGATTGGACTTAGTGTGTCAGGTTTTCCAAGAAGCAGAAGGTAATATGGAGTTCAGTTCGGTTCAGTTCAGTCGCTCAGTCATGTCCAACTTCTTTGCGACCCCATGAAGTGCAGCACACCAGGCCTCCCTGTCCATCACCATCTCCCGGAGTTCACTCAAACTCACGTCCATCGAGTCGGTGATGCCATCCAGCCATCTCATCCTCTGTCGTCCCCTTCTCCTCCTGCCCCCAATCCCTCCCAGCATCAGAGTCTTTTCCAATGAGTCAACTCTTTGCATGAGGTGGCCAAAGTACTGGAGTTTCAGCTTTAGCATCATTCCTTCCAAAGAACACCCAGGGCTGATCTCCTTTAGAATGGACTGGTTGTATCTCCTTCCAGTCCAGGGGACTCTCAAGAGTCTTCTCCAACACCACAGTTCAAAAGCATCAATTCTTTGGCACTCAGCTTTCTTCACAGTCCAACTCTCACATCCATACATGAATACTGGAAAACCATAGCCTTGACTAGATGGACCTTTGTTGGCAAAGTAATGTCTCTGCTTTTTAAGATGCTGTCTAAGTTGGTCATAACTTTTCTTCCAGTGTTACTCACTTATAAAAGCATCTTTTAATTTCATGGCTGCAGCCACTATCTGCAGTGATTTTGGGGCCCCTCAAAATAAATTTGCCACTGTTTCCACTGTTTCTCCATCTATTTGCCATGAAGTGATGGGACCGGTCAAGCAGGAGACGGCAAGAGTGAACGCTGACATTCTAGGATTCAGCAAACTAAAATGGACTGGAATGGGTGAATTTAACTCAGATGACCATATTATCTACTACTATGGGCATGAATTCCTTAGAAGAAATGGAGTAGCCATCAAAGTCTAAAAAAGAGTCCAAAATTCTGTACTTGGATGCAATCTCAAAAACTACAGAATGATCTCTGTTCATTTTCAAGGCAAACGATTCAATATCATGGTAATCCAATTCTATGCCCCAACCAGTAACACTGAAGAGGCTGAACAGTTCTATGAAGACCTACAAGACCTTTTAGAACTCACACCCAAAAAAGATGTCCTTTTCATTATACGGGACTGGAATGCAAAGTAGGAAGTCAAGAAACACCTGGAGTAACAGGCAAATTGGGCCTTGGAGTACAGAATGAAGCAGAGCAAAGGCTAATAGAGTTTTGCCAAGAGAATGCACTGGTCATAGCCAACACCCTCTTCCAACAACATAAGAGAAGACTACACTTGGACATTACCAGATGGCCAACACCTAAATCAGATTGATTATATTCTTTGCAGCCAAAGATGGAGAAGCTCTATATAGTCAGCTAAAACAAGACCGTGAATGACTGTGGCTCAGATCATGAATTCCTTATTGCCAGATTCAGACTTAAGTTGAAGAAAGTGGGGAAAACCACTAGACCATTCAGGTATGACCTAAGTCAAATCCCTTATGATCATACAGTGGAAGTGAGAAATAGATTTAAGGGGCTAGATCTGATAGACAGAGTGCCTGGTGAACTATGGATGGAGGTTCGTGACATTGTACAGGAGACAGGGATCAAGGCCATCCCCAAGAAAAGCAAAAAGCCAAATGGCTGTCTGAGGAAGCCTTACAAATAGCTGTGAAAAGAAAAGTGAAAAGCAAAGGAGAAAAGGGAAGATATACCCATTTGAATGCAGAGTTCCAAAGAACAGCAAGGAGAGATAAGAAAGCCTTCCTCAGCAATCAGTGCAAAGAAATAGAGGAAAACAATAGAATGGGAAAGACTAGAGATCTCTTCAAGGAAATTAGAGGTACCAAGGGAACATTTCATGCAAAGATGGGCTCAATAAAGGACCGAAATGGTATGGACCTAACAGAAGCATAACATATTACGAAGAGGTGGCAAGAACACACAGAAGAACTGTACAAAAAAGATCTTCATGACCCAGATAATCACGATGGTGTGATCACTCACCTAGAGCCAGAATCCTGGAATGTGAAGTCAAGTGGGCCTTAGGAAGCACCACTATGAACAAAGCTGGTAGAGGTGATGGAATTCCAATTGAGCTATTTCAAATCCTAAAATATGATGCTGTGAAAGTGCTGCACTCAATATTTAAGCAAATTTGGAAAACTCAGCAGTGGCCACAGGACTGCAAAAGGTCAGTTTTCATTCCAGTCCCTAAGAAAGGCAATACCAAAGACTGCTCTAACTACTGCACAATTGCACTCATCTCACACTGTAGCAAAGTAATGCTCAAAATTCTGATGGGACCGGATGCCATGATCTTAGTTTTCTGAATGTTGAGCTTAGGCCAACTTTTTCACTCTCTACTTTCACTTTCATCAAGAGGCTCTTTAGTTCTTCTTCACTTTCTGCCATAAAGGTGGTGTCATCTGCATATCTGAGGTTATTAATATTTCTCCCGGCAATCTTGATTCCAGCTTGTGCTCTCTCCAGCCCAGGGTTTCTCATGATGTACTCTGCATATAATTTAAATAAGCAGGGTGACAATATACAGCTTTGACGTACTCCTTTTCCTATTTGGAACCAGTCTGTTGTTCCAGGTCCAGTTCTAATTGTTGCTTTGTGACCTGCATACAGATTTCTCAAGAGGCAGGTTGGGTGGTGTGGTATTCTCATCTCTTTCAGAATTTTCCACAGTTTATTGTGATCCACACAGTCAAAGGCTTTGGCATAGTCAATAAAGCAGAAATAGATGTTTTTCTGGAACTCTTCTTGCTTTTTCGATGATCCAGCAGAAGTTGGAAATTTGATCTCTGGTTCCTCTGCCTTTTTTAAAACCAGCCGGAACATCTGGAAGTTCATAGTTCACGTATTATTGAAGCCTGGCTTGGAGAATTTTGAGCATTACTTTGCTAGTGTGTGAGATGAGTGCAATTGTGCGGTAGTTTGAGCATTCTTTGGCATTGCCTTTCTTTGGGATTGGAATGAAAACGGACCTTTTCCAGTCCTGTGGCCACTGCTGAGTTTTCCAAATTTGCTGGCATATTGTGTGCAGCATTTCCACAGCGTCATCTTTCAGGATTTGAAATAGCTCAACAGGAATTCCATCATCTCCACCAGCTTTGTTCATAGTGATGCATCTTTTGGGGGTGTTAGTTCTAGAAGGTCTTGTAGGTCTTCATAGAACCATTTAACTTCGGCTTCTTCAGCATTACTGGTTGGGGCATAGACTTGGATTACTGTGATATTGAATGGTTTGCCTTGAAAACGAACAGAGATCATTCTGTCATTTTTGAGATTGCACCCAAGTACTACATTTCAGACTCTTTTGTTGACGATGATGGCCACTCTGTTTCTTCTAAGGGATTCTTGCCCACAGTAGTAGATATAATGTTCATCTGAGTTAAATTCACCTATTTCAGTCCATTTTAGTTTGCTCATTCCTAAAATGTTGACGTTCACTCTTGCTATCTCCTGTTTGACCACTTCCGATTTGCCTTGATTCATGGACCTAACATTCCAGGTTCCTATGCAATATTGCTGTTTACAGCATTGGAACTTACTTCCATAAAAATGAAAAGGCAACTTATAAAATGGAAGAAAATATTTGCAAACCATATTTATAAGATGTCAGTATACAAAATATAAATAAAGAATTCATCCAACCCAACAGCAAAAACAAAGCAAAGCCAACAACTTCAATTTAAAAATGGACATAGGACTTGAGTAGACATTTTTCCAAAGACATAAAAATGACCAGATAGAATTTTTTTCAAGGAGACTTTATTCTCTACAAATCTTTGAGAGAACAGGTGTTCTTGTCTTATACAGCTTCCTATAGATGATAGAAACTTGCCCTTCAACTTTGCTTTTTGACTTGCTTCTCTGCACCCATCTAATCAACTAAGTGATCCATTTATTTTCTCAACTCTCTCTCATTTGCTCTCCGTTTTCTACCTAGTCTCCCAGGGACACATGTACACCTTCCATTACTCCAGCATCCTGTCTCTCACCTCTTAAAACTGCCCCTTCTCTTCTCCTTTGCTCCCATTACAGATTTTCTTTCCTTTCCAAGAAATTGCCTTAATTAATTTGTTCAACTCTATTCAATGCTTTATACTCAGTTTCACATTGGGAGTAACCTTTAATAATCTGAAGATAGAATTCATTTGTTTAAAGGAAACTCTTTATAAACCTTGCTAGAAATACATGTATCAGAAACACAGAAGTTCGGCATAATACATGGCTTACTATTTTAAAGTAGTTTTTTGGAGAGGGCAGGGCAGAGGAAAGTAGCTGGTACTTTAAGGAAATGTTAGAGACCATAGGGAAATGTATTCACTCTTTCAAGACAACTAACATCATCATCTCTCAGTTGGGTCATTGGAGGGACAGCCTCTTCCGGTCATGAAATTTGCATGACAAATGTTGATTGCAAATGTGCGTTAATAACTGTATAGCAAGGAAGATTCCAGGTAGCAGAAAAGCACATGCAGACAACATTAATTCTGGAGTTCCAGCAGTGATGAGGTGTTCATCACAGCCGGGTAGGAATCACTGAGGAATGCAGCGAAACTGGCCATGCCAGCATTTACACATGAAACACTTCATGGGCAACCAGGTGTCATGGGGCATAGACCCACACACTTCCCTTAGTGCATGTCAAGCTCACGGTTCTCTCCACAGAGGGAGAATAGGTATAAAAGGACCCCAGAATGCAGGTTCTCCCATTCAGGGTAGCAGGTTCTATTTAGCCCCTTAAGGTTCTGGATTCCCACGGATTATGTAAACTGGGAAGGCCAATGATGAACCATTATCTCTGAAGGGCTGGTCTCCCTGTAATGGATGGGTAAGTTTACGGTGGCTCAATCCAGCAACTAATCCCAGTTCAAATGCTTTGGAAAAGGCCATGATCAAAATCACACTGGAAGAGATGTGCTCCATCTTCCCTTGGTCCATGGCCCACAGATCAGTGCTAATAAATGTTTTGACTATAACCTTCAGGGAGATTCTCCTTCCTCAGCCATACTTGACTTTCAATTTTTTTTTAATTGAAACTTTTAGTGAGATAATTATAGATTCACATCCAAGTGAAAGAAATAACACAGAGATCTCATGCACCATTCCCGGTTTGCCCTAATGATAACATTATGCTAAATAATAGTATAATATCACAACCAGAGGACTTCCCAGGTGGCGCAGTGGTAAAGCATCCATCTGCCAATGCAGGAGACATGAGAGACGCAGATTTGAGCCCTGGGTCTGGAAGATCCCTTGGAGTAGGAAATGGCGACCCACTCCAGTATTCTTGCCTGGAAAATTCCAAAGATAGAGGAGCCTGGTGGACTATAGTCCATGAAGTTGCAAAGAATCGGACATGACTGAGCACACACTCACAACCAGCAAAGTGCCAGTAGTAAATTTAATTCACCAATTAAAAAATCCAAACTTTTATCTTCAGATGTATTGAGGAATGATCTATCTGGTGACAAGAATCTGATCCCAATGCTTTTTTTCTACAAGAAATTTTCATTAATCGTTTCTTTGGGTAATCAAAGTGAAACCTATGTTAACCATTTGTTAATAAAACAAACCCAAATGAAAGGATTACTGTCTGTTTAAGTAGATGTAAGGAGAATTTATCGGAGAAGGCAATGGCACCCAACTCCAGTACTCTTGCCTGGAGAATCCCAGGGATGGGGGAGCCTGGTGGGCTGCCGTCTATGGGGTCGCATAGAGTCGGACACGACTGAAGCGACTTAGCAGCAGCAGCAGTAGCAAGGAGAATTTATAAGCAGAAACTCATGCCCCTCAGTCTTCACTGACCCCTTTTACATAGAAAACCCATGTTAACACTGCAGTGAATCTGTAGATTGCTTCTCCCACCCCACCACCCTCTATTTTGTGGCAGAAGGCACCATATTCTAAAATGTTTTAGCCAGAAACAGAATAAAGAAAAAAGAAATAAAGCAGAAATTATGAAGTAGAAGAGGGTAACATTATCTGCAGGGTGTGAACGTGTGAGGGTGAGTGTGCAGGCAGTTCGGGCAGAGGCAATGAGGACCTGGCCTGGCTCACAAAAGATCTGAGCTTGTGGAGTGGGCAGAGGTGTCCCTGTCAGGGATGGCATAGCACCAAGGCCATGTTCAGAAAAAAGCAGTGGGGCAGCTGTGGCTGGAGCCAGGTTGGAAGTGCCTGAGAAACGTCAGGTGCAGCATTATCATGGTACCTGGTCCCCTCCCTATCTGTGGAAGTGCAGGGCTTGTGCATAGGACTTGCTGGATGGATCAGAGTAAAATTGCACCAGCTGGGCTTTAATTCCGGATTGCAGACTGATCCCTAGCCCCAGCCCAAGTTTGGCAGGGGGTCATATGAGTGGAGAACTATTAGTATCATGGTCTTTATGAGTGTTTTAAATACTCTGTATTTTTTGTATTAAAGTGTATACTTCTAGAATGAGAGATCATGTTTGGCTTCTGTCACAAACCACACAACAAATTACCAAACACACACACACACACACGACACAATGCAAGGGAAGGAAAGCTATCCATGAGAAGATCATCGTGTCTATCCTGGTTGTACAGCTCTGTCATTGATCAAATTAGGATAAGTTACTTCTCTACTTCCCCATTTATAAAAATGAATATACTGATGCATGTCTCATAAGACTCATTTAAACATTATCTGGGATATAACTCAATTGATTACAATTAGATCTGAATAGTGGGTCAAATGCATATATTTCTCTGGAGAGAAATAAATGTATATAAGCACAAATCAGGAAGTTCAGTCATTATCACCTAGCTCTCCAAATAGGAAATGCTTCCTCTTAAATTTCTCGTAAGCTGCAAACACAGTGGAGTTAAGAGAGCAGGGGATTTCTCATTAGTGCTTATGTGGGAGATCAGGAGAAGAAAAAGACTACAGCTAGGTATATGGAAGGAAAAGAGAGAGGTAAAGATAGGAAGAAGAAAAAGGGAACTCCCTTCAGAAAATGTCTTCAGCTTTCGGGATACTTTTCACAATTTTTCTCCCTTTCACAGCTGGTGAGTCTGTTGGGAGTGGTGGTAGGGAAGGGCGAAAGGTACTGGAGTGAAGTAGAGGAAACCATGTTGAGAAAGATACTTTAGATTGTTTTCCACCAGAATTTTTATGTCTTTTAAAACTCTCAATTTCATTCTTCTCTTTCTAGTTTCCTTGGGTAACAATTTTAGAACAGTCCTTGCATGGGGATCTAACGCTTTGCATTTCTAATGAGCTACCAAGTGATGTTGATGTTGCTGGTATGTAGATCAACACTGAGTAGCTAGGTTTTAAAGAAGTCTTGTTTTTTGAAATAAGACACTTGAGATAATTCTAAGATTGCATCTTTATGCCATTTGCAAAAAACAAACAAACAAAACAAAAAACCAACCCTAAAATAAAGCAAAAACCAAAAAGGAGCCTAAGAACGAACTCACACATAAACGTTAAATTTCCTTATAAGTGGGTACAAGCTATTTAAGCCACGTTAGGGGATTTTTTTAAGAACTCCAGAGGCAGTGTGATGTAGAAAAGGTATGCTTGCTCCCTGTGCTCCCCCTTCCTGACTGTGGAAGCTTTGAGTTTGAGTCTCTGCTCTGCCCTTCAGAGGTAGGTTTCTCATCTGTACAACAGGAGTAGTCATTTCTCCCTGTAGAGAGTTCATGAGTATATTAGTGCTTCTCACATAGTATAGAAGTGGCTCTCATGCAGAGGATGCTCAGTTACGATTAGGTTTCTTGTCTCTTTCCCATCTTTTCTTCTCAAGAATCTATTTATAAATAACTACCAGTTTTGCACTCAAGATAATTTTAATTTCTTACCTTTTTATTCATTCTTAGTGCATTATGACAATGCATTTTAATCATTAGGCTGTGTTACTGTACATAATTAAAATTAATAACACTTCTCTTATTTTAAAAAGTGTTTTACAAGTGTTTTTGAACTAACCTAGAGTGATCTTCTTTCCAGGTATTTTGGATTATCAGGGAAGTTTTGATATAAGAATACTGGGCTTCAGGTCAAAATATCTGAATTTGAGATGTAAACATGGTCACTTACCAAGACTACCAAGATGCTTGAAATTGTGTTTTGTCTTTTATCCATCTCTGCATAATTCATGGTACCTATCACAATACTTCAAATATACTAATAATGATATTTATTGAGCACTTATTACATGCAAGATGCTTTTCTAAGTACTCTACATGTATTAGTTCTTTTAATCATAATAATCCTATAAGGAATATTACTTCTATTTAAGGGAAATTAAATTGAGACACAGAGGAGCTAAGTGATATATTTCACTATATCTGAGCTGCAATATTTTTTCACACTTCAGCATCTCCACAATGGGATGTGTATCAGTCAGAGTCCCAGCAGTAAACAACCAGCACACTTTGAGTAACTTGGGGAGAGTTTTACAAAAGCACGCATACTTTAAAAAGATGTGGTTTCCATAACCAGTAAGAGATAAGGAAGGACCTGGTGTCTTGCAACTGCTGGAAGGCATTACACTCCTTGACCTGAAGTTACAAGATGAAGGAATCTGAAGAAAGCAGTGTTTTTGAGAGAGCTGCCAATAGGACGATGGCTATGGGAGTGGTATATATGCAAACCCTAACACCCCCACAGGAAAAATGTAGTACTCCGACCTCACTCTCCGTCCACCTCTGATCTACATTTGCTGTCAATGCCTCCAAGAAGTCAGCCTCTTAGGACCTAGAGAATGGCAGAAAAGATTGGAGAATTGATCTGGAGGAGCAAATGGAGCATATTCCAGCACAAGATGCATCCTACAATAGAGATCATGTCATGAGTAATTGGCAGAGCATTTTGTCTCCTACTGTTGCATAATCAATATGTTATAAATTAGTATCATTCTTTTATTTGATAAAGCACAGAAACTTGTTCAAGGTTACACATTAGAAGACAGTTGTGGCAGAATTTGCACCCAGATAATCTAACTCAAGAGCCCATGGTCTTAACCAGCATGCACTATAAGTAGATCCTTATTAAACAGTCACAGATAAAACTGTATTGCTTTTTTGATTTTTTTTTTTCCTGTTCTCATTTACAGCATCTCCAGAAGTAACACTACTTTAGAGGAAGAATAAAACTTCAGTGTGCAAAGGTTGCAGGGAAGCCAGCTTGCACAGATTTCCTAAGCCCCAGAAGATTGCATCACTGAGCATGAATCTAGGTTTAACAGGGCAGTGACTGTCCAGAACACATGCCACTGGGCAGGCAATATTGTATATTATGTGACCTGCTTTGTTTTACATTTGAACAGGAGCAAGAGTCTAATCATAGGTGAGCAGGCTTGCAGTAACTGATCTAATTATCTTAACTTCTTCCCAAACAAGTGTCATCACCTATTGACATACTTGGTTATCACCTCAGGAAATTCTAATTGACTTACATTGAATTTTTTCATGCTGTCTTATTTCCTCTTTCAAGTTTTCCTTTGCCTTCTGTCTTATTATTGGACTGAAGTTGATTTTCTCAGATAAAATTCACACTCTATTTTTTTATCTCTTTATTGATTCTTAGTCCATTCTGACGGTGCATTTTAAGTATTAGGCTGTGTCACCACTTAATTTTCTTTTCGATTATGTCTAATCAGGTTTTTAACCCACCCACTGAGATATGATTCCAATAATTGTATTTTTCTTTTTTAAAAGTTTAGTTCTTTCCTTTTATTTCCTTTTTCCTCTTTTCTTTTTTTAACCATGTTAATCACATGTTATTTTCCATAGTGGAAAACCATAGTGGTTTTCACACTGTCTCATTATTTCTAGTTATTGTGTTGCCAATTCTGGTGGTTGCTGTAATAGAAAAACAGAATTATAGAAGAGATAGTGACCATTAAATGGTAAATGGGAGTGAGAAAAATTTTAGAGAGTACTTTGTACAGGGGATAAAATTTGAATGAGGTCTGAAGGATAGACTGAAGTTTAAAAAGTTAATTAGGCTGACAAAGTAAAAGAGGGCATTTAATTTTATTTATCAATAACAGCAATAGTTGATTTACAATGTGCTAGTTAGTATCTGCTGCTCATCAAAGTGATCCAGTTATACATATACATATATCCACTCTTTTTTAGATTTTGTTACCATAAAGGCTATTACAGAGTACTGAATAGAGTTCCCTGTGCTATACAGTAGGTTCTTATTAGTTATCTATTTTATATATAATAGTTTGTATATGTCAATTCCGATTTCCCGATTTATCCCTCCACTTGCCCTTTCCCCCTTGCATTCAGTCACTCAGTCGTGTCTGACTCTTTGTGATCCTATGGATTGTAGCCTGCTAGGCCCCTCTGTTCGTGGGATTTCCCAGGCAAGAATACTGGAGTGGGTTGCCACTTCCTATTCTAGGGGATCTTCCCGACCCAGGGATCGAACCTGTGTCTCTTGCGTCTCCTGCATTGGCAGGAGGATTCTTTACCACTGAGCCATCAGGGAAGCCCCATCCCTTCACCCATGGTAACTGTAAGTTTGTTTTCTATATCTGTTACTGTATTTCTGTCTTGTAAATAGGTTCCTTTGTACCATTTTTTAGATTCCATATATAAGTGATATCATATGATATTTGTCTTTCTCTGTCTGACTACTCAGTATGACAATCTCTGGGTCCATTCATGGCACTGCATATGGCATTATTTTTATCTTTTTTTATGGCTCAGTGATTGGACTACAAGGAGATCCAACCAGTCCATTCTAAGGGAGATCAGTCCTGGGTGTTCTTTGGAAGGACTGATGCTGAAGCTGAAGCTCCAATACTTTGGCCACCTCAGTCAAAGAGTTGACTCATTGGAAAAGACTCTGATGCTGGGAGGGATTGGGGGCAGGAGGAAAAGGGGACGACAGAGGATGAGATGGCTGGATGGCATCACTGACTTGATGGACATGAGTTTGAGTGAACTCTGGGAGTTGGTGATGGACAGGGAGGCCTGGCGTGCTGCAATTCATGGGGCCACAAAGAGTCGGACACGACTGAGCGACAACTGAACTGAACTGATATTCCATTGTATATATGTACCACATCTTCTTTATCCATTCCTCCATTTATGGGCTTCAAAGTCCTGGCTATGGTAAGTAGTCCTGCAATGAACATTTTTGAACTTTGGTTTTCTCTGAATATATGCCCAGGAATGGGACTGCAGGATCATATCATAGCTTTATTTTTACTTTTTAAAGGAACCTCCATACTTTTCTCCATAGTGGCTGTACCAATTTACATTCTCACCAACAGTGTAGGAGGGTTCCCTTTTCTCCACACCCTCTCCAGCATTTACTGTTGGTAGATTTTGTGATGATGCCATTCTGACTGGCGTGAGGTGCTACCTCATTATAGTCTTGATTTACTTTTCTCTGATAATTAGTGATGCTGTGCATCTTTTCATATGCCTCTTGGCCATCTGTCTTCTTTGGAGAAATGTCTATTTAGATCTTCTGCCCAGTTTTTAATTGGACTGTTTGGGTGTTTTGATATTGAGCTGCATGAGCTGTTTGTATATTTTGGATATTAATCCCTTGTCAGTCACTTCATTTGCAAATATTTTCTCCCACTCTGAGGGTTGTCTTTACATTCTGTTCATGGTTTCCTTTGCTGTGCAGAAGCTTTTAAGCTTAATTAGGTCCAACTTATTTATTTTAGTTATTCTAGGAGGTGGATCAAAAAAGGTCTTGCTTGTGATTTATGTCACAGAGTGTTTTGCTTTTGCAAAGATTGTTTCGCCTATGCAAAGAAGGAAGTGGAGATGATTTGTTTGGAATTAATATGTTTTATAGATGAGTTGGAAACACAGATTCAAAGGAAATTAGAATGGGATTCAGATTTTGAAGTCTTCTTCTTATAAGCAATGAGTCAAATTTTTCTAGACAAAGATGTTGAGTTGGATAGAGAAGCAAGCACAAAATAGAATCTGGGAAACACCACATTTTCAGGAATGGTCCAAAGAACAGAATCTAATAAAAGATGCAGAGTGGAATCCATGGGGAAGGAAAATTAGTGGAAACCAATGACAGAGTTTGAGGGAGGAAGAGGTGAAAATTTCAAATTCCTTCAAGATGTCAGGTAGAATAAAAATTTTAATTGTGCTTTGAATTAATCAGTGGATCATTGATGACTGTCATAAAGCAATGGAGAGGGCTATAAAAACTGTTCTCCGGGCAGTTTTTTATTATATATATATATATTAAAAAAAAAAAAAACCTTACTGTGAATCATATCAGGAAATATCCCCAAATATCTTACTGAGGCTCTTTTTCTATAATATCATAATATTAAGTAGCACATTGGTCAAGGAGTTTTTTTTTTTTTATCAGAATGCTGACATTTGATGTCTTATTTGCGGAACCCTTTCCAAGAACTTTCATGGAACATTCGGGCAAAATTTCACTAGAAAATTCTTATATTTCTTAGAAAAAAGCAAAATACCTGACTTTTTCCAGATTCCTTTGCTACTTTGAGCAAAAAAGAATTATTAACATCAATAATACACTATAGATTAACCTGACTTGTCAATAAGGAATGTACTTTAAAGATATTACTTGTAATTAAAGTTCTTGAGCCTCCAGCTTACTCCACCCCTTGGACTCAGCCTTAAGGTTCTCTTTCCTTCTGGGCATTCTGACTATTGTGGGATCCATTGCTTTCTGGAAGTTTACTGGATGCAAGTTATCTGTTAGTTAATCAAAATGGACTTTACATTCAAAGTTTATTTATTTAAATGGGAAATTCATAGGCAGCAAAATTTATGATCCTTCTATGCTACCTTGATAGTCCCAGTATTCAATACTAATGGCACTGGTAAAAACAACTACTAAAACAAACTAGTAGCAACAGCAGCAACCAACAACAAACAGCAGTAATTGTCACTATTTGAATGTTTACTACTCTGCCAGGCACTGTACCATATGCCTCACATATCACTTAAACTATTATTTTTCTTATTAACAAGGACAGAAATATATATTGGAAGCAACTGATCATTTATGTGAAAAGCTTTTATGTCTTTTATGCATGTGTTTTTGGATATGTCAAGGTATAGCAGTGCATATAACACATAATAAAAAAAGGAATATATATTATTCCTCTTAATAAAAAATATAACACAACACATAATAAAAAAAAGTTTTTTTTTAATTTTATTTTATTTTTAAACCTGAAACAGTGTAGAGAAGGCAATGGCACCCCACTCCAGTACGCTACAGTCCATGGGGTCGCTAAGAGTCGGACACGACTGAGCAACTTCACTTTCACTTTTCACTCTCATGCAGTGGAGAAGGAAATGGCAACCCACTCCAGTGTTCTTGCCTGGAGAATCCCAGGGACGGGGGAGCCTGGTGGGCTGCCATCTCTGGGGTCGCACAGAGTCGGACACGACTGAAGTGACTTAGCAGCAGCAGCTTTTCATCACAATTGCTTTGCCAACTAGATTTGGTAAAAGAGGAATAACAAGTACTAAATCAAATTACAAGGACTTCCCTGGTGGTCCAGGAGTTAAGAATCCTCCTGCCAATGGATGGCACATGAGTTTGATCCCTGGTCTGAGAAGATTCAACATGCTGCAGGGCAACTAAGCCCCTGCAACACAGCTACTGAGCCCCAGCTCTAGAACTTGGCAGCTGCAACTACTGAAGCTCGAGCACCCTAGAGCCCATGCTCCACGATAAGCAAAGCCACCACAGTGTGAAGCCCGAGCACCACCACTAGCAAACCCACCACTTGCTGCAACTAGAAAAAGCCCATGTGTGCAGCAATGAAGACCCAGAGCAGCCAAAAAATACTAATAAACAAATCAGATTATTTTTTTCTTTTTCCTACATTTCCTGGCTCCCTAATGTTTTTGACACACACATAGATAAAAGAAGAACAGTCTTTGAGCTTTCAAGCTTGTTTTAGCTTAGCTCTAATTGAAATGTGGTCCTAGGAACCCTTGCAGGAGGTCCTCAAGGTAGGTTCTATTTTCATAATAATACTAATATGTTTGCTTTTTTGCACTTACATTCTCTTGCATTCATTTTCGAGATGCTACATGGCATATGTTGATATTGTTGCCTTGATGGCTTATGGAGTGAGTACTTATGTATTATTAGTGTGTGTGTTTCTAAATTTTCCTATGGCAAATTCTTTGGGATCCTCAACAATTTTTAAGGGTAGAAAGACACACTGAAACTAAAAAGCCCAAGAATTACTGTTTTAGCTGAAAGAAAATATGAATTAGGACCACTTATTATTGAATTAGTCTTAAATTGGGGTAATAAAACTTTAGAAAATTATATAAAATTATAAGATATTATCAAATGTGAAAAAGTAATGAAAATTCATGAGCTGTATCATTTGGCTTACCTGAATTGACTATAAATTACTGAATTAACTATAAATTCCTAGCTGTGGGTCTCTTTCATTTTCTAGAGTTGTAACAAGGTTCTGGTGGTTAAGACTCAGACTCTTAAGCTGCAGAGCTTCCTCTCTTTCTTTGTTTTTGTCTTGCTTTGTAAATAAATATATATATTTTGCCCGTCTTCTTTAAAATTAGCACAAGCATAACTTTGGTTTTGTTGACTACTAACAAACACACTCTCTAGCCTTAATAACCAACCTTTTAGACAAACACCATGTGGTTAACCCAAACAGTCAGTCTGTGGTATTTTGTTACTGATGCCATAGCAGACTAGTACTCTATGGGACTTGGTCTAAAATGCCTTAAATATGGGTTATTTTTGATGTAAATGCTTTCAATTTTTAGCCTAAATAAATATTTGTTGAAGTATTCTACTTATCGCACTTATTATTCTTACCTTCCCAAATCAAATTGTTTACTATATCTTTTTCTCTTTTTTTTTTCAAGTATCCTGTTTTTCAAGATACCTTTCTAAGTCAATTCTGCCAAATATGGTATAAGTCAGCATTAACATATACTGTGGAAATATTTATCAGAGGTTCCTAGGACATACAATTTTCTCTTTAGTTATTTTAAAAATAATATATTTTATTTTATTTTGGTGAAATGTCCTTCTTATAGGACATTCAGGCAATACAGAAAATGTAACTGCTTCAAATTCCACCACTCAAAACAACCACTTTTAACATTAGCTGAACAGTTTTCTATGAATATGTGTAAAAAGAAGGAAAGACAAATTATTGTATGAAAATTATTTCATATGAGCATGTTACCTTAAATAAAAATTATTACATTTATTGTTACTTTATTTTAAGCTGGCAAAAGGGGCAGATGTAATTACTGAATGTGAGATAGAAATGTCCCTACCATATACAATGTGAATGTAAACTATGATCTTTGAGTGATAATGCTGCATCATTGTTTGTTCATCAATTGCAACAAATGTACCACTCTGGTAGGGATGATGAGGGGGGCTACATACACGTGGAAGTAGGGGACAAACAGAAACCGTTTGAGCTGCTAAGTCGCTTCAGTCGTGTCTGACTCTGTGCGACCCCATAGGTGGCAGCCCACCAGGCTCCCCCATCCCTGGGATTCTCTAGGCAAGAACACTGGAGTGGGTTACCATTTCCTTCTCCAATGCATGAAAGTGAAAAGTGAAAGTGAAGGCGCTCAGTCGTGTCCAACTCTTCGTGACCCCATGAACTGCAGCCTACCAGGCTCCTCTGTCCATGAGATTTTCCAGGCAAGGATACTGGAGTGGGTTGCCATTTCCTTCTTCAATATATATTTTTACATGTTGAAGATTAAAACACTTGTGTTCTTTATAAATAATTCTCTCATGTTTAAACTATATATTTAAATGGATTTATTGTTCATCACAAATCATGATTTAAAATTTTTATTTATTTATTTATTTTTGTTGTTGGGATATATATGGCAGAAAGAGAAGAACTAAAGAGCCTCTTGATAAAAGTGAAAGAGGAGAGTGAAAAAGTTGGCTTAAAGCTCAACATTCAGAAAATTAAGATAGTGGCATCCGATCCCATCACTTCATGGCAAATAGATGGGGAAACAATAGAAACAGTGAGAGACTTTATTTTCTTGGGCTCCAAAATCACTGCAGATGGTGACTGCAGCCATGAAATTAAAGGATGGTTGCTCCTTGGAAGAAAAATTATGACCAACCTAGACAGCATATTAAAAAGCAGAGACATTACTTTGCCAACAAGGGTTTGTCTAATCAAAGCTATGTTTTTTCCAGTGGTCATATACAGATGTGAGAGTTCTACTATAAAGAAAACTGAGCGCTGAAGAATTTTTAACTGTGGTGTTGGAGAAGACTCTTGAGAGTCCCTGGGACTGCAAGGAGATCCAATCAGTCAATCCTAAAGGAAATCAGTTCTGAATATTCATTGGAAAGACTGATGCTGAGGCTGAAACTCTAATACTTTGGCCACCTGATGCAAAGAACGGACTCATTTGAAAGACCCTGATGCTGGGAAATATTGGAGGCAGGAGAAGGGGATGACAGAGGATGAGATGGTTAGATGGCATCACCAATTCGATGGACATGAGTTTAAGTAAGCACTGGGAGTTGGTGATGGACAGGGAAACCTGGCGTGCTGCAGTCCATGGGGTTGCAAAGAGTTGGACACAACTGAAAGACTAAACTGAACTGAACTGAACTATCTAGTGCTTTTGTTGTATGTTTTACAACTGAAGAAGTATGAGAGGAAAGATTAAAAAAATGAGTGCTTATATCTGTTTTAAAATTCTCTCCTGTCCTCTTTGGTTTTGATCTACAGGTAAGATGAAATAAAACCTATTGTAACTCATTCTTTTTTTTTTTGTAACTCATTCTAATCCAGAGTGTGTCTGTCTCTCTGTTATGCCACTCATTGAATGTGTAGTTGGATCTATTATCTTACAGTGTAACCATGGAGTTATTAGCACCACTAGTTTTCATTCCAAGAAAAAAAAAAGGATTAAAAAAAACCCTCCCAGAAGCAAAATAAAATAAGACAGAGTAACAAAGTCTTACTCATAGTCATAACCACTTAGAGACTTCTGATAAAATAAAATATTGCTAAAATGTTAGAACAGATACAGAAACTGTAGCATTTTCAATATAATCCACCACATTGCCTGTGGTTCAGATGTGAAATAAGCAAAGAACAGTTTCTTCTGAGCCCTGATATTTATGATGACCACAGTTGACCACACCGTGAAAACCTAATGCTTGGTTTGTGTGTATATGGTATATTTGCATTCATGTGTTTAATGCTATTGACCCAATGTTTGTATCAGTGGTGGAAATGTTTGTGATAAGAATCAACCTGAACAGGAAATTCATGTGAGTAACTATTTCAGTGCTAAATAGGCACTTTAGAAAGGCAGTGGAGAAGGCAATGGCACCCCACTTCAGTACTCTTGCCTGGAAAATCCCATGGACGGAGGAGCCTGGTAGGCTGCAGTCCATGGGGTCGCTAAGAGTTGGACACGACTGAGTGACTTCACTTTCACTTTTCATTTTCATGCATTGGAGAAGGAAATGGCAACCCCTTCCAGTGTTCTTGCCTGGAGAATCCCAGGGACGGGGGAGCCTGGTGGGCTGCCGTCTATGGGGTTGCACAGAGTTGAACACGACGGAAGCGACTTAGCAGCAGCAGCAGCAGCAGCAGCAGCAGAAAGGCAGTAGAAGAGAAAGATGAGAAATACTGCCCAGAGGATTAGGGGGAGAAGTGCAGTGAGGTAAGCTGGCTATGGAGGGTGATGGAATAACTGGAGCCCAAGGTATGTCCAAGCAGAAGCAGCTTAAGCCATGCTGATGAAAGGCTGTAAGGTCTCCACAAGTGACCTTGAAAGTGAACAGATTTTTGCACATAGCTTACCGCCAATGTAAACAGAAAGGTCTGACTTCTGAGAATAAAGTCAGTATGTGGGATATAACATGTTTAGTTGCTAAGTCATGTCCAACTTTTTTGTGACCTCATGGACAATAGCCCTCCAGGCTCCTCTGTCCATGGATTTCCCAGGCAAGAACACTGGAGTGGGTTGCCATTTTCTTCCCCAAAGGATCTTCCCAACCCAGGGATCTAACCCATGTCTCCTGCATTGCAAGCAGATTCTTTACTGCTGAGCTACCAGGGAAGCCATGATACATTAATAACATATACAAGATGTAATTATTATAAGAAAGTGTTAGTCACTAAGTCGTGTCTGACTCTTTGTGATCCCATGGACTGTAGCTCTCTAGGCTCCTCTGTCCATGGGATTTTCCAGGCAAGAGTACTGGAGTAGGGTGCCATTACCTTCTCTGCACTAGTCACTAATGAAATACAAGAACAGTGTGGAGATTCCTTAAAAAACTGGAAATAGACCTGCCTTATGATCCAGCAATCCCACTGCTGGGCATACACACTGAGGAAACCAGAAGGGAAAGAGACACGTGTACCCCAGTGTTCATCGCAGCACTGTTTATAATAGCCAGGACATGGAAGCAACCTAGATGTCCATCAGCAGATGGATGGATAAGAAAGCTGTGGTACATATACACAATGGAGTATTATTCAGCCATTAAAAAGAATACATTTGAATCAGTTCTAATGAGGTGGATGAAACTGGAGCCTATTATACAGAGTGAAGTAAGCCAGAAAGAAAAACACCAATACAGTATACTAACGCATATATATGGAATTTAGAAAGATGGTAACAATAACCCTGTGTACGAGACAGCAAAAGAGACACTGATGTATAGAACAGTCTTATGGACTCTGGGAGAGGGAGAGGGTGGGGTGATTTGGGAGAATGGCATTGAAACATGTATAATATCATGTATGAAACAAGTCGCCAGTCCAGGTTCGATGCACGATACTGGATGCTAGGGGCTGGTGCACTGGGACAACCCAGAGGGATGGAATGGGGAGGTAGGAGGGAGGAGGGTTCAGGATGGGGAACACATGTATACCTGTGGCGGATTCATTTTGATATTTGGCAAAACTAATACAGTTATGTAAAGTTTAAAAAAAAAAAAACAAAAACCAAATGAGATATCACTTAACACCCACTAGGATCCTACTACTACTACTGCTGAAATGAAAAATAGGTGTAGGCAAGATTATAGAGGAACTGGAACTCATATATTACTAGTAGAAATGTACAATTGTGAAGTTGCTGTTAAGAGCAAATTGGTGAGTCTTCAATAAGTTACACACAGAGAGGGAGACAGAGACAGTAGAAAAGGAGGATGCTGAGCTCAGCTTCCCCACGAACAAATCAGAAATACAATTATATGTGGAACAATTATTACTGAAAACAACATGGGAACTGTCAGAAAGGCTCTTCTATAACCAGCACTGTAAAGAAAGATCCACATGAAGTTAGTTAGGAAGAGAGGAGAAGCCATCAGGTCAGAACCCAAACCTTAGCAGGAAAACAAAAGAGAAGGGGGATATCATGGGCTCAGGGATCCTCCCTGGAAGGAGCAAGGACTTTAAGGTGCCCCAGCACAAGGGTCCAACACCGGTAAGATGAGTCTTTTTAGCTGTTTTGAAAACCAGTGGAACTTACTAGAGAGATGAAAGAAACCAAGATAGCACTCTTTTTTAAAAAATTATTTAACTGGAGGATAATTACTTTACAGTATTGTGATGGTTCCCACCATCATTCATGTGTGATGGTCCATAGATCAGCATGAATCAGCCTTAGGTATACATGTGTCCCCTTCATCCCCAAACCCCTCCAACTCCCCTCCCTCCCATACCACCCCTACAAGTTGTTACAGAGCACTGGCTTTGGGTGCTCTGCCTCATACATCAAACTCTCACTGGTTATCTGTTTTACATATGGTAATTTATATGTTTCAATGCTATTCTCTCAAATCATCCTACCCTCTCCTTCTCCCACTGAGTCCAAAATTCTGTTCTTTATGTCTGTGTCTCCTTTGCTGCCCTGCATGTAGGATCATCAGTACCATCTTTCTAAACTCCATACATATGCATTAATATGTGGTTTTGTCTTTCTCTTTCTGACTTATTTCACTCTGTATAATAGGCTCTAGGTTCATCTACCTCATAACTGACTCAGATGTGTTCCTTTTTATAGCTGAGTAATATTCCGTTGTGTGTATGTATTATAACACTCTTGAAGAGCATTGCACATGCTTGCTTACTCCTAGGAACAACATACAAGAAACAGAAAACTGCCTGGGGCTCTGGCCAGTTTGCCAGAGAAGCCCTTGTGTACACCTAGCCACATTGGGTGCCAGCTTTATCCCCTCTTGCTCTGGCACTGCTCTCCATTGTGAAGGCTGTCCTTACCAAGAAAAGTGTGTACACTTAGAGGAAACAGAACCATCTCAGACCCAACACTGCTTCAGACAAGGGTGGAGGCAACCTTTGCCAGCACACAAGTTCCCGCCCACATTTAGGGGGAGCTAAACTAGTTCCCTGGATGGCATCACAGACTCGATGGACATGAGTTTGAGTGAACTCCGGGAGTTGGTAATGGACAGGGAGGCCTGGTTTGCTGCAATTCATGGGGTCGCAAAGAGTCGGACATGACTGAGCGACTGAACTGAACTGAACTGAAACTAGTTCCATGGTAGACACTAATATTTTCAGCAGGAGCAAAATCAGCTCAGTAGTGTGACTCTAGACCCTCTGACCCGACTCAAGTCTCTAACCAAGGAATGCACAATGGGGAAAACGTGACCCAGCACAGACATGAAGTCACTAGTCCCCAGGTCCCTTCCACTATTCCAACCAAGGCAGAGAGTGCCATCACACACTTGGGGAGAAACCCAGCTCTTCAGAGCTTCTGCTCCGAACCCTTGGGCCTTGCCCCTGGTTTGTACCCTATCTGCCCACTCAGATAGGGTGGTGACTTCCATTAGGCACAGGAGAAGCTCACATCTGGCTCTGTCTCTACTCCGCCACCTCCAGCCTTACATCCACCAAAGTGATGGCTGTCAGGACACTTTGGGGATATATGTGATCCATGCTCACTTCAGTTCCAGCTATCTCACAAAAACCACCAGGCACACACACAGGTGGCATTGGGTAGTAATGCTCCCACCCAAGAACATCCCTTTAAGATAAGGTAGGTAACTGTTTCACCTAATTTCATAGAGACAGAGAAAGTTAAACAAAATAAGAAGACAGAAGACTATGTTTCAAAGTAAAGGACATGGAAAAAAGCCCTGAAAAAAACCTAGTGAAACAGAGATAAATAATTTACCAGATAAAAGCATTGAAGCACTAGTAATAAAAATGATAACTGAACTTGGGAAATGAATAGATGAATACAGTGAGAATTTTAACAAAGAACTAGAAAATGTAAAAAAGAACCAGTCACAGCTGAAGAATGCAATAACTGAAATAAAAATTACACTAAAAAGAATTAAGAGCAGATTCGATGATAGAGAAGAATGCATAAGCAATGTGGAAGATAGAAAAATGAAAATCACCCAATCAGAGCACCAAATAGAAAAACAAATTAAAAAATAAATTTCAAGAGAACTCTGAGACAAAATCAATCATACTAACATTTGCATTATAGGGTTCCCAGAAGGAGAAGAGAGAAGAAAGTGTTGCAAATATATTTGGTGAAATTATGGCTGAAAGGTTCCTGAAATTGAAGAAATTCCCAAACAAAATAAACCCAAAGGGAGCCACATCAATTATGACCACTTTGACCAGTGTGAGCTGGTAACTCACTGTAGTTTTGATTTGCATTTCTCAAATAATTAGTTATGTTGAGCATCTTTTCACATGCTTTTTGGCTATCTGTGTGTCTTTGGAGAAATGTCTATTTAGGTCTTTTACCCATTTTTTAAAATTGGGTTATTTGTTTTTTTGTTACTGAGTTGTATGAGCTGTTTGCATATTTTGGAAGTTAAATCCTTGTGAGTTGCATCATTTGCAAATATTTTCTCCCTATCTGTAGGTTGTCTTTTCACTTTGTTTATGGTTTCCTTTGCTCTGCAAAAGGTTATAAGTTTGATTCGACTCCATTTGTTTATTTTTGTTTTTATTTCTGTTGTATTGAAAACTGACCTAAGAAAACATTGGTATGATTTAAAACATATCATATTAAAATGGCAAAGTTAAAGACAGAATTTTAAAGGGAGCAAGGGATATACAAAGAGTCACAAATAAAGGAGCCCCTATAAGGCTATCAGCTTATTTTTCTGTAGAAACTTTTCATGCCAAAGGGAGGGACATGATATATTTATAGTGAGGAAAGGGGAAAATCTACAACCTTGGACACTTTACCCAACAGAGTTATCATTCAGAATTAAAGGGGAAATAAAGAGCTTCTCAGAAGCAAAACCTAGAAGAGTTCATCTAAATGAATCTTACAAGAAATGTTAAAGAGTCTTCTTTAAGCAGAAAAGAAAAGGCTACAACAAGAACTAAGAATTTATAGAAAAGGAAAATTCTCACTAGTAAAGGCAAATATATAAAGAAGGTTAGGTATCAACCATTTAAATCAGCAAGGTTAACAGACAAAAATTGGAAAATTAAATATAATTATAATAAATAGGTGACAGACAAAAAGATGTAAAATATGATATCAAAAACACAAAACAATGAAATTTTGTCATTTGAAGCAATGAAGCAACAGGGATGGACTTGGAGGGTATTATGCTAAGTGAAATAAGTCAGACAGAGAAAGTAAAACACTGTATGATGTCACTTACATGTGGAATCTAAAAAAATATAAGAAACTAGTGAATATAACAAAAAAGAAAATGACTCACAGATTTATAGAGCAAACTACTGGTTACCAGTGCAGTGAGCAAAAGAGGAGGGAAAAATAGGGGTAGGGAATTTAGAGATACAACTATCATGCAAAATGAGCTATGAGAATATATTGTACAACACAGGGAATATAGCCAGTGTTTTGTGATAACTATCAATGGAGTATATATAGCCTTTGGAAGTTGTGAATCACTATATTGTACACTTGTTACTTATATAATATTATACATCAACTATATTTCAATGAAAAAAACACAGACTGAAAGTTAGGGAGTCAAAAAAGCTGTTTCATGCATTGGAAATGACTAGAAAACAAAGGTAGTAACACTCATCTCAACAAAGTAAACTTTAAAACAAATTCTATAACTTATTGTCAATGGCATTATATAATGATAAAAGGTTCAATACAAGAAGAAGATATAACATTTGTTAACATACATGCACCTAATATAATATCTAAATATATAAAGCAAATATTAACAGATGTAAAGGGAGAAATGGACAATAATACAATAACAGTAAGGGATTTTAAACCACAATTACATCAATAGGTGTCTTCTACAAAGAAAATCAATAAGGAAACAATGATCTTTAATGACACATTAGATTAGTTGGACTTAACAGATATCTATAGGACATTTCATCCAAACCAACAGAATACACTTTCTTTTCATATGCACATGGAACTTTCTCCACGACAGAGCATAAACTAGGCCACAGAACAAGTCTCAATATGTTTAAGAGGACAGAAATTATATCAAGCGTTTTTTCCAACCATAGCAGTATGAAAGTAGAAATCAATTACAGCAAGAAAATGGGGGGAAAACACAAACATATGGAGGCTAAACCACATGCTACTAAAAAACCAATAAAGAAATCAAAGAGGAAATCAGAAAAAAAAACCTTGAGACAAATGAAAATAAAAACACAACTTTCCACAATCTATGGGCTATAGCAAAAGCATTTCTAAGAGGCATATTCATAGTGATATAGGCTTATCTCAAGAAACAGAAAAAAATCTCATGTAAACAACCTACCTTACCTAATTCCTTTAAAGGAATTAGAACAAGATGAGTAAACAAAGACCAAAGTCAGAAGAAGGAAGGAATAATAATAAAAATCAGAAAGGAAATAAACAAAATAGAGAACTTAAGAAAAGAAAAGAAAAAGGAAAAAAAGGAAACAATAGAAATGGTCAGTGAAACCAATTTAGAAAAATAATCGAAATTGATAAACCTTTGATCAGGCTCATAAAGAAAAAAAAGAGAGGACTAAAATAAACAAAATAAGAAATAAAAGAGGAGAAATTACAACTGATATCACAGAAAAATGCAAAAAATAATGAGAGAATACTACAAACATTTATATGCTAAAAAACTGGACAAACTAGAAGAAACGGACAATATTCCAACACTGAATCAGGAAGAAAAAGATAATCTTAACAGACAGATCACTAGTAATGAAATTGAATTGGTAATCAAAAAGCTCCCAGGAAACAAAAGTGCAGAACCAAATAGTTTCACAGGGAAATTCAACCAAACATAAAAAGAAGAATTAATATCTATCCTTCTCAAACTGTTACAAAAAATTGAAGAGGAGGGAACACACCCAAATTCATTCTAAGAGGCCACCATTACCCTGAGACCAAAACTAGACAAAGACATTACAAAAAAAGGAAAATTACAGGCCATTGTCTCTAATGAATATAGATACCAAAATCTTCAACAAAATATTAGCGAACTGAATTCAACAGTACATAAAAAAGTCATACATCATGAGCATGTGGGTTTTGTTCTAGGAATGTAAAGATGGTTCATTATCTGCAAATCAATGTGATAACCATATTAACAAAATGAGTGATAAAAAGCACATGAGCATCTCAATAGATGCAGAAAGAACATGTAATAAAATTCAAAGTTTATTCATGATATAAATTATCATCAAAGTCAGTACAGAGGGAACATAGCTCAATATAATAAAGGTCATATATGACGAACCCTTAGCTAGCATCATGCTCAATGTTGAAAATCTAAAAGCTTTTTCTCTAAAATCAGGAATAAGACAAGGATGTCAACTCTCACTTTTTCTATTTAACATAGTACTGTAAGTCATAACCACAGTAATCACCCAAGAAAAAGATATAAAACATCCAAACTAAAGGGAAAAAGCAAAACTGTCAATATATGCAGATGACATGAATATATCAACCCTAAAGTCTCTACCCCAAAACTATTAGAATCAATAATTGAATTCAGTATAGTTGCAGGATACAAGATTAGTATATAGAAATTGGTTGCTTGCCAACACTAATAATGAACTATAAGAAAGAGAAAGTTTAAAAGAAATTATGTTTAAAATCACAACAGGTGGATAATTTGAACACCACCCAGCCAGGACATGTGGCCAGAGCACTTCTGGCTTTCCCAGCCTCTGCCCCCAGAGTAGAAAGCTAAGAAGGAGCCGTGGGCCTACAATTCTGTGTGTGTGCCATGGGCCAGGGCTGCCAAAGCCACAAGCCGGAAACACCAAGGAGGCACACCTGGAGTCTGGCTCCCGCTGCTCACTGGCCAGCCCAGTACTTAGGTACTTCCTCCCGTCAACTTGCTCACAGGAGACATGGGGTCCTGAAGGAGATCTGAACTCTTCAGAAGAGCACATACCTGCTGTTAAGAAAGAACCTCTTCTGCCTCCTGGCAAGAGAAACGTGTTAAATTCACTCATGGTATGGACTTCAATTGGCAAGCCCAAGCCCTGTCGACCCTACCAGAGATGGCAGAAGCATTTCTAGTTCACCTCTTTGAGGATGTTTATTTCTTCTCCTGACATGCTGGCCACCTCATGCTCTTCCCAGAGGATGTGCACCTGGCCAGGGGGATCCAAAGCATTTAGGAAATGCTCTGCTGAGCTCCTGACACTGGCCCATGTCTCCAGTTGATACCAGAGACTCTGCCCATAGCCAGGACCAGAACCATACAGTACAAGCTGCTGCCTGCCTGGACTTGTCTCTGAGCAGACTGTGTGTACTGCTTTCTAGTAAGGTTTTTTTTTTTTTAAAAAGAAGACTTCGTGGCTTTCCTCTGTAACAGAGGTAAAATATGAGAGAATCAACAATTTCTAAAAGTCCTGAGAATAATTTTCAGATGAAGAGACTCCAAGGTTGACTTCACTTTGAAGATTATTCATGTGACTGATGATTTGGAAGACATCAGATTTTCTAGGTTATGAAAGAAAAGGGTATTTACTGAATATTTTAAATCCTTCTGTACCATTTATTTTTTTTTTTACCACATGTATATTTACTTTTATTTAAAACATAAGGGAAAAAGTAAGAGAAGACCACTTCAATCAGTTGCATGGAAGAGCCTGGTGTGTCCAGGATACAAATCTCTATCCTTCAGACTGACCACATCATTAGTGGCAGAAGCAAGTTCCTATGTGAACTATGCCTATCAACAGTTTTTATAGCTTTTCAAAAACTCAATTGGGATGAAAATAGAAAATTGCTAAGATTTGATGTTCTGCCTCCTTATGGAAAATTCCTGTCAAAATCATTCAGAAATTCTAGCTTGAAGAATGTATTTTATTCTTATTTGCAAATCATAGAAGATGTACTATAATTTATACTTCAGAATTTTTCATTCCAGGATTTTTAAAGAACCTTTTCAATGTTTTCACAGGTATTTTTACAACTTTCTTTTAGAGATATAATAAAAATAATTTTTTAATGAGAAAAATTTAAAGCAAAGTTACTGTTATACAGAGATTATACTGTGTTCTTTGTGTGTTACTGTTAAGTTCTTCATTTGGACACTGCCAACATCCATAGGGTTTTTTTTTTTTTAATTTAATTTATTTATTTTAATTGGAGGCTAATTACTTTACAATATTGTAGGTCGGAGGAGCCCAGTAGGCTGCAGTCCATGGGGTCGCTCAGAGTCGGACAGGACTGAGCTACTTCACTTTCACTTTTCACCTTCATGCATTGGAGAAGGAAATGGCAACCCACTCCAGTGTTCTTGCCTGGAGAATCCCAGGGACAGGGGAGCCTGGTGGGCTGCCGTCTATGGGGTCGCACAGAGTCGGACATGACTGAAGCGACTTAGCAGTAGCAGCAGCAGCAGTGGTTTTTGCCAAACATTGACATGAATCAGCCACGGGCACACATGTGTTCCGAATCCAGAACCCCCCTCCCACCTCCCTCCCCATCCCATCCCCCAGGGTCATCCCAGTGCACCAGCCCTGAGCACCCTGTCTCATGCATTAAACCTGGGCCAGTGATCTGCTTCACACATGGTAATAACACGTTTCAATGCTACCCTCTCAAATCATCCCACCCTCGCCTTCTCCCACAGAGTCCAAAAGACTGTTCTTTACATCTGTATCTCTTTTGCTGTCTCGCATATAGGGTCATCATTACCATCTTTCTAAATTTCATGAATGAAGTTGCTCAGTAATGTCCGACTCTTTTCGACCCCATGGACTGTAGCCCACCAGACTCCTCCATCCATGGGATTTTCTAGGCAAGAATACTGGAGTGGGTTACCATTTCCTTCTCCAGGGGATCTTCCCGACCCGGGGATTGAATCCAGGTCTCCTGCATTGTGGGCAGATACTTTACCGTCTCAGCCACCAGGGAATTCCATATATATGTGTAGGTATACTGTATTGGTGTTTTTCTTTCTGACTTACTTCACTCTGTATAATAGGCTCCAGTTTTATCCACCTCATTGGAACTGATTCAAATGTATTCTTTTTAATGGCTGAGTAATACTCCATTGTGTAAATGTACCACAGCTTTCTTATCCATTTGTTTGCTGATGGACATCTAGGTTGCTTCCATGTCCTAGCTATTGTAGACAGTGCTGTGATGGACATTAGGGTACATGTGTCTCTTTCAATTCTGGTTTCCTCAGTGTGTATGCCCAGCAACGGGATTGCTGGGTCGTATGGCAGTTCTATTTCCAATTTTTAAAGGAGTCTCCATACTGTTATCCATAGTGGAACAGCCATAGTTTAAACAAGAGAACTGAGGGATGTATTTTTGCCTCCAATGGAATACAGTATGAACAGATAAAAACCTTGTCATTCTCGTGTAACTGAAAGTAGTTTAAGAGATATCAGGAGAATGGTAAGTGACACCAAAGTCTTTTAAATATTGTATGAAAATGATTAGTGAGGGCGGATACTAATAATGATGTGTTAGTGAACTGAATTCAGAGATAAACTAAGAGGAAGGATCAAGTTCCATTGTTTGATAAATTTTAACCCTTTGGGAAAACACTTTCCTGTTCAACGTCAATTCATTTTTATGTAAACATAGGAATACAGTTTATCTATCTATGAATATAAAAAAAATCACATCAAAAAGAATAAAATACCTAGGAATAAACTTAATCAAGGAAGTGAAAGGCCTTTGAAAACTATACAACATTGATGAAGGAAATTCAGGATGATACAAAGAAATGAAAAGATATCCCTTGTTCATGAACTGGAAGAATTAATATAGTTAAAATGTCCATACTACTCAAAGCAATCTGCAGATTTAAGGCAATTCCTACCAAAACACCAATGACATTTTTCACAGAACAAAAACAAAGAATCTTAAAATCTTTCAGTTCAGTTCAGTTCAGTCGCTCAGTCGTGTCCGACTCTTTGTGACCTCATGAATCGCAGCATGCCAGGCCTCCCTGTCCATCACCATCTCCCGGAGTTCACTCAAACTCACATCCATCGAGTTGGTGATGCCATCCAGCCATCTCATCCTCTGTCATCCCCTTTTCCTCCTGCCCCCAATCCCTCCCAGCATCAGAGTCTTTTCCAATGAATCAACTCTTTGCATGAGATGGCCAAAGTACTGGAGTTCCAGCGTTAGCATCATTCCTTCCAAAGAACACCCAGGGCTGATCTCCTTTAGAATGGACTGGTTGGATCTCCTTGCAGTCCAAGGGATTCTCAAGAGTCTTCTCCAACACCACAGTTCAAAAGCATCAATTCTTTGGTGCTCAGCTTTCTTCACAGTCCAACTCTCAGATCCATACATGACCACTGGAAAAACCATAGCCTTGACTAGACGGACCTTTGTTGGCAAAGTAATGTCTCTGCTTTTCAATATGCTATCTGCTAAGTCACTTCAGTCGTGTCCAACTCTGTGAGACCCCATAGACGGCAGCCCACGAGGCTCCGCCGTCCCTGGGATTCTCCAGGCAAGAATGCTGGAGGGGTTGCCATTTCCTTCTCCAATGCATAGAAGTGAAAGTGAAGTCACTCGGTTGTGTCCGACTCTTCGCTACCCCATGGACTGCAGCCTACCAGGCTCCTCCATCCATGGGATTTTCCAGGCAAGAGTACTGGAGTGGGTTGCCATTGCCTTCTTCAAATATGCTATCTAGGTTGGTCATAACTTTTCTTCCAAGAAGTAAGCATCTTTTAATTTCATGGGTGATCTTTATGGGACCACAAAAGACTCAGAATTGCCAAAGCAATCCTAAGGAAAAAGAACAAAGCTGGAAATATCATGTTTTCTGATTTCAGGCTATACTACAAAACTACAATAATCATACTGGTACAAAAACAGATACATAGATCAATGGAACAGAACAGAGAGCTCACAAATATACCCAAGAATTTATGATCAATTAATCTGTGACAAAGGAGGAAAGAATACACAATGGGGAAAATACAGTCCCTTCAATAAGTGGTGCTGATAAAATGGGACAGCTACATGTAAAAGAGTAAAATTAGAACATTCTCTCATATCATTTACAAAAATAAACTGAAAATGGATTAAATATCTAAAGGTAAGACTAAATCATAAACTTCCTAGAAGAAAACATAGGCAGAATACTCTTTGGCATAAGTCTTAGATATATATTTTCAGATATGTCTTCTCAGATAAGGGAAACAAAAGTAAGAATAAACAAATGGGACCTAATTAAATTTAAAGCCTTTTGCACAGAAAAGTGAATCATTGACAAAATGAAAAGAACCTACCAAATGGAAGAAAGTATTTGCAAATGATATATTTGATAATGGGTTAAATAAATATATAAACAGCTCACATAACTCAGTATCAAAAAACCAGATAACAATTAAAAACTGGGCAGAAGACATGAATAGACTTTTTTGCAAAGAAGACATTCAGGTAGCCAATAGGCACATGAAAAGATTCCCCTCCTCTCTAATCATCAAGGAAATGCAAATCAAAGCCACAATGAGATATTACCTCACACCTGTCCGAATGGCTATCATCAAAAGACAATTAATAACAAATGTTTGAAAGGATGTGGAGAAAAGGGAACCCTTATGCACTGTTGGTGGGAATGGAGATTGGTTCAGTTGATATGGAAAACAGTACTGAGATTCCTCAAAAATCTAAAAATAGAACTATCATGTGATCCAGCAATTCCACTCCTGGTACATATTTGAATAAAACATAAAAACTAATTTGAAAAAGACATATGCACCACAATGTTTTTAGCAGCAGTATTTTCAATAGCCAATATATGGAAGCAACCTAAGTGTCTATTAACAGATGAATGGTAAAGAAGTGGTACATACATAGAATTACTCAGCTATAAAAAAGAATGACATTTTATTTGTTACAACATGGATGAACCTATAGGGTATTTTGCTCAGTGAATATGTTAGATGGAGAAAAACAAATACAGTATATTTTTTGCTGTTAGCCTGTCCCTAACCCTGCGTGGCCCAGTTTGGCAGACTTCTCTCATTTGGAGTTTTAAGTAACAAAGAATTCTGCCTCTTATCTACGTGAGTGTTGTGTTCTGTTGTCAAAAAAACTTTCAACCTTATAAAATACTTGACACTGTCAGAAGGATAAAGTGGTCATGACTCTGACTTGCATAGCTTCTTGGGGGTCTGTTCTTGCTTACTGATTCACTCAAAACCACGAGGAGAATAGTTTGGGAAGTCAGTGTGCTTTACTTTAATCTTGTTGCTTGCTGTTGTGTCTGCTGGTGGTTTCCTTGTCTCTCCTTACTCTAGTTTCCAAGCAGTTGGAATATTAAATATGAGAAATTCTAGTTGGCTAAATGCCATAGTTAGATACTAGCCCAAGTGGGAGCCACCTTAGGGCAATAGAAGTGATTAGCCACTTGTGGCACCAAATTCATGTGTTGAAACCTGTTCCTTTAAAGTGATTGTATTTGGAGGTGGGGGCCTGGGAAGTGATTAGGTCATAAGGATGGAGCCTTCATGGACGGGATTGTGCCTTTAGAAAAGAGGTCCCAGTGAACTAGCTTATCCCCTTCACCATGTGAGAACACAATGAAAAGACTGTCTATGAGCCAGAAAGCTGGTCCTCACCAGACACCAAATCTATCAGTGCATCCATTTTGGACTTCTCAGCCTTCAGAATTGTGAAAAAAATTTTTTCTGTTATTTAAAAGTCACCCAGTCCATAGTATTTTTTTTTTTTATAGCAGCCTGAACAGACTAAGAGAGTGGGCATAAACATTCTAATACAATAAGTAATAAATTAAAATTAAATTAAACTTTCCTGGTGGTCCAATGGTTAAGAATCAGCCTTCCAACACAGGGGACATGGGTTTGATCCCTGGTCAGGTAACTATAATCCTACATGCCATGGTGCAACTAAGCCTGCCTGCCACAACTAGAGAAACTCCATGTGCCACAACTGCTGGCCCATGTGCTCTGGAGCCTGTGCCGCACAGCAAGAAGCCCCCAAGAGAAGCCCATGTGCCACAATTACAGAAAAGCCCGCATGCTGCAACAATGACCTAGCTCAGCCAAAGTTTTTTAAAAAATTAAATCAGAGACAACACATTCCTCATTTACCAATTTTGCTTAATCTCCCTGATGCTTCTATTTACAAATGAGCTCACATTAAATGGCACCCCAACAAAAGGCTCTAATGTCTAAGTTAAAAATCAATAGGTACTTCTGTTAGTGCTCTCAGAGACTTACTCATTGTGCAGGTTTTAGGATTTTCTGTCATAACTCTAAAGTCTCTGGACTTTGTATGATGACCCATAAACTTCTTCTTTTTTAAGTATTTATTTGACTGGGTTGTTTGTTTACTTTTTTGACCAGGTCTTAGTTGGCAGGTGGGATCTATGATCTTCGTTATAGCATATGGAATCTTTTTTTAAATTTTATTTACAGCATGTGGGATCTCTTTAGTTGCAGCATATGGAATCTTTCAGTTACTACATGAAAACTCTTAGTTGCAGCATGGGGGATCTAGTTCCCTGATTAGGGATGGAATCTACGCCTCCTGCATTGGGAGCATGGGGTCTTATCCACTAAACCACCAGGGAAGTCCTGCCATGAACTTCTGATGCAAAAAAACTGCCCCTCACTGTTTGCTTAGCCCATAATCCCGATATACTCCTTGTGCTCTGTAAAGACATAGTTCCCTACACTCCCTATACTCTCATGTCTAAAGGGAAATCTATCTGTGTCATTCTAAAAATTAATGGAGAGTATTAGGGAGGGAAATCATTCACTCCCTGGTGCCTTCTCCTACTTCCCATCTCTAGTTTGCCACTACAACCTCCCACCCTGCATCTCTGATAATGATCACCACAACTACTTATTTCCCTTGGATACAAATATCACTAACGATTACATATATCTTTCTGAACTACAAGCTCAAACCCTCCAACAATGGACTTGCCACCTTGAATCAATGAATATACCGAGATAATATTGTCATAAAAATATAACAAACTTTTAACATACTTTACAACTCAACATTACTTTGTCAACAAAGGTCTGTCTAGTCAAAGCTATGGTTTTTCCAGTAGTTACATATGGATGTGAGAGTTGAACTATAAAGAAAGCTGAGCGCTGAAGAACTGATGCTTTTTAACTGTGGTGTTGGAGAAGACTCTTGAGAGTCCCTTGGACTGCAAGGAGATCCAACCAATCCATTCTAACTAAATCAGTCCTGAATATTCATTGGAAGGACTGATGCTGAAGCTGAAACTCCAATACTTTGGCCACCTAATGCAAAGAACTGACACCTTGGAAAAGACCCTGATGCTGGGAAAGATTGAAGGCGGGAGGAGAAGGGGATGACAGAGGATGAGATGGTTGGATGGCATCGACTCAATGGACATGAATCTGAGTAAACTCCGGGAGATGGTGATGGACAGGGAGGCCTGGCGTGCTGCTTGCAGTCCATGGGGTCTCAAAGAGTCATACATGACTGAACGACTGAACTGAATTGAAGATATTGTTATAGGTTCTTAGAATTCTAGATTTGTTTTCTTGGCTAACACTACATAATGGAGAACTTGGTTACGGACCAACCTAAGAGAACTTCTTATACTTCTACTTCTTTTCATAATAAAATATTTTTAAGCTGTTTAGGAAACTTAGGCACTACTCTTTAGAAGTCTCCTTTACTATTGTTTCCTTTACTGTTTGGGCCACTCAAATACTACCTACAATCAAGCTCAAAACTGATGTGAAGATCAGTGGGTCAGTTTTAATATAGTTTTTAGTTTTTTAAAAATACTGATTAGGGGCTTCCCTGTAGCTCAGTGGAAAAGAATTTACCTGTCAATGCCAGAGACACGGGTTAAATCCCTGATCTGGGAAGATCCCACATACCGAGGAGCAACTAAGCCTGGGCACTCACAACTACTGAGTCTGTGCTCTGGAGCTGGAAGCTACAACTGCTGAGCCCACATGCTGCAGCAACTGAAGCCCATGCTCCCTGGAGCCTGAGCTTGCTGCAACTAGAGGAAAGTTCGTGCAATGATGAAGACCCAGCACAGCCAAAGATAATAAATAAATAAATAAAATGAAAAAAAAAAAAAAAAACAAAAAACCCTGCCTAAACCAAATTTTGATGCCCTGACTAGAGGGTGATGGTGACAGAATTTAGAGTAGTGTTCATTTCTGAAGAAGGGTATTGACAAAGACGGAGCATGAAGGAAACTTCTTAAATAATGGAAATGGCCTTATCTTGCTTTTGGTGTATACACATATAAAAATTCATCACCATTGAGAATAATGTTTGCTGTGGGTTTGTCATATATAGCTTTGATTATGTTGAGGTATGTTCCTTCTATTCCTGCTTTCTGGAGAGTTTTTATCATAAATGGATGTTGAATTTTGTCAAAGGCTTTCTCTGCATCTATTGAGATAATCATATGGTTTTTATTTTTCAATTTGTTAATGTGGTGTATTACATTGATTGATTTGCGGACATTGAAGAATCCTTGCATCCCTGGGATAAAGCCCACTTGGTCATGGTGTAGGATCTTTTTAATGTGTTGCTGGATTCTGATTGCTAGAATTTTGTTAAGGACTTTTGCATCTATGTTCATCAGTGATATTGGCCTGTAGTTTTCTTTTTTTGTGGGATCTTTGTCAGGTTTTGGTATTAGGGTGATGGTGACCTCATAGAATGAGTTTGGAAGTTTACCATCCTCTGCAATTTTCTGGAAGAGTTTGAGCAGGATAGGTGTTAGCTCTTCTCTAAATTTTTGGTAGAATTCAGCTGTGAAGCCGTCTGGACCTGGGCTTTTGTTTGCCGGAAGATTTTTGATTACAGTTTCAATTTCCGTGCTTGTGATGGGTCTGTTAAGATTTTCTATTTCTTCCTGGTCGAGTTTTGGAAAGTTGTACTTTTCTAAGAATTTGTCCATTTCTTCCTCTTTGTCCATTTTATTGGCATATAATTGTTGATAGTAGTCTCTTATGATCCTTTGTATTTCTGTGTTGTCTGTTGTGATCTCTCCATTTTCATTTCTAATTTTATTGATTTGATTTTTCTCCCTTTGTTTCTTGATGAGTCTGGCTAATGGTTTGTCAATTTTATTTATCCTTTCAAAGAACCAGCTTTTGGTTTTGTTGATTTTTGCTATGGTCTCTTTTGTTTCTTTTGCATTTATTTCTGCTCTAATTTTTAAGATTTCTTTCCTTCTACTAACCCTGGGGTTCTTCATTTCTAATGGTGAAAAATTGAAAGCATTTCCTCTAAAGTCAGGAACAAGACAAGGGTGCCCACTTTCACCATTACTATTCAACATAGTTTTGGAAGTTTTGGCCACAGCAATCAGAACAGAAAAAGAAATAAAAGGAATCCAAATTGGAAAAGAAGAAGTAAAGCTCTCACTGTTTGCAGATGACATGATCCTCTACATAGAAAACCCTAAAGACTCCACCAGAAAATTACTAGAACTAATCAATGACTATAGTAAAGTTGCAGGATATAAAATCAACACACAGAAATCCCTTGCATTCCTATACACTAATAATGAGAAAACAGAAAGAGAAATTAAGGAAACAATTCCATTCACCATTGCAACGGAAAGAATAAAATACTTAGGAATATATCTACCTAAAGAATCTAAAGACCTATATATAGAAAACTATAAAACACTGGTGAAAGAAATCAAAGAGGACACTAACAGATGGAGAAATATACCATGTTCATGGATTGGAAGAATCAGTATAGTGAAAATGAGTATACTACCCAAAGCAATCTATAGATTCAATGCAATCCCTATCAAGCTACCAACAGCATTCTTCACAGAGCTAGAACAAATAATTTCACAATTTGTATGGAAAAACAAAAAACCTCGAATAGCCAAAGCGATCTTGAGAAAGAAGAATGGAACTGGAGGAATCAACCTACCTGACTTCAGGCTCTACTACAAAGCCACAGTTATCAAGACAGTATGGTACTGGCACAAAGACAGAAATATAGATCAATGGAACAAAATAGAAAGCCCAGAGATAAATCCACACACATATGGACACCTTATCTTTGACAAAGGAGGCAAGATTATACAATGGATTAAAGACAATCTCTTTAACAAGTGGTGCTGGGAACTCTGGTCAACCACTTGTAAAAGAATGAAACTAGAACACTTTCTAACACCATACACAAAAATAAACTCAAAATGGATTAAAGATCTAAATGTAAGACCAGAAACTATAAAACTCCTAGAGGATAACATAGGCAAAACACTCTCTGACATACATCACAGCAGGATCCTCTATGACCCACCTCCCAGAATATTGGAAATAAAAGCAAAAATAAACAAATGGGACCTAATTAACCTTAAAAGCTTCTGCACATCAAAGGAAACTATTAGCAAGGTGAAAAGACAGCCTTCAGAATGGGAGAAGATAATAACAAATGAAGCAACTGACAAACAACTAATCTCGAGAATATACAAGCAACTCCTACAGCTCAACTCCAGAAAAATAAATGACCCAATCAAAAAATGGGCCAAAGAACTAAATGGACATTTCTCCAAAGAAGACATACAGATGGCTAACAAACACATGAAAAGATGCTCAACATCACTCATTATCAGAGAAATGCAAATTAAAACCACTATGAGGTACCATTTCACGCCAGTCAGAATGGCTGTGATCCAAAAGTCTACAAGTAATAAATGCTGGAGAGGGTGTGGAGAAAAGGGAACCCTCTTACACTGTTGGTGGGAATGCAAACTAGTACAGCCACTATGGAGAACAGTATGGAGATTCCTTAAAAAACTGTAAATAGACCTGCCTTATGATCCAGCAATCCCACTGCTGGGCATACACACTGAGGAAACCAGAAGGGAAAGAGACACGTGTACCCCAATGTTCATCGCAGCACTGTTTATAATAGCCAGGACATGGAAGCAACCTAGATGTCCATCAGCAGATGAATGGATAAGAAAGCTGTGGTACATATACACAGTGGAGTATTATTCAGCCATTAAAAAGAATACATTTGAATCAGTTCTAATGAGGTGGATGAAACTGGAGCCTATTATACAGAGTGAAGTAAGCCAGAAAGAAAAACACCAATACAGTATACTAACGCATATATATGGAATTTAGAAAGATGGTAACAATAACCCTGTGTACGAGACAGCAAAAGAGACACTGATGTATAGAACAGTCTTATGGACTCTGTGGGAGAGGGAGAGGGTGGGAAGATTTGGGAGAATGGCATTGAAACATGTAAAATATCATGTATGAAACGAGTCGCCAGTCCAGGTTCAATGCACGATACTGGATGCTTGGGGCTGGTGCACTGGCACGACCCAGAGGGATGGAATGGGGAGGGAGGAGGGAGGAGGGTTCAGGATGGGGAACACATGTATACCTGTGGCGGATTCATTTTGATATTTGGCAAAACTAATACAGTTATGTAAAGTTTAAAAATAAAATAAAATTAAAAAAAAATTCATCATTCTGTAAACTTAAGCTTTGTGCATTTTACCTATGTAATTTATACTTCCAAAAATGCTAACTTTAAAAAAAATTGCTGTGTAATTTATCTCATCACCTCAGTACCGTGGGAAAACCAATGAATAGTAAGCCTTGTATTTTTTTTGCCTTATCACTTACCAAAACTCACAGACATTTCCTGTCAGTTGTTAACCAGCCAAAAGCATATAGAACAGAGATAAAGATAAATTAAAATGGCTAGGAAAAATGATGCATCATACTGTTGAACTGAGAGTAAACAAAAGTGATCGAAAGATAGAGATCTGGACGGATTTAAGTGGATTTGTATCAAAGTTAACACTGACCACCCCAAAAGCAGAAGTTTGGGGGGACTTCAGCTGAGATGTTACTGATCTCCTTCATTATCACGATGTCTGGTAAGTCTGATTCTATGACTTTTTAGCAAAAATTAAAGCTATCTTTCAATAGTGATGAGGATGCTCTTGATCCATTTATAAGACGTTTTATGGTTTGCTCTAGTAGCAATGATAGATTTGTGCATTATCTAGCAAACCTGCTGATTTTACTTTATTCCAATGTTGCACGGACTAGTGAAGTCCAGAGTAATACTGGGGACCCTGGAATGAAATAAAACTAAACTTCTATATTTAGACAAATGTAGTATTTTTTCTGCATTTTTTTTGGTTTGCAGTTTTATTGAGTCAATTGAATTCTTAATTTTTGGACGTTAATATTTACTGCTGTGTAGCTTTTCCTGCTTTGATATTTCTAGCCCCAAGGCTAAAAAGGAAACCTTAAATTTCTATTTGGGGTTTTGCAGTTTTTAAATAGAGGTAAGAAAATTGTGGGTACAATTTTCAGAAAATGAGGCTCAGGGAATAGAAGAACATATAAATGATAAATAATTAATCTTTATTTAACTTTCAACTTCCGACCAGAATTCTTTGTACAAATGGAATCTTACTCATAAGTGTAAACACACAGAATAAACGAGTGAAGTGATGCTGATTAGAGCATACTTGGGTAGCCAGAAATAAACCTTTGAATCCTATTTTTTCTTGCAATGATCCCAATGATATTTCACAATATTCTGAGAAACACTGGCTTCCACGCTTCCGTATTATATCTAGTTAAGGGAGAAAATAACCTGTTCTTTGGAGAAAGAAAGAAAGCAATCTAGGGCCAGGGAAAGCAGAAAGAAATTGGGAGTGGGGAGGAACATTTTGGATGAAGTCAAGTCAGTAGCAGATTCTGACTCATGTAAAGGGCTAGAGAAATATTTAGGTGCGGCAGGAAATAAATGGCCCAAAACAAGGTAACTGTGCTGCTATTCTAAGTTGTGTCAGTCGTGTCCAACTCAGTGACCCGGTGAACTGTAGCCTGCCAGGCTTCTCTGTCCAAGGGATTCTCCAAGCAAAAACAATGGAGTGGGTTGCTATGCCCTCCTCCGGGGGATCTTGCTGATCCAGGGATCGAACCTGAGTCTCTTATGTTCTCTGCATTGCAGGCAGATTCTTTACCCCTGAGTCACCAGGAGGAGAGTTTAATTAAAACCTGTTAATGTAATTGACTGTATTACCCGTCCAAAGGAAGAAAATCATAAGATTGCCTTATGTATTTGATAACATTAAACATTCACTAATTATAAAAAAGTGTTCGTGTTTTAGGATTTATTTTTTTAAGCATAGTTTTATGTTAACAGCAATTAAGAGGAAGGTACAGAGATTTCCCAAATACCACTAACTCTTCACTTGCATACCCTCTCCCCCAATATCAACATGCCTCACCAGAACATTATGTTAATTTCAACTGATGAACTTAGATCAACGCATATCTATCATCCGAAGTCCATAGTCTACATAAAGTTCACTCTTGGGGTTGTACTTTCCATGGATTTGATTAAGTGTATAATGTCATATACTTATCATTATAGTATCATACAAAGATTCAGTGACCTAAAAATCTTCTGTGTTTTGCCTCTTTCTCTCTCTCTTCCCCTCTGAATCCTGCTAATCACTGATTTTTTTAACGTCTCCATAGTTTTACCTTTAAATAAAACCATGTAGTTGAAATTGTACAGTATATAGCCATTTCATATTGGCTTATTTCACTTTAATATTATTTAGGTTTCCTCAGTATCTTTTCTTGGCTTGATAGCTCATTTCTTTTCGGCACTGGATAATATTCCATTGTCTGGATGTACCAATTCATTTAGCCATTCACCTACTGAAAAGCACCTTGATTGCCTCAAGATGTTGGCATTTATGAATAAAGTTGCTGTAAACATTTGTGTGCAGGTTTTTGTGTGGACATGAGTTGTTCAGCTCCACTGGGTAAATACCAAGGAGTACTATTGCTGGATTGTATGATAAAAGTATGTTTAGTTTTCTGAGAAGCCACCAAACTGTCTTCCAAAGTTGCTGTACCATTTTGCATTCTTGTCAGCAGTCAAGGAGGGTCCATGTTGTTTCACATCCTGGCCAACATTCAGAATTACTAATATTCTCAACTTTGGCCATTCCTTGTATCAATGTTGTCATTCATTTCACTTATATATAAACAACCAATAATTCAATTGTATAACTGAAAACAGAGTGGCTATTATTATTTTGAACCCTGTTAGCTATTAGATAAATTAAAAGTAAATAAAAGAAGTTTTAATTTTACCTTCACTTATTTATTCTCCAATACAGGTCTGAGTCAGAGAAGGCAATGATACCCCACTCCAGTACTCTTGCCTGGAGTATCCCATGGATGGAGGAGCCTGGTAGGCTGCAGTCCATGGGGTCGCTAAGAGTCAGATATGACTGAGCGACTTCACTTTCACTTTTCACTTTCATGCATTGGAGAAGGAAATGGCAACCCACTCCAGTGTTCTTGCCCGGAGAATCCCAGGGATGGCGGAGCCTGGTGGGCTGCCGTCTATGGGGTTGCACAGAGTCGGACACGACTGAAGCGACTTAGCAGCAGCAGCAGCAGCAACAGGTCTGAGTCTCTGACCTGTATCATTTCCTCTCTCTGAAGAACTTTTAATATTTCTCGTATGGCAGGGCTACTGGCAATAACTTTCTCCAATTTTTATTTATATGAGAAAGTCTTTATTTCTTCTTTAATTTTGAAGGATAATTTCACAAGGTACAGAATTCTAGGTGGGAGGGGTTTTTCTCTATCAATATTTAAAATATGTTCACTCCACTCTCTTTTGTTTGCACAGTTTCTGAGGAGAATACAGATGTAATTCCTTTTTGTTTCTTTGTAAGTAAGATGCTTTGTTTCTCTGGCTCTCCTCAGGATGCTTTTCTTCATTTTTTATTTCGTTTGAATATGATATGCCTGAATCTGGTTGATATGCCCCCTAGTAGTTGTTTGTTTGACATTTATCCTGCTTGGTGTTCTCCAAGTCTCCTTGAACTTTGGTTTGGTTTTGACATTAATTTGGGGGAAATTTCCAGTCATTATTGTTTCAAATATTTCTTGTTATCTCTTTTCTTTTTCTTTTCCTTTTTTTTTTCCGTTCCTTCTGTGTTTCCATTAATGTGTTGCAACTTTTGTATTTGTCCCACAGTCCTTAGACACTCTAGTTTTTAAAATCTTTTTTCTCTTTTCTATTCAATTTTTGAAAGTTCTACTGATATGTCCTCTAAATCACAGATTCTTTCCCCAGCATTAATTATTAATAAACTATTCATAAGCTCATTAAGGGTGTTTTTCATTTCTGTTCTAGCTTTTTTGATCCCTAGTATTTCTTTATGGTCCTTTCTTAGAGTTTCTATCTCTCTGTTTATGTTGCTCATTTGCTCTTGTATGTTGTCTGCTTATCCATTAAAGCCCATAGCATATTAATCATGTTGTTGTTGTTCAGTCCTGTCTGACTCTTTGCCACCCCATGGACTGCAGCACATCAAGCTTCCCTGTTCTTCACCATCTCCTGGAATTTGCTCAGACTCATGTCCATTGAGTTGGTGATGTCATCCAACCATCTTGTCCTCTGTCATCCCCTTCTCCTCCTGCCTTCAATCTTTCTCAGAATCACGATCTTTTCTAATGAATCGGCCCTTCGCATCAGGTGGCCAAAGTATTGGAGCTTCTGTATCAGTTCTTCCAATGAATATTCAGGGTTGATTTCTTTTAGCATTGACTGGTTGGCTCTCCTTGCAGCCCAAGGGACTCGCAAGAGTCTTCTCCAACACCACAGTTTGAAGGCATCAGTTCTTTGGTGCTCAGCCTTTTTTATTGTCCAGCTCTCACATCTATACATGACTATTGGAAAAATCATAGCTTTGACTATAGGGACCTTTGTTGACAAAGTAATGATTCTGCTGTTTAATGCTGCTGCCTAGGTTTGTCATAGCTTGTCTTCCTAGGAGTAAGCGTCTTTTAATTTCATGTCTGCAATCACTGTCCACAGTGATTTTGGAGCCCAAGAAAATGAAGTCTGTCACTGTTTCCATTGTTTCCCCTTCTATTTGCCATGAAGTGATGGGACCAGATGCCATGATCTTAGTTTTGTGAATGTTGATTTTTTTAAGCCAGGTTTTTCACTCTCTTCTTTCACCTTCATCAGGATGCTCTTTAATTCCTCTTCACTTTTGTTAGGGTGGTATCATCTGCATATCTGAGGTTATTGATACTTCTCCCTGAAATCTTTATTACAACTTGTGCTTTATCCAGCCCAGCATTTCCCATGATGCACTCTGCATGAGTTAAATAAGCAGGGTGACAATATACAGCCTTGACATGCTCCTTTCCTAATTTTGAACCAGTCCGTTGTTCCATGTCTGGTTCTAACTGTTGCTTCTTGACCTGCATACAGGTTTCTCAGGAGGCAGGTAAGGTGGTCTAGTATTTCCATCTCTTTAAGAATTTTCCAGTTTGTTGTGATCCACACAGTCAAAGGCTTTAGCATAGTCAATAAAGTAGATGTTTTTCTGGAATTCCCTTGCTTTTTCTGATAATTGTTTGAATTCCAAGTCTGATAATTCCAATATATCTGCCATGTCTGGTTCTGATAATTGCTCTGTCTCTTCAAACTGATGAAGAGTATGTCTTGTAGCTTTTTCTTGATACCCAGATGTGATATACTGGTAAAAAGAACTGCTGTTTATAGACCTTTAGTAATGTGGTGATAAAATGGAGTAGGAGGAAGCATTTTAGACTCCTACAATTAGGTGTCTGTCTTTTAGTGAGCCAATGCCTCTGAACTGTAAACTTTTCAAATGCTTCTCAGTTTTTGTTCCCACAACTCAGATTGACCAGGATGAATGAAGTAGGATATTTCCTTTCTCAAATAAGTTAGGTTCTGATTAAACCCCAGCAGGGGAGACTCTGGTTAAATGGTTTCTCTTGAAATCAAATTGGTAAATTGGTATAGCCACTGTCCCAAACATTATGGAGTTTCCTTGACAAACAAAAAACACAGCTGCCATATGGTCTAGCAATCCCACTCTTGGGCATATATCCAGAGAAAAAACATAGTTCAAAATGATACATGCACTCCAGTGTTAATTGCAGCACTGTTTACAACAGCCAAGATATTGAAGAAACCTAAATGTCCATCAACAGATGAATGGATAAAGAAGATGTGGTATGGGGTCTTCCCTGGCAGTCTAGTGGTTAAGACTCAGTGCTTCCATTTCAGGGGGCATGGATTCAATTCCTGGTTGGGGAACCAAGATCCTGCATGCTGTGCAGCATGACAAAAAAAAAAAAAAGAAAAATCAGTACATATATACTATGGAATATTACCCAGCAATGAAAAAGAATGAAATAATGCTATTTGCTACAATGTGGATGGACCTGGAGATTATCATACTAAATGAAGTAAATCACACAAAGAAAGACAAATGTCAAATGATATAGTTTATATGCAGAATATAAAAAAATGATATAAATGAACTTATTTAATAAACAGAAATAGACTCACAGACTTAGAGGATGAATTTATGGTTACCACAGGTGGGAAGGGTGAGGGATGGGGTAGATTGGGAGTTTGGGATTGATATGTACACACTGCCAAATTTAAAATAAAATGCCTTCCCAAGAAAAAAAAGAAAATAGTCTGCAAGGTTATGAATCTATGTTGTAATTCAGCCACTCACAGTATAAAGTTTGATTTTTCAGAATCTTAGTCCTGCTGCTATAGAAGATAAGACTTTTTAATTTTCAGAGCAGATAGAGGAACTTTCTGGTCAGAGCTTGAGCTAGTAATCTGAAACCCTGGACTAGAGATCTCTTCAAGAAAATTAGAGATAACAAGGGAACATTTTATGCAAAGATGGGGGTCAATAAAGGATAGAAATGGTAGGGGCCTAACAGAAGCAGAAGATATTAAGAAGAGGTGGCAAGAATACACAGAACTGTACAAAAAAGATCTTCATGACCCAGATAATCATGATGGTGTGATCACTCACCTAGAGCCAGATATCCTGGAATATGAAGTCAGGCGGGCCTTAGGAAGCATCACTATGAACAAAGCTAGTGGAGGTGACGGAATTCCAGTTGAGCTATTTCAAATCCTGAAAGATGATGTTGTGAAAATGCTGCACTCAATATGCCAGCAAATTTGGAAAACTCAGCAGTGGCCACAGGACTGGAAAAGGTCCATTTTCATTCCAATCACAAAGAAAGGCAATGCCAAAGAATGCTCAAACTACTGCACAATTGCACTCATCTCACACGCTAGTAAAGTAATGCTCAAAATTCTCCAAGCCAGGCTTCAGCAATATGTGAACCATGAACTTCCTGATGTTCAAGCTGGTTTTAGAAAAGGCAGAGGAACCAGAGATCAAATTGCCAACATCCGCTGGATCATGGAAAAAGCAAGAGAGTTACAGAAAAGCATCTATTTCTGCTTTATTGACTATGCCAAAGCCTTTGACTGTGTGGATCACAATAAACAGTGGAAAATTCTTAAAGAGATGGGAATACCAGAACACCTGACCTGCCTCTTGAGAAATCTGTATGCAGGTCATGAAGCAACAGTTAGAACTGGACATGAAAAAACAGACTGGTTCCAAATAAGAAAGGAGTACATCAAGGTTGTATATTGTCATCCTGCTTATTTAACTTCTATGCAGAGTACATCATGACAAATGCTGGGCTGGAGGAAGCACAAGCTGGAATCAAGATTGCCAGGAGAAATATCAATAACCTCAGATATGTAGATGACACCACCTTTATGGCAGAAAGTGAAGAAGAACTAAAGAGCCTCTTGATGAAAGTGAAAGAGGAGAGTGAAAAGTTGGCTTAAAGCTCAACATTCAGAAAACTAAGATCATGGCATCTTGTCCCATCACTTCATGGCAAATACATGGGGAAACAATGGAAATAGTGAAAGACTTTATTTTGGGGGGCTCCAATATCACTGCAGATGGTGACTGCAGCCATGAAATCAAAAGATGCTTGCTCCTTGGAATAAAAGTTATGACCAACCTGGACAGCATATTAAAAAGCAGAGACATTACTTTGCCAACAAAGGTCCATCTAGTCAAGGCTATGGTTTTTCCAGTGGTCATGTATGGATGTGAGAGTCAGAGTATAAAGAAATCTGAGCACCAAAGAATTGATGCTTTTGAACTGTGGTGTTGGAGAAGACTCTTGAGAGTCCCTCGGACTGCAAGGAGAGCCAAACAGTCCATGCTAAAGGAGACCAGTCCTGGGTGTTCATTGGAAGGACTGATGTTGAAGCTGAAACTCCAATACTTTTGCCACCTGATGTGAAGAGCTGACTCATTTGAAAAGACCCCGATGCTGGGAAAGATTGAGGGCAGGAGGAGAAAGGGACGACAGAGGATGAGATGGTTGGATGGCATCACTGACTCAATGGACATGAGTTTGGGTGAGCTCAGGGAGCTGATGATGGACAGGGAGGCCTGGCGTGCTGTGGTTCATGGGGTTGCAAAGAGACAGACACAACTGAGCGACTGAACTGAACTGAACTGAACTCATACTTTTCCCCTTTACTTTCCAGGGCAGTGAGGAGAAACCAGCCAATCTTGCTAGGCTAAAATGTTCTAAAGTGTAAATACATGGTCTCTCAGAACCTTTTAAAAGAATTTAATGAGAAGTATCCAATGGTGATACTTTGCATATCTCTATTACTCAAGGTTGTGGATTATTAGTACCCTCTTCATCACTAGAAATAGAATCATTACAGTCTTTAAATGTAACCAGATTAGAGAGCCAATTTCAGATATCTGATGTGAACAATGTAAAGCCTAATGTTTCTAAACTTAAAAGAAAATCTAGTTTCATCTGAAAAATTAAAGAAGTCTGAGGACCTTTGATCATTTGTTGTAATACTTCAGTGCATGCAAAGTTTCAACCAAGACTCTAAGAAGGATGTCTTTCTTCTATCAGGGAAGACATGATACTTGATATGAAATTGATATTCTATACAAACTTGCTGCCAATGGAGGTAATGAAACAGAATAACTCATATTAGCAATTAAGTTTTAAAATGAATCCACTATTATAAAAATAATCACAGGAATATTTGTGAAAGCAAGGACTATTTCTTTTCTCTTCTAAAAACATCCATTTTAGTACACTTAAGGGGTATGTTCTAAGTTGTGGGTTTTATCTCTGGCATGAGAAGTTGCAGAGATAATTTACTGATTTACCTTCTCAGCGTATTCTTTGGATGGTGGTATTTTGTTTACTTGTAGGAGAATTTTGTGTCTGGTTTAAAAGGCAGGAGTCTCCATGGGCCTCCATTCCCTAAAATACCTTTATTAACCATAAAATGCCTTCCATTCTCCAGCCAGTAAGAGATCACTGAAACTCACACTTGAAGACTTACTTAAGTCAATTTTGAAGACACCACTAATGCATAACAAAGCTATTACAACAGAATCCTCTAGTATCAAGGCACTGATTTAGTTATATCTGATAAAAACTAATGTGCCAAATTGTCAATACTCTCAAACAAAATGGCTAAAATGAGAATCTACTGAAATGGCAACAACTTAACTGATAGCTCAGTTGATAATGAATCCGCTTGCAATGCAGGAGACCCCAGTTCAATTCCTGCGTTGGGAAGATCCTCTGGAGAAGGGATAGGCTACCCACTCCGGAGTTCTTGGGTTTCTCTTGTGGTTCAGCTGGTAAAGAGTCTGCTTGCAGTGCGGGAGACCTGGGTTCGATCCCTGGGTTGGGAAGATCCGCTGGAGAAAGGAAAGGCAATCCGTTCCAGTGTTCTGACCTGGAGAATTCCGTGGACTGTATATTCCATGGCGTTGCAAAGAGTCGGACACGACTGAGTGACTTTCACTTTCACTTAACAGTTCATGCATGAAAGCCATGTGTTTTATCACTAAAATTAATACTTTCTATGGGGTATTTGAAATAGAATCCAGAGGATAGAAGAAAAGCCTTTGACTATCCTTTGAAAGGCATTCATCGAGGCTGGGTTCTCTGAATTTTCCATGGACAACAACCTATATCTTTAAAATAGGGAGCGCAGTGGGTGACAGAATATGTGAAGAATTGACACTGAATAAGAATTCTATTTTGCAAGGACCACAGGATACCATATTTGTGAAACACTTTCTTCCAGAAGCATTGGGTCTCAAGGTGCACAGACGAAAATACCTACACGAGAAAGCCTTCATAAGCTCCAGTAACGCGACACTATCATGGCTGCTGTCTTCTGACCAGCAGGCAGCTCCCTTTTAGCTGGGAATGGGCAGGCTCACTGTAGTTTTATTATTCATCGGAATCCTGTCAGATGCCCTCGATACTTGTCACACTTAGCATAGGAAAAGAGGGAAGGAAGGAAAAGAAGGAGGGATGGAGAAAGAGAGGAAGAAAGGAAAGGAAAGAAGGAAGGAAATTGTGACACAAGTCAAAAACAAAATAGGAAGTTAGTTTGAGGGAGAACTTGGGGTCGTCACTGGAGATTTAGTTTACTTTTAAAAGGCAAAGAAAGCAGAAGAAAATAGAACTTCCAGTAGATGTTCATTGCTTATTTTTAATTGTGATAAATGCAAGAAATGGCATTAGGGCAAGTGAAATACTATACTTTAAATTGAGGCAGCAAATTGTGGCCCATGGACAAAATCTAGTCATATTTTTACAAACGAATTTTTTTTGGACAAAGCATGCACATTTATTCCCTTATTATATGTGGCTTCTTTCTTGCTGCAACAGCCTTGAATACTTGCAACAGTGACCATATGGAACACAAAGGCTCAAAAGTTCACTCATTAGCCCTTTGGTAAAGCTACAAAGTAATCCCTCTGAGGTCAGCTCTCACCTCTTATCTGTTTCTGGAATAGATATTTGAGCCTAATATGAACTAAATTTAATAGTTGGAATCTCATCCTTTGTCTTCTTTCCAGCCCAAACCAGTAATATTTAGCTGTCTAGAAAAGTCAAATTATTTCAGAAACTTGTTTACTGCTTATTTTTAAGAACTTTATTGAATCTATTTATTTATTTTTCTTATGTCAACATATTTTTTTAAATTATTTTTATTCAAGTATAGTTGATTCATAATATTATTTAAGTTACATGTGTGCAAAATACACAAAATACACTAAAAAAAGTAGATTAAGATTATTTTGACTGTCAGAAACTGCAAAATTCAAGAGAAGGAATGCATATAGGTCTCAAAAACTATGAAACTGAGAATTTGGACAAAGTAAAGACTATTATCTCTCTCTCTCCCCGTACCTCCCTCTGTACCTCTCTCTACTGGATGTATGTCCAACACACATATACACATCCTGTTCTGTTTCCCTGAGGAACCCTGACAAATAGACCTATTTTAGGAAGAATGAAGCAAAAGCAAGGTGGGGGTGTGGAGGGGAGATTAATTTACTTTAAGAAATTGGTTCACATGATGCGGAGACTTGGCAAGTTCAAAGTATGCAGAGTAGGCCATAAGGCTGGAAACCCCAGGTTTCCAGAGTTGCACATGGAGTCTGAAGGCAGACTGCTGGCAGAACCCCCTTGCCTGCAAGATCAGTCTTTTTCTATTAAGCCTTCAACTGGTTGGATGAGGCCCATCCACACTTTGGAGGGTAATTTGCTTTATTCTAAGTCTACTGACTTTAAGGGATTCTCTGGTGGCTCAGATGGTAAAGAGTCTGCCTGCAATGTGGGAGACCCAGGTTTGATCCCTGGGTCAGGAAGATCCCCTGGAGAAGGAAATGGCAACCCACTCCAGTATTCTTGCCTGGAAAATCCCATGAATGGAGGAGTCTGGCAGGCTACAGTCCATGGGGTCGCAAAGATTCATACACCACTGAATGACTTCACTTTCTTTCACTGACTTAAATGTTAATTTCATCTAAAAATACTTTCACAGAAATATCTAGAATAGCGTTTGACCAAATATTGGGATAACATGGCTAGCCAAGCTGACACATAAAATTAACCATCGCAGTAGGAAAAGTAAGGAAGGGAGGGGATGAACTACTCTTCTTAATTCTGGTTTCAAAATTCTTTGAGAAAATACTCGGGTTTATCCTGTTGTGTGCAGTGCTCGCCACTGGGCCAAATAATTTTAAGCAGGGGGTGGTATCCGGTAAAAGGATTATAATCAGTCCAGCTCACATCAAGTGCCCATGATGAACCAATATATTATGGCTTGGGAGGAGGTGGGGTTACTTTGTACAAAATAGCTGTCGGGTACAAAACGAGGTGTCTCATAAATGGGAAAATCATTAATTAGTACCTTATAAAGGTACTTTTCATACATCAGCATGTTTTTCCAAGGAAAAACCTTGAATTTCTGTCTTTTAAGGATTTTCATATGATTTTAACTATGGTTAATTGATTTTCTATCATATTGTATATAAGCTCTTATGGAGAAATAATGGTTTTCACTGCATTTATGTATCTAAAATTGATTTCATCTACTTTTCTCTGCATATTTTCTAGCTTCAACAATTACTTCATCTATGGACAGAAAGCAGAGCACTGTAACACTTTATGCAGAAGGTAGTATGCTTTTTTATCTTTTTGAGGCCACTACTGAAGCATGAAATGTTGAGCTTACTTAGAAACAGAGTCAATGGTCTGGACTGAGTGCCAGCCTTGTGCCCAGTTGAAGAATATGGTGATCTGAATGCTGTGGGATAAGGAACCTGAATGACCCCACCTGTCCTCCCCTAAAGCAATTCAATTCCACTGGAAGATTATGGAATGTTCCCTATCAAGCACTGTGCTGGGCTTTGTGGGGAATATAAGATTAACAAGACTATCAAAGAGCCCCAAGGGAGCCCAGTTTTGTGGGGGAACCCAGCCATCAGGAGCTCAGCTATCAGACAGACAGAGGAGGTAAGCACTCATAGCAAGTGTATCAAGGGAGAAAGGGAGTGGTTAAGCACCAAGGCTTAGAAAAGGGTTCACAGAGCATATAGCAGTAAACTGGGTCTTAAAAAAGGGTATTTAAATAGAAAAAAAAAAACAGTATACTGATCACCTTAGAGAGTGAAAACAATGTGAGAAATGACATAGAAATAGAATTGTACTTGGTGTTTTTTCTGGAGTGCGGAGGAAATGTAGTCAAATGTAAAGTGAGTCAATGTGAAAAAGAGGGTTTTCAAAGCCAATATGAAGACATTTAAATTTGTCCTTTTTAGGCCATGAGAGATGTTTGGAGGGTTTCAGAGTTGAGGGAGTGACATCTGTGTTGTAGAATGATATACTGGCTGCAGTGTAAGGTATGAACTGAAGGGAGAAGAGTGTAGAGACAGAGATAGAAGTTAGGAGGCTTTGCAGCAATCTAGGTACACGGTGACAGGGACTTAACCTAGGGTATGGTAGTGAGAAAAGAAAGGGAATGCCCCAAAGCCAATTGGAATTTGTCTGTGTGCATATTTATAGACAAGGGATGCAGAAAAGATGAGATATGACTGCTGGTTTGGAAACAAAGATGAGACTCTATCCTCTATCTTCTCTGTGAAGTAGGAGGTAAAAATCCCTGTAGCTGATCACAGGCATGTACAAAGAATATATTTGTAGATAGAGCCAAATCCATTAAGTGTGGGGTTGGCTCTGGCCATTGTGTAAATTACCACAACAGGTATGAAAATGAAAGAAGAGAATGAAGAAAGAGTGAAATAATAGTAGTACCATAAGAACTATCATTATACGTGAAGGGTGATTGAAGTTCAGAGAATGGAAGATGAAAGAACATAAAATATCTGCCATGCTTGGAATCTTCACTGTTGGAGTTATTTTTTTTTGGATATTGTGCCCCTGTTCAAGTGTGCTTATTTGACTGGCAAGTACATTCCCTTAAAAAAACAGTCAGAACTTGTGGATAAATACTAGCAAAAAGATTAAACTTATACTGTTTACAAGGTTAAGTTCAAACTCCTGAGAACACAAAGGAACATTCACACCTTGCTGTCTCATCAGTCTCTTTATCTTTCTGGTGTTATCTTCATCATCTTTCCCTTGTGTACAGATCTGTTTACCCACACCCACTCAGTTGTTTTCCACAAAGGTTTAATACTTTACATATTTCATGTGATTTCTTATGGAATTAGAAAGTTCTTGCTTGTATCTACATCTTTGGCAAGAGGTTCCCTCTGGAAGGAAATACTTTTTGGAGTAATGGGAATAATATGATTTAACCGCCTTCACTCTGCTTTTAAAATCCTCCATCTTCCTTCATTAGTTATGTGATCTTTATTTGGCTATAAAATGCAAGGACTTGAGTACATCTCTGAAGAGGCAGGTGACACCAGAAGATGAGAAGGGAGATATTAAATACAGAGTTTAGTACAGACAAGCTTCATCCATATAAACTTGCCCACTATAGCCGATTCTATTTATGAAGAAATAATTGACATGCACTTCTGTTAGAGGTGAGTTGTAACAGACACACCTAATTAGCATATCTCACCAAACCCCTACCAAGCACAGAACATTATGTGAATTTATGGGAAAGAGTGACCTTTTAAATTGGAAAATATCTGTAGGTTTGCAGGGCTGAATTTTTACTTTAAAAGATGGACAAAAGGAATCAATTTCTTTATTTAATTCTCATAATTACATTTAATGTCTGGAAATAAAATCTGCAAGCAAAGTTCACAGTTGAATGGTCTGGTAGTATAACTGAATAGGAAAAAAGGAAGGAAAGAAAGAAGGAAGAACAAGAGGGAAGGAGTGAGGGAAGGAGGAAGTAAGGAAGATCTGTTGATTTTACTGACTTTGGGATTCTCCAAATAAAAATAAACTTAAAAAGTTTCCAACTTGTTTAAAAAATTCCCAGCTTGCTTAACCTAAATGCCACTCTATTTAATGCTTGTCTGAAGTGCTACTCTTAGGAATAGGCATTTAGTTCTGAGGGTACTGATTTATTCTCTCATCAAAACTTAGGAAGAGACAAAACATCACTTATTATTCCCTTTTCTATCCTGTGGAGTATGAATTATAAGATAAATCTGCTAGTCTCTATGACCAAAAGATTAGATTTAGAACACTGTCTTTGTTTTATAGATTCTGTTTTCTCATCTCTTTGTTTTATAGACATCAAATCTCTGAAACTAATGTTATAACACTTGAAGAATTTTGTTGCATATATAATTCATGTTGCTTTCTTAATGATTCATAATACAGGATGAAGTTGGTTAATTTTTGGATAAGTTTAATACTTTATATATTCTCCGGGCAAGAATACTGTAGCGAGTTACAATTTCCTTCTCCAGGGTTATATATATTTCATGTAATTTCTTGTGTAAGTCTAATATTTCTGGAATATGACCACCAGCAAAGTTCAAGTACAACTTCATGTAATATACTGTGGATTAATTTTAACACATGAAGTTCTATAAACAGCTTTTCTCTTATTATTTTCATGTTTGTGCCTGTGTGGGTGTCCAGTTAAAACTTCACTATCAGTACTAGTGGATACAAAAGCTGTGCTCACTTGCCCTCCTGTGCTGTGGACAAGTGTGTTGGTAGTAACATGGGAAATGGTCCTCAGAGACAAGCCGCCCTGCTTCAGAGCCTACAGGCGTGATACAAATCAGACCACAAGAGGAAACTGTACTGACAAGAGAATAACCTGGGCTTCCAGACCTGACGAGAATCCTGCCCTTCAGGTTGATCCAGTGGCCATCACTCATGATGGGAATTACACGTGTCAAATAGTAACAAGTGATGGGAATTTACAGCATGTCCATCACCTCCAAGTGTTAGGTAAGGAACATCATATATTTTGGTATTTCCAATGACCAGATTTGGGACTGAAACAAATCTCTGAATTCTATGTCCCAGGTTTTAAGATTGAAGCATTTCCCCTACATTTCTGCAGTGCCCCCTGAAGTGACCCTTGTTCCAACTGAGAAGGGAACTGCAGTGTGCAAGGCAGCTGCAGGGAAGCCGGCTGCACAGATCTCCTGGACCCCAGAGGGGGATTGCGTCACTGAGCAGGAGCCTTCCTGGGGAGGCGGCACAGTGACCGTCCAGAGCACCTGCCGCTGGGGGGGCCGCCATGTGCTGAACGTGTCCTGCTCCGTCTCCCACTTGGCTGGCAGCAAGAGTCTGTTCATAGAGCTGGATAAAGGTAAGTGCCTGTTTCTATAGTGAACTTGATGCTCAGTCTTTTCTCTATAGAAGATTGTGAATAACCAAGCAGAAGGTAAGAAAACTTACGCTTCTCATTTGGAGATAGTCTCTAAAACTTAACTGAGTAATGCATTAGTATACTAGAGAAATTGTATTCCTTTATTAGATAGAAGGAATTAATTCAATAACTCCTTACTAATATATTCTCCTAATATCTTTTATTCTGGCACCATAAAAGTACTTTGAAAGGCAGCTATGCTCACCACTATACCACCAACGCTGCACCATAAAAGTACTTTGAGATTAATTATTGGTTGTTGCTGTTTAGCCACTCAGTTGTGTCTGACTCTTTGCAACCCCATGGACTGCAGAACTCCAGGCTTCCCTGTCCTTCACCATCTCCCTGAGTTTACGCAAACTCATGTCCATTGAGTCAGTGATGCCATCCAACCATCTCATCCTCGGTCGTCCCCTTCTCCTCTTGCCCTCAATCTTTCCCAGCATCAGGGTCTTTTCCAATGAGTCGGCTCTTTGCATCAGGTGATCAAAATATTGGAGCTTCAGATTCAGCATCAGTCCTTCCAATCAAGATTCAGGGTTGACTTGCTTTAGGATTGACTGGTTTGATCTCCTTGCTGTCCAAGGTACTCTCAAGAGTCTTCTCCAGCACCACAGTTTTGCTCAGCTTTGTTTATGGTCCAACTCTCACATCTATACATGACTACTGGAAAAACAAACCATAGCTTTGATTATATGGAACTTTGTGGGCAAAGTGATGTCTCAGCTTTTTTATACACTGTCTAGGTTCATCGTAACTTTTCTTCCAAGGAGCAAGCGTCTTTTAATTTCATGGCTGCAGTCACCATCTGTGGTGATTTTGAAACCCAAGAAAATAAACTTTGTCACTGTTATCATTTTTCCCCATCTATTTGCCATGAAGTGATGGGACCGGATGCCATGATCTTCATTTTTTGAATGTTGAGTTTTAAGCCAGCTTTTCCACTATTCTCTTTCACCTTCATCAAGAGGCTCTTTAGTTCCTCTTTGCTTTCTGCCATTAGGGTGTTGGTCATCTGCATATCTGAGGTTATTGCTATTTCTCCCGGCAATCTTGATTCCAACTTGAGCTTCATCCAGCCCAGCATTTCGCATGATGTACTCTGCATAGAAGTTAAATAAGCAGGGTGACAAAATACAGCCTTGATGAACTCCTTTCGCAATTTTGAACCAGTTCATTGTTTCATATCTGATTGTAACTGTTGCTTTTTGACCTGCTACAAGTTTCTCAGGAGTCAGGTAAGGTAGTCTGGTATTCCCATCTCTTTAAGAATTTTTCAGTTTGTTGTGATCCACACAGTCAAAGGCTTTAGTGTAGTTAATGAAGCAGAAGTAGGTGTTTTTTTGAAATTCTCTTGCTTTTTCTATGATCCAACTGGTACTGGCAATTTAATCTCTGGTTCAGCCACCTTTTCTAAATGCAGCTGGTAGATCTGGAAGTTCTCAGTTGACCTATTGTTGAAGCCTATCTTGAAGGATTTTGAGCATTACCTTGCTAGCATGTGAAATGAGTGCAACTCTATGGTAGTTTGAATATTCTTTGGCATTGCCTTTTTTTGGGATTGGAATGAAAACTGACCTTTTCCAGTCCTGTGGCCACTGCTGAGTTTTCCAAATTTGCTGGAATATTGAAAGCAGCATTTTAATAGCATCATCTTTTAGGATTTGAAATAGCTCAACTGGAATTCCATCACCTCCACTAGTTTTCTTCATAATGACGCTTCCTAAGGCCCACTTGACTTCACATTCCAGGATCTCTGGCTCTAGGTGAGTGAGCACACCATCGTGGTTATCTGGGTCATGAATATCTTTTTGTATACCTCTTCTGTGTGTTCTTGCCACCTCTTCTTAATCTCTTCTGCTTCTTTTAGGTTCATACCTTTTATTGGTTCAAAATATCAATACTTATATATCATTTAACAATACTTACTCAGTAGATAGTCAAGAACAATAATAACTTCTTTCCTGATATTTCATTTTTTTATAGTACTCACCCCTTTACTGCTACTCTGAGTAACAGAGCTTTCCTTTTCCCTTGCTGTCTGAAACCAATTCATTGGCCAAACATTTTTTCAATGTTATTATGTATTTAAAGCTGGTGATACAGAGATGAAAAGACAAAATCCATTTCTTATTGTTCCAGGGAACATAATCTGTCGATTAGGAGCAATGTCTTTGGTAACACATGGCTCTCATTTATCAAATGTGTAACTTTGAACAGCATTTAAGTTCTCTGTCTCAAGATTTTGTTTTTAACTGATATATAACATTATGTTAGCTTCAGATGTACAACATAATATTTAATGCTTGTTTTGTGAAATGATCATCAAAATAGATCTAGTTAATGTCACATGGTTTCTTCATCTGTCAAATAGGATAAAAGTACCCACCTCACAGAGTTATTATGTCCATCAAATAAAATAATATATGTATTTAACATGGTGCCTAGCACAAAATCAGTATTCAATAAATATTAGCTGCTATACTTATTATATGAAAAATTATTAGCTATTATATTAATTATATCAATACATTAGATATTATACTCTATAACATTATTAAAAATAATATATATTAATTATTCATCATAATAGCTCTCATATTGATCGATGTTTCTGCAACAGCTTTATATAGCATACAATTCACCCATTTAAAGTGCATTATTCAATGGTCTTTGAACATAGTTGTATAACCATCACTACAATCAATTTTAGAACATATTTATCACTTCAAAACAAAACCCTTTACCTTTTAGTTATCACTCCTTAACTCCAACATTCCTCTAGTTTTAGGCAATCACTTAATCTACTTTCTGTCACAATAGATTTTCCTATTTTGAACATTTCATATAAATGGAACTATATAATATGTGGCCTTTGTGACTGGTTTCTTTTACTTAGCATATTTTTTCAAGAATTACCCATGCTGGGATTTCCCTGGGGGTAAAGTGGTTAAGAATCCACCTGCTAATGCAGGGGACATCGGTTGGACCCCTGGTCCAGGAATTAAGATCCCACGTGCCTCAGGGCAACTAAGCCTGTATATTACAACTATTGAGCCCCATGCATTGTAACTACTGAAGCTTTCACACCCTAGAGACTCTGCCTCGCAAGAAGAGAAACCAATTCAATGAGAAGCCTGTGCACCACAACTAGAGAGTAGCCCCCACCTGCAGCAACTAGAGAAAGCCTCCATGCAGCAGCAACAACAACAAAAAGAATCACCCATGTTGTAGCATGTATCGGTACATTCACTTCTTTTATATATGTATTTATGTTATTTATTTTAAATTAGGTTTTTGAAATGACACAAATACATGCTTTTCTCATCGTAGAACAAATTAAATACAGATAAGAAAACAGCCTGCATTTACCCTTCTGGATTTTAATATACAAATAGTCCATTATTCAGTGTAGAAAAATCAGGAAATACAGACAAGAAACAAACAAACAAACAAACAAACAAACACAATCCCAGCCCAAAATAACCATGGTTAACATTGTGGTGCATATCCTTTCACAAGTATATTTATACACACACACACACATACACACACACACACATATATATATATGTCCACATATAGATAAATATGGGCTTCCCTGGTAGCTCAGACAGTAAAGAATCTGCCTGCAGTGCAGGAGACCTAGGTTCAATCCGTGGGTTGGGAAGATCCCCTGGAGGAGGGCATGGCAACCCACTCCAGTATTCTTGCCTGGAGAATTCCATGGACAGAGGAGCCTGGCAGGCTACAGTCATGGGGTCGCAAAAGAGTTGGATATGATTTGGTGACCAAACAACAACAACAAACACATCTATATATTTATACATTTCCCTCCAACCCCAGCAATTAACTTTGTGTGGGGACAGAGATTATAGGTTCTAATGGACAATACTGCTCCATGAGTTGATCTGTTGGACTAATTCCTACTAGCTCAGGTATTAATACAGCTTTTAATTAATTGTTCCATTAATGTTTTATAATGTTCCATTAATGTTTATAGCTTCTACTCATTCTAGTAGTGCAATAAAATATATAGATAATATTTATATGAGTATATGCACTTCTAATCTTTATTTTCCGGTATCCATCTCCTAGTGATGGACAGAGAAGCCTGGAGCGCTGCAGTTCATGGGGTTGCAAAGAGTTCGACACAACTTAGCGACTGAACAGCACCAGCAACAATCCATCTCCCCCCAACTCTAGGCTCTTATTTTATACTTATTGATTCCAGACTGAATTATTTATTTCCAGGCCCACCTGAACTTCTCTTCTGTAGACCAAACACTCAACCTGTACTCTATTTTCCTCTTCCATGTCCTCAGAAGCTTGGCTTCATTAATCATCCTTGCTCTCCTTTGTTCAGTCTTTTCTGTTTCACAAATCCTTTCCCTAAGACTGATTATATAAGCATGCCTGTTTTCCTTTCATACTTAAAACAAGATGCTATGAATTACTCAAGCTGTTAGCTCTTGCCTTTTACTCATATCCAATATTTGAAAAAGAAGATTCTAACAAGGTATTGATTTCTGAAATATACAAACAGCTCATATAGCTCAATATCAAAAGAACAAACAACCCAATTGAAAGGTGAGCAGAAGACCTAAATAGACATTTCTCCAAAGGAGACATACAGATGACCAATAGGCACATGAAAAGACACTCAACATTGCTAATTATTAGAGAAATGCAAATTAAAACTACAATGAGGTATTACCTCACACCAGTCAGAATGGCCATTATCAAAAAATCTGCAAATAATAAACACTGGAGAGGGTATGGAGAAAAGGGAACCCTCTTACACTGCTGGTGGAAATGTAACTTGGTACAGTCACTACGAACAGTGTGGAGATTCATTAAAAATCACAATCCCACTCCTAGGCATATGTCTGGAAACAATGGAAACTCTGTCTTTGAAAAGATACATGTACCCCGATATTCATAGCACTATTTACAAAGCCAAGACATGGAAGCAATTTAACTACATATATACAATGGATTATCATTCAGCCACAAAAAAGAATGAAATAATGCTATCTGCAGCAACATGGATGGACTTAAGAGATTGTCATACTAAGTGAAGTAAGTTGGACAGAGAAAGACAAATATCATGTGGTATCACTTATGTGTAGAATCTTTAAAAAACGATATAAATGAACTTATTTACAAAATAGGAATAGACTCATAGACATAGAAAACAAATTTATGGTTCAGTTAGTTCAGTTGCTCAGTCATATCCGACTCTTTACAACCCCATAACCTGCAGCACACCAGACCTTCCTGTCCATCACCAACTCCCCGAGTTCACCCAAACTCATGTCCATTCAGTCTGTGATGCCATCCAACCATTTCATCCTCTGTCATCCCCTTCTCCTGCCTTAAATCTTTCCCAGCATCAGGGTCTTTTCCAATGAGTCAGCTCTCCGCATTAGGTGGCCAAAGTATTGGAGTTTCAGCTTCAACATCAGTCCCTCCAATGAACACCCAGGACTGATCTCCTTTAAGATGGACTGGTTGGATCTCCTTGCAGTCCAAGGGACTCTCAAGAGTCTTTTCCAACACCACACTTCAAAAGCATCAATTCTTCGGTGCTCAGCCTTCTTCACAGTCCAACTCTCACATCCATACCTGACCACAGGAAAAACCATAGCCTTGACTAGACAGACCTTTGTTGGCAAAGTAATGTCTCTGCTTTTTAATATGCTGTCTAGGTTGGTCATAACTTTCCTTCCAAGGAGTAAGCATCTTTTAATTTCATGGCTGCAATCACCATCTGCAGTGATTTTGGAGCCCCAAAAAACAAAGTCAGCCACTGTTTCCTCATCTATTTTCCATGAAATGATGGGACCAGATGCCATGATCTTCGTTTTCTGAATGTTGAGCTTTAAGCCAACTTTTTCACTCTCCTCTTTCATTTTCATCAAAAAGCTCTTTAGTTCTTCTTCACTTTCTGCCATAAGGGTGGTGTCATCTGCATATCTGAGGTTATTGATATTTCTCCCAGCAATCTTGATTCCAGTTTGTGCTTCCTCCAGCCCAGTGTTTGTCATGATGTACTCTGCATATAAGTTAAATAAGCAGGGTGACAATATACAGCCTTGACGTACTCCTTTTCCTATTTGGAACCAGTCTGTTGTTCCATGTCCAGTTCTAACTGTTGCTTCCTGACCTGCATACAGGTTTCTCAAGAGGCAGGTCAGGTGGTCTGGTAATTAAGTTAATTTATGGTTACCAAATGGGAAAGCATGGGGGAGGGATAAATTAGGAGTTTGCGATTAAGAGATAGAGACCGCTGCTGCTGCAGCTGCTAAGTCGCTTCAGTCGTGTCTGACTCTGTGCAACCCCATAGATGGCAGCCCACCAGGCTCCCCCGTCCCTGGGATTCTCCAGGCAAGAACACTGGAGTGGGTTGCCATTTCCTTCTCCAATGCATGAAAGTGAAAAGTGAAAGTGAAGTCGCTTAGTTGTTTCTGACTCTTCGCAACCCCAGGGACTGACTGCAGCCTACCAGGCTCCTCCGTCCATGGGATTTTCCAGGCAAGAGTACTGGAGTGGGGTGCCATTGCCTTCTCCGGAGATACAGACTACTATATATAAAATAGGTAAACAAGAAGGAACTACTGTATATAATAGGGAACCATATTCAGTATCTTGTAATAACGTATACTGGAAAAGAGTCTCAAGAAGTATTTGCTGTATACCTGAAACTAAAATGACATTGTAAATCAACTACATTTCAATTAAAAAAATAAATAAAATGAAGATTTTATATTCACTGTCTTTTCTATGCCACCTCACATCTGCTCCTTAAATCACATGCATCTCTGCACATAAAATGTTCTAACAGAAGGTACTACAGTTCTCTCAGATGCCAAATAAAATATAAAATTTTTATTCCTTGTTATTAATTAGCTTCTTTATGATATTTGATGTGGTCTCTCCTCCCTTTTCATCTGTTTTCCTTCCATATTCACTTTGTTCTCTTATTAACTTATAGCCAACTTATTATTCTTCTTTAATAGATACATTTTCAACTACTCATTCCAAGAAGGAAGGTATTTCAATGCGTTCCATCACTGACTCTCTTCTCTTTTCATTTTTCCATCTTTTCCTTAAGGGATCTCATCGGGACCCATGGCTTCAGCCACATCTATTTCTTGACTCTTAAATCTATATTCTGAGCCCAGATTTCTCTCCTTGGGCTCATTATTGTCATTTTAGTCACTAAGTTGTGTCTGATTCTTTTGCAGCTCCATGGACTGTAGCCCCCCAGGCTCCTCTATCCATGGGATTTCCCAGGCAAGAATACTTGAGTGGGTTGTCATTTCCTTCTCCAGGGGATCTTCCTGACCGAAGGATCGAGCCCAGGACTCCTGTATTGCAGGTGGATTCTTTACCGTTGAGCCACCAGGGAAGCCCCTCTCCTTAGCTACCCATGATCAAAATCAACTTCTAATTGGCCAGCTTCACCCAAATGCATCAGGGACACCTCAACATGCATATCTTCTGAACCATAATTCCTCTACTCTAGTTCAGATGTTAAAGAATCTGCCTGCAATGCGGGAGACCCCGGTTCAATCCCTGATTTGAGAAGATCCCTTGGAGACAGGAATGGCACCACCCACTGCAGTATTCTTGCCTGGAGAATTCCATGGACAGAGGAGCCTGGTACAGTTCATGGTGTCACAAAGAGTCAGACAGGACTGAGGGACTAACACCCCTTCTGAAGCTCCACACCTATATTTTATGTCTTGATAAATGACTCAAGCCAGAAAATTAAAGACATCATCCTACAATAACACTCTTTCTTATTTCTCATAATGAAAATCAGTTCCTATCTTTCACTGATTCTGCTTTAAATTCTTTCTTAAATCCAGACCTTTTTCTTTCTTCTGACTGCACTAATTAAGCACATGATCATCTCCTTCCAGGATTATTTGATTGCCCTTGTTACAGGTCTTCTGGCCCTAACTTACCTTCCTCCGTTTTCCTACACTGTGGCCAGTGACTTCCAAGATGAAAAACAGGCTGCTCCCCTACTTAAATGTGCCCAGGGCCTTCTCTTTGCCGCTTGGAAAGTTAACCCCCTTCGGCCTGCTGCTCTGCTTGCCTCATATCTTGCTAGCCTCCAGTCTGTACCCTAAGCATGTGGGCCTCTTTGGGCTCCTCAAAAGTGTTACCCTCTTTCAGGCCTCTCCTCTTTACAAGCAATTTCTACCTCTTCACAGTGTACTTCTTTCCCCAACTCTCTTCTATTCCGTGCAATCAATTCCTATTGAAGTTTTAAGACAATTTGATATAATTCTGTGATAACTTCTTTCACCCTGCAGTTTGGTTAACTGTTCCTTCTCTGTGCTCACATAATGCCTCATGCATGCCTCTGAGTACTTCCATAGCCTTTTAATTAACTGCCCATTTCTCTGATTCCCAGTACAGTGTAAGCTCCTTGAGAATGTTGTTGTTGTTGTTGCTAAATCATGTCCAACTCTTTGTGACCCCATGGACTGCAGCACGACAGGCTTCCTTGTCCTTCACTATCTCCCAGAGTTTGCTCAACTCTTGTCCACCAAGTCAGTGATGCTATTTAACTATCTCACGTCTGCCGCCCCCTTCTCTTTTTTGCCTTCAATCTTTCCCAGCATCAAGATCATTTTCAATGAGTTGGCTCTTCGCATCTGGTGGCCAAAGTATTGGAACTTCAGCTTCAGCATCAGTCCTTTTGATGAATATTCAGGGTCAATTTCCTTTAGGATTGACTGGTTTGATCTCCTTGCAGTCCAAGGGACTTTCAAGAGTCTCCTCCATCACCACAGTTCAAAAACACCAATTCTTGGGCATGCAGCCTTCTTTATGGTCCAACTCACACATTCATACATGGCAACTGAAAAAACCATAGCTTTGATTATATGGACTTCTGTCAGCAAAATGGTATCTGCTTTTTAATACACTATGTTTGTCATAGCTTATCTTCCATGGAAGCAAGCGTCTTTTAATTTCATGGCTGCAGTCACTCTCTGCAGTGATTTTGGAGCCTAAGAAAATAAAGTCTGTCACTATTTCCATTGTTTCCCCATCTATTTCCATAAAGTGATGGGACCAGATGCCATGATCTTAGTTTTTTGAATGTTGAGTTTTAAGCCAAATTTTCACTCTCCTCTTTCACACTAATCAAGAGGCTTTTTAGCTCCCCTTGAGAATGGGAACCATACTATTCAGTTCTACATCCTCAGAATTTGACACAGTGTGTGGCAGTTACAAATAATTGCAGACTTAAATTCAGATCATCACTGACTTCTCTATATATTACACTCTATGCTCCAGGTATGATTGAAGTTAACTCTTCTTCAAATCTTTGCTCATATTGTTTCTTTCCCTTGAAAAGCATTTTTCTTCAGCTTTTAGCCTATTTAATTCTTTTATCAGCAAGGCTCAGTTCAGATTCCACTATGACTTCCCTGTTAGAGCTGACTAAGCTTCTTTATTCCTTAGATGATTTACTATCTATAATACTCACTTAGCATTGCTTTTTTCTCTTATAGGTTATCTTTTCATTGTCTAGATCTGACTCTCCAATTGATTTGTGAGCTTTTTGAGGGTTGTGATGTGTCTTCTTCCATGACGGTGCCTGATAATCAAAACACCTTCTAAATTACAATGTGAATTCTGCTAGTGTATCATTCTTTCAAGACAGAATTTAGCAATGGTATCTTTGTTTTTGTACATGGTATGTTTTTAATAAATATTTTCTGAATGAATAAATGCACAGTAAGCATTGTTAATCGAGAAGGCAATGGCACCCCACTCCAGTACTCTTGCCTGGAAAATCCCATGGATGGAGGAGCCTGGTGGGCTGCAGTCCATGGGGTTGCTAAGAGTCGGACACGACTGAGCTTAAAACTTCCCAATTCTATAAGAAGAAAGTAAAATGTACTTTCTGACTTCCTATGTAAATGTTAATCTTTGAGCATTATTCTTAAATATTTTGAGCACTAGCCTGCTAGGAGATAGATAGTCTGCTAAGTTAGACCTTGAGCAGATTATTTAACAGGATGACATAACCTTTTAAATGAAAACTTAGATTAGTACTTAGACTTCACACACTCTTTTGGCTGCCATTTTTGTAGGAGAAAAGACTTCAGAATGATGGTCCCAACTATCCCCATTTTATCTTATCAACAGTTCTTGCGGGCATTTCACAGATGAATAAATTAAAGCAGAAAGACATAAAATACCCTACTAATGGCGTTACAGCAACTCAGTTACAAAACCACTTCACTGTGGGGAAAGTACTATCAAAGAGTACTCAAAATATTTAAGAATAATGCCCAAAGACTAACATTTACATAGGATGTCAGAAAGTACATTTACTTTTTTCTTATAAAATTGGGAAATTTTAACGATGCTTGCTGCTGCCAAGTCGCTTCAGTCGTGTCCGACTCTGTGCGACCCCAGAGACGGCAGCCCACCAGGCTTCCCTGTCCCTGGGATTCTCCAGGCAAGAACACTGGAGTGGGTTGCCATTTCCTTCTCCAATGCATGAAAGTGAAAAGTGAAAGGGAAGTCACTCAGTCGTGTCCGACTCTAGCGACCCCATGGACTGCAGCCCACCAGGCTCCTCCGTCCACGGGATTTTCCAGGCAAGAGTACTGGAGTGGGGTGCCATTGCCTTCTCCTTTAACGATGCTTACTGTGTATTTATTCTTTCAGAAAATATTTATTAAAAAGATACCATGCACAAAAGCAAAGATACCCTTGCTAAATTCAGTCCTGGAAGAATGATACACTCAGTTCAGTTCAGTCACTCAGTCGTGTCCGACTCTTTGTGACCCCATGAATCGCAGCATGCCAGGCCTCCCTGTCCATCACCATTTCCCGGAGTTCACTCAGACTCATGTCCATCGAATCAGTGATGCCATCCAGCCACCTCATCCTCTGTCGTCCCCTTCTCCTCCTGCCCCCAATTCCTCCCAGCATCAGAGTCTTTTCCAATGAGTCAGCTCTTCACATGAGGTGGCCAAACTACTGGAGTTTCAGCTTCAGCATCATTCCCTCCAAAGAAATCCCAGGGCTCATCTCCTTCAGAATGGACTGGTTGGATCTCCTTGCAATCCAAGGGACTCTCAAGAGTCTTCTCCAACACCACAGTTCAAAAGCATCAATTCTTTGGCCCTCAGCCTTCTTTACAGTCCAGCTCTCACATCCATACATGACCACAGGAAAAACCACACTTGCAGAATTCAAATTGTACTTTAGAAGGTGTTTTGATTATGATGATCTGTAAACTTTCAAGAATATTTTAAAAGGCTCTTTTAAACTATAGACTCTGATTTGTGCATTAGAAGAATTTTTGAAATGGCTCTTCACCTCTGCCTGTGTTATCTATGTTTAAAGGTATCAGAACCCTGGGATTTCCAGGATCAGACTTACTGATCATTCTCTGCGTGAAATTCTCTCTTTTGTTGGTTATCCTGGTCTTTGTGGGATTCATCCACTTCCAGAGAACAAATGATTGCAGGTAGGAAATGAAAAGTGAAAATTGTAGATCCATTAGAAAGAAAACATTATCAGAAGACTTTGAGTTTACAATGTCCTGGGGAAAGCCTGACCCATTTTTGGGGGGGGGGCACATTGTTTGTTCCTTGGCTCATTCTTTGATATAAAAGCCTTGTTAACAGTTGAGAGCCCAGGCAGAAGTGCCTGCAGCACTGGGGCAAGACAATGAAAAACTACTACTTCATTGTGGTTTTTTCCTGAGAGACTTGCCTAGTCCATGCTTTGAGAATTCTGTGGGGGAAATGAAGTTTAACTGGTGCTCCTGTTTGCTTCCCAGTTTCTATGCTTCTGAAGGCTTGTATTTGTTTCTGCTTAATTATATACTTTATGTTTTTTCCTAGATCAAGAAAATAAAAAAAATCTGGACATCAATTTAGACTTGATGAGTTATCACAGAAAAGCAGCCAGCTGAGATCAACCTTCGTTTCAACATCTAGCTCAACTGCTCTTGTTACTACTGGAAATCTTTGTGTTTAGAATCTGTGTGATAGGTGTCAGGCTGGTTTCAAATTCTTAGTTTACATATATATACACATGCAAAAGCTTGTCACTTGCCATCATAATTGCCTAGGATGATTCATCTATTTTCCCCTTTGCCCTAGTGAGTTCTTATTTGCCAATTAGAAACAACCCTGCTTCTCAGCCTAAAGAGAAAGATGGCTCAGTAAAAGGCAAATAACAATGCTGTGCAGTTTTTCTATACACGTTGGATTATTGGGTGGTGCTTTCATCCTGTCTATTAATAGTTGTTTCCTCTACCCACTTGAGACATTAATCAACATTGCAATAGCAGGACCCACTACAAACACTGCCTTCAAGTCAGCCCGTAGCTAACCTTACATTTCTTTCTTGCTTGCTAGTAATTACTGAGACATTTGTATTGAATGTTTGACCTGATCATTAAATAAATGTCCGGAAGTTGTTTTTAGTAGTACCTGTATTTTTGAAGAAACTATTAGTTGATTCCACATACAAAACTGCTAGTCATTGGAGAGAGTGCTAAATGTCGCCTCACCTTTTAGAGCTGCAGTGTCTGGATTTCTTGTCTGCATTACAAAATGTGTTAATTGTGATAAGAGTAAGAGTACTTGGTGGAACTGTAACAACTTATAGGGCCACTGTAAACTGGAACCTTATCTTCATTGATATTTATGGTAATCTATATTAAAAAGTATACTTTTATATAAAGGAAAAATTTATTGTGTAAAGTGGCAGGTGATTTGGGCTATTACTTTTATTTTAAGCAAAACTCTAAGGGAGAAAATGAATGCATACTACCTGGAGAATACTAAAATAAGTAGAATAGTCTAGTGGTTGAAACAAACAACTCCAAAATCTCAGTGTATTCATGCACAAAAGTTTACTTTTTGCTCACTTCACATACCAATGCAAACTAGTGGGGCTAGGGCAGGTGGTGGGAGGAATTTTGCTGGAAGCTAGAATTTTATGGCACTGCCTTTCTCAGAGTATTTTCTGTTCAGCAAGTGAATAGGAGAAATATGGAGAGATCCAGAGACAGAGGACAGAGAGAGACAGAGATAGATGCAGGATTTAGTGGAAATCGCTTTTGCTCACATTCCATTGACTAGTGTTTGTCACATCGCCACACTAACTGCTATGGAGCTAAAGAATGTAGTGTAGCTGTCTTGGAATAAATAAAATCAGGTTTTGGGTACATAGACCCAATCTCTGCCTACAGTAAATAATAAGACAAATGTGAAGTTTAATACCCTGTTAGTAACCAAACATGAGTCAAGAAATAAATTAGTAAACAATGTCATGTATAACTTACATTAGTTCTTTTCTCTCTCCTTTTAAATCATAATTCCCTCACTTTTAAGATAGGGCATAAAATGGAAGAAAGTCTAATACTACAATTCAATTACAGCCTCAAAAATACTGTTGCACATATTGCTAGCTGCCTGGTGCAATGTTCATTTCCCCTTTCATCTCATAGTAGATGATTGTATTCATGATTCCAAATTTTCTCCCCTCCCTCTATCCATGTAATTTGTCAATAACCTTAGACTTCTTTCCATAAAAAGTCTCTATGGAAAATTCTTTCCATAAAGAATTTTATTTGCATTAGCCAATAAAATGAGGCAGAAGTGGCAGTGTACCAGTTCTGAGCCTCGATCTAAGAGGTCCTGAAAATTTCTATTGCTACTCCATTAGAACATGACTGAGCTAGTCTTCTGGAGGATGAGAAAGATGTAGAAAGCTGAGATACCCCAGGATCATCCCCCAGTTTCTGTCAAGGCCAGCCTACACAATTCAATAGCTGACAGTCATCTCCCCCTGAAGTGTGAAGAAGCTGAGTCAAGGTCAGAAGAGCTGCCCACCTGACCTTCAGTTGATCTCAGACATTTGAGCAATTGTCACAGAGGTTTTTGTGGTTGTTTGATGCACAGCATTGTTATGTTAGGTTTCTGACACATGCCTAGTAATAAAACTCCACTTTTATTTAGTGTGGAGACATACTTAGCTAAAAGACATTTCTCAGTTTCTCTTGCAACTCAGTATGACCACCCACAAACGTTTTCACAAGTGTAAGCACACATCTTGTGTGATATTTTTGGAATCGTTCTTTAATTAAAGAGAAAGAAGAAGCCCTTTTTTGCTTTTTATTCTTACCTCCTAGATTGCAACTCTGGTGTGATGACTGGAAGTCCACCAGCCAAAGTGGGTCTTAGGTAACTTTGAGGATGGAACCTAACTTATTGAGGGTGAAAACGAAAGATGGAAGGATCCCGGCGCCTCATGACCATGAAGTAGCCATAGACTACCTACCTCTAAATTTTTGTGTGAGAGAGAATAAACTATTTTGTTCATGGCACTGTTGTTTTCAGTTTTACTCCATGTGCAGTTGAACTTAATCCGATTGGTATAAATATCTAGCTTATCGACCATAAGATTTGCTCTCGGTCTTGCAACATAGATTATGCTCTATTCATGTGCATTTTCATGGCCTATTTTTGTTTTCCTGGATTACGAAGCAAGTTGTATTCTATTCATGTGCATTGTCATGGTCTATTTTCATTCTTCCCTTAGAGGTAATCAATCAGAGGTAACTTCAGAATATAGTAATCATAAGCAAGAAAGCCATCTCTATGATAGTTGCAAAAGAATTGCTAGTTGTGTAAACTCAAGGAACGCTGTGGGCTTATGATAGGAAAGGGTGTGGGAAGCCGGGGGTGGGCAAAGATGACCTAATAGTCAGCCAATCCCTAGACGTGTGAGGACATGTCTGCATTATAAGATTGGGAAGATAAAGACACTGTTGTGGGCCCTTAGAGAGGATGTGAGCAGAAAAACAGGAACTGAACTCTATGGGATTTTATTATGTTCTTTTTCCACAGAAGAGACTCCATCGCTGCCTGAGGAGATTTACCCAAGTTCATGTTTCTCTATTCTACTCTCACTGCCCTGATTTTCTGGGAAGAGTAGAAAGCTAAACTATTTCCTCTCAACATCCTACCCACATATAAAGATTAAAAAAACAACAGCATCATTTTCTTTTCTGAACATACATGTACATATACATGCACAACAAATTAATTGTGGTCCTAAATTGAGGGAAATTGGAGGCAGCTTTTATCAAAACACAATTGAGAGCCACTAGATGGTGCTTCAACTTAATTTTTTTTTTTTAAACATTTCTAAGCAAGCTAAAATCTTACCTCAGACAGTAATCTTGAATTTTTTTCTTTAATTTTTCTACAAAACTGTCCCTCCCTAAGACCAATTCTTGCATCTTCTTGGGTAGTTCTGAAACAATTATAAAAGAAAAGGAAAATGGTTTAAATTAAACTTAAGGAGAAAACTTTTTTCATACTTCAACTGTATTACCCCATCACTTAATTTTAGTTGAAACATTTTGTTTATCAAATGTTAGTATTAATGGCAGCAGATGGTCAGAGGTACAAATAAGATTAGCTGGCCTTTTCCACTTCTTGGGTCCAACCCCTTATCTCCTCCCCCATCATCTTTTAGAGGCATACATGATTTCTAAAGCTGGAAGGAAGCTACAGAAAAAGCCGGCCAACTTCCTCATTTTACAAAAGAGGAAACTAAGACTCTCAGGGTAAAGAGACCATTGGGTGTTACTCAGAAGCCAGCTGGAAAGTGGACTTGCTTTGCTTGCTGATGAGAGCACTCACAAAGTGGACTTTGCAGTTTGTTTTGTTTGGATTGAGAGTTAGGGTTCAAGAGAGAATTTATGGTGGTGGTGGTTTAGTCACAAAGTCGTGTCTGACCCCATGGTCTGTAGCCCACCAGGCTCCTCTATCCATGGGATTTTCCAGGCAAGAATACTAGAGTGGGTTGCCATTTCCCTCTCCAGAGAATTTATGGGAGTCTTTAAAAGGATCACAAGACGAAAAAGGAAAACAACACATGAACTATTCATGAGATTAATTGCTATCTTCAAAGAAAGAGGGAAGATTACTGTTAAAGATTGAGTTTCACCACGTGCCAAGGACCTCACATGCCAGGTACATCACATCTAAACTGAGAAACAAGTGTAATGTAGAGATTTTAAAAATTGCTCTTTTAAGTCTTACTTGAGTCTTTTTTACAATCTGGATGCAAAAAAAGAGACATGAGAGGAAAATTTCCTTGTTTAGGGAAATACACCAACAGTTCAGACAGGGAAAGTAAGGCTCAGGCTGTAGATTGCATTGGAATTACGAAAACAAAGGGAACTAAAATGATCAGCATAATTTGAAAATGTTTTTTCTGGGATCCAGAAATAGGAATTTATGAATCTCATGAGGAATCAAGTAAGAGAAGAAATAGAATAGGCCTTAGCTACAAAAGGGGCTTCCCTAGTGGCTCGATGGTAAAGAATCTGCTTGCCATGCAGGAGACCCAGGTTCAATATCTGGGTTGGAAAGAGCCCCAGGAGGAGAGAATAGCAACCCACTCCAGCATCCTTGAATGAAGAATTCCATGGACAGAGGAGCCTGGCAGTCTACAATCCCTGGGGTCACAAAGAGTCAGACACGATTGAGCAACTAATACTTTATTTACAAAAAGAGAATTAGCTGGTCATAAATTCTCTCTTAAGGGATAGCTAAAGAATTTTAGAATTAAAGATGCCTCTCTGTTAATATTTAATTAAAATCTATTATACACAATAGACTTCATGATTATTGGTGCTTTAGAAATGAAGCAAGAGGGAACTCTGCCCACATTCTGGGGGAAACAGAACAAAGAGGGCAGCAGCTGACAGGCCTTGTGATAAGACCAAGGATGACCACAAATTAGGTGGGAGAGAGAAGACAAGAAGCCACAGAGGAAGGCAAGCACTGATTAGGCATTTTCAAAATGCTGGGGAGGGTATTGTACTTCCCCAAACTACACTGGCTACAGCTTGAGTTATTTTATTTGGACATTAAAGGAAAAGATTTTTCCAGAAGACTGGAACTCTTAGGCACCACTGGGAACTGCAAAGATGATTAGAAATTTGAAGTCTACCAATAGTTATTACTTGAACTCTGAACACTTAAGATATACTATGTCCTAATAATAAGGAGAAGAACTCTATAATCTTTGAAGGTTCTGGCTAGATGTAGAGTGTGACATTCTCCTTCCTTCTTCCCAGTGGCTTATAGCTTGTAATTTTCTGAATGAGAAGAAAGAAATAGGGAATCAACTAGAAATATTCAGAAATCCTTAGATTTGTAGAGAGTGTTTTCTTCTTAGGAAGCTGCAGACTCTCTCTATTACTAAACAGCCACAAGAGGCCAGAAAGACAACTCAGCAGTTGTGCTCAGTGAGAGTCCCACAGATGTCCCATGGTGTGTGCCTAGTGAGAGTCCCACAGATGTCCCAAGGTGTGTGCCCAGTGGGAGTCCCACTGTGTGTGCCCAGGGAGAGTCCACAGATGTCCCACGGTGTGTGCCCAGTGAGAGTCCCACCATGTGTGCCCAGGGAGAGTCCCACAGATGTCCCATGGTGTGTGCCCAGTGAGAGTCCCATTGATGTCCCATGGTGTGTGCCCAGTGAGAGTCCCATTGATGTCCCATGGTGTGTGCCCAGTGAGAGTCCCATCATATGTGCCCAGTGAGAATCCCACCATGTGTGCCCAGTGGGAGTCCCACTGTGTGTGTCCAGGGAGAGTCCACAGATATCCCACAGCGTGTGCCCAGGGAGAATCCCACAAATGTCCCATGGTGTGTGCCCAGTGAGAGTCCTACAGCATGTGCCCAGTGGGAGTCCCACAGATGTCCCACGCATGTGCCCAGGGAGAGTTCACAGATGTCCCACAGCGTGTGCCCAGGGAGAGCCCCACAGATGTCCCACGGCATGTGCCCAGGGAGAGCCCCACAGATGTCGCACGGCGTGTGCCCAGGGAGAGCCCCACAGATGTCCCATGGCGTGTGTCCAGTGAGAGTCCCACCGATGTCCCACGGCATGTGTCAAGGCAGAGTCCATAGATGTCCCACAGTGTGTGCCCAGGGAGAGTCCCTCACATGTCCCACAGTGCTCAGATGGGAAGCAGCACCCTCTGCTGTTCTCTCTTGGATATGTGTTCACCTGTCTTCCTGAGCAGATCACTGAGCATTTTCTTGTCAATACTAGCCTATATGTTTACACCGAGAGCACTATTTTTATCCATTGCCAGCTTCCCACACATCCCCAGACAGCTTTTATATCTGAAATGGTATCAAAGGGGCAGAGGGCCCCCAATTTACATAGTGGAGGGCAGAATGGAATCCATGCCAGTAGAGGACAGTGTATCTCTCTGAATTCCTAGAGGTTGGCATGGTGCCTGGCATTTCTGTGGATTGGATGGCTGGATGAACAGGTGATAGAAAAAAAACAGTCAGTTCTAGAAGCAGGATGTAAAGGGCTAAGATCTCAAGGAGTTATTTAAATTGATTACACCCAAGGCTGCCTGTGTGCACTCGTTTGCCATATTCTGAGTAAATTTGTTCCTCCATTCATTAAATATTCATTAATTACTTGGTATGTGTCAGCCATAACACTAAATTCTAAAAATAAATAAGTAAAATGTGAATCAAATATTGAGTAAAATAAGATCCTTGAAGATTTCACAGTAAAGAAGACAGACATAGTGGATCATTAAAATCCAGAATTTATGTATTTATGTATTTATGATTGCTGTGCTACAGCAATCAAAGGAAGGAATACTCAATTCTGACTGAAGATGTGGCTTGTAGTTAAGGAAAATCATCGGACACATTCTCAGCTGCTGCATGAAACAGAAATTAGGGCTCTGACAGTTAATAAGGCCACTTACTATCTTATATGACCTAAATCAAATCCCTTATGACTCTACAGTGGAAGTGAGAAATAGATTTAAGGGACTAGATCTGATAGAGTGCCTGATGAACTATGGATGGAAGTTCATGACATTGTACAGGAGACAGGGAGCAAGATCATCCCCAAGAAAAAGAAATGCAAAAAAGCAAAATGGCTGTCTGAGGAGGCCTTACAAATAGCTGTGAAAAGAACAGAGGCGAAAGGCAAAGGAGAAAAGGAAAGATATACCCATTTGAATACAGAGTTCCAAAGAAAAGCAATGAGAGATAAGAAAGCCTTCCTCAGCGATCAATGCAAAGAAATAGAGGAAAACAATAGAATGGGAAAGACTAGAGATCTCTTCAAGAATATTAAAGATACTAAGGGAACATTTCATGCAAATGGGCTCAATAAAGGACCGAAATGGTATGGACCTAACAGAAGCAGAAGATATTAAGAAGAAGTGGCAGGAATACACAGAAGAAGTATACAAAAAAGGTCTTCATGACCCAGATAATCATGAAGGTGTGATTGCTCACACTCACCTAGAGCCGGACATCCTGGAACATGAAGTCAAGTGGGACTTAGGAAGCATTACTACAAACAAAGCTAGTGGAGGTGATGGGATTCCAGTTGAGCTATTTCAAATCCTAAAAGATGATGCTGTGAAAGTGCTGCACTCAATATGCCAGCATATTTGGAAAACTCAGCAGTGGCCACAGGACTGGAAAAGGTCAGTTTTCATCCCAATCCCAAAGAAAGGCAATGCCAAAGAAGGCTCAAACTACCACACAATTGCACTCATCTCACACACTAGTAAAGTAATGCTCAAAATTCTCCAAGACAGGCTTCAGCAAAATGTGAACCATGAACTTCCAGATGTTCAAGCTGGTTTTAGAAAAGGCAGAGGAACCAGAGATCAAATTGCCAACATCCGCTGGATCATTGAAAAAGCAAGAGAGTTCAAAAAAAAATAAAAAAACACCAAATGTCTATTTCTGCTTTATTGACTATGCCAAAGGCTCTGTGTGGATCACAATAAACTGTGGAAATTCTTTAAGAGATGGGAATACCCAAACACCTGACCTGCCTCTTGAGAAACCTGTATGCAGGTCAGGAAGCAGCAGTTAGAACTGGACATGGAACAACAGACTGGTTCCAAAGAGGAAAAGGAGTATGTCAAGGCTGTATATTGTCACCCTGCTTATTTAACTTATATGCAGAGTACATCATGAGAGACGCTGGGCTGGAGTAAGCACAAGCTGGAATCAAGATTGCCAGGAGAAATAACAATAACCTAAGATATGCAGATGACACCACCCTTATGGCAGAAAGTGAAGAAGAACTAAAGAGCCTCTTGATGAAAGTGAAAGAGGAGAGTGAAAAAGTTGGCTTAAAGCTCAACGTTCAAAAAACTAAGATCATGACATCTGGTCCCATAACTTCATGGAAAATAGATGGGGAAACGGTGGAAACAGTGTCAGACTTTATTTTTCTGGGCTCCAAAATCACTGCAGATGGTGATTGCAGCCATGAAATTAAAAGACTTCTTGCTCCTTGGAAGGAAAGTTATGACCAATGTGCTGCTGCTGCTGCTAAGTCGCTGCAGCCGTGTCCGACTCTGTGCGACCCCATAGATGGCAGCCCACCAGCCTCCCCCGTCCCTGGGATTCTCCAGGCAAGAATACTGGAGTGGGTTGCCATTTCCTTCTCCAATGCATGAAAGTGAAAAGTGAAATTGAAGTCGCTCAGTCGTGTCCGACTCTTAACGACCCCATGGACTGTGACCCACCAGGGTCCTCCGTCCATGGGATTTTCCAGGCAAGAAAAGTGGGGTGCCATTGCTTTCTCCACAGACAGCATATTAAAAAGCAGAGACATTGCTTTGACAACAAAGGTCTGTCTAGTCAAGGTGTGGTTTTCCCAGTAGTCATGTATGGATGTGAGAGTTGGACTATACAGAAATCTGAGCACCAAAGAATTGATGCTTTTGAACTGTGGTGTTGGAAAAGACTCTTGAGAGTCCCTTGGACTGCAAGGAGATCCAACCAGTCCATCCTAAAGGAGATCAGTCCTGGGTGTTCATTGGAGAGACTAATGTTGAAGCTGAAACTCCAATACTTTGGCCACCTGATGCAGAGAGTTGACTCATTGGAAAAAATCCTGATGCTGGGAAAGACTGAGGGCAGGAGGAGAAGGGGATGACAGAGGATGAGATGGTTGGATAGCATCACCGACACAATGGATATGGGTTTGGGTGGACTCCGGGAGTTGACAATGGATAGGGAGGCCTGGCGTGCTGCGGTTCATGGGGTCGTAAAGTGTCGGACATGACTGAGTGACTGAACTGAACTGAACTATCTTATATAACAAGACATCCAGAAGTAGGGCCAACCTCAAGTCTGGTTATTTCAATGGCTCTTCAAAGCCTTGAACAACTTGGATTTTATCTTTGTCTCTGCTCTGTTATCATCAGCGTTTGCTTCATCCTCAGGCTGGAAGTGAGACAATGGCAACCATCTAAAGGCCACAACCAGACATAGCACGTCCAGAGGAAGAAGGCCAAGCATTTCTTCCTCAAACCCCATCTTATTTGCAAGGACCTAGAGCCCTCATAAACTTCGTCTCTTGTCTGATTGATCAAAGCTACAGATCCAATCTCTGGCAAAGGGGCCAGAGATCATGTTTACATTGATGAAGTCTTCCATGGAACTGGGCTAAAGTCAGTGCCTTTCTCTAGGCACTCATTCTAGTAAACAAAATTGGGACTTTGTTAAAAAAGCAGAACTTAAGAATGCATGTGAAGCCTTGATGAGGGAGATGATAGCAATCAAACTGAGTTCTAAAAGATGCATAGGAATGCTACAAATGGACAAGGCAGGGAAGAGAGGACGCTGTCGATAAAAAGACAGGGAGCTGTGACAGGGTGTGTCTCTTTCAGGGCAATGGAAATTGTCTGTATCATCTCCTCACACAAGTCCCACATTTCTTGAAGTCATCTGGGGACAGAAGATTGCTATTCTATTGAGAATGCCAGGAGAGTTTTGCAGATCCAGCATTTCTTGATGAATTTATAACGTTTTCTGAACAGAATGTCCAAATCTTCTGACTGATTCACCCAACACTGATTTTAAGATCAAACAAGGAGCCAAGAACTTTGGTTATACACAGTGAAGCACCAAAGAGAGGCACGGGGCCTCAGGTTGGAGCAGCAGTGGGTCAGCTGGTTGATGTCACTCATCTAACAGGGTGGGACTTGGTGTCTGAGCTGGGTAAAACTGGCAGAGGTGAGGTACTTCTCCTTATTCTGGTGCCCCCTTGTGAAATATGAAAATAATTCTTGCTCTTAATACAGTTGAAGAGAAGGTTTTGAGGCCAATCCTTCTATACTTACAAATGTCCTTGTAAGGAAAGGTGCTATAGAAACAAAAGGTCTTGTTATTCATTCTATTGGCTTTTGAAAGGCCCTTATGCACACATTGGTATATAGAAAAAAACTGAATGAAGTATCCTTCCCTGAAACGTTTCTTCTGTCTAAGACAGAGACCCCACACAGGTACACCTTGGACGTAGATTTCCACTTCCCGTCATATCCATTCTATTCTAAACCTCCCACACATGGAGGAGAGAGCTCCTCAGAGGTATGGTAATCGCCAGATAGGAAAGAAATGATCGCCTCTCCACAAGCAGAAGAAGGCTAGGGGACTAACCAAAAGAAATTGCAAATTTAACGAGAAAGAGCAAAATACATAGACTCGAAATCAGAGAAAAAATTAAACAAGATTCACTAAAGAAAATGTTAAGATTTTTAAGGGAGAAGAAAGGAATTGTCTTCCAAATTGCTATTATGATGTGCTTGTTGTTTGGAATGTGATCCTCCTGGGAAAACAGTTGTGTACGATTATGAGATTAATCATTTACCTTCCTTAAGATGATGAAAATGCACATCTTTTCAGTTTCTCCCCTATGTTATCTTTATGAAAACAGAGACCTATTGAGCAGGGTGGTTTGTGGCTAACAGAAGAGTTTTACTTTGTTTCTTAAGGGCATCTTATCTACTGTGCAGCTTCCTGGGGTTCAGTGGGGGCCACGGAACCTGGAGAGGAAGCAGGTCTCCTCCTCTATGGGTGCTGTGTGCACATGTCATGCTACTAGAAAGATGAACTTTATATGTTGCTGCTGACCCCTGGAAAGGACAAGAATGTCTCTGTAGACTCGAGTGATGTGCTGTGGGAGATAGGAGATGGACCAAGCTGTGTATTTGTGTCTGAACACAAGAACTTACAGCTTGCTTATGGTCCATGCACTCCCACTGAAGGCTTTGACCCAAGGACACCATCTGCTATATAACACCTTAAAAAAACCCAAACAAACAAGAACAAAAAACCTCACCCACAGACTTTCTCATTTTCCATGCAATGGAAAATCACAACACAACACATTTACAAGATATTGAAAACCAAGGAACGGCCCAAGATATTAGCTCCAAGAAACTACAGTAACTGTCTTGGGACTAGAAAGAATGATTAAACAACTAGCATTCCAGCAAGAAGCATCTGTCTTTTGTCATTCTCCCCAAAGGAACATAAAAAGTGCAGAGGAAGGCAGCCATTTCAGCAGGGGCAAAGGAGGTCAGCTGTTTGCAACATTTTCCACCATTCCCTTAGAACTAAAACCCAAATCCCATTACTTCCCAACTGCCTATCAAAGGCGAATGTTTGCTGATGCAGCTCAAGGAGACCTAATCACTCCTTGCAGCAGTTCCCCGTGGCAGCCCCTGCATCCTGGAGGATGACTAAATGGCAGAGCCCAGAGAGGAGCTGGATGTGAAATCTCACCCCTATGCCAAATTCGTCTTGGGTGTTTAAATTTTTTTTTTTTTTTTTTAAGATTTCTATCCAAAACATGCTTTTGTTGGCAGCTTCTCCAGAGGACTGTGAGGTCATAATGCACAAACGGTCCAACTCTTACCTCCACAGGATGGTTAAACAGACATAAGACTTGCAAATTGTAGCTGTTGTCAGGCAAGGGCTCTGGCCAGTGGAAACCAGAAGACACACTGGCAAGGCTCACATATATGCCAAAGCATCATGGAATGATCCATCTGCAAGCTGTCATCAAGCCAGAGGGCAAGGCTATCTATGTTCATCCAATCACTCCAAATCTTCACTTCTCAGGGTCACCAGTCTTCTTTTAGTTAATGGCTACTTTTAAAGGGAAGTAGGAAGTGTAGAACTTATTCCTATATTTCTTATTTATGGGTAAAAGATTAAGATAGTTCCACCCTACCTTTTCAATCCAGTCCTCCACTATGTTTACGTCTTTTATTCCTACCTATATACCCACTATCCAGCTTCCCCGGAAACTCCTCCCCAGCCTTTTCTGCTGCCTTTTCTGCCTGGCTTTTGCTGTTTCTCCTTCATTGCCATTTCTGGCTTTCAAAAGGCTACTCACTCTCCAATGCCACTGTCTCTGTGAAAGCTTTCCTGGTGCCTTGTTCTGAGCTAGGCATTACTCCACTGAAGTGCTTCTTTTTATATGACTTGGCAGATTTGTGCACATGTATTTCCAACACTAATCTGTGAGACCCATGATGGCCTGTATCTTTTTTTTATATCTACTAAATTGCCTAGCACAGTGTCTTACACATACTGCTGCTGCTGTTGCTGCTAAGTCGCCTCAGTCGTGTCCGACTCTGTGCGACCCCATAGACGGCAGCCTACAGGCTCCTCTGTCCCTGGGATTCTCCAGGCAAGAATACTGGAGTGGGTTGCCATTTCCTTCTCCATACATATACCGAATACTCAAGAAATGTGTGCTGAATTTAAATTTACAAACTCAAAATCAAAAAGGCTGATGGAGGTATGATTATTATAAGGATATACAGAGACATTTGACTATATAAATAAAAGCAGCTTTATATGACAAAGATAAGAACAAATAATGGGAGAAAATATTTGCTACATATATAAGGTAAAATACTATTACCCTGAACACATCAGCTCCAAAAAATCAAAGGGAAAAGACCAAAGATCCTGTAGATACATTGACACTGGATACAAAAAGCCATTTTACAAGACAGGAAATTTAAATGTCTAGTAAACATATGAAACGATATTCAACCTAAGTAAGAATCAGGGAAGTGCCAATTACTAAAAAATCAAGGTATCATTTTTTTCACATATCAGATTGTCAAAATTAGCAATTTTGATAGACTTAGCTAAGAGAGTTACAGTGAATAAGCAGTTTGTGATGGGAGTATAAATAGTATGGTTATTTCAGAGAACAGTTTGCAAGTATGACCAAATAATTCTAGTTTTCAGTATCTATTCAAAGACCATTGTACATGTGCACAAGGAGGTAAATATTACAACATGCTTTGTGGTAATAAAAATGGGTAACAAACCTCACTATCTTCTTTGCACGCATGCTTAGTCACTCAGTTGTCCAACTCTTTTTGAACTCATGGGTTTTAGCCCTCCAGGCGCCTCTGTCCATGGGATTCTCCAGGTAAGAATACTGGAGTGGGTTGCCATTCCCTTCTCCAGGGGATCTTCCCAAGTCAGGGATCTAACCTGGGTCTCTTGAATTGCAGGCAGGTACTTTACCACCTGAGCCACCAGGGACACCCTGGGGGATGCAGTATCATGAAGCAGCTGAAAAGAATGAAGTGGCCTCTGCAGAGAAGTCCTCTCTGTCTAAAAAGCCACCCCTGTCTCTATCCTTTCATCCCATTTTCTTTTTAATTCCCATCATTTCATGTTATATTTCTCACACACATGTTCATTTAACAGTTATCTTTCTTTCTAACAAGTAAAACTGACAAGAATGAGACTTCGCTTGCTTTTCCATGCAATACACCAGCCCCTGGCACACAACAAAGGCTCAATAAATGACCATTGAATGAATAATGTAGAGCTATATAGAGAAACATGGAAATATCTTTAAGGCATACTGAATAAGAAAAGGCAAGTTATGGAACATATAGGATGATGTAACTTTCATAAAGTAAGTACAAAATGATTTTATTTTCTCTCCCCCACCCCCCCTTTTTTTTTGTAATATCCTTCTAATAATTTCAGTCTGTCCTCATCCCTTCCTATATCAAGCTTGACCATCCCAGGCTCATTACCCTAGCAGAAAGAAATATTTTGGCAGAAGGTAGAAAGGCCACATACATATTTCTTCCTAAGGCTGGTTTTCAAAAGTGTAAATTCTCGTAAGGGAATAGAGAGAATTCTGTCTTCTCCCACCTTACTCCACAGCTTAAAAGAACAAAACAACAACAAAACTCCACCTTGAACTGAGAAGAAGGGCTAATGAGACAAGTGATGACAGTATAGATTCCTTTGGTGAGAAAATATCGCTCCCAGGCAGAGCCCAGGAGATGAAAGGCCTGAGGGAGTTCAGGCAGCAGAGACCTTGGAAGTCATCGCAGAAATTCTCTTGCTTTATAGGCAATGCAGGTAGACTGTCTTACTATACCATCTTGATGTGGCAAAGGCAGTCTCAGTTCTAAAGATCTAGGTGAATGGGAACAGGGGTTTTCTCCTCCAGTGCCTACAGGACAGATGACTTAGGACCAGATGCTTTTCTAACTAACACCAAATTTAGATGCAGCCATGGCAGAAGAGAGGACAGAAGGAACTGATGGACTGAAGTAATTTTTTTCATGCTATTAAAATGAGTATGAATGAAGCTGTGTCTACATATTCCAATAGATACATAGAAAAAGGTCTGGAAGATTATAGGAATGCACAGAGGATTGTGAGTCGCAGTTAAGGAAGGCTTTAATTTATCTATAACATTTGGATTTTGTACCCACAATGCATTTATGTACTCTGTATAGTTAAAAGTTCAGTTGCTCAGTTGTGTCCCACTCTTTGCAACCTCATGGACTGCAGGACGCCAGCCTCCCTGTCCATTACCAACTCCCGGAGTTTACTCAAACTCATGTCCATTGAGTCATCCAACTAGCCCATCCTCTGTCGTCCCCTTCTCCTCCCACCTTCGATCTTTCCCAGCATCAAGGTCTTTTCAAATGAGTCAGTTCTTCACATCAGGTGGCCAAAGTATTGGAGTTTCAGCTTTAGCATCAGTCCTTCCAGTGAATATTCAGGACTGACTTCCTTTAGGATGGACTTGTTGGATATCCTTGTAGTCCAAGGGACTCTCAAGAGTCTTCTTCAACACCATAGTTCAAAAGCATCAGTTCTTCGGTGCTCAGCTTTATTTATAGTTCAACTCTCACATCCATACATGACTACTGGGAAAACCATAGCCTTGACTAGACAGACCTTTGTTGGCAAAGTAATGTCTCTGCTTTTTAATATGCTGTCTAGGTTGGTCATAATTTTTCTTCCAAGGAGTAAGCGTCTTTTAATTTCTTGGCTATTGTCACCATCTGCAGTGATTTTGGAGCCCCCCAAAAATAAAGTCTGCCATTGTTTCCACTGTTTCCCCATTTATTTGCCATGAAGTGATGGGACCAGATGCCATGATCTTCGTTTTCTGAATGTTGAGCTTTAAGCCAACTTTTTCACTCTCCTCTTTCACTTTCATCAAGAGGCTCTTTAGTTCTTCTTTACTTTCTCCCATAAGGGTGGTGTCATCTACATAGCTGAGGTTATTGATATTTCTCCCGGCAATCTTGATTCCAGCTTGTGCTTCATCCAGCCTGGCATTTCACATGATGTACTCTGCATACAAGTTAAATAAGCAGGATGACAATATACAGCCTTGACGTACTCCTTTTCCTATTTGAAACCAGTCTGTTGTTCCATGTCCAATTCTAACTGTTGCAGTTAAAAGTAAGAATTTCCAAAAGATTTAAAAAATAAAAGGTAAGATAATCTGGTATACTTTCTTGCCAAAATGTAGGGCAAGATTTGGAGGACTTGCTAAGGCCATGTAGAGGGGCTGAACTTGGAGCTGACAGGTTACTATGGGTAAGTCCAATAAGGCTGGGGCAAAACAAGGATAATTTAACATACAGGAAGCTGTGATTCTGCATTTTTATTCATTCTTCATATAGGTGATTTCTCTAACCTCCCTACTTATCTGTTTCCCAGCCTAAAAATACCAGAATATGAGAATTTGAAACTCAAGTGTTAATCAAAGACATATGAGGAAAAAGATGAAACAAACAATCCAAGTTCTGTCATGGATATGCCTTTTTAATTATTTGGGAAGCAATATTAAGAGCTGATATTTATGACTGTCTCATACTTTCACAGCTGGTTTCAATGCCAAGTACTTTAAGTTGTGTGCAAATAAAATGTCATTTTCTGAGTCCTTGCTTTAACTTGTAGGGCTTTAAAATTAATTTTGTTCTTCAGTTCTTGATGCCTCTCTTTTTTGCTGCAGTCAAATGCTCTACCCCTGAGCTATACCCCCAGACCTTATGCCTCTCTTTTTTGAAGTACATCAAAGGGATGAAATAATTTTTAGTAAGTTTATAAACTATAAAACTCCCTGTGTTTGCAAGTTCATAAACTTATAGGGCTCCCTGTGCTATATAACACAAATTAACACAAATAATTTGAAAAATTGTTTCAAACCTTTCACATATGGCAGAAACCAACATAACATTGTAAATAAATTTTCCTCTAGTTAAAAAAAAGAATAAAAAAAGAAAAGAAAAACCTACAGGAACTTCCCAGGTGGTCTCATGGTTAAGAATCCATCTTGCTATGCAGGGGACACAGGTCTATACCTGGTCAGGGAACTAAGAGTCCACATGCTGTGAAGGAACTAAGCCTGCAGGGTGCTGCAACTACAGAGCCCACACACCACAACTAGAGGGTCTGCGCTGCAACCAAAAAATCCCTCATGATGCAACGAAGATATCATGTGTCGCAACCAAGACCCCACACAGGCAAAGAACTGAACAAAAAATGTTTCATTTATAAATCACCAGTATTTGAGGATTCCAAACTCCTGGCTCACTGATGCATACCTGCAATGGTTTATTTTAACTAAACTATGTCCTTTAACATTTTTCTTTCCATATCATGACTCAGCTTCTCCCTGACAATTAAGTTGTGTCTTTGAAGATAGAGTCAACTGGTAAGAATGAGGTCATCTTTTCTTCTCAGGCAGTTCCTACTGGCAATTTTGTGTATCCCATGCTCTTTTGATTTCCATTGTTACCTACCATGAAGTAGAACCCATACTGTAGATGATGCTCAAAACACAAAAGAAGTTTATTAAGGAATATTAGGTGGTTCATGGAATCTCTGTGGCTAGACCAAACCAGTCTAATGAGGAAGAGCATTGCTGTCGGAGCTGCCGGTCCTCAGTGGGTGGTATAACTTACAATACCACCATTACTGCCATGGGTATTGGACATTTCCTCTACCTCTCATTGTCTTCCTGTTTGCATCACTAGACCTTAATTCAAGATCCTAGATGAACAGGTGCACCTGATGAATCATGTCTAGCGCACTTGTTCAACAGCTGCCAGAGTAACTGACAAAGTAGGTATCTTGCATTTTCTGAGTAAAGAAAATTCTCTGATTCTCATCAAGACCCAGAAGGTGGAGAATTAGTCAATATAGGAGAGCAGTTCAAAGGCCAGGGAGTTTCAGAAACCTAATAAACTGTATCACAGGGATTAAAATGGAGACTTTTTTGCATTTACTGATCCTGAGCAGTTTATAAACCCTGGCTGTCTGAATACTGGGTTTTAAATGCTTACCTGATATTCATTTTCTATTGCTGCATAATAAATTACTCCACAAACTTAGCAGTTTAAAACAAAAAACTTCCATTATTTCAATTTCTGTAGCTCAGGAATTCAGGGTTAGCTTAGTTGGGTGGTTCTGGCTTGAAATTACTCATGAGCTTGCAGTCAAGATGAGAGCTGGGGCTGCTACCATTTGAAGACTTGACTGGGCCTGAGGATCCCCCTCCAAGAGGTCTCACTAACATGCTGACAGTTGATGCCTGAGGTTGACAGGAGGTCATTGCCCACCCTCACCATATAGGTCTCTCTATAGGGCTATTTGAGAGTCCTCATTATATGAAATATAATGATGAGGGACAGGGAAGCCTGGTGTGCTGCAGTCCATGGGGTTACAAAGAGTTGGTCGCCACTTGGCAACTGAACAACAACATTATATGAAAGCTGTGAATAATCCAAGAGAAAAAAGTACAAGCTGCAATGTCTTCTATGACATTTCTACATGCTATTCTACTGTTTACACAGGTCAATACTATTTAGTGTAGAAAAGGATGACATTGCAGATGAACACCAGGAGGAGAAGATCATTGTGACAGGCAATCATGCTAAGCAGAATAGAAATCTGAGAGTTATCTGGTTAATTTCATAATCAAAGTGAAAAGTGAAATAGTTTCACTATACAAATGACTCTGAAATATGTAGACACAAATTTGGAATGAGATTATCATATTTATGTGATCTGAAGCCCAAAAACTTTGCTGAATCTACTAATTTAGGATGATTAAATCCAGAAATTGAAATTGTCTCACAAAATAGATTCAAGAAATTTTTTTCACTTGAACCCAGTTGGGAATTTCTTCATCAAGAGATTCTTCCTGTTACTCTTCCAAAGCTGTCAAAATAAGATGAGAATTTATAAAGTAAGGAGATTTGTTCTTTTTGGTGTCATGTTTGGCTAGAATTCTACCTGATTGCAAAATTTTTAAATTATTGTAAAATATTAGATTCTTTTTACCTAGGATCGTGAATAGTCATGAAGTTTTGGGCATGGATAGTAAAACATAAAGAGTATCATTTTTATGCTAGCACACATCTTAGCCTTTTTCATGTTTGCCTCTTCTAAGCCTAACTCACTCTCTTTTTATCCTACTGCTCTCAAAAGAACATTTGAGAATTGGGGAGAATTTTAACAAGTTTTTTCCCCTCTTTGACCCCAAGTGAAATTATTTGTATATATGTCTCATGGTTTAAATAAGTATCAGTGCGTTTAACATGGTAAAAAAAGGGGGGCTTAGGTAGAAAGAATGGGTTACCATCTTGATGAGATGAATGGATTTGTAATCTAATCATTGAAGGGCTGGGGAATTTACTGACCTCAAGCTTATGTCAATAATTTCTGCGCTGCAAATGGGCTACAAACTAGAGATGTCCCCCAGCTGGAAGAAAGCCACAGTAGAACATCCTGTGAAGTTTGATGGTGGTTACAGAATACAAGGACAGTTCCTTCAACAAAAGAAGGGGCATCTGACTGGCATCTGTATCATCGATGTGCCAGGAACCAGCTCTTAGCAGCTTGTGAGATTGATTCTTAAGTGTTCAGGATGTTTGTGCACTGTTATTAAATGACTGATAGCTTGAAGTAGGCTATGATGGGAACACTTGCACCATGCTGCATGCAAATCAGGGCTCTGCCCCTGCCCTTGCCAAGAACCAGCTTTCATGGGCTGATGTTCTTGCCCCCAAATTCATATGTGGACGTTAAAGCCCTAACCCCCTGTGCCTCAGAATTTGACTGTATTTGGAAAGAGGGCCTTTAAGAAGGCAATTAAGTTAAAATGAGGTCATGATGATGGACTCTAACCTGACTGATGTCCTTAAAGGAAATGAGAACAGGACACACAAAGAGACAGCAAAGGTATGCATGCACAGAGTAAGACCATGTGCACGTGAGGACACAGTGGAAAGATGGAGATCTACAAGACAAGGAGAGAGGTCTCAGAAGAGACCTGCTGATACCTTGATCTTGGACTTCTTGGACTTCTAGCCTCCAGAACTGTGAAAAAATAAACTTTTGTTTCTTAAGCCACTCAGTCTGTGGGATTTCATTTTGGCAGCCCTAGCAAACTAATTTACCTGTTTACCAGGACCTGTAGGAGGTTTACAGTAGAGATTTTTACTGCTGAAAAAGTAGTTAAGTTTACAACAATGAGTGATGGTACTAGTGGAAAAACCTGAGCTTCACTTGGATAAATTGGTTGGACCAAATGAAGGCAGTATTCCCAGGTCAGAGAGAACTGGTCCAGAGTGATTCATGGGCTAGAGCCATGGAAACTTATTTAAAAAGTAAGAAAGGTGACTGTGGACCAGACCAGAATGGAATGATCTACAGCCTAGAGGAGAAATTTAAGGTTAAATTAGGAAAAGGAGCCGATATTTATAGAAGCACCTGATTTACATACCTCAATCATTTGATCGATCTGCCAAGGCAGGTAATTTTCAATGACTTTATAACCTGGCTAGGGAAGATCCCCTGGAGGAGGAAATGACAACTCACTCCAGTACTCTTGCCTAGGAAGTCCCATGGACAGAGGAGCCTGGAAGGGTACAGTCTATGAGGTCACAAAGAGTAGGACACAGCTGAGCAACCAAACACACACTATTTCATTGTCTATTTTATAATCGAGAACACTGAAATTCAAATTATTAACTGGTAGGGTCCAGAGTTCTAATTCAGAGTTTTCCTACAACATGGTTTCTTCCTCAATCCTCTTCTAGAAATTTGGGAATGGTAAGAGGAAGAGTATAATTGTTCTAAGAGCAGAAATCTCCAGAAGGAGCAGGAAAGTACCTGCCAAGTTAGTGAAGAAAGATACCTGTACTAAGTTAAAGGGAGGAATATCTGAGCAGATGGAACCTTCCTCACCAAAAGAAAAAGATAGACTCAGCTGAGAAATGAGTTTTGTGTCCATGTTTCTGCTTTAGAGCCAAGAAAGTATGTGCATGAATAGGAGGATTACACAACTGTAGGGTACAAAGCAGTGTATTATATAAAGTAGACCTGAGTCATCCATACAGTTGACAGGTCAATGGCTCTTATTTAAGGGCCTGAAGGTAATTGGTAAAGATTCTTCTTGGCTTAAGAGTAGCTAAAAAGAAAAAACAAAGAGTAGTTTAAAAGGGCAAGTGTACTCCCCTTCAACCTGATTTCACTTCCCTTACCTTTTTTGAACATCTAGTTCTTTAAACTAGTATTCTCTGTGTATGGAGAAAAGGCATTTATGATTGAGACATTTGCTCTCCAACAAGATTATATACTCCAGGAGAATAGGAACTTGGTCTTCTTCATTGGTATGTTTCTTGACAGCATGACATATTGGATGAACAAATATTACTTTACAAATAAATGTGTTGAGCAGACATCTAAAGTCTCTGCTAAAAATAAAACTGGCTTAGGTTATGTAGTTCTACCTCTGTGGTCTCATTGTACAAACATATGTTTTAGATCTTAGACTATTCAAGACATGTGTTCTGACCTATTATTTAAAACAAACTGAAATGGAAAATGCAACCAAAAAGCTTAAAGAATTTGCCTAGGACTGCATACAGGCTGGAAGATAACCAAGTTGGGGACCCAGGAACAATCAGGAATTATTCATTCAGGTTTTTTGGCTCATGACCTTGTAGGACTCCTTTTTCCTTGCTTCCTTTATCTGCAACTTATCTGCAACTTACCCTGCAGATTTGTACTGATGTCTGTTTAAGGACAACTTTTTATACCTGTTTTCCAAGAGTAGTTACAATAGTTTTAAAGTTTGATACATAGGTAATGTATTCTTGTCCTTTACACAGGCAAAGGAAAGTATGATTGGATGAAATAAGAGGGCCGTTGAAACACAAAGTTTATATTATTTCCTAGCTCAGAATACCAAAAACAAAGGTGTGAAGTATCCCAATAAAAGAAAGACCTTAAATCAGTTTCTGTTTCAGAGAAGTCCTCAAGATAGTTATGACTGCTCATCCCAAATATACTTGCCCAAGCGATGACAAACCTAGACAACATATTAGAAAACAGACACATCACTTTGCCAGCAAAGATTTGCATAGTCAAAACAATGGTTTTTCTACTAGTCATGTACAGATGTAAGAGCTGGATCATAAATAAGACTGAGCACCAAAGAATTAATGCTTTTGAATTGTGGTGCTGGAGAAGACTTGAGAATCCCTTGGACTGCAAGGAGATCAAACCATCAATCCTAAAGGAAATAAATCCTGAATATTCACTCGAAGGACTGATACTGAAGCCGAAGCTCCAATACTTTGGCCAATTGATGTGAAAAGCCAATTCACTGGAAAAGACCCTGATGTTGGGAAAGATTGAGGGCAGGAGGAGAAGGGGATGGCAGAGGATGAGGTGGTTGGATGGTATCACCGACTCAATGGACATGAGTTTGAGTAAACCTGGGGAGATAGTGGAGGACAGGGAAGCCTGGCTAATGCAGTCCATGGGTAACAAAAAGTCAGACATGACTTATCGACTAAGCAACAATGACAATCCTTACTTATTACATATGCAACACCAGTCATGAAATGCTTGAAATACCCTATAGACAGACAGTTGATGAACAGAATGTATCGTTTGTCTGACTCTTTGAGACCCCATGGAATGTAGCCCAACAGCTCACCAGGCTCCTCTGTCCATGGGGATTCTCCAGGCAAGAATTCTGGAGTGGTTGCCATGCCCTCCTTCAGGGAATCTTCCCAACCCAGGGATGGAACCCAGGTCTCTCGAACTGCAGGTAGCTTCTTTACCATCTGAGTCACCAGGGAAGCCCTCATTTTAACCAAGGATATTTCTATTCCCTTTGTCTTTTCACAGAGTGAATACAAAGATATATCAATAAAATACTGGCAAACTTTAATTTTCAAGTGTCCTATGTCAACTTTAACAATGTTATTTCCCATTATTTCATGAGTTAAGAGAATGAGTTCTGAATTCTTTCCTCCTCCAGGTAACTAATAGGGATAAAACATTAGAAATTTTTTATGAAATGCTGCCATTATGGAAACTTACACTGAATAGTGGAGAGAATCCCAACTAGAGCCTGAATGCCTGTGTTCTTGTATCCGGTCACAGGTATTTCAATTTTTCATACCTTACTTTGCTCATCTGTGAAATGAGGTGCTTAAATTTGATCATTCTTGCCTAAATTAATTTCCCTCAAATAGTCTAGGCTTCTATGGGACCTGCGTATAACTGCAGAGCTTCAGAAGGAAATGTACTGAATCCAAAGATCTGGGTTTTAGATCTGGCTTTATACATTTTGTGGTTTTATTTCCTCATCTCTAAGAAATGCAGAGTAGCAGATGTCATTTGGTCACAGGTATCATATGCAATTAGATATTTCCTTGTGTGATAAATTCACAAAAAGATCTATATAACTGGAAGATGAGCTCCTACTCCAAAATATTGAAACACTGAAAAACTAAACATGTAGCATTGATGTTGGAAATTGAAAAAAAGGTTGAAAGAACAGAATAAGTAAAGTTTATGAATATACCAGAAGATAACTTATTAAAGATAAAATCATTACATTCCTGGAAAGATGCTCAATATTACTACTAAGCAAAGAAATACAAATAAAGACAGCAATGAGATACCATTTTCCTATCATTAAACAAGAAGTTAGTTGGGTTTAAGCTATTTTCAAGTAAGAATGTATTAACATATTATTTAGACATTAAAGTTTTTTTTTCCAGTGGAAGAAAATAAATTACATATTTTCTATTCAATTAAATGAAAATCTAACTCAAGTTATTGTTCTCCAGGCAATATTATGTAAACCTTCATGCATACACCATGTTCTAGAATACCACCCAGTTCACTGGGTCTAAACTGTTAAAGAAGTCAGGCTTTCATGAGCCTTATCCTTTACCCAATAATGTAGCCAATTGGCTATAAAATTTGATTTGGAGAGTGTTCAGGAACTATTACTCAGGCTCTTAGTAAAGGTAGTTCTGGCATTTAAATTATTATGGAATTATTCCACCTTATTGAACTTGAAAAGCACAAGGTCAGGAAGGTGGTGGCATTTGTCCAGAGATGGAGGATTATCCTAACCATGGCTGTTACTAGTGCTCTGTGTGGAGGAACTAGCGTTCTGTTTGCCTTTGCATATAAAGTGTCCCCTCAGACAGAATTCCAGAATCGAGCTACAATTCTTCCACTGGATCCTTTTGCAGGTCATCCATTCCATTAGAAGGTAGTAATCTGAGAAAACAAAACATACACTTAACAGTATTTGTTACTTTTAGAAACAGAAGGAATACATAATCTGAAGATTGGGGAAACACAAATTTTGCTTCTCTCCAAATCCTAGGATATGGAGAGAGAGGATATTATTATGCCCCAACTTATACATTCAGTAACTAGAACTTAGAAAAGTTAAGGAATCTGTACAAAGCCACAGAGCGAGTAATAAGTACAATTTAGTTATGTTTCTTGACTCAAAGTCTAATACTTTTTTTCCACTCCATTATCATACCTATCATCTTGAAACTAGGATCTGAAATTTGAAGATAACATGTCCAAGTTGATCTACTGAGTCAACTAATACTTCACCTAACATTTATTTAATGCCTGTTATGTATCTGTCTCTGTTCCAAATGCTTTCATAGTATTCACTCAAATCTTATCAGAACTCTTGGGAGGCATATTATTATCCCTGCTTTACAAATGAAGAAAGAGAGACCTAGAAATTACACAGTATACTCATACCACATCATCAGGAAGTGGTAGAGTAAAGTTTCAAACCTCCAATCTCTGGCTCAAGTAAGCACTTTTCCCATTAACATGAGGGTTCTAGTACTTCTAAGGAAGAGCTGTTATCAGCAGACGATGTAATTCTTGAACAAAGTCTACCCTTAAATAGACACGGGCCCTTTGGTCTTGTTAACTACCTTGTTGTGGACACTTGTTAAGCAAATCAGTGTGGGTTAGAATGTTTTTATATATGACTGGGACACATCTGGTCATATTAGCAAAATAAGCTATTTCTAAATAATGTCATGTGTGAGCCAACAAAAGATCCATTCTTTCACTCCTTCTCAGGGGGCCTCCCAGCCTCCTCTGTTGGAATGAGTGTTAGGGCTCCCCTTGCAGTGACCCAGCATAATTTGTTTTAATAACGTCTGAGCACTCTGAGGTAATGGTCTCATGACCTCAACTAGTACTTTTAAAAATGAAAGAAACATGAATAAGTAGAACATTTTTATTTCTTTTTTTAAAAGTTCAGAAATAATTGGAAAGTGGGCTATCCAAACAATGAATTAAGCATGTTACCATGAGTCTCAGGAAAGTGATTTGAATGAAAATCTTTAGTTACAAAGCAAATTTGAAAATGTCAGATAGCTGGGAAAAAAGTAAGATCAAGAAAAGAATCAGAACGGATTTTCCTAGACTGGTGATTTACATAAACCATGGCAACTTATTTATGAGTGTTTTTTGCATGCTAGGCACTATTTTGTAAGTGGTAACTAATTCCATCCTTATAAAAATCCAGTGAGAAGGTTTGTCTTATTAGGTCTATTTTACAAATGAAATTAAGGCTAGAAAGTGGTAAGGCTAGAAATGAAACCCAAATCTCTCTGTCTTTGGAAGTCAGCACCCCTTCTTCACCAGCTCCCAGGACTGAGGGTGAGGGAAGAGTCGTGGAATCCACACTACTGAACTTCTGAATGTTGTTAAAGAGGGCCCAGGTTGCAAATTTAGGACAGCTCCACGTTCTTCCAGAACAGAATCTTGTGAGTTGTCTTTAGTGTTTAATCTGAGATACGAGTTCTCAGGTCAAAAGAAAGCCATGTACTCCAATGCTGACCAGACCTTTGCTCACTTGGAGAGGATGTGTTGATCTCAGGAAAAACAGGGAAAATTTTTAAAATCATGAGATGTTTCAAAAAACCAGAAGATGTAAACAGTGAAAGAGAAACACCTCAGTCATCTCCTGACTTAAGAAAGAAAACTTGACAAACCCAGTTAATGCTCTCTGTGTGTCCTATTTAGATTATACCTCCTTCCTTCCCCTCACTCTCTTGAATTTGGAGAGTATTGCTCTCATGAAATTCTCAGTTGTTTCGGCATATATTTGTATTCTTATAAAATATATTATTTAATTTTGCATATTTAAATTTTATATAAATGGACTCATATTTATGTATTCCTCTGAAATTTCTGTGTTTTGCTTCTTATTGTGTTCACAATATTCACCCATGTTAATGCCAAGTGGAAAAACTAATCACAATTTCACAATTTTGGGTGCTACCATTTTTACTTTTCATGAAGATTCAGATAAGCGTTTTGTGAAGACTACTGTGATTTAAAGCCGTCAATGTGACTAATAAAAACGTTTCTGTAGATACTTTCATTTTAGACACATTTGAACCTCAGTGTGATTTTTCTTTAGGACAGAGTAATCTATGTGATTCGCTCAGAAAAAGTGTTTACATGTGATCTAGTTTTATGTGGCTTTTTTTTTTTTTTTTTTTTACTGTTTTCCCATGGCCCCAAGAGATGAAAAAAAGAGGTGTTTTCTGCAAAGCAATTAAATTTTAGTATCTTTCTCCCCTAGCAAATTACACAGCTGAAAGCTGGAAAAAAACACACTGTGCTTAAAGGAAAGTTCCCTTCAGAGCAAGGATCAAAGTTACAATTGTCCTCTAACTTGGAGGGATGGCTCAGTTCAGTTCAATTCAGTTCAGTCACTCAGTCATGTCCAACTCATTGTGACCTCATGGACTGCAGCATGCCATGCTTCCCTGTTGATCACCAACTTCCGGGGCTTACTCAAACTCATGTCCATCGAGTCGATGATGCCATCCAACCATCTCATCCTCTGTTGTTGCCTTCTCCTCCTGCCTTCAATCTTTCCCGGCATCAGGGTCTTTTCTAATGCGTCAGTTCTTTGCACAAGGTGGTCAAAGTATTGGAGTTTCAGCTTCAGCATCAGTCCTTCCAATGAATATTCAGGACTTTAGGATTGACTGATTGGATCTCCTTGCAGTCCAAGGGACTCTCAAGAGTCTTCTCCAACACCACAGTTCAAAAGCAACAATTCTTCGGCCCTCAGCTTTCTCTACAGTCCAACTCTCACATCCATACATGACTACTGCAAAAACCATAGCTTTGACTAGACGGACCTTTGTTGGCAAAGTAATGTCTCTGCTTTTGAATATGCTGTCTAGGTTGGTCACAGCTTTTCTTCCAAGGAGCAAGTGTCACAGCTTCCAAGGATCACAACTTTGTTCTTGGTCATCAGGTGCCAACTCCCTCCTCTCCCATGTGGATAATTTATCCTTTTCCTAGTGTCAAGTTGGGAGGCAATATGTGTAGTGGTAGGGTTTGGGTCAGAAGGACTTGAGATGAGGTCAGAAAGCTCCATCACTTTCCACAAGGTTCTTTAAAGCAAATTATTTAAAATCTCTGAAACCCAGTTTCTGTTTCTGAATGATGAAAAATGCTGCCTATATCCTGAGACTTCCTTAGTGATTAAATGAAATCATGCCTGTATGGTACTTGTGCATAGTAAGCATTCAATTAGCAGTGGTTATTATTACTTGGTGCTTCCCTGGTAGTTCAGCTGGTAAAGAATCTGCCTGCGATGCAGGAGATCCCAGTTCCATTCTGGTTTGGGAAGATCCCCTGGAGAAGGGATAGGCTACCCACTCCAGCATTCTTGGGCTTCTATGGTGGCTCAGACAGAGAAGGCAATGGCACCCCACTCCAGTACTCTTGCCTGGAAAATCCCATGGACAGAGGAGCCTGGTGGGCTGCAGTCCATGGGGTTGCTAAGAGTCGGACACGACTGAGCGACTTCACTTCCACTTTTCACTTTCATGCATTGGAGAAGGAAATGGCAACCCACTCCAGTGTTCTTGCCTGGAGAATCCCAGGGATGGTGGAGCCTGGTGGGATGCCCTTTTTGGGGTCGCACAGAGTCGGACACGACTGAAGCGACTTAGCAGCAGCAGCAGCAGCTGGTGGCTCAGATGGTAAAGAATTCACCTAAAATGTAGGACACCCGCATTCAATTCCTGGGTTAGAAAGATCCCCCGGAGGAGGGCATGACAACCCACTCCAGTATTCTTGCCTGGACAATCCCCATGGACAGAGGAGCCCGGTGGGCTACAGTCCATGGGGCTGCAAAGAGTAGGACTCGACTAAGCACACAGCACGGCACTATTACTTGTCCTAATAAAACCTTAAATCAACTCAAAAAAATGCTATAAAGAAGCTACAACTTCTCAAAAGAAAATATACCTTTTACTTCCATCTTTAGAGGCATCGTTCAGGACTAAGAATATTTCTGAAAAATGTACACTTTGATGAAAGGAATTAAAAATTAGCTCCTCCCTTTCAGCTTCCCAAATAGAACTGTTAATCTTATTATACAACACGGGTACACAAGAACAGGGTTTATTAGACTGGGCCTTGAAGCCCAATAGAACCTGAAAATAACCTGCTCATATTGAGATGATAGAGCGCTAAACCATGTTGCCCCTGGCAGAACACTTTGTTTGGCCACAATGTTTTTCAAAGCTACAGAACACGCTAGTAGTTCTTTTGTATACAAAGTGCTTTTTCTTTGGCTTTTCTCAGCTCTATATTAAGCTTATTTGTTTACCCTGTGGACACCTTTAACACACACACATACACAAACACACCCAGTACACACACTAATGCTTAGATTAAGCTAACAGCTTATAAACAGAAAGCAATTCTTTGTAAAATAGTTAGGAGGCTTGTTTAGATTTCTCATGCCAACTGTGATATACTGGTGTCTTCCAGAGACAAATAATTTGCTGAGAATTTAATAAAGACCTGTCTGCTTGTCCTAACAGTGATGTAGCCTCTATTAATGTTAGGAAGTTTCAGGCTTCTTCAAGTATCTATCTTAAAATAACAAATAAACCGAAAATGTTTTTGTGAAATACATATCCAAAAAGGCCACAAATGGATCAAGTCATTCAGAAATCATAGCTTATAATTCTGAATCATATAATTTACTACCTGTAGGACCTGAAACAAGTTACTTCTCTGAGCCTCAGTTTACCTCATCTGTAAAGTGAGGTTACTAAAAGAGACAAGTCAGAGACTAAGGGCTTAGGTTTTTGGTTGCTCGATCTAAGTGAACAAAAAAAGGAGTATCCTATGGAAATATAACCTGTACTTTGCTAGAAAACCTCTCTTGTTTAGATATGAAAATCTATATCATTTTAGACTTTTAAGTTTGCCATTCTCAGGATAACAGGGGGTTTTGGCAGAACCCCTCTGAAGCCACATGTCAGAGTCTAAGTCTTATGGGTACCGAGGACAGTGATCAGGTATCTGTTCTGAACATCATCTCCCTGGTCACCTGGACCTTAAAAAGGCAACAGCAGCAGCTCCTTGACCTCATTTTCCCTACACCATGCTGCCTGTAAACAAGTGGCAAGAAGGAAGTGTGAGGTCTGCTCAGTGCCAGGGGTCCTGTTGCTTCCACCTAACACAGAAAGCTATTTTTGCTGTTTTCAAAGGCAGCTGCTCTTGGCAGGACTCAGGTAGGGCAGGGCAAGCCGTTGGCTAGCTAACCAAAATTATTGCTGACATTCTCCTGGAGGCAGGGGCTGGAGTAGGAAGAAGTCTTCCTGAATGCTTACCGCTCAGACACGATTCAGGACTGTGTCCTTCCAGGCATGTCTCCCTTTTCAAGGTGTGACTCCAGTAATAACATCCCTAAACTCAGGATTTTCTCAAGTGCATTGTTCTTTGAATTTGAGCAGAGCCTTTCTGAAGAGGGACCTTTCCCAGACCTGAGGAGTGCTAGAGGACCCATTTCTAAAAGCACCATTCATCTGAGTGAAAATGTTACTACTTCTGTAGTATCTTGTTGAATACATGTTTGAGTGCTCTGTTGAAATACTGAAATATTAATCTGTGTTTTCCTTTTCAGTTTGTTTTTCTGTAACTGCCCTAGGAGGATAGTTTTGCCTTCTGAGTCTCTCCCGTGCCTCAGGGAAGGACTGTGCTGTGGGTGCAGGAAGCAAATCTGACTGTGAACATCTCTCTTTCTGTCTTCTATGTCCACAAGAGGTGATCTCCTTGAAAGGATTAGTCATGCCTCAGGAGATTGGCTGCAGGACCCCTACCAAGATACTTAAATCTGTGGATGCTCAAGTCCCTTATATAAAATAGGGTAGTATTTGCGTATAACCTATGCACATTCTCCCAAAGTTTTGTAAAACCGTCTCTAGATTACTTATCATACCTAGCAAAATATAACTATTTGTAAGTACAATGTAAATGCTATGTAAATAGTTGCTGGTGCAGCAAATTCAAGTTTTGCTTTTTAGAATTTTATGGATTTGTTTTTTACAAAAAATTTCCATCTGCAGCTGAATCCTCAGATACAGAACATGAAGATACAGAGGGCTGACCATATACCAAGGAAATGGGAGAGAAGTGAGTGTTCTTGGAGAAGGGAGACTCCTTAAGAGTGGAGGGAATGAAACTCTTCATGGGGAACCCTGCACCATGAAAGAGATCCAGGTGGGAGGCAGGACTCAGGAAAGCTGCAGCTAAGGAGGCTGGACACTGACACAGGGCTTCTGCCTTAGTTACGTTTTCTCCACCTTCACATAGAAGAGGAAAGGAGCCACCAGACTTTAGAGAGCAATGCAATCTGCACTATGTATATCAGGAGATAGGATGGACTGAAGGCTGGTGAATCTTCCTCTTTCACACACATCAGGCTCCTAGATTATAGATGGAGCCTAAGAAGGAGAAGACTTTTTCCCACTAATCTCAGTAATGAATGAAGCTCAATTTTTCTACAATTACAAGAGGAAGGAAGCTCAAACTTGGATTTAGTTTGAAGAAAGTAAAGAAATGGTACACTTTTCTCACACTCAAGATTGCGGGATAAAGTTCACAGAGGTTATAAATGCAAATTACCTGGGGGCTAAATACATAAAATACATTCACTTATCACCAGTTATTAACAATTTAGGGAAGATTTTTTTCATCAGATTAGGATCATATTAGAGCTTATTCTCAAAAGTAGGACAGGTGAGATGATAATTTTGAAAGTGTTGAAAAGAGATAACAAGAGACAAAACTCACTGCCAGCAGGTGGTAAGAGAATTGGGCCATTTTTATGGGACTCTGGTACATGATCCTTTTTGTATATCTACAGTCCAACTTTCCCCTCAAGATTCTTCTCCTTCAAAACTAAATAACAGTTAGCATCAGGAGAAGGAAATACTGATCATGCTTAGGAATTCCTGAGTGTACCTGTCCTCTCTCTCAATTTTTAGGGTACGGTGTGTGTATAAGACTTCCTTTAAAATAAGTCTACCATGAGGCAAAAAACTAAATTATTTTTTCAGTTTTCTTTTTTTCTTTACAAAAATATATATTCTGTCACTGCTACATCTTTACCAGTATGTGGATAACCTAGATATCTGCTGGTCCTTATATGCAGTCTTTTTCATCTCCTTGCTAAACTCAATATTACCATATTTCTCTAAATCACTTGAAGTAAGAGAATGATTGAGCAATGTAATATTTACCAAAATTCTGGTAAGAATGACAGGGGGTAAAATTTTCCTTACACATTCAGTAGCATACTCCTTCAAAATATTGTTGAATATCTCTGTTCCCCAAAGTTCTCATTTTGGCTATTCAGCAAACAGGGTGTTCCCCTTTTCACTTTTTCCAAACATGGTCCAGTTGCCTCTATTTTGCTGAGTTATTCAGTTCTTTTCCTAAACTTGTAATCTCTACTCAGCTAGGTGCTTGACAAAGCAAAAAGGTCTGCTATGAATAGTCTCTCTCCCCCTTAGAAGGAAGTTTAGCAACTGTTTATCATTACTTGAACATGAACAGAACGTCTCACTCTGCCCTACCCTCATCTTGTGTCTTCTGTGTAGTTGATCAAGTGTATTTTCCTAAATACATGGAGCAATCTTCCTTAGAAGAGTTCTACTAAATATAATTTTCTCTGCCTGATTATATAACATGACTGCTTATCAAGGCCTCCAGCTGTTTGCAAATTCTAGGAATACCAAGGTGTTAGAAAGTTCAAGGTCAAGTATCTCATAAAAGATACTCCTTTCCTGAGGGTGCCAGAAACTTCTGATTTTCTGAGATTCTGGAGCAGTCTGAATAGTGGGAAATAGAGGTAACTTTGAAATAACTGTTTGGCTACTATTGCTGCATAATAAATTATTTCCAAACTTAGTGGCTTAAAACAGCCATGTAATTTTGCTCATTATTTTTTGGATCAGGAGTTTGAGAGGAGCTTGGCTGGATGGTTCTGGTGTGGGGTCACTCTAGCGGATGAAATCAGGTTCACTGGGGTTGCTGTCATCTGAAGGCTAGACTGGGCTGGATGATCAAGATAAGATAGTCAGGTCTGGCACTTGGTAATGGCACCCCACTCCAGTACTCTTGCCTGGAAAATCCCATGGATGGAGGAGCCTGGTAGGCTGCAGTCCATGGGGTCGCTAGGAGTCGGGCACAACTGAGTGACTTCACTTTCACTTTTCTCTTTCATGCATTGGAGAAGGAAATGGCAACCCACTCCAGTGTTCTTGTCTGGAGAATCCCAGGGACGGTGGAGCCTGGTGGGCTGCCATCTATGGGGTCGCACAGAGTCGGACACGACTGAAGCGACTTAGCATAGCATAGCATAGCATTGACTGTTCACTGAGAATGCCACTTGGGCTGTTGAATACAGCACCTTCCTGTGGCCTTTCCATGTGGTTTGGCTTCCTCAGACAGTGTGGTGACCTCATGGTAACTGAATTTTTAACTTGGTAATTCCAGGATCCAAGTGGAAGTGTTCTAGTGAACAAGACAAATGCTACATTGCCTTTGTAATTCAGTCTTGAAAACTATACAGCACCACTTCTTCCATACTTTACTCATAGAAGCAGCTATAAGCCCTGCCCAGATTCAAACAAAAAGGAACTGGACCTTCCCTTCAATGGGGGAGTGGCGATATCACATAGTAGAAGAGTAGGAAGGACAGGAGATATTTTTGCAGCTATTTTGGAAAATATCATCTCCCCAGTTATGTGGTGGTTACAGCCAGAGGCCTAATCACACTGCTTTTATAGCCATAATGTGAGTGAACAAAAATGCAATGCGGAATTGGGTTATTAATGTCCTTTCGGAAAAGTAAATTCCACAACCCTCTTCGCTTCCCGTCATCTCCTAAATCACTCATCATTGCACTGTCAGAAATGCACCTGAGGAGATGTGGCTTGAATTCCTGTCTGTCAGTAGAAAGTGTGCAGACTTCTGAGATACACAAAAGATTTTCTCCTTGATATTTCAGTTCATAATTTTACTTGGAAATGGGAATTATATTGTCTTGGCTAAGGTAGTTGATTGGATCTAACTGTATGTGGACATACTAATCTGGCCTACCTAGGACCAAGAATTAGATCTCTTGTCTATAGAAATCTATATAGTATAAATGTCCACCTCTATCTGTAATGTTTTTATCAAACTACCTTGTTACTAAGCCTACAAAATACCATATATTCAGATTAGGCTGAACCAATTGTTTATCAAAAGAATGGTTTAGACTTGATTCTACAAAGCTTTCTATTGGGTTTGTCCCATGCTGTGACGGGTATGCACTGCTCTTCATGGTTTATCCACCAAGAAACTCTTCAGGCGTCATGGACTATCAAGTAGAGTCCAAGACTAGGATACAGAAAGTGGTAAAGTGTGTGTGTGTGTTTTGAATATGTAACACCTTTTACTCACTGGAGAAATTTTAGAGTTTCTTCTATTACATCCAGGTTTTCGAGTTATGGGGGTTAATACTGTTTAGTATTTGAACATTATTTTTTTCCAAATGAACATTTAATTCCAAATCACACTGAGCAGTCTGTTTATATTTCTGCATAACTGAAGAGTTCAACTTTACTTAATGGGATCTTTGAGCTCAGCATAGTGGGAAAAACAGGATACTGGCAGAACTATGTGGCAATCTTGCAAAATAAACTCTTGATAAGGCTGTAATCCTTTTGTTGGCTTAACCATGATTAGATTTGAGACGCTGGAAAAGTCCACAAAGACTTCTATGTAACATGGATAATAAATTTACTACTCACATATTCCTAAGTGTACTAAAGGTGGAGATGTTAGGCCCTTTGCTAAGTGCATGATCTTAGAAAACCTTTAAAGTTGAATTAGCTATACCTCTAATTCTGAAAATTTTGAATTATTCCTATTATTCCTATTCCTATTCCTCTGAGTGTCAGATGCATGTGGTTGGCACAAAATAAGGGAAGAGATAGTATAAGTTCCAGGTCAACCTGAATTATAGGGCAGAAGATGTACTCTCGTGTTTAAGTATAGTTTGACTGAAAATCATGTCCAGGAAGCAAGGAGCAGATCAAGAAGGGTTCTTCCTTGGCCGCATAATTCTACCTGTTGGTTGGAAGGAGATGGAAAGAGTCTTTGTAGTTTTGACTCAGATCTGTGAGGTTTTGTATTGTTGGCAAGTGTAGCTTATGGGTCTGCTAGGGTGGACTTCTGTCTTCAAGCTCCAGTCGTCATTTAAAAAAGTGGATTTGCAGAACTGTAGAAGGCCTCACATGGTTATGTTCACTGGAACCCTAACTAATTCTGCCCATGGAATCCTCTGATCTGTAGGCAGGGAAGTATCTGGATCTCAGGTCTGGTATTCTAAAGCAGGAGGATTGTGGTCTTGTCTACAAGACTGTGGGAGTTTAAATCTGATGTGCCTTATCGAACTCAACTAAATCAGGAGTACTGATGGGGCCGGGGTCCAGACATCAGTAGTTTTTAAACCTCTCAAGGGATTATATGCAATTCAAGTTGGGAACCACTGATCTCAAGTTCCACATTAATGTTTGTGAACCAACACTGTCAAAGAACCTACAGCATATATCAGTCTGTTGGAGGCACTAATAAGGTTTGGGGAAATGTATCAGTATTATAGGTAGGAGTTTTGGAATTTAGAATAGGACTGATTTTCTTCATTGTAGATTCAACATTGTTGGACTCAGCTGAACTTAAAATTCCATTAACAGTTGTTAGTTCACAGACATTAGAAAATAACAACAAAAGAAATCTAAGGCTCCCTAGAGCTGAGTGTGGCCACTCTCTCCCTCATTTCTTTTGTGGTCTTCTACTTCCTTTGACTCACCACCCCAGCCCAGACTACTGTCTGGCTATGTTCTTACTTTTAACTAAGAAAAATAAACTTGTGGGCTATGCCACCTAAATTCTTGCCCCTCTGATAAGGCAGTTAGCAGTAATGTTCACAAAAATGTGGAAAATGGATCTGTTCCAATAACTGATCAGGGACCATTGTACTTGTGGACTGCGAACACTCCCAGTGATGGGCCCACTGAGTGAGGCTGGTAAATTTCCTTGTGTTTCCTTTTGTAAGCTGAGTGAGGGGATATGAAAAAAGAGAGCAAGGATTCTGTAGGAAGTGATAGGCACAGTTTTGTTGCTACTTATCCCATAACTCAAAGATAAAGAACTTGGGAAACAAGGGCCTTTAGAGCTGAAACTTCTTGAGCATTCTCTCCGACTAGTTCCATGAGGATGAGCCTGATCAGCTTGCTAATAAGCAAAATGTGTATGCCGTCTTCAAATGCCTTTGCATTAGGTCCTGGAACACTGGCAGCTTCCTTCAAGGTTATTAAAGGAAGCTGAATTCAGGGTTTTTCTTATTCCTTTGCTACTGTGACATTCTCTAGTCTATCTGATGAACTACTGGATCATGAAATAAATAGACAGCAACCAAGACGCGTGCAAGTTCCAATCCAGGCTCTGTCACTGAATGGTCAGGTAACTTTGAACAGGTTATGCAGCTTTTCCAAGTCCCAATCTCCACACCTATAAATAGGATTTCAAGTTCTATCTGTCTCATAGGATGGTTGTGAAGGTTAAACCAGAGCATAAAAGTAAAATTAGTAGTGTTAGATAACCCTGTGTACGAGACAGCAAAAGAGACACTGATGTATAGAACAGTCTTATGGACTCTGTGGGAGAGGGAGAGGGTGGGAAGATTTGGGAGAATGGCATTGAAACATGTAAAATATCATGTATGAAACGAGTTGCCAGTCCAGGTTCGATGCACGATACTGGATGCTTGGGGCTGGTGCACTGGGACGACCCAGAGGGATGGAATGGGGAGGGGAGGAGGGAGGAAGGTTCAGGATGGGGAACACATGTATACCTGTGGCGGATTCATTTTGATATTTGGCAAAACTAATACAATTATGTAAAATTTAAAAATAAAATAAAATTAAAAAAATAAATAAAACTAAAAAAAAAGTATTTCAAAGATCTCACTTCAATTTAATACAGAAATTACTTTTTTTGCTTTTAGAAGGAAATTTTATCTTGATTATTGACACCAATTCCTGGTGGTGTTGACTAAACTCAGGTCTTTCTTGAGAAGTGTAAGGTGTTAAAATTCACAATTGCTTCTGAAAATTATAGTACACTTTTTCTTTATGAGCACTAGTAAAACCACAGGGCTTTTTCCTTAAGGAATGTTGAGATTTATAAAGTAAAACATAATCCAAATAATGAATTTAGATTTTCTTTTTCCATCTTGCTTTAGTTCTTAGAACTGTGGAGCATTAGTACTAAATGATGGAGAAGGAAATGGCAACCCACTCCAGTGTTCTTGCCTGGAGAACCCCAGGGACAGGGGAGCCTGGTGGGCTGCCATCTATGGGGTCGCACAGAGTCAGACACAACTAAAGCGACTTAGCAGCAGCAGCAGCCACCGCAGTACTAAAATGAAACCTTAAAGGACATCTTTTCAGGTGTAGCTGCTTTTCTGATATTTCAAGCATTCAAAAGTAGAGAATTCCATAAAGATACTATATCTCTTGCTACCACCAGACCCATCTGTGTCTTTGTCCATCTTTGTGTGTGTGTGTCTCTCATCTCTAATGGTTCTATTCTCCCTAGATAAAAAAGATATTCTGTCTCCCTTCTCCTCACCACCCAAACCTTTCTTGCATCCAGCATACATGGATGTCTCAGTCCTGGACTGTATGCTGATGCCTGTTAGCTCAGGTATTGCTGACGATAGAGGTGGAGGGTCTGAATTCTAGTCAGTGAAAGAAAGCTAAAGTGGGGCTCCATTTCATTTTGGTCTACTTTTCACCTGTGTGCTCATTTATTTTCTTGCTAATTTGCCTTAGAAGCAAGCAAGCACTCCTTGCCAGGATAAACATTCATTTCGGTGGGTGACATCACAATATAATCACATAGAATGAAAAGACATTCCTTTTGATATCAAGGCTTTAGCTTGCCTCTTGTGAAAACATTGCCTTAATGACCTTAAGAACATGATCTGCCAGCTGTAGGCTCTCTTTACCATTCTGAAAAGTCAGAAGCAGCTCTATGAGGACAGAGAACAGGGCTTTTCCTGCCTTGTTGACTGCCATAGCCCTCACATATAGAACAGGGCTAAACACAAGATATAAGTCAACATATATTGATGTAATGAAGTTATTTTCTAAAACTTCCATCCTATCCTCTGCCCATTAGCAGAACGTTAAACTTTTAAATTTATTCTGCAATATGTATGCATGTGCATTCACTTTCACATAAACACACAGTTTGGATCTTTTTTGCAGGGTTTATTTCCAGAGATTTTTAGAGCCAGGCTTTTGGTTCCAAAAGACCCCTGGTTGGATGCAGAGCAGTACATCATTTGCTTTATGGCTGAAGGTAAGCTTATCCAAGGAAGCAATTGGGAAGGTAAATCTCAAGAAGATATGTAGTCAATTTAAGTATGCTATCTCTCTTAAGGGGCTTGGTAGAGAGGGTGATTCAGGGTATAGACTCATTGGGATAGAGTGACTTGGAGATCAAATAAGAAAGAATATTTCAAGTATAGTGTGGGAGAGTCATTTTGGAGTAATCCTCAGATCCTAGGTATGTAGGGACCATGGATTTTATAGGGTAATTGTGACCTCAGTATGGACAGAGAGACAGAAAAGACAATAACCTGCAGTCATCATATATATTAAAAATGAAGGTGGACTTCACTAAAATATCCAGTCCATAAGGTAAAGAAGCTTTAATTATTGCTTCATGTTTGGATCAATTCAGAAAGTGACTTGTCAAGAAAATTAAAATCCAACTAACGTGTTGTATCAGTTAGGAAAGCCCAGGCCATGCTAGGTAGTCCAATATTAATAATTTAATACAGGGAGCTGGTTACAAAGGGGCTATAAAATTTTTGAAGTTAGATAAGCTATCACAGGGCTTCCCAGGTGGTACCGGTGGTAAAGAACCTGCGGGCCAAGGCAGGAGACACATAAGAGACACAGATTTGATCCCTGGGTCAGGAAGATTCTCCTGGAGCTGGGCACAGCAACCCACTCCAGAATTCTTGCCTGGAGAATCCCATGGACAGAGGAGCCTGGAGGGCTACAGTCCATGAGGTTGCAAAGAGTTGGACATGACTGAAGTGACTTAGCACGCATGCACAAGTTATCTCAAGGAGTAGCAACTCAAAGATTAGTAATGGCAGGAAGGTACTACCACTCATAGGGCTGCAGGGACAAAAGACAGAGGTGATGCTTACTGGAGCACAGGAGTAATTGCCTCCTGGAGCTGGATTTGCAAGATGGCTTCTTGGTGGAAGATGGGACCATGGAAAAGGAATTGTCAGCAGGAATTGAGATGTGGAGGAGACATAGCCAGTGCTGGAGATACTGCTTAAATCAGAGGAAAAGGAGGAGAAATTTCCTGGCTTATCCTTTCCTCTCATTCTCTAATCTCTTGCTAATGCTGCCAATAGACTATACCTAGCTGGACATCAGATGGCAAGAAAGTTTAGAAATATCATTTGCAGAGAACAATGTGAAATAAATCTAGGAATAAACAGGTAAATGACCAGTAGAATGGACTTTAAAAAGAGGACAATTCCTACTCAATAAAAGATCCTGGGATAGACCCTTGTTAGTGTTCATTCAGTGTTTATGAAGTAAAGACTGATGAACTTGAATTTCTCTTGATTGTCTTTCAGACACCCAAGGTAGCCTTATGCAGATCCATTTCCTATGTTCAAGACAGGAAGAAGAGGCATGTCATGGATGTCTCACTCCTGGACTGTATGCTGATGCCTGACAGTCCATGACAACCATTTATGTGTATATCAGAAAAACTAATATTTATTTTTAAGAATATGCCTAGTTAACTTACTGTTAAGTTCCTGCTGGTTTGTATGGAAAGGCTGAGAAACTGGGAAAAGGATGGTCATACTTGTCTTAGACCAAATTAATGGTTCCCCATCCAAAGCTGTGCATAATGTCATTATAAACAAAATAGAGTTTCAGATGGCAATTAAGAGTGGGGAATGGAAAGCAGATAGGTGGGCTAATGGTATCTTCCAGGGTCAGGAGAAATCTGGGCACCCACTCATGCTGACTTACTTCTGGCTTCAAAGCTTCAGAGCAGCTCATAACCTTATGACTCACTGAATTTCAATCCTTGGTCCATTTCTGTTAGATATTACCATTTGCTCATAACTTTATTTGAATCACTAAACTAATACTTGCCCTTAACAAGCTGACCTTCCCTGCTTGGAATGCTTCTGGTTCTGTTTACATGGTCCTTAATATGCTACTGGAGATCGGTGGAGAAATAACTCCAGAAAGAATGAAGGGATGGAGCCAAAGCAAAAACAATACCCAGTTGCAGATGTGACTGGTGATAGAAGCAAGGTCCGATGCTGTAAAGAGCAATATTGCATAGGAACCTGGAATGTTAGGTCCATAAATCAAGGCAAAATGGAAGTGGTCAAACAGGAGATGGCAAGAGTGAATGTCGACATTCTAGGAATCAGCAAACTAAAATGGACTGGAATGGGTGAATTTAACTCAGATGACCATTATATCTACTACTGCGGGCAGGAATCCCTTAGAAGAAATGGAGTAGCCATCATGGTCAACAAAAGAGTCTGAAATGCAGTACTTGGATACAATCTCAAAAATGGCAGAATGATCTCTGTTCGTTTCCAAGGCAAACCATTCAGTATCACAGTAATCCAAGTCTATGCCCCAACCAGTAACACTGAAGAAGCTGAACGGTTCTATGAAGACCTATAAGACCTTTTAGAACTAACACCCAAAAAAGAGGTCCTTTTCATTAGAGGGGACTGGAATGCAAAAGTAGGAAGTCAAGAAACACCTGGAGTAACAGGCAAATTTGGCCTTGGAATATGGAATGAAGCAGGGCAAACACTAATAGAGTTTTGTCAACAGAATGCACTGGTCATAGCAAACACCCTCTTCCAACAACACAAGAGGAGACTCTACACATGGACATCATCAGATGGTCAACACCAAAATCAGATTGATTATATTCTTTGCGGCCAAAGATGGAGAAGCTCTATACAGTCAGCAAAAACAAGACCAGGAGCTGACTGTGGCTTAGATCATGAACTCCTTATTGCCAAATTCAGACTTAAATTGAAGAAAGTAGGGAAAACCACTAGACCATTCAGGTATGACCTAAATCAAATCCCTTATGATTATACAGTGGAAGTGAGAAATAGATTTAAGGGACTATATCTGATAGATAGAGTGCCTGATGAACTATGGACAGAGGTTCACGACATTGTACAGGAGACAGGGATCAAGGCCATCCCCATGGAAAAGAAATGCAGAAAAGCAAAATGGCTGTCTAGGAAGGCCTTACAAATAGCTGTGAAAAGAAGAGAAGGGAAAAGCAAAGGAGAAAAGGAAAGATATAAGCATCTGAATGGAGAGTTCCAAAAAATAGCAAGAAGAGTTAAGAAAGCCTTCCTCAGTGATCAATACAAAGAAATCGAGGAAAACAACAGAATGGGAAAGACTAGAGATTTCTTCAAGGAAATTAGAGATACCAAGGGAACATTTTATGCAAGATGGGCTTGATAAAGGACAGAAATGGTATGGACCTAACAGAAGCAGAAGATATTAAGAAGAAGTAGCAAGAATACACAGAAGAACTGTTCAAAAAAGATCTTCACGACCTAGATAATCACGATGGTGTGATCACTGACCTAGAGCCAGACATCCTGGAATGCGAAGTCAAGTGGGCCTTAGAAAGCATCACTATGAACAAAGCTAGTGGAGGTGATGGAATTCCAGTTGAGCTATTTCAAATCCTGAAAGATGATGCTGTGAAAGTGCTGCACTCATTATGCCAGCAAATTTGGAAAACTCAGCAGTGGCCACAGGACTGGAAAAGGTCAATTTTCATTCCAATCCCAAAGAAAGGCAATGCCAAAGAATGCTCAAACTACTGCACAATTGCACTCATCTCACACACTAGTGAAGTAATGCTCAAAATTCTCCAAGCCAGGCTTCAGCAATATGTGAACCGTGAACTTCCAGATGTTCAAGCTGGTTTTAGAAAAGGCAGAGAAACCAGAGATCAAATTGCCAACATCCTCTGGATCATCGAAAAAGCAAGAGAATTCCAGAAAAACATCTATTTCTGCTTTATTGACTGTGCCAAAGCCTTTGACTGTGTGGATCACAATAAACTGTGGAGAATTCTGAAAGAGATGGGAATACCAGACCACGTGACCTGCCTCTTGAGAAACCTGTATGCAGGTCAGGAAGCAACAGTTAGAACTGGACATGGAACAACAGACTGGTTCCAAATAGGAAAAGGAGTATGTCAAGGCTGTATATTGTCACCCTGTTTATTTAACTTATATGCAGAGTACATCATGAGAAACACTGGGCTGGAAGAAGCACAAGCTGGAATCAAGATTGCCAGGAGAAATATCAATAACCTCAGATATGCAGATGACACCACCCTGATAGCAGAAAGTGAAGAGGAACTAAAAAGCCTCTTGATGAAAGTGAAAGAGAAGAGTGAAAAAGTTGGCTTAAAGCTCAACATTCAGAAAAAGAAGATCATGGCATCTGGTCCCATCACTTCATGGGAAATCAATGGGGAAACAGTGGAAACAGTGTCAGACTTTATTTTTGGGGGCTCCAAAATCACTGCAGATGGTGATTGCAGCCATGAAATTAAAAGACGCTTACTCCTTGGAAGGAAAGTTATGACCAACCTAGATAACATATTCAAAAGCAGAGACATTACTTTGCCAACAAAGGTCCGTCTAATCAAGGCTATGGTTTTTCCAGTGGTCATGTATGGATGTGAGAGTTGGACTGTGAAGAAAGCTGAGTGCAGAAGAATCGATGCTTTTGAACCGTGGAGTTGGAGAAGACTCTTGAGAGTCTCTTGGACTGCAAGGAGATCCAACCAGTCCATTCTAAAGGAGATCAGTCCTGGTTGTTCTTTGGAAGGACTGATGCTAAAGCTGAAACTCCAGTACTTTGGCCACCTCATGCGAAGAGTTGACTCATTGGAAAAGACTCTGATGCTGGGAGGGATTGGGGGCAGGAAGAGAAGGGGACGCCAGAGGATGAGATGGCTGGATGGCACCACTGACTCGATGGACATGAGTTTGAGTGAACTCCGGGAGTTGGAGATGGACAGGGAGGCCTGGAGTGCTGCAATTCATGGGGTCGCAGAGTCGGACACGACTGAGCGACTGAACTGAACTAAACTACCCCTTATAGAACTTAACATTCTGGTGAGGACAGAACAGCAATAAAAAGTAAATATCTCTTAGAAGGAGGTCAGTGCCATGGGAAAAAACAAAATAGAGCAAAGTGAAGAAGTTTCAGGGCAGGGTATTTGTAATTTTAAGTAGGATGTCCAGAGTAGGACTCTTCTATGCTATGGCCTCATCTGACTTTAATTTGCATGGTTCTATTTCTTCTTGAAAAAGTCAGACTTGTCTTTTTCATAGTTAGGGACCTTCACACTTCCCCTGGATCTAGATAGAAGCCAAGCAAGTTTTTTTTTTTTTCTTTTTTAAAATTCAGAATATCTCTATCTTTCAAAGTATGATAGTTCTGTGTTTTTTGAAGTTAGACTTTATGTTATTTTGTTCTAGACTGTTGAAGAGGCCATGTAAAACAGGCAAATCATCCAGGATGTTTAAAAATAAATCTGCCTTCACCAGCAGTTATAGAGTTTTATTAGTTTCTATCAACATATTCTTTATCTACACAATTCTTTTTTTTTTTAATTTTTTTATTTTATTTTATTTTTAAACTTTACATAATTGTATTAGTTTTGCCAAATATCAAAATGAATCCGACACAGGTATACCTGTGTTCCCCATCCTGAACCCTCCTCCCTCCTCCCTCTCCATTCCCTCCCTCTGGGTCGTCCCAGTGCACCAGCCCCAAGCATCCAGTATCGTGCATCGAACCTGGACTGGCAACTCGTTTCATACATGATATTTTACATGTTTCAATGCCATTCTCCCAAATCTTCCCACCCTCTCCCTCTCCCACAGAGTCCATAAGACTGTTCTATACATCAGTGTCTCTTTTGCTGTCTCGTACACAGGGTTATTGTTACCATCTTTCTAAATTCCATATATATGCGTTAGTATACTGTATTGGTGTTTTTCTTTCTGGCTTACTTCACTCTGTATAATAGGCTCCAGTTTCATCCACCTCATTAGAACTGATTCAAATGTATTCTTTTTAATGGCTGAATAATACTCCATTGTGTATATGTACCACAGCTTTCTTATCCATTCATCTGCTGATGGACATCTAGGTTGCTTCCATGTCCTGGCTATTATAAACAGTGCTGCGATGAACATTGGGGTACACGTGTCTCTTTCCCTTCTGGTTTCCTCAGTGTGTATGCCCAGCAGTGGGATTGCTGGATCATAAGGCAGTTCTATTTCCAGTTTTTTAAGGAATCTCCACACTGTTCTCCATAGTGGCTGTACTAGTTTGCATTCCCACCAACAGTGTAAGAGGGTTCCCTTTTCTCCACACCCTCTCCAGCATTTATTGCTTGTAGACTTTTGGATCGCAGCCATTCTGACTGGTGTGAAATGGTACCTCATAGTGGTTTTGATTTGCATTTCTCTGATAATGAGTGATGTTGAGCATCTTTTCATGTGTTTGTTAGCCATCTGGATGTCTTCTTTGGAGAAATGTCTATTTAGTTCTTTGGCCCATTTTTTGATTGGGTCATTTATTTTTCTGGAGTTGAGCTGTAGGAGTTGCTTGTATATTCTCAAGATTAGTTGTTTGTCAGTTGCTTCATTTGCTATTATCTTCTCCCATTCTGAAGGCTGTCTTTTCACCTTGCTAATAGTTTCCTTTGATGTGCAGAAGCTTTTAAGGTTAATTAGGTCCCATTTGTTTATTTTTGCTTTTATTTCCAATATTCTGGGAGGTGGGTCATAGAGGATCCTGCTGTGATGTATGTCAGAGAGTGTTTTGCCTATGTTCTCCTCTAGGAGTTTTATAGTTTCCGGTCTTACGTTTAGATCTTTAATCCATTTTGAGTTTATTTTTGTGTATGGTGTTAGAAAGTGTTCTAGTTTCATTCTTTTACAAGTGGTTGACCAGATTTCCCAGCACCACTTGTTAAAGAGATTGTCTTTAATCCATTGTATATTCTTGCCTCCTTTGTCAAAGATAAGGTGTCCATATGTGCGTGGATTTATCTCTGGGCTTTCTATTTTGTTCCATTGATCTATATTTCTGTCTTTGTGCCAGTACCATACTGTCTTGATAACTGTGGCTTTGTAGTAGAGCCTGAAGTCAGGTAGGTTGATTCCTCCAGTTCCATTCTTCTTTCTCAAGATCGCTTTGGCTATTCGAGGTTTTTTGTATTTCCATACAAATTGTGAAATTATTTGTTCTAGCTCTGTGAAGAATGCTGTTGGTAGCTTGATAGGGATTGCATTGAATCTATAGATTGCTTTGGGTTATCTACACAATTCTAAATTAAATAGTTCTTAATTAAAAGTAGATATGCTACCATGAAATAGAGATAAGATACACTTTAATAATTCCCAACCACTGATTTCATACTAATTTTATGTTTAACCACATAAATCCTCTGATGAAAAAGTTTTATTTTGTGGGACTTCCATGGCGGTCCAGTGGTTAAAAATACACCTGCCAATGTAGGGGACACGAGTTCGATCCCTGGTCTGGGAGGATTCTACATGCTGCTGGGCAACTAAGACTGTAAGCTACAAGTACTGAGTCCATGACTACATGCCACAACTACAGAAGCCTGTGTGGCCTGGAGTCCGTACTCTGCACCAAGAGAGACCACCACAATGAGAAGCCTGCACACCGCAACTAGAGAGTGGTCCCAGTTGCAGCAACTGGAGAAAGCCTGTGCACAGCTATGAAGACCCAGCATAGCCAAAAATAAAAATTGACTAATTCATTAATTAAAAACAAATAAAAGGTGACGATGGTAACTATTGTCCTGGATATGCTTTCACAACTTCTTTAAACAATTATTTTTATTTTCTGAGTATAATTTTTTCCCAATAAGGTCATGCTATGTGAAGATGATTACTCAGTTTCGAGAGTAAGAGTTGCTGACTTTCTGTGTGGATATCCACTCCTTGTCTGTTTATTCCACCTCCTTTCATCGACTCTAACTGGGCTAGCTCTCATCTTTCATCTTATTCCTATCTTTCCCAGTTGTCATAACAATTTTGGAACTAGGTCCCTAGACCCACCCTGCCTGCCCTAACCTGGATTAGTAACCAGTTGCCCCTGCTGAATTCTAAGCCCAGACTTGTAGGTAATCCATCGTTCTCTGGAAAGACTAAGAACGATCTTCACATAAATCCAAAGCCATGGTGTTACCTCAATGCACTATGACCTCTATTTACTGAACACCATCTCATTCTAATTATACTTTCTCGTTCCTAGGACTTTCTGTAAGGAATATTCATTCTATAACCCTAGTAGTATATGAGGAATACTTGTATAATTTGAGGTAATCTGAAATGTATATTTTGAGATAAAAACCAAAGTAATTTGAGTAGTGCTGGGTAATTTTTTATAATTGGACTTCTCTCTGAGTCTTCAATCATCTATGTGTTGATAGAAAAAGCCATTGCTATTTCAGTAGGTCATAGAGAAGACAGCTGAGGAATTTATTGGCACGATCTGGGTGTTGCTTTATACAGTATGTAATTGTGAAATGGAGGTGAGTCATTGTCAGATTATTGCTACAAGACTGCAATACTCTCAAAGAATTTTTACATAAGATTTCAAATGGGGTTGAAAAAAGGACTTTTGAAGAGAGAGACATACATAAATCAACAGAATGTCCACATGTGGTGCCATGTGGGGGAATCCTGGTATATCATGAATTCCTCTTAGAATGTACTGAATTTATGGAATGTGGAACATTTTTGATAGGGCCTGTGTTCATTCTCCGGAGAAGGCAATGGCACCCCACTACAGTACTCTTGCCTGGAAAATCCCATGGATGGAGGAGCCTGGTAGGCTGCAGTCCATGGGGTCGCTAAGAGTCGGGCACGACTGAGCGACTTCACTTTCACTTTTCTCTTTCATGCATTGGAGAAGGAAATGGCAGCCCACTCCAGTGTTCTTGCCTGGAGAATCCCAGGGACGGCGGTGCCTGGTGGGTTGCCATCTCTGGGGTTGCACAGAGTCGGATACGACTGAAGCGCCTTAGCAGCAGCAGCACCAGTGTTCATTCTCAATATTACCACCATCACTTGACCGAGACCAGAGTTTGCTCCAATATTTACATTGGTACATAATGCTATCAATGCAATAATCTATTATTTGGAATTATAGCAGAGAAAAGCCATTAGCCAGTCACTAACAAGGCTGAACACTTGAAAAACAGATTTATTGACAGAACTAGTATGTGTCAAATAGTTGCTAGGTTGCTGGCATTGTAGAAATGAATAAGCACAGTCTCTATTTTTGAGAAATTTACAGACCAGGTCAAGAACTGCAAACATATGGCATGTGATTCACTACTCCTTCACATAGCACCCAGGGCAGACATAATAGTTTTTTCCTTCCATGCTTAGTGATATACTCTTCCATACAACCCTCTAGGAAGTCATCATCAAACAACCAGGGCTAGCACACAAGATTATAATAGCACTTACTGTATTATTACTGTGCTGCACTCAGTTATGTTCATCTCTTTGCAACCCTGTGGACTACAGCTCTCCAGGCTCCTCTGGCCATGGGGATTCTCCAGGAAAGAATACTGAAGTGGGTAGCCTATCCCTTCTCCAGGGGAACTTCCCAACCCAGTAATCAAACCAGGGTCTCCTGCATTGCAGGCAGATTCTTTACCAACTAAGCTACCTGGGAAGCCTGTATTACTACTAATAATGGCTAATGATGATGCGGGCCGACACTGTAGCCAGAGTGCTATGCCATTTCTATAGATTAACTTGTGTAATTTCCACAACAGTTCCATTAAGCAGTCATTATTATTATTCCCATTTTACAGATAAGAAGATTGAGGCTTAAAGAAAAATTGAGGTTTAACTTGCCACGTTCACATGGCTGGTAAATATAAAAGTCAGGATTTGAACCCAGACAGTCTGAATCAAATTTTTTATACTATTTAACACTTCCCCTTATTCTCCCTCTCTAATTAAGTTTTGACTGTTTTAATGTTAAATTTCTCTTAAATTTTTCTCTTCTTGAAATTAGATACCTTTGTTATAATTTGTGCTTTAGATTTCTTTTTCAAATCTGTAAGTCTTTCAAATATTCTTTTCATTATGCATACAAGTATTATCAAACAAATACTAAGTTCCGACTCCTAGACTAGACATTGGGAAATGGCAGTGAGTGGGAAAGAAGTTTCCCACCTCAGAGACCTGATATTCTACCTTTCTGAATAGGTGTCTGCTGCCTGCTAAGTTGCTTCAGTTGTGTCCGACTGTTTGTGAGCCTATGGACTGTAGCCCACCAGTCTCCTCCATCCTTGGGATTCTCTAGGCAAAAATACTGGAGTGGGTTGCCATGTCCTCCTTCAGGGGATCTTCCTGGCCCAGGAATCAAACCCTCCTCTCCTGCATCTCCTACACTGCAGGTGGATTCTTTACCACTGAGCCACCAGGGAAGACCCTCTGAATGGGTATCCTGGTCTTTAGAACTCTGTCCTGGGGACTTTATTTTAGGAGAATATCTGGCCAGAGGATGCTTTGTGTGAAGTGGGATTCAGTTCTGTCCCTACCACTGCTTCTATGTCATTATGCTGGGACCATGTCTCACGACCTAAAAGAGATGGGGCTTTGATTATCATGCCGTGACTTCAGGCTGGTAGGATCAGATTGTTATTCAGGATTTAGCAAAGGCTCAGCAGTAAAGACGGAGAAGGCAATGGCAACCCACTCCAGTACTCTTGCCTGGAAAATCCCATGGACGGAGGAACCTGGTAGGCTGCAGTCCATGGGGTCACTAGGAGTCGGACAACTGAGCAACTTCACTTTTACTTTTCATGTTCATACATTGGAGAAGGAAATGGCAGCCCACTCCAGTGTTCTTGCCTGGAGAATCCCAGGGACAGGGGAGCCTGGTGGGCTGCCGTCTATGGGGTCGCACAGAGTCGGACATGACTGAAGCAACTTAGCAGCAGCAGCAGCAGCAGCAGTAGTAAAGAATCCACCTTAATAAAGTAGCTGCAGGAGATGTGGGTTCAGTCCCTGGGTTGGGAAGATCCCCTGGAGAAGGAACTAGCAACCCACTCCAGTATTCTTGCCTAGAGAATCCTATGAACAGAGGAGTTTGGCGGGCTACAGTCCTTGGGGTTGCAAACAGTCAGATACAATTCAAGCAACTTAGCACGTGGGTTTTGGAACTTCAGGACAAGGTCATCACTGGGCGGATATACTTACAGGTTCTTGTGAAAGTAGATTAAGTTCACAAATATTATCATAGACACACGCTCATTTTATGATCCATGGAGTTACCGTGAGCCTCAATGAAACAGAAAGGGAGTTTCCTAGTAGGCAGGCAGATAAAGAGTGGGGCACTGAAGAAAATGGATTCAACCATGCGACAATGGGTTCTTAGTAGGCAACTCAGTTCTCTTAAGGAAGGAATTATGCTTGTTTGTTTTTTTCTGGAGAGCAAGGTAAAAGTTTAGTTGCCTTCTGTGGTTTAGCTCTCTGAGAGTAAGTAGTAAGTGTACTATAGAATTTAGAAAAGATCAACTAAAAGCATTATGTACAATAAATGAGGAGGAAATGGCAACCCACTCCAGCATTCTTCCCTGGAAAATTCCATGGACAGAGGAGCCTGGCAGGCTATAGCCCACAGGGTTGCAGAGAGCCAGACATGACTGAGCATGCATGCACACAGACAAAATGAATACATATATAAGTTTATGTGTTCCTAGATTCATATTTGTGAAAATATGAGGTACTAAATGTGGAATATGAGCAGGCTTTTCATCCACTTGAAATCTCTAATTTGATTCTAATTTTATTTCTCAGTAAATGTGCCTTACTTTTATACTGATTTCTGGGAAGATCAAGACAAGATCAGGTAATGTAAAGGACTGGTGTGTGCTCCTTGTGAGGAAGGTGTCCTGGGGTAATGGCTGTTTCTTTTATTCAGCACGGTGAATTTTGGCCCCTGGATTGGCAGGCAAAGGGTAGAACGTTAGAGGGTGTAGAATGACTTGTATAAGTGATTTGTTGGCACCATTCAAAGTTAACACTCTTGTCAGTTTGGTTCTCTTTTTATTAACTCTTCTTCAAAACAATTTCTTCTAATTTAATCCTGGGAATATCAAGGGAAGAAGAAGACCATCAGAAAGCCAGATCATATGTGTAGTTAGGGTTCATTATAAACCATATTGCTCACCACCACCAAGCTATCCAAAGACAAGATTGACTCAGGGCATGGAGCAGCACCTTGTGAACTGAAAGTCCAAGGCTCCAGGGAGAGAAAGCAAGGTCTAGTATTACAGATTGTTTTCTCAGTTGAGTTCAGTCACTCAGTCGTGTCTGACTGTGCAACCCCATGGACTACAGCATGCCAGGCTTCCCTGTTCATTACCAACTCCCGGAGCTTGCTCAAACTCATGTCCATTGAGTTGATGTCATCCAACCATCTCATCCTCTGTTGTCCCCTTCTCCTGCATTCAATCTTGAGGTATGTTAGAGAGATCAAGTTTCTTTGGAAATGAAAGTTCCCTGTAGCAGGTATAGCACTTCCAAGATAATAATGAAACAGTGATGATCAGCCATGATGTGGTGGTGCTATGGCAAGCACAATCCAAAGCAAAGTGGAAGCTAGGCTATGACCCTGGGCCCTACACGTAGGGACTTGATTTGCTGAGGGGCCATGTAGAGCCTGGTGGTTTGGATAATATGGCATGGGGTTGGTTAGAGGAAGAGCTAAATGCACCTGTGTCAATGCAGTAGATGTGAAGAGGATCAGGCTACCTGCAATGTGCTTTCGACCTCTGTGTATCTACCACTCCCTGGGAGGCCAACATTCTAGGGCTCATCTTTGGTTAATGGGCTTTGGGCATGAATCAAGAATAGATGTTCGGAAGTGACCGAGATGGTGTAGTACAAAGACCCTGAGCTCACCTTCTCCCATGGGCACACCAAATTTACAACTATTTTCAGAGCAACTATTGATGAAAAAGACCTGAAGACTAGCAGAAAAGACATTCTATAAATAAATACATAAAGAAGGAACCACAATGAGACAAGTAGGAAGGTGGAGATGTGGTACAGTCAAGACCTTCTGGGTGACCCACAAAAAGGGGGATAATTACAATTGCAGAGGTTCTCTCCAAAGAGCAAAGGGTCTGGGCTCCACAAAGACTTCCGAGTCTGAGTGTTCTGCACAGAAAGATGAGCCCCCAGGACATTTGGCTTTGAAGGCCAGTGGGGCTTACTTTAAAGAGAGCCAGAAAAATACAGGAAGTAGACATTCCACTCTTAAAGGACACACAAAAATTTTGCATGCTCTGAGATCCAGGGCAGACTGCAATTTGCAAGGAGCCTGAGTAAGACCAACCTGTGATCTTGGAGTGCCTTCCAAAGAGGAAGCAAGAGGCAAGTGGACCTCACCATGGGAATATAAGCACCGGTGGCAGCCACATTTGGCAGTTCATTCTACCATGAGGAAGCTAACGCTGGCAAGTGCCAGTTTGGAATCCTTCTTCTAGCTTATTAGCTTGGGACATGGTCCTGCTCACCAACCTGTGGCACCAATACTGGGATGCCTCAGGCCAAGAGCTACCTGGGTGGGGACACAACCTCACTCACCAATAATAGGCTGGCTTCCTTAGGACCTCCTGAAACCCCAGCTACCCTAGGATCTGGCACCCACAACCAGAGGGCCCAGGACCTGTCTTTGCCCACCAGTAGCCAACATTAACTCTGCAAAAACCCAGACACTGCAGCCAGAGAGTCTAGAACCCAGTTCTGCCCACTAGTGGGCTAACAACAGCCTGGGACCCTCTGGGCCTGAGCCCTGCCTACTAGTAGCTCAACACCAGCTTTCAGACATCCCAGGTCACATAGCCAACTGTGTCAGGAACTAGTCTCATCCAACAGCAGGCTGACATTTATCTGGGACCCCTGCTCTAATAACCAGCCACCCCAAGATCTGGTCCCACCCACCAGTGGGCTCACACTAGCCCCAGGATACTCTGTGCTCTGACCTTACCCACCAGCCAGCTGACACCAGCCTCAGAATCCCCTGGACTTCAGCTCAAACTCTACCTCCCAAATGGTACACACAAGCTCCAAGACACCTTGGGCCCCTCAGTCAGCTGCCCTGGAATCTGGCACCATTCATTAGTAGGCTGACACCAGCTTTGGGACACCCCAGAACCCATAGCCAGCCATCAAGAACTGGGCTGGGCTAATCCACCAACATGGTGACATAACATCTGGGATCCCTGACCCCCTACCAGCCACCAGCAGGTCAGCACTAGCCCCAGGACCCACCAGGGATCCACAGTCAGCCACATCTTGAACAAGCTCCACTCACCAATGTCTGGCAGCCTCTATAAGGCAAGGCTTGGCAGTCAACAAGAACAAGAGCCAGACACACCTAACAGACTGTCCACAGTAGTCAGTCTGCCACAACAGAAGGACCCCCATAACCCAGATTGGGAGCACCCCTAGAGCATATAGTTCTGGTGACCGTATGGGAGTGTGCTGCTGGGACACATGGTGGGCCTTCTACATAAGGCCACTTATCCGAGACTGGAAAATGTAGTCAACCTACCCAATACACACAAATAAAAATAACAAATTAGATAAAATGAGGTGACAGAAGAATATGTTCCAAATGAAGAAATAAGATAAAACTATAGAAGAAGAAGAAGTAAATGAGGTGGAGATTAGTAAAGTAAATGGTGAAGTAAATGGGAAGTCTGGTAGGTGTGTCTGGCTCCTATTCCTGTTGGTTGCCAGGCCCTACATTGTCTGGAGGTCCCAAATCTGTACCAGTATTTGCACTAGTAATGAAATTAAATAGTTATTAAGAAAATAACTGCACCTATCTTTCTCAAATTAGTCCACAAAATTACAGAGGAAAGAATGTTTCTGAACTCATTCTACAGGGCTAACATTATGCTAACACCAAAACCAGACAAAGATATCACAAAAAAAGAAAATTGAAGCCTAATATCCTTGATTAATATAGATGAAAAAAATCCTCAAAAAATACTTTTTAAACTGAATTTAGCAATACATTAAAAAGATCACACACCATTATCAAGTGGGATTTATCCTGGGGATGCAAGGATAGTTCAATATCCACAAATCATTTTGTGATACACCACATTAACAAATGGAAGAATAAAAACCATATGATTATCCCAACAGGTGCATAAAAAGCTTTTGACAAAATTCAATATCTGCTTATGACAAAAACTCTTAACAAACTGGGTTAAGGGAACATACCTCAACATAATAAATGCCATATATGACAAGTCCAAAGATAAGATTATATTTAACAGTGAAAAATTTAAAGTATTCCCTTAAGATTAGAAACAAGATAACGATGCCTACTCTTGCCAATTTTATTCAGCAAAGCATTAGAAGTTCTAGCTATAGAAATCAGATAAGAAAAAACATTAAAAGGAATACAAATTGGAAAGGAAAAAGTAAAATTATTAGTGTCTGCAGATAACATAATACTTTACATAGAAAGTCCTAAAGATGCCCCCCAAAAACTCCTAGAATTTATCAATAAATTCAGTGAAGTTTCAGGATCAAAATCAATATATAGAAATCTGTTGTGTTTCTATATTAACAAGAAACTATCAGAAAGAGAAATAAAACAATCTCATTTACAACTGCATCAAAAGGAATAAAATACCTAAGAATAAATCTAACTAAAGAGGAAAAAGACATATACTTGGAGAGCTGCATATTACTGATGAAAGAAATTGAAGATGGCACAAATAGATCAAATATATATTGTCTTCATAAATGGAGAATTAATATTGTTAAAATTACCATACAACTATGGTTAATAAAGTTTTGCCAAGAGAACGCACTGGTCATAGTAAACACCCTCTTCCAACAACACAATAGAAGACTCTACACATGGACATCACCAGATGACCAACACCAAAATCAGACTGATAATATTCTTTGCAGCCAAAGATGGAGAAGCTCTATACAGTCAGCAAAAACAAGTCTGGGAGCTGACTGTGGCCCAGATCATGAACTCCTTATTGCCAAACTTAGACTTAAATTGAAGAAAGTAGGGAAAACCAGTAGACCATTCAGGCATGTCCTAAATCAAATCCCTTACAATTATACAGTGGATGTGAGAAATATATTTAAGGGACTAGATCTGATAGACAGCATGCCTGATGAACTATGGACGGAGGTTCGTGACATTACAAGTGACAGGGATCAAGATAATCCCCAAGAAAAAGAAATGCAAAAAAGCAAAATGGCTGTCTGAGGAGGCCTTACAAACAGCTGTGAAAAGAAGAGAAGTGAAAAGCAAAGGAGAAAAGGGAAGATATACCTATTTGAAAGCAGAATTCCAAAGACTAGCAAGGAGAGATAAGAAAGACTTCCTCAGTAATCAATGCAAAGAAATAGATGAAAACAACAGAATGGGAAAGACTAGAGATCTCTTCAAGAAAATTAGAAATACCAAGGGAACATTTGAGGCAAAGATGGGCTCAATAAAGGACAGAAATGATACGGACCTAACTGAAGCAGAAGATATTAAGAAGAGGTGGCAGGAATACACAGAAGAACTGTATAAAAAAGATCTTCACGACCAAGATAATCACGAAGGTGTGATCACTCCCACTCATCTAGAGCCAGACATCCTGGAATGTGAAGTCAAGTGGGCCTTAGGAAGCATCACTATGAGCAAAGTTAGTGGAGGTGATGGAATTCCAGTTGAGCTATTTCAAATTCTGAAAGATGATGGTGAAAGTGCTGCACTCAATATGCCAGCAAATTTGGAAAACTCAGCAGTGGCCACAGGACTGGAAAAGGTCAGCTTTCATTCCAATCCCAAAGAAAGACAATGCTAAAGAATGCTCAAACTACTGCACAATTGCACTCATCTCACACACTAGTAAAGTAATGCTCAAAATTCTCCAAGCCAGGCTTCAGCAATACATGAACCGTGAACTTCCAGATGTTCCAGCTGGTTTTGAAAAAGGCAGAGGAACCAGAGATCAAATTGCCAACATCCGCTGGATCATAGAAAAAGCAAGAGAGTTCCAGAAAAACATCTATTTCTGCTTTATTGACTATGCCAAAGACTTTGACTGTGTGGATCACAATAAACTGTGGAAAATTCTGAAAGACATGGGAATACCAGACCACCTGACCTGCCTCTTGAGAAATCTGTATGAAGGTCAGGAAGCAACAGTTAGAACTGGACATGTGTTGGGAAGCCCAGTACAAAATAGCCAGTTGGAGGAAGTCCTTGGGCAAATGGCAAAGGGCCAGAAATACCCCGGCTTGATGTGCCCGGGCAGAAAAACATCTCCTGCCTTTGGTTATGCCCGGCGCCAAGATTTAATAATAAATATTAAGGATGTTGCTTGAGAAAACGGGTTATGGGATAAGCTCATGGGTCACTTAGAGCGCACTGTCCTTGAAATATTTTTACTGATTAGGTGTTAACCCCGTACACGCTCTGCTGGCTGTATACTCTAAGCTCTTTGTTCCTACTTCTATAAAAAGGCTTGACTGCAGAAATAAACTTGTCACTCCTTGCAAGAGACTGTCCAAGTGTCCTTCTTTCAGGTTCGTCGCTTACACCGTTTTGTTTCAGACATGGAACAACAAACTGGTTCCAAATAGGAAAAGGAGTATGTCAGGGCTGTATACTGTCACCCTGTTTATTTAACTTATATGCAGAGTATATCATGAGAAACACTGGGCTAGATGAAGCACAAGCTGGAATCAAGATTGCCGGAAGAAATATCAATAACTTCAGATATGCAGATGACACCACCCTTCTGGCAGAAAGTGAAGAACTAAAGAGCCTCTTGATAAAAGTCAAAGAGGAGAGTGAAAAAGTTGGCTTAAAGCTCAACGTTCAGAAAACTAAGATGATGGAATCCGGTCCCATCACTTCATGGCAAATAGATGGGGAAACAATGGAAACAGTGACAGCCTTCATTTTCTTGGGCTCCAAAATCACTGCAGATGGTGATTGCAGCCATGAAATTAAAAGATGCTTACCCTTTGGAAGGAAAGTTATGGCCAACCTAGAAAGCATATTCAAAAGCAGAGACATTACTTTGCCAACAAAGTTTCGTCTAGTCAAGCCTATGTTTTTTCCTGTGGTCATGTATGGATGTGAGAGTTGGACTGTGAAGAAGGCTGAGCGCTGAAGAATTGATGCTTTTGAACTGTGGTGTTGGAGAAGACTCTTGAGAGTCCCTTGGACTGCAAGGAGATTCAACCAGCCCATCCTAAAGGAGATCAGTCCTGAGTGTTCACTGGAAGGACTGATGTTGAAGCTGAAATTCCAATACTTTGGCCACCTGATGTGAAGATCTGACTCATTTGAGAAGACCCTGATGCTGGGAAAGATTGAAGGCGGGAGGAGAAGGGGACGACAGAGGATGAGATGGTTGGATGGCATCACCGACACGATGGACATGAGTTTGAGTAGGATCTAGGAGCTGGTGATGGACAGGGAGGCCTGGCGTGCTGCAGTCCATGGGGTCACAAAATCAGACATGACTGAGCAACTGAACTGAATTTACCATACAACCCAAAGCAATCCCAGATCCAATGTAATCTCTATCAAAATACTGAAGGCATTTTCACAGAAGTAGAACAAATAATTCTAAAATTTTTATGGAAACACTGAAAGTCCGAATAGCCACAACAGTCTTGAGAAATGAGAACAAAGCTGAGGGTGCCACATTCCCTTATTTCAAATTATTCCATGATGCTACAGTAGTCAAAACAGTATGGCATTGGCACAGAAGCAGACACACAAGTCAATGAAACAGAATAGACTGTCCAGAAATGAACCCACACTTGTATGAGCAATTAATCTATGACAAAAGGGGCAAAAATATACAATGGAAAAGAGACAGACTTTTTAATAAATGACGCTGGAAATCTTGGACAGCTTCATGCATAAGACTCAAACTAAACTACTTTCCATAGACACATATAAATTCAAATTGACTAAAGACTCAAAGGAACTGGAAATCATAAAACTTCCAGAAGAGGACTTCCCTGGAGGTTCAGTGGTTAAGACCTGTTGCTTCCACTACAGAGGGCACCAATTTGATCCCTGGTTGGGGAACTAAGATCTTGCACATTGCAGGGCACAGCCAAAAAAAAAAAAAAAAAAAAACTTCTGGGAGAAAACATAGGCAGTATGCTCTTTGGCATGAACCTTAATAAAAAAAAAATTTGATATGTCTCCTTGGGCAAGGGAATTAAAAGCAAAAATAAACATATACATCAAACTAAAAAGTTTTGCACAGGAGAGTTAGCTATCAACAAAAAGAAAAGTCTGACTACTAAATATGTGACGATATTTGCAAACAACATAGCTGGGAAGGGGTTAATATCCAAAATATACAAAGAATTCATACAACGCAACATCACAAAAAACAAACAACCCAATTAAAAAATGGGCAGAGGATATGAGAAGACATTTCTCTAAAGATGACACACAGATGGCTAATACGAACGTGAAAAGATCAATATCACATCACAGATCATCAGGGAAATGCAAGGCCAAACCACAATGAGATACTGCCTCGCACCTATCAGAATGTCTATCATCAAAAAGGCAACAAATAGCATGTTGCCAAGGATGTGGAGAAAGGGAACACTTGCGCACTGTTGGTGGGAATGGGAATTGATACAGCCAATAGGGAAAACGGTATGGAGGTTCCTAAACTAATTAAAAACAGAGCACCATAAGAGTCTGCAATTTTAACCTGAGTATTTATCTGAAGAAAACAAAAATAGTAATTCAGAAAGATATATGCACCCCTGTGTTCACTGCAGCATTATTAACAATAGCCAAAACACAGAAGCAACCTAAGTGCTCATCAATAGATGAATGGATAAGATGTGTGTGTGTATACATATATATATACACATACAGATGTGTGTGGTATATATACACATATGGTATATATATACTGCATACATATTTATGTGGGGAGTGTATATATATATATATATATATATATATATTTATATATACATACACACACATACAGAGAAGGCAATGGCACCCCACTCCAGTACTCTTGACTGGAAAATCCCATGGGCGGAGGAGCCTGGTAGGCTGCAGTCCATGGGGTTGCTAAGAGTCGAATACGACTCAGTGACTTCACTTTCACTTTTCACTTTCATGCATTGGAAATAGCAACCCACTCCAGTATTCTTGCTTGAAGAATCCCAGGGATGGGGGAGCCTGGTGGGCTGCCATCTGTGGGGTCGCACAGAGTTGGACACGACTAAAGCGACTTAGCCGCAGCAGCAGCACACACACATATATATATACGTACATACAATGGAATACTACTTATCCAATAATAAAGAACAAAATCCTCCCACTTGCAACAACATGGATGCACCTAGAAGATATTATGTTTGGTGAAATAAATCAAACAGAAAAAGACAAATGCTGTATTTTGTCACTTATATGTGGAATCTAAAAAAAAAAAAAAAAAAAAAGAATAAACTTAACAAAACAGAGATAGTCATAGATACAGAGAACAAACAGGAGGCTGCCAGAGGGGAGAGGTGAGAGGAAGAGAGAAATAGGTGAGGGAGATTAAGAGATATAAACTTCAGTTGCAAAAATAAATGAGTCATGAGTATGAAGCGTACAGCGTGAGGAATATAGTCAATAATCATGTAGTATCTTTGTTTGGTGATAGGTGCAACTAGACATAGTTAAGAACTGATTTAGTGTCATAGCTCAATGATACTCCATTAAAAAACAAGCAAACTTACAGAAAAAGATATCAGATTAGTGGTTATTGAAGGCGGAGGTTGTTGGGGAACTGAATGATGGCAGTCAAAGGTACACTTTCAATTATAGGATAAATAAGTACTAGGGATGCATGTGATGTATAATGTGATAAATATGAACAGTATGAAATGTGATAAATATGAACAGTATGAAAAGGCAAAATGATAGGATACTGAAAGAGGAACTCCCCAGGTCAGTAGGTGCCCAATATGCTACTGGAGATCAGTGGAGAAATAACTCCAGAAAGAATGAAGGGATGGAGCCAAAGCAAAAACAATACCCAGCTGTGGATGTGACTGGTGATAGAAGCAAGGTCTGATGCTGTAAAGAGTAATATTGCATAGGAACCTGGAATGTCAGGTCCATGAATCAAGGCAAATTGGAAGTGGTCAAACAGGAGATGGCAAGAGTGAATGTTGACATTCTAGGAATCAGTGAACTAAAATGAACCAGAATGGGTGAATTTAACTCAGATGACCATTATATCTACTACTGCGGGCAGAAATCCCTCAGAAGAAGTGGAGTAGCCATCATGGTCAACAAAAGAGTCTGAAATGCAGTACTTGGATGCAATCTCAAAAATGACAGAATGATCTCTGCTTGTTTCCAAGGCAAACCATTCAATATCACAGTAATCCAAGTCTATGCCCCAACCAGTAATGCTGAAAAAGCTGAAGTTGAATGGTTCTATGAAGACCTACAAGACCTTTTAGAACTAACACCCAAAAAAGATGTCCTTTTCATTATAGGGGACTGGAAAGCGAAAGTAGAAAGTCAAGAAACACCTGGAGTAACAGGCAAATTTGGCCTTGGAATACAGAATGAAGCAGGGCAAAGACTAATAGAGTTTTGCCAAGAAAATGCACTGGTCATAGCAACCACCCTCTTGCAATGACACAAGAGAAGACTCTACACATGAACATCACCAAATGGTCAATACCAAAATCAGATTGATTATATTCTTTGCAGCCAAAGATGGAGAAGCTCTATACAGTCAACAAAAACAAGACCAGGAGCTGACTGTGGCTCAGATCATGAACTCCTTATTGCCAAATTCAGACTTAAATTGAAGAAAGTAGGGAAAACCACCAGACCATTCAGGTATGACCTAAATCAAATCCCTTATGATTATACAGTGGAAGTGAGAAATAGATTTAAGGGACTATATCTGATAGATATAGTGCCTGATGAACTATGGAATGAGGTTCTTGACATTGTACAGGAGACAGGGATCAAGACCATCCCCATGGAAAAGAAATGCAGAAAAGCAAAATGGCTGTCTGGGGAGGACTTACAAATAGCTGTGAAAAGAAGAGAAGGGAAAAGCAAAGGAGAAAAGGAAAGATATAAGCATCTGAATGCAGAGTTCCAAAGAATAGCAAGAAGAGTTAAGAAAGCCTTCCTCAGCGATCAATGCAAAGAAATCGAGGAAAACAACAGAATAGGAAAGACTAGAGATCTCTTCAAGAAAATTAGAGATACCAAGGGAACATTTCTTGCAAAGATGGGCTCGATAAAGGACAGAAACGGTATGGACCTAACAGAAGCAGAAGATATCAAGAAGAGATGGCAAGAATACACACAAGAACTGTACCAAAAAGATCTTCACGACCAAGATTACCACGATGGTGTGATCACTGACCTAGAGCCAGACATCCTGGAATGTGAAGTCAAGTGGGCCTTAGAAAACATCACTATGAACAAAGCTAGTGGAGGTGATGGAATTCCAGTTGAGCTATTCCAAATCCTGAAAGATGATGCTGTGAAAGTGCTGCACTCAATATGCCAGCACATTTGGAAAACTCAGCAGTGGCCACAGGACTGGAAAAGGTCCGTTTTCATTCCAATCCCAAGGAAAGGCAATGCCAAAGACTGCTCTAACTCTGCACAATTGCACTCATCTCACACACTAGTAAAGTAATGCTCAAAATTCTCCAAGCCAGGCTTCAGCAATACATGAACTGTGAACTTCCAGATGTTCAAGCTGGTTTTAGAAAAGGCAGAGGAACCAGAGATCAAATTGCCAACATCCGCTGGATCATGGAAAAAGCAAGAGAGTTCCAGAAAAGCATCTATTTCTGCTTTCTTGACTATGCCAAAGCCTTTGACTGTGTGGATCACAATAAACTGTGGGAAATTCTGAAAGAGATGGAAATACCAGACCACCTGACCTGCCTCTTGAGAAATTTGTATGCAGGTCAGGAAGCAACAGTTAGAACTGGACAGGGAACAACAGAATGGTTCCAAAAAGGTAAAGGATTACATCAAGGCTGTATATTGTCACCCTGTTTATTTAACTTATATGCAGAGTACATCATGAGAAACGCTGGACTGGAAGAAACACAAGCTGGAATCAAGATGCAGATGACACCACCCTTATGGCAGAAAGTGAAGAGGAACTAAAAAGCCTCTTGATGAAAGTGAAAGTGGAGAGTGCAAAAGTTGGCTTAAAGCTCAACATTCAGAAAACGAAGATCATAGCATCTGGTCCCATCACTTCATGGGAAATAGATGGGGAAACAGTGAAAACAGTGTCAGACTTTATTTTTGGGGGCTCCAAAATCACTGCAGATGGTGATTGCAGTCATGAAATGAAAAGACACTTACTCCTTGGAAGGAAAGTTATGTCCAACCTAGATAGCATATTCAAAAGCAGAGACATTACTTTGCCAACAAAGGTCTGTCTAGTCAAGCCTATGTTTTTTTCCTGTGGTCATGTATGGATGTGAGAGTTGGACTGTGAAGAAGGCTGAGTGCTGAAGAATTGATGCTTTTGAACTGTGGTGTTGGAGAAGACTCTTGAGAGTCCCTTGGACTGCAAGGAGATCCAGCCAGTCCATTCTGAAGGAGATCAGCCGTGGGATTTCTTTGGAAGGAATGATGCTGAAGCTGATACTCCAGTACTTTGGCCACCTCATGCGAAGAGCTGACTCATTGGAAAAGACTCTGATGCTGGGAGGGATTGGGGGCAGGAGAAGAAGGGGGCGCCAGAGGATGAGATGGCTGGATGGCATCACTGACTCGATGGACTTGAGTCTGAGTGAACTCTGGGAGTTGGTGATGGACAGGGAGGCCTGGTGTGCTGCTATTCATGGGGTCACAAAGAGTCGGATACGACTGAGCGACTGAACTGAACTGAACTGAGGGATGCATGTGATGTATAATGTGATAAATATAATTAAAACTGCTGTATGTTATATATGAAAGGGAGTAAATCCTAAATTCTTATCACAAGAAAAATACTTTTTTTTTTCTGTTTGTTTAATTTTATCTATATGAGATGACTGACATTCACTGCTTTCCAGATGGCGCAGTGGTGAAGAATCCACCTGTCAATGCAGGAGACAGACACAAGAAGCACAGCTTTGTTTCCTGAGTTGGGAAGATTCCCTGGAATAGGAATGGCAATCCACTCTAGTTTCCCATGGACAGAGGAACCTGGCAAGCTACATCCCATGGGGTCACAAAGAGTTGGACATTACTGGTGACTGAGCTTGCAGGCACGCAAACTAATTGTGGTAATCATTTCATGAGGCATGTAAGTCAAATCATTATGCTGTACACCTTAAATTTATACAGTGCTGTATAATAATTATATCTCAATGAAACTGGAAGACAAAAATAAAAGAACAGATGCTCTATGTACTTACCACAGCCCCACTTAATGGAAGCATCCACAATTGGTAACCACAGGGGAATACAAAGGTGAGGTTTCTGCCTGCAACTGTGGAGAACAGGGCTAGAATAAGCATGGTTGGGTTTGAAGAACATAAATAATTGCTATTGTACCTCTGAACCTAAAAATGCCATTGATCTTTTAAGGCTGTTTCCTTCTGTGGTACTTGTTCATGGCTGCTGCCAAGTACAAGTTCTTTTAAAAAAGAAAGAAAGAAAGCTCTATTGAGCCTCTTCCACAAATCATAAATCAAGACACTGAGCTAGGTTCTATCACCCATGTTCTTTCCTAACAACTTCATGAAACTGGCACTGTTTTATTTTGCAAAAGGGAGAGTGTATTTCAAAGAAGTCAAGCAGATTGTCTAACTTCATAGAGCTAGTAAGTGGGTGGCCTGGATGTGAACTCTAGCCTTCTGATACTGACTCAGTGTATATTTGTGTGCTCAAAATCACTCAGTCGTGTCCGACTCTTTGTGACTCTTTAGACTGTTGCCTGCCAGGCTCCTCTGTCCATGGGATTTTTCAGGCAAGAACATTGGATCGGTTGCCATTTCCTACTCCAGGAGATCTTCCAGACCCAGGGATTGAACCCACATCTCCTGTGTCTCCTGAATTGCAGGGGGATTCTTTACCCACTGTACCACTGTGGCAGCCCCAGTGTATATTTAGGTGTTAGTAAAAACTGAAGCAATCTTAGTGTGAAAAGTAGGTTTATTTTATTAGGAAACATATGACAAGAGTATCTTTTTCAACATTGTAGATATCATATCTTCTGGAAGCCCCTGGTTAAACTGCCCTGGGATAAGATTGAGAAGAGGGGCAGAATATAAAAGTATTTCCACCCACATTTAAAGGGCACATATAGGAGAACAATCTTGGGCTCTGGGAAGGAGGTCAAAGTTCACATCCAGGCCACCCACTTACTAGCTGTATGAAGTAGAAGGAGGATCAGGAGGTTGTAACTATGGGATTGGGCATATATATGGGTTACTCAGAAATTAGGTCAGTATGTGAATCCATATATATGCAGAAATATAATATGCAGAAAAGCAGGTTTTCTCCTAGGAGAAGTTCAGCAAGGACAAGTTAGACCCTCTGTACAGGACAGATTTCAAGCAGGTGGGGCTCAGTATAGGAAAACACAGAGCTGGGTTCAATTAGAGCTAAATCTCTTAATTTATAAATAAAGTGATGATGTGGATTTGTTTGTCAGAACGGTCCCAGTTTATAAGTGTTGTGTCTTCAATTTGGACAATAAATGTGTATGACCTTTCTGCTTGTAAGGCCCATGATAATCTGGCTCCTCCTTACTTTTTTTTTTTTTTAGCAGCTATTATTTATTGAGTAATTACTGTATGTCAGGTTACTTTTTCTTTACAAAAAAGTACCCTGACACATCATCTTTAATTTTTATAGCTACCCTGTAAGACAGGTTTTCTTAGTTCCATTTTATAGATGTGGAAAATGAGGCCTAGAGAGGAGAAGTGATTTGCCTAAGAGATGCAGCCAGCAGGTAAACCTGTTTTACTCACTAAACCAGCAAATTTCCAAAGCTAGTGCTCTGCTATCTGCACTGAACTGGATTCTGCCTACTGTCTCCTCCTTTGCTGCAGGAGGCAAGACACAATCAGTCTTCCTTCTTCCACATGTTCATTTTTAATGGATTTGAGAAAGTTGCCATGTCACCTTTTTTGGGGGGTGGGGGGATAATTTCTTTACAGTCTTGTGGTGGTCTCTGCTGCTAAGTTGCGTCAGTCATGTCCGACTCTGTGCGACTCCATAGACGGCAGCCCCCCAGGCTTCCCTGTCCCTGGGATTCTCCAAGCAAGAATACTGGAGTGGGTTGCCATTTCCTTCTCCAGTGCATGAAAGTGAAAAGTGAAGGTGAAGTCGCTCAGTCGTGTCTGACTCTAGCGACCCCATGGACTACAGCCTACCAGGCTCCTCCGTCCATGGGATTTTCCAGGCAAAAGTACTGGAGTGGGGTGCCATTGCCTTCTCCGAAGTATGATGGTATTCTTGGTTAAATGGCAACCCATTCCAATACTCTTGCCTGGAAAATCCCATGGACAGAGGAACCTGGTAGGCTGTAGTCCATGGGGTCGCTAGAGTTGGACACGACTGAGCCATGGAAGCTGGATCCACAGGGTCTGGTTCCGGAGGGAAGAGACAAAGACACTCATCAATAACAATTTGGCACCAAACTGGGGAGACAAAATATAAGATGCCTTCCCTCCCCTAGATGCCATGGGGCCTGGCTTCAACCCCATTTTCCCAATGTAGGAGTGGGATGGGGATGGCATATGCTATAAGGGAGAAATCATGGATGAGGGGAAACTGGCACAGAACCTCCTTCTCTGGCATCTGGACACAGTTCTCAAGCCCCAGCCTCTTTTGGTGCTTTTGGTTTTCGTCATCCCAACCTCTCCTACCTTTGCAATCTAGTCTCTGCCTTTTCCTCCTGTGCCCAAACCCTACCCCCAATATCAGCTTCCAAACGGGCAGTTATTAAATATAAGGTTTATTATCTTTATGATGATGTGTGCGCAAGGATGAATTGAAATGACACCCTTCCATGGGCCTCAGAATCTCCTCTGCAGCTGTACTCACAGTCCCTGAGAGAGGAGCCTGGACACATTATCTACCAAATCTATCAAACATTGATCATACTTTGTTACCAAACCTCTAAGTCTCTCAATGACTCCTGCCTTAGATGCTTACACTTTGGGTACAAGCAGGTATTGGGCTGTAGGCAACAGAGCCCAGGTAACGTGTTGATAGAGCATAGTCATCAAGACAAAATATGGATTTAATTTAAAGACTGAATGGAGTAGTGACATTTCTGGTATTATCCAGGCTATAGAGATATGTCTGACAGTAGGAGAATTTTCTGGACAAGGGACCTTCCCACTCCATTAGGTTGCATCGGCAGTCTGCAGCCTCCCAAAACTCCAGGGCCCTGGGTCATCGCAGGCCTGCCTTTCCCCCAGGGTTCCCCACCTTTTGTCCTGTGCTGACATCCGTCCATCAGCACAGTGGCTCCCACAGGCAGGGACTCTTACTTGGGGTTAGGGAGTGAGTGCTGCATGTTCTCCTAGGGTGTGTGAGTCAGAATCCCCTGGTGAAGCACTTTGAACTGCACCCCTCCAGGATGATTCTGATATCCACCCACCTCCAAGGCTTGAGCCTACTGTTTGATAATTGCCACAGAGTTTAGGGCTCTGGAGAGCAGAACAGCAGAGGCTTCTAAATTAGCCACATGTCTTAGAGCTCTTTCTCCACCCAACTTGGACAGAAGTCTCCCAGACAGATGATGTCAGTGCAGCTAGAGAGGAGACTTGTTAAAATCTGTGCTCTCACTGGCTAAGAAAATTTTCCCGGAACCCTCAGGGACTGATGGTGGGACTGTAGACTGGCCCAGTCATTCTGGAGAGCAATTTGGCAGTACTTGGTGAAATTAAGAGTGCCTACGCCCTGTGACCCAGCCCCAAGAAACTCAGGCACAGGTTCATTAAGGGATGCATATAAGGGTGTTCTATGCACCACTGGGTGTGGAAATTGATGATGGTGATGGTTAATGCTTGCTGGATGTTTACTGGGCTCTGTCCTTTGCATGTTCTCAGTACTCTACATGAAATAGACACTCTTACTATTTCTGGGTTTTGTTTTTTTTTTCATTTTATTTATTTATTTATTTTTTAATTTTATTTTTTAACTTTACAATATTGTATTGGTTTTGCCATATATCAAAACGAATCCACCACAGGTATACATGTGTTCCCCATCCTGAACCCTCCTCCCTCCTCCCTCCTCATACCATCCCTCTGGGTTGTCCCAGTGCACCAGCCCCAAGCATCCAGTATCGTGCATCGAACCTGGACTGGAGACTCATTTCATATATGATATTATACATGTTTCAATGCCATTCTCCCAAATCATCCCACCCTGTCCCTCTCCCACAGAGTCCAAAAGACTGTTCTATACATCAGTGTCTCTTTTGCTGTCTCGTATACAGGGTTATTGTTACCATCTTTCTGAATTCCATATATTTCTGTTTTAGAAATGAGAACACAGGTATGGGGTGGTGGAGTAAATGGTCGAAGTTCACACAGTTGGTGAGTCGGAATGATGCCAGGTAGTCTGGCTCCCACATGTGCACTCCTAACCATTAGGTTGTATGGTCTATCTCTGTATCCATCATTGGAAAATGACCAGATGAATAGGGATACTGTTCATCAAGCACGTGGGCAAGTCCTAAAAGCATAGAACTGAGTAAAAGAAGAAGAAAAAGAATGAACTCCATAGTTCACTGTCATGTATCATATATATTTATATACTTTCATACATACTTAAAATGTGTACAAAGATGATATAGCATCATGAAATTTCAAATGTGTTAATATACATCCCAGTACATATTAGTGTCTGAGGTGGGGACAAAAAGAAGTCAGATATGAAAAGGAAATGTATTAAATAAATAAAACAAAGCCTAACAAATTGAGAGAAGGCCTTGCCCAGAATGGTGATGACTGGGAGCCATGAACTGAGGAGGGGTGTAACTCTGCTCTCTTCTTCTGAGGCTAATATTTCTCCCCTATAATTCCCTTTATGAAAGTAGATGCAAAGCTGCATCCCACTCACTCCTGGGAGAATCAGAGCAGGCAAGCTCATCCTCATTCTCTTCCTTGGGGTACCCTCTACCCTGACCCCCTTAACCCCTGGGAGCAGCAAAGTCCTAAAATGTATGTGTATGCTGCCCAGCGTTTGATTCCACCTTAAGAAGTAAGTTTAGTTCCTCCTTTCTTAGAGATGAAAATAGAGGCAACTCAGAGAGGTAGTGACCTGCACTTGCTCTTATGTGCTCGTGTTCATGTTCAGTGAAACTGGCACCTTACCCAGCTCATAGTGTAGAGCTTCCACCCTGTGGTTTACAATTTACCCCTGGACATTGTCCTGGAAACCACCAGTTCCCTCTGTAGAAACAGCCGTTATTTCTAAGAATCATAGGAATTTCTGTGTTGCTTGATGAAGACCTTAAAGTAAGGACTATACATTCAGGGATGACAATACAATTATTTTAATCAAAATTTTTCAGGGTTTCATTGCAATAGGACATTATTGTAAACCTTTCAAGAAAATTATTTATTTGTATTTCACACATCTCTGGCAATGGCTGACTCTAACAGTTGGCATTGTTAGGACCCGCTCATGCCTCCATGGCAGGCCTGTCTACAAATGAGCATCTCTCAGTCCGTTATTGCTGGAGCATGCCAAAACGTGAATTTCAGCATTTCTAAATGAGTTAAATACAGGCATTGCTCACATTACCGTGTATCATGGTTTCCTATACTGATGGAAAATGAATTCATAGTTAATTTAATCAGAAAGACTTCAGAGAATGATTCAACAGGCAAATGCACAATGACTCTAAAATGTAGTTACTTCATTCATTCTGTTTTCAGAGTCAGGTTAGCATAAGAATTCTTTCAGCCCCCTGATGGTTTTATTTGTAGGTTGCCCCCACTGTCTATCTGACACTGGTAGAAGATACAGCTCTGATCAGAAGACAAACTGGCAATGAAACTGACTGGACAAAGTTCTGTAGGGATACACATACAGGACTGTGTCACTCAAACTGTGGTTTCTGCTTAGAGTGGGCCTCTTTGTAAGTCAACATTCAAAAAACTAAGATCATGGCATCTAGTCCCATCACTTCATGGCAAATAGATGGGGGAAAAGCAAAAACAGTGGCAGACTATTTTCTTGGGTTCCAGAATCACTGGAGACAGTGATTACAGCCCTCCTGGAAATTAAAAGATGCTTGCTCCTTGGAAGGAAAGCTATGAGAAACCTAGACAGCATATTAAAGAGCAGAGACATCACTTTGCCAACAAAGGTTTGTATAGTCAAAGCTATGGTTTTTCTAGTAATCACATATGGATGTGAGAGTTGAACCATAATGAAGGCAGAGCACTGAAGAATTGATGATTTCAAACTGTGATGTTGGAGAAGACTCTTGAGAGTCCTTTGGACAGAAAGGAGATCAAACCAGTCCACCCTAAAGGAAATCAACCCTGAATATTCATTGAAAGGACTGATGCTGAAGCTCCAATACTTTGGCCACTTGATGCAAAGAGCTGACTCATTGGAAAAGATCTTGATGCTGTGAAAAATTGAAGGCATGAGTAGAAGGGGATGACAGAAGATGAGATGGTTGGATGGTATCATCGACTCAATGGACATGAGTTTGAGCAAACTCTGGGAGATAGTGAAGAACAGGGAAGCCTGGCATGCTGCCGTCCATGGGGTTGCAAAGAGTTGGACACAACTGAGCGAATGAACAACAATTTCATAAATTATGTGAAAAGGCTGTATCAGGATCCTTGGCAAAGAGTGGGGAGGTTTGGAAAGGCAGAGGTGGGGAGGCAAGTAGGCTGAGTAGCAGCCTTCAAGTTGTGAAGTCAGGAAGGAGGAGGAGGGTGAAGTGGGTACAGAAGTGAAGAGGGTGAAGAATAAACCTGAGGAGGGTGTGCCTGAAGGGGAGTGGATGGATAGCATAGAAGGTGGGGATGATCAGGCTTGGCCTTAGATTGTGAGACTGAACTGCAGCGTGGCTAAAAGTGGGTCTCACACTGATGTCTATCGACTGTGGATCTGAAATCCTGCACCCATAGCATTCTGGCAGAGGCCATTTTGGATGCGTGTTCCCAGTTCTCTCTAACATCCAGACACAGAAAGGGGTCTGCTATGGGGCAGAGCACATTTCCATGGAAGCAGCTCTTGCGATGCTCAGATTCTGGCAGTTCACTGAAAGATGTCCCGAATGCTCAGAACACCCCTCTCCCTGAGCCTACTTACAAGGCTCTCTGAGGTGACTTGGGGAGCCAGGCTGGGGGAAGAGTGGACATTCCTTTAAAATGATCCTCCACGATATAAAATGGCTACAGCACAAAGACAGGTACAAAGTCCCATCCCTGGATACCTGCAATCTAGTCTAGATCAGGAGACACGGATGCACACAGGAGGTTCCTGAGAAAACCAACCCCATGTTTGTCTGGATGCCTGCAATCTAGTCTAGATCAGGAGACATGGATGCACGCAGGAGGCTCCTGACAAAACCAACCCCGTGTTTGTCTGACATTTTCCACTTTTATATAATTTTATACCATGACCTCATCTAATCCCTCGAAGGAATCCTTGTAAAGTCAGGAAGGCAGGTACAGTGGGGTCTATTTTATAGTTGTACAAGCTGACATCTAGAGAGGCCAAATACTTGCCGAAATTAGTTTAGGTAAATGACGATAGGCCCAAGACTGGAATTCAAGTCTCCATATTTCTAGATTAGTGTTATTCTACTGGACCTAGTTGCCTCCATAACAAGGGTCACTAATATTTAAATCAAGGCCTCCTGATAACTCTTTCAGTGTCAAGCATTTGCTGGAAGTTAGGGAATAAATGGAGACTACTGTCCTTAGGATATAGTCTAGTGGACAAGATAGGAATATTAAAACGCTTTTACTGAAATATACGTACAGGAAATGCAGAAATGGCCAAGTGTTCAGCTCAGTGAACTATCACAAAGTGAACACATCCTTGAAATCACCACCTAGATTAAGAAACAGAACGATAGAGGCACTCCAGCAGCCAGCCCTCTTGGTGCCCCTGGGACTGAAGTGCTAACAATTAAATATGTCACAAGGTAGATCAACATTAAGGCAAATAGTTGTGGAAATTAAACTCCCAGATGGTAATAAAAGAAGCAAAGGTCACTGAAGGAGGTTTCCCAGCTGAGGGGCCCTGAACAGCCACCTTAGTGCAGGTAAATTACAGGAAAGCATCCTAGGTAGGGGATCAGAGAAGCAATGGCAGGAGAGATTTTCAAAGAAAGGGAAGAAGTGGTTTCTTACCGCATAGGAAGAGGAAGAGTGCTGGGGAGGGTTTGAGCAGCCCGTGCAGCTGACAAGACCCAGCGAGCCGCTGTAGCCGCCTACCCCCACTGATAACGTACCAGTACTGTCTCCACAGCTGCGTGCTTTTCAGTTCCCCTCTCCCCAAAACTCTTAACCTTATTCTCACACTCTGTGAGGTTTCCATGTTGGCAAGAAAGGTGAGAAAATGTCAAGCATACCCAGATGAGGAGACTTAGAAGAGATGCTTGTGGCTTTAGCTCAGCTGCCTGGACTACAGCCTTTCTAAGGTACTGTCTAAGATCAATCACGGGGTGAAGGAGCCACACAAGCACACTTCTTGCACAATTTAGAGAGAATTGTGCAGTGGATGTGTTTTGACTGGACTCTTCTTTAGGAGAGACCATTGACAGTGTTTGTAGAACAAGTGATATAGGTGATTAAGAACACTAAACTTTTGGTTTTCTCATGTTTGGCTTATAATTGCTTATTATCTAACTTAAAAAGGGGGGATTTGTCTATCTATGAAGTTATTCATTTAAATATTTCAAAGTGGGGACACTAAAATAGGATGCTATGTTATAAAACAGTTGGATTGATCACCCCTTCATTAACTGTTTACACCAGTCCAGGAAAGAATCAGAAGTCTCGGGGTGTTCTTGATCTTCTTCATGAGGACATTCATCTGGACTGCTATTTTCCAAGAAGAACTCCTTCAGACAAACAGTAGAGTCTACGGTAGTTATGTCAGGGGCAGCAATTGGGGAGTTTTCAGGCATTTAGGAGAGTGATGTTAGGGATAGAAAAATCGTGCATGTGGGTGTGGTGCTTGTGTGAGTTTGGCGAATGGCAAAGGATCACCCTATTTCTGGTACCTGCCCAAGCATCCACCTTTCTCCATCACAACCCTACTCTTCCAAATTGGCTTCTTTCAAGCCTCTAGTTGTCAGTCCACTCTCAAGCCAGGTTCCTATCTCAACGGTTTTGTTTTCTTTTTAATGCTTCCTTGGTGGTTTAGCGGTAAAGAATCTGCCTGCAGTGCAGGAGATGCAAGAGATGTGAGTTCAATCCCTGGGTTGGGATGGTCCCCTGGAGTTGGAAATGCCACTTAAAAAAAAAAAAATTTCTGATTGTGATCAGGGAGAAAATGTTTGCCTTACAAAGACACACAGACACACATATTTTAAAAAGCCCCTTTGAAAATCTACCTGTATCATCTATTGTATACTTTGATGTTTTCCTTTATTCTATTCTTTCACTTAAAAAATGCTGAATTCCACCCACCAAACTAATTTTCACAATCTATGGCTTTTTGTAAAGAATCACTCCATCTCAGTTCAGGAAAGTTATTAATAAAAAAGGTAGATTTTTGTTTTGCTTTGCTTTGGTTTTTGATAAGCATTAAGGTTTCACCACTGCTTTAAATTTTAAAATTTCACCCCTGAGGTTCATAACTCTCTCTCAGCAGCCTGGATAAAAAAGAAACCTTCTATGTAGACCCTCAGTTTTCTCTCACTTATGAGAGAAAAGACTCTTGGGTCCTGCCCTGCACACTGTGTGAGAGAGACTCGCAAGAGCAGTGGGTATTCTTCCAAAGTACACAGAAGTCAGATAAGAGGGTGAAATGGACATGAGATGCAATAGCTCTTCCAATACTTTAATTCTAATTACTTTAGCATGTGAACAAAATACCATAGGGCAGCTTACTATTTATAATAAAAACGTGCTATGATAAAGCAGATCCAAGAAAGTTTGGGAAGAGGGCTACAAAAACAGAGAAGTTGGGTTTGACCTCAAAACTCATTTTCACAATTTTATTTTTAACTAGTCTCAGTTCTGGACTACCTTCTCATTGCTATCATCTTCACATGTAAATTGAGCAGTCATGTCTTCCTGCTACTTGAATCTAAAGGTCATCCAAGAAGACATTTGCCTAGACTAACACTTGCCCTCTGAGAAAAACTCACCAATATGAATACAGCAGAGGAAAAGGAAGCACATGTGCCTTAACCAAAATGGTACATGATAATTTGTTCAAATGAAACCACCACCTTCCGCTCCTCCCTACATCTCTTTCAAGTACTTCTCGCTTGCACTTATAGCTTGATCTTTTAAAAAGTTTTATTCTGTGTGGGCTAGTTTGGCCCTCAAGATACAATAAGGAGAGACATGTTGATAGCCTGTTCCAATTTTCTGCAGGATAATTTTTGACAAAGGAAATCATTCCTTGTGGCCCAAGACTTATTGATTTTCCCTTAGACACAAGAGACTGAAAGCAAAGATCCCAGACAGGTCTAAGGAACAGATAGTCTGTGGGCCAAATAATCAAATCTGAGGGCATGAAAGCATCTGAAAAGTGTTGCAAGAAAACTAAGCATTTGAAAAGATATATGGTCAAGTGGTACTAAGTAAATAAAGCTGCAGTGCCACATGCATAAGAATGCTCCTCCTGTGGCTTTAAGTATAATGATGGTGTCTGGAACATACCCTAGATGGAAAAAGTAGTCAGAGTCTGGTTAAGTCTCCCATATTCTCATGACTTTTCTTGGGGATAAACCATCCTAAGTAAAGAAATCTTCAGGTGACAATTTGGAAGCCTTTTGCATACATGAGAGAAGGGCAAAAAAAGAATTTTAAGGGAGACTGTGAAGAGCATAAATAGACTTACTTTGGGGGGAAGCAATGCATTGCTGTAGAGAGAGTGATAACTATAAGGCAAGTTCCCATCTGGTGTAACGCTGCCCTGGATTTCCCACAACCATTCTAAGGATATAAACGTCTAGTGAATTTGTGTTCTTAAACCAAATGCGACCAACCAGTTAAGCACATATGAGAACCAGAATAACTCTGGTCGTGACAACAGCAGGGAGAATCAACCAGGAGGCCACCCTCCTCTTATGTCTGGAAACGCAATTTTAAGTTGGAATCTGAATCAAGATCTTGTTTGTGGGTGCATTCATCCTGATACCTCTCTCTGAAACACGTAGCCTTGGCTGACTGCTTTGGCAAGCTGGGGCTTGAATCAGGCCAGACATTTACTGAACTCAAATGATTCTCTCATTCATGTTCATTCACTCATATTCTCTCCCTCTCCCCATCTCTTCCCAGCCCCCCACGCCCACCCCTGCCTCTCTTTCTCTTGTTGCAAAGCTTAAACCAAGAAGTCCCAGGCTCTCATCTCAGTTGTGGCCATGCCAACAGAATCGTGGCAGAACACACTGCTTTCTTAAGTCTTGCTTTTAAGATTTACTCTTCCAGAATTATAGGCTAAACCTTTTCTAATATTTCTTTCAAAATTGAGGAGCATGCATCCATAAAGGTACAAATTATTATTTCTTCTCTTCTGTTAACACAAACACTCTTTCAGAAGTTGCTACATTAAGAAAACATCGAATAGCATCTGCTTATATCAATAAAACTGCACAGTCTTCCTGAACTGAGGGTTCAAAATAACAGGAAGAAAAATACACCAAATGTTATACCTGAAGTAACAGAATGAAATATGGAATGGAATTAAAAGCATTTAGCACTTTTTTATTTTTAAAACAATTTTTTTGGTGACCTTACAAATTCTGGTGGTTTAGGGTCTTGGCTTAGTGCATTAATCCTGAAATCCCTATTGATAGAAAATGTTACTGAAATGGGGAGACTTCTTGGTTAGGAGAGAATGGATAGCCATATGGGAACTGGTCCTTGTTTTTAGGGGCTTATTAGCTTCATGAGAAGGAATATTGGAAATAACAATTTTTCTATAGAGCTCATTGATTGAGCCCCATCTTTGGATTCTCCAAAATTCTTCAGACATAATGCCTTTTGGGAATTATTTAGAATGTTGATTACTTGATAGAGTGAATGGTTTTTCTGAGCTCCACATTCCTATAAGAGTGTCTGGCCACAGCATTCAGAGTTGAAATTGGCCAAAGTTCTGATAACTACCACGCAAAATCCTTTCAAAGGGTCAAGTTTGACAAGTCTTAACTGCTCATTTCTTGTAATGTGACCTCTCTGTGACATTACTGTGAGTCCACACCAAAGTCAAAGGAAATGATGGCATTTCCTTTAACTGTGAGTGGAACTTTAGGCGACTTTTTGTTGTTGTTAAAACTATTCATATATGCTAACTACATTTCCAAGAGGATGATGGTATAATGTCTGCTACTGCACTTGCACCTCACTAGTGACCTGGGTCAGTTGCTTGTATACCTGTTAGTAGATTCCAGTTAGGTGGGCAGTGAGAGGTTACTTAAAAGAACAAGTTTTTTCAGTTGGTAACTTAAAAACAAGTTATCAACTCCTAACTTCTTTTCACTTAGTAGAAACCCCATAAGCATTTTCTTACTTAAATTAATTTAAACTCTGGTATTCTACTCAGCTCCAGCCTATAGCAAGATCAAGATGATTCACATTCAAAGGCATAGGACACAGGGGATCTGTAGTGGGGTGAAACCTGCCCACACTCCACCAAAAAAGATAGGTATATGTCTTTATCCCTATAACCTGTGAATATGATTTTATTTGGAAAAGGAGTCTTTGCAGATGTTATTATTTTAAGGGTTTTAAATATTAGATATATAAATAGATATTATCCTGAATTATCTGGGTGGGCTCCAAATTCAATAACAAGCGTCCCATGAAAAACACAGAGGACAGACAAGCACAGTGGAGAAGGTGATGTGAAGGGAGGGGCAGAGACTGGAGGGATATATCTGCAAGTCAAGAACACTGATAATTGCTGGTGGCCACCAGAACCTAGTAGAGAGACCTGGACCTGATTCCTCCTCAGAGCTTCCAGAAGAAATCAGTGCTGCTAACACTTGGATTTCATACTTTCCCCTCCAGGACTGTGAGAGAAAGAATGTTTGCTGCTTTCAGCCAGTAAGTTTGTGATAATTATTTATAGAAGCCACAGGAATCAAACACATGATCTCCAGAAAGTTCAGAGAAAGAAGAGTATTTATTTCTCAAAGGTTGAACATCCCGGCTGTTCTCATCTTACGGTATGAATAAGGAGACAAGCCAACATGGACTGGCCATAGAGTCTCACCTCCCATGCCATACTATACTGCAAAGTTCACCCAGTAAGGACTTCCTACTTCTGAGTTTTGGTCTGGCTTCACCTTGGGCAAGTTACTCTTTCTGTCTAGACTTCAATTACCTTGTTACAAAATGGAGGTGCTCTTGTTGCACTCTGTGGACCACACAGATGTGTATTAAGCAGGGTGCAGGGGCATGAGTTAGTAGAATGGGTATTTGTGAGAAGGAATAACTTGAGTGGCACAATGTGAAGCCTGGCTAGTAAAGCACTGAACAGCAGATGACATCTAGGTTTAGTAATAGTCTCCTACCAGTAGATTTGTGGCTCCTATGTAATTTTGAAGAGGGGGCTTTTGCTCGCTTATTTTCCACACAGACCCAGACCAAAGTTTATATATCATTACATTTATAACAGTCTTCAGCTGACAACACAGCTGTGTCAGCTAGAGTGCTTGCAGCTGAGTCAATATAAATTGTAATCAAGAATACTGTAAGCCAGAAAAATGGTCCACTCTAAAAGAACATTAGTCCCAAGGGAAGCCACCTGGGGCCTTGAGTTTTCACATGGAAGGTTAGAGCTTTCTCTTGGGCCCTATGAATTGAGCCATCCTTGCTGTTCTACAGCCAGCCTGTGCCCAGCCAGCTGCAGTGTGAAGTGAAAGGGATGCTGCAGAGCCTCCCCTTACTCTTCCTAAAGGGTGGGGCACAGGAGCACCCAGGGCAGGCACAGGAGACTGCCCTTGAGGGCCCACAACAGGTGATCCTGAGTCTTCATGAGAACCCTGTTCCAGTGCTTGCCTGGGTGCCAGGGAGTTGAAATTGGACTGAACGACATTTCCTTGATCACCCAGTTTATGGACAGTCTGGGAACAGAATTTAGATTTCTGAAGGATATGCTCCACAGAGCATTTGTGGAAAATGAGTCTGTGATGCAGGCAAAACCTATCCCACAAAGCTGCTCCCAGTCAAGGATCTGTCTGTTATGGTTAGAATCTTGGCTTTGTCTTTATTCATTAAAGGACATTACTTTTCTCAGCTTCAGTTTCTCATTTGTAAAATAATTCCATCTAACACATGGCATTGTTGTTAATATTAAATCCTTATATAACTGTGCCTTGACTTCTAATATAAGGAACAATTCTCAGAGCTTTCTGGAATGGTGACCTGGGTTATATTCCTCAATTTGACTGGAATTAAAATGTCCATTTCTTTCTTAGATGAACTGATTAATTTTTTGTCAACACATATTGTTGCTACACACAACTACAATATACATATTATTTTCAAGTACACATGGTACATCACTAAGAGAAATTTGAGAAGACCTAAATAGAGATGTAGGCTTCCTCAGTGGATCAAATGGTAAAGAATCTACCGTCAATGCAGGAGACTGGAGTTCGATCCCTGGGTTGGGAGGAACCTGGTAGGCTGCAGTCCATGGGGTCGCTAGGAGTCAGACACGACTGAGTGACTTCACTTTCACTTTTCACTTTCATGCATTGGAGAAGGAAATGGCAATCCACTCCAGTGTTCTTGCCTAGAGAATCCCAGGGACAGAGGAGCCTGGTGGGCTGCCATCTATGGGGTCGCACAGTCTGACACGACTGAAGTGACTTAGCAGCAGCAGCAGCAAAACTACGAAGAGGAGGAAATCTAAATTTGTAGAAAGTGTTACCAATGGAGACGGTATGAATTTAAATTCTACCTTGTTTACTATGCTTTTCCTGGTAATCTCCCATAATTACCTCCCTACCCACAATATCTTTTTTTCTTTAGCTGAAGATGGCAGTGTTGGCTTCGACCATTTTGGAGAGTTACTCAGTTTTCCTGGGTCTCTTCCACATATATAAGTATATATGCTATTAAACTTTTGTTTTTCTCCTGTTAATGCCTTATGTTAATTTCTCTTCCTTACTGATCCCTCACAGAGGCACAGCTCCTGACCAAATGCCCTTTCTGGTTATATGGAGGTCATTCTTACAGCTTTGGTTGTACAGGAATTCTTGTGCCAGTTTCCAGTTAGTTTTCCATGAGAATTATTCAACATGATGTGCTTGTTGGGGGATGAGCTCCATGTACTCCTATTCTGCTATCTTAAGCCCCTTCTTGAGTTAAGTTTTATTCAGGGATCTTACGAGGACTATAACCTGGAAGACAGCCTCTCAGAGGGCTCAGAGAAACAGCTCTTAAGAGGTAAGGGAGAAGCCAAGATATATAGGAGTTTTGGGCTGGCTAGAAAAAAAAATGTAGTTGAACATAAAAAGATTACTGTTTACCACAAGAACAAACATCTCAAATTAATGATTTTCTTTTTTACATACAGAAAGACACAAGAGTCTGGTGAAATTATTCCTTAACTATGGATCTTAACTATCTAGGGCCAGTATCTAAAGCATAGCATGCTTTCTGTCTTTCTCCATCCTAAATTCTCCTCAGGGTGTACTGTCAATGACAGTTGCAGTGTTTAATGATTTGAAGAACTGGGATGGTAGACAATATTCTTCGTTTACTGTAATGGCAGGCAACATTCCTTGTGCACAGTTGCTAGGGCACTTTGCTAGGGGATGATGGTACTGCTGTAGACTAACAAGATGACCTCCTTTCTAAGGCCAATTACATTCCCACAAACAGTACCTAAGAGTTTCCTTTTCTCCATATCTTCACCAACACTTGTCATTTGTTGTCTTTTTACAAAAGCCATTCTAATAGGTATGAGGTAGTATCTCATCTTAGTTTTGATTTGCATTTACTTGATGCTTAGTGATGTTGAGCATCTTTTCATGTGTCTCCTGGCCATCTGTATGTCTTCTTTAGAAAAATGTCTGTTCAGATTCTTTGCCCACTAAAGAATTTTAACACTATTTATTAATGTATTAAAAAGTAACAGTTGCAAACCCATTACATGTTTAAGTGAATGACACATTTTAATTAAGAACAAATATTCCCTAAGGAAAAAAAGTAATGGTAAAATGGCATTCTTTTATATTTTGAAAATCTCTGATTTCATAGAAGACAGGTGGATTCTCACATCTGCTTCAGCATTCAAACTATTGTGAAATGATGTTTCAGTTGAAGCTTATGAAGAAAATATGGTTTCTTAGGGCTATGTAGTTGGAAATAGTCAACCTCATGAGACCCCTGAAATATAATCTTAGGAACTTCCAGGACTCCTCAGTCCTCTCTTTGAAATTCCCTAATGTTATGACTTCCACATCATCATTTTGGACTTCTCATGCTGACCAACCAGCAAAAAAAAAAAGTTCTATAATGGCAGGGGTAACTGGTCCTGATTACCATCCGGAGATAGGAGATATGATAGTTAATATTTAATTCTAGAAGAGAGGAAAATAATCTAGAACTCAGGAAATCCAATGGATCACTTTTTATTGATTTCATATATGGTGATAATCTTAAATAGGCAATTTAAGCAGTGTCAGTCTAACAAAAGCGTGGTTAGACTCAGATCCCTCAGTGATGACGTTATAGGCTACCACATCAAGCAACCAAGACAAGCCAAATTGCTTAACAAGTAGTAGAGAATGGAGATGGTGATTATTAACTACAACTTTGGGACCAACTGTACCAGTGGAGCCTGTATCTTGCCCTATCAACCTAGTGTTGTCTTTTTTAAATCTTTAAGTTCTAATGAATCACCTTCTTGAGCAATCAGTGATGGGACTGAGTCAATTTAACACAGGACCCAAGGGAATCTAAGTGGTGCAAAGGGTAGACTACAGCAGACACTGTTGGAACCCAACCCATGTACCCTCAGTATGCATCAGTTTGTTATGTACTGATTGATTTCTCCTTCAAGCCCCTGAGTCTCAAGTCACTGAGATCCATACAAGTGGAACACTGGAAGTGTTTGGAGGAGATAAAGCCCTGGAGCACCCCTCAAACAATGGTGGAGTCGATGAATAAATACCCCAGCTCCTTATGCCTTGGTTGAGAAAACTCTGAGGTCCCCTGTGGGATAAGCCCCAGCTGACACAGTATAAATTGCTTATTATCAAACCCTATATTGCTTTTCTCCTTTCCCTGTTTCACTTCCCTATTGCCCTACCTGTGATTCATTTGATATGACCTCAAATAAATAGAATCCAACTTAAAGACAACTTCCTATCCACTGAAACGTATCTGAAACTTTTCTGACCTGGGTATTATTACATCAGTAATTCTAAGTAATTGTTACATACATTCTAGGGAAAGAGTTCACAATATGCTACTCCTTCTACATAATGGTTTGAAGTTACAGCAGCTCTAAAGTTAATAAATTAAAGAAATGTGATGTGGAAACGGAAAGCAGTGGGTGGCTAAATGGGTGACTAAATGGGTGGAGAAGGTATTCTGGAACAGGAGGGACTTTCTTATTCTGTTATGGGTAGGAGTGACCTTGACATGTGGATGGGTTACTTCTTGAAATACTTCTCCTTTTTATTTTTAGTCATCTTTAAGTGCTAATGTGTTAGCATCCAGAGTGTGTTTAGCAATTTTTAGAGTTTACTGAAAAAATAAAATTGTTTTCACTGACAGTCTACATTTGGTCTCAGAGATGTGTTTTTATTTGTTTCTTCTTATGACATTCTCTTCTTATACAGAAATGTATATTTGAACTTCAACTAGAATTCTTTAAGGGCAAGAATAAAATAAATGTTCTGTAGTATTGTACCTATTCTTCTGGGTAAAAGTGTATGTTTGGATTGGCTTAAGGAAAAAAATAAATAAATGGAAAATGGTTTGTTGAATAGTAGTTAAAAGATAGATTTGAAAGTTCAAAATAACCACTAAATATGCATTTCTGTGGAGGGAGGAAATTGCAACCCACTCCAGTATTCTTGCCTGGAGAATCCTATGGACAGAGGAGCCTGGCAGATTACAGCCCATGGAGTCACAAAGAGTCAGACATGACTGAGCAACTGAGCATGCGTGCATGCATGCATTTTTGAGGAATTGCATTTATATGATGTTTGTTTCATGATGGTATAATTGATAGTCACTGCTAATTTGGGGGAAAGTTAAAGATATTTCTAGAACAGTGTTTTCCATTTTCATTTTGATCACAACCACTTGGGAAATTGGTTAACTACAGATTCCTGGATGCCACATGAGACTTAGCATATCATAATCCCTTTGCAGAAGGGTCAGGAATCTCCTCTTTATATAGTCATCCTTGTTGATTCTATTGTGGAGGGTTCTTGCGTCAGACTTGAGACACACATCCAGAGATGGATATGAGTTCTGAATAGAACTCTTAAGGCTGAAGTTTATCAAAAACTGAAGAAGGAACTCCAGTGGGCAGAGTTTACAGTGGTGCCATCCATGTGAGGCTAATAGGGAAGAAGTTAGAAACTTGAGCTGGATCACATATGAAGCTGGATCAGCTCAGATATTAGGACAAGAAACAGGATAAGGTCTGCAAACCCAGGCACCAGCTAGCTATGGCATCATTATGTACTTTAAAAGTCAATCTTTATTTATTGGTATATTCTTGTTTCATTTCCCTACTTTTCTCCCAGGGCATATAACAAAGTCTTCTTTAAAGTTTGAGATTGACAGTGTTGACATCTCACCTTAAGAGGGAATTTACATATCTCTAGGTCAAAGTGGAGAAGGAAATGGCAACCCACTCCAGTGTTCTTGCCTGGAGAATCCCAGGGATGGGGGAGCCTGGTGGGCTGCCGTCTATGGGGTCGCACAGAGTCGCACACGACTGAAGTGACTCAGCAGCAGGTCAAAGTGGTGGTAGCTACCCTGTCTTACCTCAGAGAACTCCACGCAGAAGGTGAGATCCTTGGGAAAGTATCAGTTACCCATCTTTTTTTACACTAAATAGTTTTTCTTTCTGGCTAATCATTGAAAGTTCTGGGTTTTATTTTAATAAAGAAGTAAGCTTCCTCATCAGCTTCCTGAATTCTTCTAATAAGGTTTAAATGCCAGTTTTCAGCTCCAAATGCTAGATGACTCCAAGTATATTGATTTAAATAATAAGGAAATGAATAAATCCATAGGTAAGATGTGTTTCTGGAATGGCTGATTTAGTGGTTCAACATGTCTTCAAACATGAAAATATTTTCCATCTCTCTCTGGGTCAAAGCAATGTGCATCAACTGAAGATTGGTTTGTCTTGTGTTTATAGAATGGCGTCATTAGGAATCAGAGTGATGTGTTTCGTTATACATGTTCAGCAGGAGAGAGTAACAGCATCTCTTCCAACCATGAACTAAATGTCCTTTCCATGTTAACTAGTAAGAACTCATCCCTGACTGGAGATAAGGTCAATTTTCCCTAAGTAACATGGATTGAAAAGAGAAGGAGTAATTGATACTTAATAATTATTTGGAATCTTTTTGGAGAAGATGGGAGAGGGAATGGATACTAGAGAGGCATTCAGTGATCCAGTCTACTTATATTGTAGAGCTTTCCACTTAAAAGTTAATGTCTCAGCTTAGGAAGTAACTTTGTACAATTCATCCCTCCCAAGTAAAGTTAAAATTGCTTCCCATGACTCATAGAAGGATCCAGGGAGCCCCTTGGGCTTAGGCTGTCCTGGGATAAATAGAGCAGCAAGATAGTCCATATATTGTCACTTCAAATAACAAAGAAAAATTTAGTGGCAAGAATGGTTTTTGTTTCTACTGGGAAGTCAATTTAGTGAGTTTTTGGTACAAATGGAGAAAAATTCCCTCCATTTGGTCCTAGATACAGCTTTTGGGATGATTCTCATTTATGTGAACACTGGGTGGAAGATGGAGAGGACTATGATTCTTCTCATAGTTAGTACTTTTTCCCAATTATTCATCCTCTATTTCCAGGTCAGTGCCCCTTTTCTCCACCCCTTCCAGCTCATCCTTTTCCCAGACAATTCTCCCCATCCAGTGACTCCCTTTTTCTCCCGCCTCTACCTCCTAATTTTAGTACTCTCCAGAGCTCCAGCCCTAGACCCTCTATCAAGCCCAAAGGACCTATACTATTTACTTTTGTTTCATGCAATCAATCTTTAATAGCTATGAAATTCAGAGCCCAAATTACTAGTAACTAAACACTAGTTTCTCTCTCCAGGGTAGGAAGGCTTAGTCATTAGACTCTTCCTGGGGGGGAGGAAAAGTGTTTGCTTTCCTTCTTAGGGGTGGAAAGTGATGGGAACAGATGAAGCGCAAAGTTCCCTCCATCCTAGAATGGGTTGAATCACTCCTCCCAATGCAGAGAAGCAAAGACAAACAGGAAACAGGTAGTGACATTTCCATATTAAAACATGGAATAATTTCCCTTTTAAACATTCACATCCTGCTACCTTTGTATTGGGTTTCTCTGGTGGTTCAGATGGTAAAAAATATGCCTGCAATATGGGAGACCTGGGTTCAATCCCGGAGTTGAGAAGATCCTCTGGAGGTGAGCATGGCAACCTACTCCAATATTTTTGCCTGGACAATCTCCATGGACAGAGGAGCCCGGCGGGCTACAGTCCATGGGGTTGACAAGAGTCAGACACAACTGAGTGACTAAGCACAACACCTTTGTATTACTGTATGTTGTGTCTTGTATCTCTAGAGTAATTCCTTACAATTAAGGGAGAAAATTATGACATCCTGAGAGCTTCATGAGTCTTGGCGTCTGAATGCCCTCTGCCTGATGGTATCAGAGTGGGCTACTGGAATTAAAACCCGTGTCAGTGATCCCATTATAAACTTCTATTTTGTATTAAACTATCAGGACCTTGGTCACCAAATTTCCTGGGAAGACTCAGTGTAGGAGCACAGCTAATGGTGGAATTTTATCACACTGAGCAGTTTAGATATTTTAATAGTGTGGAAATGCAAGATGAAAAAAAGCAGCTATGTTTTATTAGAAAAATCCATAGATATTACCACATACAAGTCAGAGGATTATGAGAATTAAGAAAGAACATTTTGCCACCTGTTGAGCAGACACCTGAATCTTTAAGGGCTGAAATATTTACTTGGTGTGTACTGGCCAAAGAGTTAAGGTTTCCTGTTTCCTTGTCTTTTATTAAGAGGAGAAAAAAAGTAAATTCTCTCCCTCCCACATTCAACCAGTTAATTTTAGGCCACAGAGTTTATTAGTATTCAGTTATTTGTCTAGGCTTGAATAGATAAAAATAAACAAGCTGTTTCAGATTTCTATAAGCACAAGCTTATTTTCCCCTCAGGCGCAAGTATAACTGTTTCTGTTTGCTACCAGTGATCAGCATGTAGGATGGCCATTTTCATGAATGTATTTTGTTTTGTGAAAGGCTACATCCTTCTGGGCTCTGCCTAACAGCATCTTTATGTGTCCATTTCTCTTTCTACTAAACTTTTACCTCCAAGCCACAAAATACTAAAGCAGGTGAAATATCTTTTCTATCTGTTAAGAATATTCTTCTCCACTAAAAAATGGAAAATTCTCATGTCATCCCCAGTGTTGCCACACGATAGAGTCTCAGGTAGCTATTTAAATTTCAATTCAAATTCATTAAAACATGAAAAGATAAATTATTCAGTTCCTCATTTGTACTAACCATATTTCAAAGGCTCAGTAGCTGCTTGTGGCTAGTGATTACCATACTGAACAGCATTGAACATTTTCATCTTTTCAGAAAGTTCTATTGGATAGAGGCTCAGCTCAGTAAAGATGCTAATAGAAAGCTATGTCCAATTCCAGTTGGCTATAACTTATTTTTAAGCTAGTTTAAGGATTTAATTGGGTATAACTAGAAATATTGTGGTTTTGTTCTCTAAATAGCTCAAATTTTTTCAGTCTGTGAAAAACAAGCTCTTGGATAGACAACTAGAGAGTAATGATGCAAAAGTTAGATAGTCCTAGGTCTAGCTCAGATGTCTTTACTTACCAGCTGTACAGCCTCCCTTAATCATGTTGCCTGCTCTGCCAGTTGCATAGTCAATAGGCAAGGGTCGTGTTGTATTTATTTTTGTATCCACAGCACTTAGAACAATAAGTATTCATCAAGGTAAAGAGTGAGATAATGTACATGGAGGATCCTCTCTGTAGCTTTAACCTGTTCTTTAATCTATCAACATATAACTAGATGGAGGATTTTATTCACTAAATTTTGAAGAAAGATGCCTTGGTGATATGAAACTTGGGGAGAAGAAAAGATGCCTAAAGAGGATTTTTAGAAAGCTTTAAGAAAATTGCAACAAAGGATCGAGTAAATTCTTGAAAGCTTTCTGAGTCAGAGTGATGTAATTTAAATGTTTTGGTTGCACCTGGTTTCAAAGTAAGACTAACCAGGCCTCATTTTATATGGGTTGCAATCATATGAGAGAATAAATATAGATCATGTAAATGAGTTTCTTTTACATCATCTTCTTCTCTTACTCTTTGTTCCCACAACCCTTACTTCCTCAAGGTCTGTATTGGAGCCATAGTTTTAGGTGAGCTTAGAGAAAGTACAATAACCCCCTATTCAATGGACATGGGTTTGGGTGGACTCCTTGAGTTGGTGATGGACTGGGAGGCCTGGCTTGCTGCGGTTCATGGGGTTGCAAAGAGTCAGACACGACTGAGCGACTGAACTGAACTGAAATGTAGAATCCAGCTTTCCTTATATAGATCACATATATAGGTCCATCTATTCAAACCTATGGTTTTTCCAGTAGTCATGTATGGACATGAGAGTTGGACTACAAAGAAAGCTGAGCACCGAAGAATTGAAGATTTTAAACTGTGGTGTTGGAGAAGACTCTTGAGAGTCCCTTGGACTGCAAGGAGATCCAACCAGTCCATCCTAAAGGAAATCAGTCCTGAATATTCATTGGAAGGACTGATGATGAAGCTGAAACTCCAATACTTTGGCCATCTTATGTGAAGAACTGACTCATTGATAAGACCCAGATGCTGAGAAAGATTGAAGGTTGGAGGAGAAGGGGATGAAAGAGGATGAGATGGTTGGGTGGCATGAGTTTGTGTAAGCTCCATGAGTTGGTGATGGACAGGGAAGCCTGGCATGCTGCAATCCATGGGGTCACAAAGAGCTGGACATGACTGAGTGACTGAACTGACTGAAGACCACAGAGTAAAGTGGAGCAGACCACTGATCAATCAATATACACAACAAAACATAACAAAATCACAACTAACTACTGAACAACCATCCATAAGGAAGACTCAGTTCAGTTCAGTCACTCAGTCGTGTCCGACTCTTTGCGACCCCATGAATCACAGCACGCCAGGCCTCCCTGTCTATCACCAACTCCTGGAGTTCACTCAGACTCATGTCCATCGAGTCAGTGATGCCATCCAGCCATCCCATCCTCTGTCGTCCCCTTCTCCTCCTGCCCCCAATCCCTCCCAGCATCAGAGTCTTTTCCAATGAGTCAACTCTTCGCATGAGGTGGCCAAAGTACTGGAGTTTCAGCTTTAGCATCATTCCTTCCAAAGAAATCCCAGGCCTGATCTCCTTCAGAATGGACTGGTTGGATCTCCTTGCAGTCCAAGGGACTCTCAAGAGTCTTCTCCAACACCACAGTTCAAAATCATCAATTCTTTGGCGCTCAGCCTTCTTCACAGTCCAACTCTCACATCCATACATGACCACTGGAAAAACCATAGCCTTGACTAGACGAACCTTTGTTGGCAAAGCAATGTCTCTGCTTTTGAATATGCTATCTAGGTTGGTCATAACTTTCCTTCCAAGGAGTAAGCGTCTTTTAATTTCATGGCTGCAGTCACCATCTGCAGTGATTTTGGAGCCCAGAAAAATAAAGTCTGACACTGTTTCCACTGTTTCCCCATGTATTTCCCATGAAGTGATGGGACCAGATGCCATGATCTTTTCTGAATGTTGAGCTTTAAGCTAACTTTTGCACTCTCCACTTTCACTTTCATCAAGAGGCTTTTTAGTTCCTCTTCACTTTCTGCCATAAGAGTGGTGTCATCTGCATATCTGAGGTTATTGATATTTCTCCCAGCAATCTTGATTCCAGCTTGTGCTTCTTCCAGTCCAGCGTTTCTCATGATGTACTCTGCATATAAGTTAAATAAACAGGGTGACAATATACAGCCTTGATGTACTCCTTTTCCTATTTGGAACCAGTCTGTTGTTCCATGTCCAGTTCTAACTGTTGCTTCCTGACCTGCATACAAATTTCTCAAGAGGCAGGTCAGGTGGTCTGGTATTCCCATCTCTTTCAGAATTTATTGTGATCCACACAGTCAAAGGCTTTGGCATAGTCAATAAAGCAGAAATAGATGTTTTTCTGGAACTCTCTTGCTTTTTTGATGATCCAGCAGATGTTGGCAATTTGATCTCTGGTTCCTCTGCCTTTTCTAAAACCAGCTTGAACATCAGGAAGTTCACGGTTCACATATTGCTGAAGCCTGGCTTGGAGAATTTTGAGCATTACTTTACTAGCGTGTGAGATGAGTGCAATTGTGCAGTAGTTTGAGCATTCTTTGGCATTGCCTTTCTTTGGGATTGGGATGAAAACGGACCTTTTCCAGTCCTGTAGCCACTGCTGAATTTTCCAAATTTTCTTGCATATTGAGTGCAACACTTTCACAGCATCATCTTTTAGGATTTGAAAAAGCTCAACTGGAATTCCATCATCTCCACTAGCTTTGTTCGTAGTTATGCTTTCTTTTTTTTTTTAATTTTATTTTATTTTTAAACTTTACATAATTGTATTAGTTTTGCCAAATATGATGCTTTCTAAGGCCCACTTGAATTCACATTCCAGGATGTCTGGCTCTAGGTCAGTGATCACACCATCGTGATAATCTTGGTTGTGAAGATCTTTTTGGTACAGTTCTTCTGTGTATTCTTGCCATTTCTTCTTAATATCTTCTGCTTCTGTTCGGTCCATACCATTTCTGTCCTTTATTGAGCCCATCTTTGCATGGAATGTTCCCTTGGTATGTCTAATTTTCTTGAAGAGATCTCTAGTCTTTCCCATTCTGTTGTTTTCCTCTATTTCTTTGCATTGACTGCTGAGGAAGGCTTTCTTATCTCTTCTTGATATTCTTTGGAACTCTGCATTCAGATGCTTATATCTTTCCTTTTCTCCTTTGCTTTTTGCTTCTCTTTTTTTCACAGCTATTTGTAAGGCCTCCCCAGACAGCCATTTTGCTAAGACTGGAATCTACCACACACACACAGAAAAATTCTACATCCAAAGACATAAAGAAGAAACCAGGGGTGCACTTGCAAAATAAACTTCATATCACCCAGATGGACAATCAACAAAATTGAGAATAATTATATTGCAGAATTTCTCCCACGGAGTGAGAGCTCTGAGCCCCATGCAGGCTTCCCAGTCTGAGGGTATGGTATTGGGAGGAGGAGCCCTCAGAGCATTTGGCCTTGAAGGCCAGTGGGGCTTGATCACAGGAGCGCCACAGGACTAGGGGACACAGATCCACTCTTGAGGATGTACACAAGGTCTTATGCACACCACAGACAAGGGCAAAAGCAGTGACTTTATAGGAATCTTGGAGGGTCTCCTGGGGTGGCAGGTTGGGGGAGATGGGTGAAGGGGAAGTGGGCAGCTGTGGAAAAAAGGAAGAGGGCTCAAATCAATAAAATCAGAAATGAAAAAAGAGAAGTTACAACTGACACCACAGAAATATAAAGGATCATGAGAGACTACTACAGACAACTATATGCCAATAAAATGGACAACCTGGAAGAAGTGGACAAATTCTTAGAAAGGTACAATCTCCCAAAATTTGAGACAGGAAGAAATAGAAAATATGAACAGATTGATCACAAGTACTGAAATTGAATCTGTGATTTTAAAACCCCCAAAAAACAAAAATCCAGGACTAGTGGCTTCACAGGCGGATTCTATCAAACATTTAGAGAAGAGTTAACACCCATTTTTCTGAAACTATTCCAAAAAAATTGAAGAGGAAGAATATGTCTGAACTCATTCTATGAGGCCACCATCACCCCAATATCAAAACCAGAAAAAGATACAACACAGAAAGGAAAATTATAGGCCAATATCATATCCAAGGGTCAGACTTTTGTTAAGCAACTTCTAAATTAGTGGGGAAACAAACAAACCAGGCAGCCAGATGTATGTGCAAGAGAATCCAGCTGAAGGAACACAGAAGTCAGGCTGTGTTGGCAATTTGGAGGAAGGCCAGGTTACTCTGGAAAGACTTTCTGGAAAGAAGGACTGAATGTTCAAAACAGATTAGCACCCTGACAGACTGAGAGTGAGTTTGAAGATCTCTGTGGCCGGAGACTATGAGGATTATATTATTCCTTGCTTTTCTCTGTAAAGCAAGAGCCCAGAAGCGCTGAGTTCCAGGGGTGAGCTGGCCAGGCAGATGGCCCAGCCTCAACTCTATTTTTACTTCACAGAAAGATGCAAGTCTGCTCTCCACATTTCCTCAGCACAGGAGAACCTCGTTCAGGGCATTGCTGTTCATCATAGGCTACCTTATTTTCACATATATTCATTTTCATTAGGTCATATGTGGTGAGCCAATAGTCATTTGCATGTTTTACAAGAGCTCCAACTGTATCTCAAATCCCACAGGATGTAACTGAAATGGTAAAATGATCCAACTGCTTCTTTTCAAAGTGCGGCTTCTGTATCTTATCTTCTTTTATGAATTTAATGGGAGTGGTACACATGTGAGGAGGTCTTCTCTTTTCATCTAATATTACTTTTATTATTGCAGATATCCTTAAATTATTCTATAAGGAAGGTGAAAAATATACTCTCCAAAAGTTGATTTGGTGAAGCTCCAATTCTGTAAATTCAATTTAAATGAGTTAATGTCATTCCAAATCCCTTTCCTGTAACTTTGTTTTTTCATTTCAGAATAGTGACTACAGATCTGAGGTTCATCAAGCTGAACGAAGCTCTTTCGCAGATACTTAGCAGTCCTGCAAGTTTGCTAATTTCTGTGCTAGAACTTTGTACTCCCTTTGGCTTTTTAAAATTCATGAGAGTCTAGGTCCTTTGGCCTAATGGTGGCCATGGTCACATAAGAGGCTACTCAGTCTCAAATTCTGGACAGTGCTTCACCCTCCTTTCTCAAAACACATACAAAGACAGCTTGTCCTGGAAGACTGTGCGATTCAGGCAAAGGACGCTGAAGGGGCAGGGACTCCAGAGGCCTGAGTTCTAGTTGCTAGCAATCAGTATGAGTGCTTAGCATCATCCCTATGTTTTCCTCAACTGCAAAATAATGGAGCTGGACCAGCCAACTGCAATGGCGCTGCCGGTTCTGACACTTCTGAAACTCACCAAGTGTGAAGAATGCTGAGGCAGTGACAGTAGGCAGGGCAGGACAGCAGCAGGCTTTAGGCCTCCCAACTGATGCTTCTCATCTGGTTTAGAAAGCAGCCAAAAAGCAGAAGATTTCACAAGAAAGCATTTGCTCAAAAGTGTTCTTTTATGTCCTAAGTGTTTCTCACATAAGAAATTTATTCTTTCCCATATCTCTAGGTTCTCTATGTTGCTGTCGGTAAAGTATTTGATGGATTGTATGAGATTATGACTGTTACAATATTATTTTCAGATACTCTTGCATTTGAAAATCTTTAAGCATTCTTAAATATAATTTTTAAATGTTAATTTTATATCTTTATGTGTGTGTATTTGTGTACATATGAGAATATCCATGTCTTGGAAGTTATAGTATATATCAACAGGAAAATGAAACAATTAAAAAAAACCTGATTTCAAAAATTACTCCATTATGTAAGTTAGTTTCATTGGCATATTCTTTATTCTCTTCCCCAAGGTTCCATATTGTGTCATATTGCTCCTCATCTTGACATACACTCTGCTGCATGAACGTATGCATGCGAGTTTAGAGCAGTGGCTCCTAGCCTATTTTCACAGCCTCTGGTCCTGAAAGAATGCCTATAAAACCAAAATATCTTTATACCATAACCTTTCATTCATTCAGTTAATCCAAAGAATATTTTATATACCTGACACTTTGTTAGGGAGTGAAGATATAATAATAAATAAAAGAGAAGTGTACATTAAATGAATAGGAGTTGATTGTTTTATTACAATTATAATAGTGCTACATAGAAGAAGTTGAGGTGCCCCAGAGCAGAGAATGGGGAACCTAACTTGTGGGTGAATATGTGGGAGGAATGTAAGGGAAGAACTCCCAAAAGAAATATGTCCTTAGACTTAAAGGAAGATGAGCAATTGTCTAGCTGAGGATGAACTGGGATGGATGTGAGAGTGGGAAGGAGGATGAATTTCACAAAGTCATACAAACAGCAAAGTTAGCATTAAGGCTTTAGTTTCTAATCCCCCTCAGCAACTCTGCCAAAAAAACAAAAACAAAAACAAAAAACTCCTCAAAACACACTACAGTTTTTCAAACACAGAACAGTCTTAATTCACATACACAAAAGATTCCCCAAGTTAATAATAATTTCCTCTAGTAATTGCAATTATGGATGACATTAATCTTCTTTGTATCTTTCTATATTTTCCATACTCTTTATAATGATCATATATTATTCTTTTAACCTTCAAAATAATGACTTTTATTTTTAAAGAAAAAATATCAATGGGATGGCAATGTGTACATTGTTAAGACCTCTTACATGTAAATTGATTGGTACAATGTCTGGGACAGCCTATCCTTTCAAATATTTGTTTCTTCTTATTTATCTTCTAATCCCCTGTACTGGGCATAGTATGGAGCATATTGCTCAACAAATATTTGTTGAATGAATCCATAAGTAAAACCTCTAGCCAGAATTATGGGCATTGATTATAGGACTGTTGATCTATAAGGAGGCAAAACCTACATAGTTCAGGGCCAAGCAGCTCTTACCCTGGCAATGGCATGGAATTGAGAAAGACCTTCTGAGATCAAACTTTTGACCTTGCTGTAATTAATCTGGGACCCTAAGCCACTAAAGTAACTACACACAGCCAACTGTGATATCTGAATACTTTTTGAAGTTAAGTTATAGGAAGAATATGGTCTTTCATGAAAAAATTTCTGATCATAATGCCCATATTACAAACTGAAATCTAACAGTACAAACCCTGGTTAGTTTGGCAATATAATACAATTATCATATTTTTAGTAATGGCTGTGAAAATCCATTAGAAAGTCATAATTTGGGGGGTTCATACCCATTATCATTCAAGATGAGTCAGTTTTGGTAAAATGTATCTTCTTGGGTTTAGAGACTATGATCCAAAGGAGGGGAGCATAAAGGTCAATAGGAATCCCAAAGATTTCACCTCCCTGTGATCCCAAGCCCATCCTAGGCTTTTATCAAAAGTACATAAATCTTTTTATATGATGGTAATAAATAATTTGTAGCATAATTTGCAACATGAGGTGCTTCACTCTAGTGGAGGAAACCTCATTTTGCTTCTTCCCTTCTGGGCTTCTGTCCCTTGGCTTAGGAGAATGAAAATAAATCTGACATGATCTTTAAGGATTTCTTCTCTGTTCTACCTGAGTGGGCTTCCTCTCATGTTACTAAATGCCCAACAGACACAATGCTTACACAAAAGACATTCCATCAAAAAAAAAAAAAAAAAAGATATTCCATCAAGCAATTTATCACTTTTTCCCAGTGTCCATTTTCTGGCTGTCCATATGGAAATGAACATTTTATCATGATCCTGTGACCCACACATCTCTCACTCTCACCCCATGTTACCTCTTCCAGGGAGGTAATCAAAAGCAAATGATTTAAAAATTGTAACACTCCCAATGACAGAACTAGCAACATCTGGAGTCTCTATTGAGTCCACATGAAGTTTAAAGGTCTTCTAGTTGAAATAAGAATAATCCAAAATGACAACTAATATTATAATTTAAAATATCTTCTCCTCAAAACTTAATATTAAGGGTAGCAGAAAATGCATGAACAGTATAGACTTGGTTTGGAAATTCCCACATACTGAAAACAGGCTCAATTTTCTTAGACCTAGAATATGTCTAATTTTACCTGCTTTTTGATTCTGTATGTGGGCATAGAAAATTGAGTGCTATGAAAGACTGTGGAAAATCTTACTTCTGCAAAGAATCCCAGTAGAGTAAAGGCTTGACTTAATGGCTAGTTCAAGAGTCAGTAATATGGAAATTTGGGATCGAGTAACAGAAGTTACAACAGCCATTAACATTTCTGGGACTAAATTTTGCTTACATATGAGGTGGAAAAAAAAATATAGTCCCCAGCCCCTCCGAGTCTTAATGAAATATTATATGGCTTCAAATCAAGGATGTATTTGCCAAATTTCTTTACTAACATCAGAGTTGATGTTCAGACATATGATTTTAGAGTTTGTGTCTGAAATGTTGACGTTATCTCTCTCTGGCTATTGCAAAAGTGTTATTTTATTTAACTTATAACCCATGGCTAGAAGGTGATACTGATCTTGCAAATTGCTCTGAGATTATTCTAGATGCAAGTCACATGGCAATAATGAACTCCTGTATTATCTGTCTCTATGCACAAGTCATTTTGTACAGCTTTGCTCTAAGATGTACAAACCCACATGATTTGAAGAAAAAAGATCATTTGGAGTAGAGGAAAAATGAAATCAATTGTAACTACTATCTCAGATGTTAAAGAAATGTTCTCCTAGGTTTCTTAAAATATTTTGTGTCTTCCTACCCACCTGCTCCATTCTCTCCAGGACCCAAAAAATGTCTACAGTGAGATTAAACCTTCCAATGTGTATATTAAAGTTTCTTCAACTAAAGAGAGAGAGAGGAATGAATGTATGATGGAGGACAAATGGAATGACAGTACCGCGGTGCAATAGTTGCTAATTCAAACACTACTAACTGGCAGCACATAAGGGGCATCTGTTACAATGCAGACAGGAGAATTTGGATAGGAAGCTTAGAACAAATGGCTGTGAAAAGATTCTTTCAACCTTTTGGAACTTTCTTGAATGAATTACATACCCCAACCTTCTGTATGAATTCAACAAGGCTAAAACTAAACTCCTCATCTTGACAGCTGACCTAAGAGGAATATGAACCCACTCTGAATTGTGGATGAGCCCTTGGGACTCTGCCTTTTCAGAGTCTTCATTTGCCCAACCTCCCCATGCAGTACCAACCACTGTAGCCAAGGCAAATTTCCTGGGGCCTTTGATGTCTTGCCGGGAACCTAACCTGACATGTTACAACATGTTCTTTCAAATATTTTTTGCTGAAGAGATCTCATTTTACTTCCCCAAAAGTGCACTTCTTCTGATTCATCAGATCAGTATTTCCAACTACCTGACTCTTGTAAGGTCCAAAGATTATCAAGAGCTTTGTAACTTCTTCATTGGTTTCTTGTGTTTTCCTGTTTTTGAATTCCAGTAAAGCTGAACCCTGGATGGTCACGAAATCAACCGAACAACTAAAACCACAGTACTCAACAGGAAAATTTGCACTTCTCTTAAAGCAATAGCAAGCATAATTGGGTGGAACAAAGGAAGGTTATGGGTGACTCACTATAGGTTGGACTTTGAAAGGTAAATGTAATAATTGATTTTGGGCCATCACTTTTTAGAGATTTTCAGGAGAGATAATTATGCTTCTAAATGTCTAATTTGCCTTTTATTTTTTTCTAACTTACAGAATTCTTGCCAGTCTGGTCACTTTGGTTAAGCCTGCTTCTACTGCCAAGTGTTCATACTGCCCACTATTAGAAAGACAGTGGTTTTCAGCCTGTGCCCTAGAGGTCTAAGAAGGTGTCTCAGAGGCTATCGTGAGGCCCAAGGGAGGCTAAGTAAGTCAAGAACCACACCACATTGTTTCTGTCACCAGGATATTTATTGTTTGCTTTAAAAATGGAGCTCTAGGTAAAACTTAGTTTGGAAAAATGAGTTCTTTAATTAATATGAGTTTGAAGATTGCAAAACTGAGTATCCAAAATCCAAGTATCTTTGGACACAGTCCCAGAAATAGTAAGTGACATAGTAATAGGGAACAGAATTGGTGGGATTATGTTCCTCTTGGTTAAGTTCTATGAACATTAAAAGGGATTTAGTACAGAAGAAAAAATTTGTGTTTGTTCATTTAGTCATTCATCCCACTAATATTTATTGAAAATTTGATTAGTGCCAGGCCCTGGAAAAACTCCTACTTTTGTGAGATACTATAGTTTTACCTGTAGTTCTAATGAAGAGATCTTTGACAAGGACAAATAATACAATTTTTAAAGTGATTACCACTTTCTCTCTCTCTCTCTCTTTTTTTTTTTTTGTGTAGCCTTCAACTTGCAAGGCAAGTATTACTATCTGTTTGCTTCAGATAAGGAAAGTAAACCTCAGAGAGATTAAGCAATTTCTTCAACATCACTAACTCAGTAAACAATCTTTCTACCCTCTCCTGGCCCTCTTCAGCTTGTCATCTCTGAGAGGGCACATTATCTCTGAACTCAGTAAAATCACATATAAAATGTAGGTAATATTTTCTTTCCCATCCTATATGATTGTAAAAATTAAAATGAGAAATTTTCAAAGTTAGCAGAAACAAAAATTATACTGATATTCAGTGATGGATTATTTTTATTGGACATTGTACTTGATGTTGCACTCTAGGCATTACTAATCGGAAGTCAGAATTAATCATCACATAATTATGGATTAAGAGCATTGCTTGGGCGACTGGAAAACTGCAAGTGAGGATAGTGTTCCTCAAACTACCTGAAGTAAAAAAAATAGTTTTTTAAAATTCTCACTGCTAATGGATGAATGCTCAAAGTATAAACCCCTCTCTTTTTATGAATAGCTTCAGGGAAATTAAAATTATTGTGACAAATTGCTGAAAAAGTTTCTAAATGCTCTTCTCAATTGCTGTATAATCTTGTCATGAACTGAAAGAAAAAGTCAGCAATGGACTCCTTACTGCACTGGTTGTTTATTTCTCTAAACAATTAGCTCAGACTGCTAAGGGATGGCCTCCTTGCCTATGGGCAGTAACAGCTATTACAACCCTGCTAAAGGAGGCTGAAAGTTAACATTTGGTCAGGCAGTCACTATATGGACTCCATACAAGGCTCAGTTCTAAGGGAACAGATGCCTGTCCCCTGGAAGGTCAATTGAAGTTCAACCTGTGTTTTTAGACAACACAGTGACTACCATAAAATTTGTCACATGTTAGATCCTATCACCCTGCTACCACAGAAATGGAGGTCCTGGATGGAGCATGATTGTAAAGAAACCACAGACATGATCTATTCCAGTTGCCCCAACCTGAGAAATGAGACTTTTCCAAACACTGATGCATAATGGTTCACAGGTGGGAGCAGTTTTATGAAAGAGGGAAAAGGATTAGTGGGATATGCAGTGACTTCCCAAACCCAAGTCATGGAGGCACAAAGCCTACCTCCTAGGGACTTTTGCACAAAGGCTGAGCTGATAGCCCACACCTCAATCTTAGAGCTCAGGTCCTACCTAAGAGGCCAGATCCAACCAATTACTTCCCAGTCTACATAAAGGAATGATTAGACAAAGCCCAGAAACAGGGCTTTGAAAGAGATCTAGGAGACCCTGAATGGCTAGTTAATGAATGTGAGCAATATTTCTTTCCCCAAACTGCAGCTTGTCAAGCCATCAGGGAAGCTTATCAAGGAATGCACTACGGAAGGAAGTGAAGTCAAGTCAAGTCGCTCAGTCACGTCCGACTCTTTGCGACCCCATGGACTGTAGCCTACCAGGCTCCTCCCATGGGATTTTCCAGGCAAGAATACTGGAATGGGTTGCCATTTCCTTCTCCAGAGGATTTTCCCCACCCGGGGATCAAATCCGGGTCTTTGTTCAGTTGAGGTCCTGGTAACTCCTGACATGAAGTGTAATCAATTGGAGAGTTGAGATATGTTCCATTTGTACAATGAACAGCCCTAACGTCAGACACATCGGAGGCCTCCACATAAGATCCATCTGACTAGAGGGACATATCCTGGGAAAGACTGGCAGATTGATTGGGCAACTTCGGGTATCTTCTGGTTCTAGTGGATACATTTTCAGGGTGAGTAGAAGTGTTCCCCACTAGAACTGAATTGGCAGCCAAAGTGGCTAAATTATTACTGAAAGAGGTAATATCCACATTTGGGCTCCCAAGATCCCTACAAACTGATAATGCTTCAATATTCATGTCTCAAGTGACAAAAGGGATACCAAGTACCCTGGGCATAAAATGGACCTTGCACTCAGCCTGGAGACCTCAATCGTTGGGGAAAGTAGAGAGATCCAATCAGACCTTAAAATGAACCTTAACCAAACTATGCCAGGAGACTCAAGAAAATTAGATTAAGTTACTCTCAATTGCCCTGCTCCATATGTGGTTAGCCCCAAGGAATAAAGTATATCTGAACTTACGTGGTGGACTCATTCTCCAGGCCTGATAGAAAGGACACTTTAACCCTCTTGAAATGGAATAATTCAATATGCCCTCCAGATAGAGGAAAACATGAGACTCTCATGGAATATGGTAACCAGGTGCTGCCTGCACCCACAAATTTGGCCCACCTTCCTTTCTGGCTAGGAGACCGGATGAAGCTAAATACCTGGAAAATAGGCAGCCCACAAGATCAGCTTACTCCCAAGTGGAATGGACACCACCTGGTGATCCTAATCACCCCCTCTGCCTTGAGGTTGCAGGGGATCACTCTGAGGGCACATCATACTCGAGTGAAGGAGGGGCCCCGAACCCAACCTTCAGAGAGACAACCTGAGGCAATGTTTTGATGACTTGTTTGAACCTCCCTCTGACTTGAAGCCTCGCTTCCAAAAAACAAAAAAGTATGACCAGGGATATTTAGGACAGATAGAACATCACTGATTGTTGGATCTGTCACACTCAACCTGAAACAGTAAAGGACTACTAATTACAGGAATCATTGCACTCCTAAGAGTGCTAGTGACCTTGGCTATACGAAGCATATATCACACTGTCACCATAGAAAAGGTAACAGCAACTGTGGCAACGGAGACCAGTGACACCAGGCTCCACGTTAAACTCTTCAGTCTAATTTGACTAAACAAATTTGGAATAGGGAAAAACAAACCTTCCATAGCATCACTTGCTTTTTGTCTTTCCTGGGCCCCTTAATGACCAGTATTTTCCCTGCTAATATGTAAGCCATGCATAACTATGAAACTCCAAATGGTGGTGCTCAGGGACATGAACAGTTGAGCTCTGGCCTGGTGATAATCAAACTTATCTAAAGGCTGGGAGAAGTTCTGCTCCTCTCCCCACAGTTATGCCAACCGTAGCACTAAATCAGCAGGAATTAGCTATGGGATATGGACCTTTGCCACTCAGTACCCCTCAAGAATGAGGAGCAGGACAAAAGACAGAGGAGAGATTTGTAACTAATAAAGCCCCTTAACAATCCTGAGGAATAAAAATAGATAATAAAATAAGTTCTAATCTTTTTTCTTTACTCAGGGCTTCCTATAGTTTCACTTGCCTACAGGGTGCCACGTGCAGAAGCCTTGCCGCCAGCGCTTCAGGCCAGCTGCTGCTGCTGCTAAGTCACTGCAGTCGTATCTGACTCTGTGCGACCCCATAGACGGCAGCCCACCAGGCTCCCCCGTCCCTGGGATTCTCCAGGCAAGAACACTGGAGTGGGTTGCCATTTCCTTCTCCAATGCATGAAAGTGAAAAGTGAAAGTGAAGTCGCTCAGTCGTGTCCGACTCTTCGCGACCCCATGGACTGCAGCCCACCAGGCTCCTCCGTCCATGGGATTTTCCAGGCAAGAGTACTGGAGTGGGGTGCCATTGCTTTCTCCACTTCAGGCCAGAGTTCCTCGCAAAGTAGCTGCATTCAACACTGAGATTCAAGATGCGACAGTGATGGTGTCCAGAGACGCTGTGCCCCACTGTGCGATCTGGAGCATGAATGGCACAGCCCTGCGAGAGCTCGGCCCTATTCTAGCTAACGCTGTCTGGTATCCTGATGAAGTAGCCACCCCATAGCTTTTGAGAGGGAACAGCAAGTGCTCTAGGGTGAGGGCTCTGCTGCTAAGTCGCTTCAGTCGTGTCCGACTCTGTGCGACCCCATAAACGGCTGCCCACCAGGCTCCCCCAATCCTGGGATTCTCCAGGCAAGAACACTGGAGTGGGCTGCCATTTTCTTCTCCAATGCATGAAAGTGAAAAGTGAAAGTGAAGTCGCTCAGTCATATCTGACTCTTCGCGACCCCATGGACTGCAGCCTTCCAGGCTCCTCTGTCCATGGGATTTTCCAGGGTGAGGGCTCACACCTCACCATTTTCCCTGATCAAAGAGAGAAACTGTCCTTTACTTCTGGATCAAACTTGGTCTCATTCTATTGGCACGAGTGACACTAGGGAGGAAGACACGTGTTGGGGACCAGCTCAGGTGGTAACAGTTATAGTCAGCAGGGTTAGGAGATGTATTTTTGGAGCTTTCTGGACTGAATGACCTGAATGGTCAAAACAACAATTCTTTGTGAGCTGAAGGCTTGATGCAGTCTCTTAGGACTCATCCTCTTAGAGGTAAATGTAGATTATTAGAGGCCACATCCTGCCTTTCAGAGAGACGTATCAGCTGCTACTAGAAAAGAGCTCCTTTCTTACTGCACATAAGTGGGTAGAAAGAATAATTAGCACCATCATTGACTTGTTCTTTATTTCTTCCCACTGCAGCATATATTAGAATGGTTTTATTGCCATAGAAATTTTCTGACTGCCCTTCTTCGATATTACCTAAGACATAGTTCACAAATAGGCCAAATAAAGAGTAGAAACTAGAATAGAATCATAGGCTAGCTTCTTACACAGACACACACAAGTCAGGCTGAGGTTCCACCAGCATGGATAACACCACCCGTTCTGTTGTTTGTATTGCTGTCTGTCTTGATTGGCTGGTACCTGTGCCATTCCAGTTTTGAATACCAACTCCAGTGCACAGTTACCCTCTGAGAGCTAAACTAGTGAAATGTAACACATAAGTGGATGCAACGAGCTATCTTCAGAATTAACCCCAAAACATTCCTATAAATGTGGGCCTGAGAAAGTATAAAAACACTCAAATTCAAGGTGTAATAGAAGACAGCAGGTCTGGAATGTGACTTAAGAAAGCCCACACCTAGAGAACTATCCTTATAAATAATGTCTCAATGATAATGAAACAGCTTTTGTCCAGGGACCTAACTAAACAGTCTGGCTATGGCCACCTTCCTCTGAAGGTCATATGAGAAATAGACATCAAGTACAAGACCAGAACACATACATTTGCTTCTGTGAACATGTATCCCAAATTCCAACGGGGTGGCCTGTGGCTCAGGACAAGGTTGCAGAGGCCTCTGTCTGCTACATTTGCTAAAGTTCTGTTTTGTCCATTTTCTTCTGGGCTTAGATTAATGCCTCTGATTTCTCAAGTGTACCACACTGATGCCAAGGAAAGGCAGTACAAAAGCTTGTCAAGTGAAAGGGAGGGCTGGTGTGTATCACCTTAGGGCTGTGGCAGACTGATCTATTTAAACTCCCCACCAGACATGCTCTCAGGGCAGGGTGGGCCTCAGAAAGGAGCTGCTCCTGGTCATCCACTGCAGCAGGTATGCAGAGGCAAGCAGACTCCCAAGAAAGAAGATACGGGGCAAAAGAGACAACAGCCTTAATAGAGTGGCTCAATCAAAGTCCTTCTTGACATGTCCAGTTGCTTGAGCACTGCATGTGGGGCAGTGGTGAAAAAGGGGAATGAAACCAGAGGCCTGGAGCTTATCTTACCAGCTAATTACATTTTAACCCTGACTAAAAAAGGCACCTGGTATTAGAAAACTGGTGGCTTACAAAACCAAAAACAAAAGCATAAGGATCACCAGTATTCTGTCTGCACTATCCAGGAAAGAGAGGGATACTAACTTTAGTGAACAGAGCTAGGCACTTGAAAAGAAGTTAGGTCCAGAATCCTTTATGAAGAATTCCAAAATTTAAGAAATCTCTGAAAATGGAAGCTGTTTTACCATTCTTTTAGTGACAAAAGATGACATGAATTGATATAAGGCAATTTATAGCCTTCATTTATCTCAATGTGAATATTTTGTGATATAGATATATTCATATGTTTGATCACAAGTTGCTTCTCAACCCCTAGCTAGGGGGTGTTTTCATAGACAGTAAATGAATTGTTTACTTCTCCAAAATCTTAAAAATTGTGAAATCTGAAATACATCTGGCAGCAATCAGCTAAAGGATTAAGTGTTGTGATGCTTGATATGTGTGGGCTTCAGTCCCAGCTCAACCACTCATGCGTCATGTGACTTTGAATAAATGACTCACTGACTCCACACTTTGGTTTCTTCTTTAGTAAGATAATGATACTGCAAGCTCAGATATTAAATGAAGTTATGCACAGTGTTAAGCATAAGGCCTGGCAAATGGTAAACATTTAATAATGTTAGTGTTTATTGATCTGAAAGACTGCATATCTCCCCTCTGATTCAAGGTCATCAAGGAGTTACCAATGCCTATCAGCTACCAGGCCCTCTGTTAGCAGGAAGGTGGAAGCTTAGTTAAAGAGCAACAGCATTTGAGTCACTGATGATGTATTATAAATCAATAATTTGGCTCTCAAAGTCCAATCTCAATCTCTTGAATATCTAAAAAATAAATCAGATTAAATGAAAATCAGAGATAGACTCACTTCTGAGGTACACTTTTTGATCCTCTTGATTTGGAGCAGATTAAACACACACAAGAGCCCTTTGAAGCTGGGTAAATTGAGGCCAAGAAACCAAGAAAATAAATTTTTGTTTTGATGTGAACATTATAATTGTATGAGAGGCTTGGCTACTGGTTTTAGTTTGTTATTGTCAGTAGCCCAGTCGTGTCTGACTCTTTGCAACCCCATGGACTGCAAGACGCCAGGCTCCCCTGTCCCTCATCATCTCCAGAAGTTTGACCAATTTCAAGTCCATTGTATTGGTGATGCCATCCAGCCATCTCATCCTCTGACAACCTCTTCTCCTGCCCTCAATCTTTCCCAGCATCAGGGATTTTTCCAATGAGTTGGATGTTCACATCAGGTGACCAATACTGGAGCTTCAGATTCAGCATCAGTCCTTTCAGTGAGTATTCAGGGTTGATTTCCCTTAAAATTGACTGGTTTTAGTTTACAATGTGACAAAAATCCAGTAATCTGAAATAGAATAACCTAAAATGTTTCACATGGAATACTAACCCTGTGAGAATTTCTGTGAATAAAAGACTTCAAGCAAATTATTTTAATTAAACCATTTTTTTCACAGAACATTTATTAATGCTTGCAGAATTAGTGTTAGAATGAGCACACATTGGAAAATATTATTCTAAAGAATATCAGCTTCTGGTATATTTTCTGGATAGATAGTTTTCAGCTATTGGGTGATTTTAAGGATGTTAAACTTTAATTTTTAAAAGATAAAATCATCACTCTTATACAGATTAAAAAAAATGAACACCTGCCAGAGATGTAATATAATAAGAAATTAGCAAGATGTTAAAACTGATTCAAAGAAAACTCTGAAGAACAGACACATATTTAGGTAATCAGCAATGCAAAGCTTAATTTACTAAGTGACATAGAACTACTTAATATCCAGCAGTAAAATATAGTTTGGAATTAACTTTTTTACAGAGAATAAATAAATTACATGTCTATTAGATATAATTCATTTGTATTGCTATAGAGACAAGATTATTTGCATTGCTCTCAGTTTCTCCAGTTTACAGAGCTGTGAAATAACCTTGTCAAAAAACAAGAATATTTGTATAAAATCAGGTAATTCCGGAGTGTACAATACATAGATAACAATGAGCATTCCGTTGAAAGAATACTGTGGGAGGCAAAATTATGCCGCCTGCCCTAGATGCTCATGTCCTAATTACCTTTGAATATGTTATGTGGAAAGGGGGAATTAAGATTGCAGAGGAAATTAAGTTTGCTAATCAGATGACTTTATGTAAGAAAAGTGTCCTGGGTTATCCAGGTGGGTGCAGTACAACCCACCTTTAAAGTGGAAAAGGAATGCAGAGGAGATGGTCACAGTCAGAGGTTTGAAGATACTATGCTGCTGGCTTTGAATAGGAAGAGGCTACAAGTCAAGAAATGTTGGTGGTCTCTAAAAGCTGGAAAAGGCAGATTATCCTCTGGATCCCCCAGAGGGTGCTAACACCTTAATTTTGAGCCAATAAGACCCATTTCTGAAATCTGACCTCCAGAAGTACCAGATGATAAGTTTGTGTTTTCATCCACTACGTTTTTGGTAATTTTTACAATAGGAGGAGAAAACAAGTAGAAACACCTAGTAGTCTCTGCCCATTTAAAAATCTTTCATAAATTTTCCTAATAAAGGGAAATTTTGGACTTCATAATAAATGAACTTTTAAAACTCCATAAATGCTTCCTTCAGTGTATACAAGTGCATGATAATATAGACAAAGATATTTTAAATCTATTATCAACTAGGAAAACAACAAATTCAGTAAAAAGAAGTAATTCAAAATATTTGGATTAGATTATTTAAAATCAGGACATTTCTTTAAACTAACAGAGGTCAGGTTTTATTGCTTTTGTTTGAAACCAGAGCCTGCTCCTCCTCCATCCCCTGCCCTCGGGGAGACCCTGCCAAGCTTCAGGAGAAGCCTTTAAAATGAAAAACAGAGAGGAGGAGGAGGAGGTGATGGTGGTGGTGGTGGTGGTGGTGGAGGAGGTGATGAGTGTGTGTGTGTGTGTGTGTGTGTTTTGGGAGGAGGAGGGGTGGTTACTGGATAGGTATCTCTGCAAAGAACAGTAGATAGAGAATACTAAAATTGCAAGCCATGTGGAAACGGGGCAGCTAGGCTCAAAGGGAGGAAAGATTCTCCAATTTGCCACCCCCAATTTCCCTCCAAGTTGGCAGTTTGTGAGGCTTTGTAATTTACTTGTGACTCTAAAAGCCTTTGGTATTAGTTGGTAGTGTTTATTTGTTTATCAGCTCTCCAAGGCCACCTGGCCAACCACTGAGACAGAGAAACACCTGAGGATGCTCACTGACTTCTACCTGGGGAAAGAGGCAGAAACAGTGACCTGGAATCAGCTAAAGACACAGATTTTCTTGGAAAGAAGATGGCTATCACAGATAATCTGATTTCAGTATTGACCATCTGGTGATGTCCATGTGTAGAGTCTTCTCTTGTGTTATTGGAAGAGGGTGTTTGCTATGACCAGTACATTCTCTTGGCAAATCTCTATTAGCCTTTGCCCTGCTTCATTCTGTACTCCAAGGCCAAATTTGCCTGTTACTCCAGGTGTTTCTTGACTTCCTACTTTTGTATTCCAGTCCCCTATAATGAAAAAGACATCTTTTGGGGGTGTTAGGTCTAGAAGGTCTTGTAGGTCTTCATAGAACCATTTAACTTCAGCTTCTTCAGCATTACTGGTCGGGGCATAGACTTGGATTACTGTGATATTGAATGGTTTTCTTTGGAAACAAACAGAGATCATTCTGTCATTTTTGAGATTACATCCAAGTACTGTATTTTGGACTCTTTTGTTGACTATGATGGCTACTCCATTTCTTCCAAGGAATTCTTGACCACAATAGTAGATATAATGGTCATCTGAGTTAAATTCACCCATTCTAGTCCATTTTAGTTCACTGATTCCTAAAATGTTGACATTCACTCTTGCCATCTCCTATTTGACCACTTCAATTTGCCTTGATTCATGGCCCTAACATTCCAGGTTACTTATTCCTTGGAAGAAAAGTTATGACCAACCTAGACAGCATATTAAAAAGCAGAGACATTTCTTTGCCAACAAAGGTCTGTCTAGTCAAAGGTATGGTTTTTCCAGTAATCATGTATGGATGTGAGAGTTCGACTATAAAGAAAGCTAAGCACTAAAGAATTGATGCTTTTGAACTGTGGTGTTGGAGAAGACTCTTGAGAGTCCCTTGGACTGCAAGGAGGTCCAACCAGTCCATCCTAAAGGAAATCAGTCCTAAATATTCATTGGAATGACTGATGCTGAAGTTGAAACTCCAGTATTTTGGCCACCTTATATGAAGAACTGACTCATTTGAAAAGACCCAGATGCTGGAAAAGATTGAAGGTGGGAGGAGAAGGGGATGACAGAGGATGAGATGGTTGAATGGCATCACCAACTCAATGGATATGAGTTTGAGTAAACTCCGGGAGTTGGTGATGGACAGGGAGGCCTGGTGTGCTGTAATCCATGGGGTTGCAAAGAGTCGGACATGACTGAATGACTGAACTGAACTGATTACAGATCAACCGGTTTTCACCTGCTAGTCAGTGTCAGGTGCTGGTTCCAGGACCAGAATATGTGAGACTGAGAACCTGAAGAGAGTTCAGAATAGATATGAGAAGGTGAGACACTCCCCTTTGTTCTCTCCAAGACAGTTGACTCCAAACTGGCTTGGAGAAGAAGAAAAAGAGGCATTTGTGTAAACTGGACTGGTGGTGGTGGTGGTGGTGGTGGTGGTGGAGGTGGTGAGTGTGTGTGTGTGTGTGTGTGTATGTTTTGGGTGGGGGAGGGTTGGTTACTGGATAGGTAGCTCTGCAAAGAGATACTTATCTGGTCAAATTTTGAATTTGACCAGATAAGAGTAAGTATTTGAAAGTGACAAAATTAATTTTCTGCCACCATCACAAATGGGGATTTGGAATGATAAGGTTCATGTAAAGTTATGACTCAAACTGTGATTTTAAATCCTGAGTTATGTGTACAGTTGTAATTGGGAAACATCATACCCATTTGTGCAGGATGAAGAAAGTAATCCAAGGCAGAAGTCAGGAGGAAAAAATTGCCCCAAGCAATAGAATGGAATTGAAGCCAATATCAAGTAGTTAATATGGAGAGAAAGTGACTCAGGAAGGGGTGGTTGAATCTTCTGAAAAAGTAGCAGCAACTGACTCTCATCTCAAACCCACCAACTATTTGGCTGTTTTGCTGATCTCTTTGGGAATGAATAATACAGGAGCCAAAAAATCTGGAATGTGTTGCTTTGAAGTCCAGGTTGCAAATTGAAGCATTTGGAAGAGAAAAAGACACTGGGGAAGTGAACCATTGGCCACAGAAATGGTTTTAAAGTGTTTTAGAGCATGTCTTTTCATGCCAGGACATCTGAGCCTTGGCAAGGGATGAAGTGCAGCCCATGAGAATAGGAAAACTGTGTTTGACAGAAGAATTCATAACCTGTTTCAAAACAGTTTAATCTGAAATATGAATGAGAATGACCAAAAAAAAAAAGTATAGATAAAGTTCGACAATTTTGGTGATTAATTGGTAGGACATTGGAAAAACCATAACAAATTATCCAGTTATTAGAATAATAAGAAAACATCAGGGAAGAGAATCAATAAGCAGATTTATGGCCCTGCCTTACCGTGTATCCCAGTCCATAAATAACGGGTACGAATTAATAGAATATTTAATACAAGGTGGTAATGTGATTTCATGAACATCATTTGATGGCATACAGGGATGGGACTTATAATTGCAATGTGTGCCATTGAGTGTGATAACTAAGACTGCTCCATCTGGTGCAGCCATGCTGGAAAGTGAAGTGACAGCTCTTGGATTTGTTTTTTTTTTTTTAATTTTAGAACCCAGCTATTTGAATTTTGGATATAATACTCAGAGAGTCTCACACAGGCCCATAAAGATTTATTGCACCTGTTTTGGTAGTGGGAGGGAATTGGAAGCAATCAAGGTGTCCATTGGAGGAAAGGAGATAATCAAAATATGGTGGATGAATACCACAGAGTATCATACAGCCATTAGAAACAACAGACTGGACATAGATATAACAACCTGTATAGAGCTAAAACAAAAATGGTACTGAGTGAAAAAAAAGAAACACAAAATCAATATATAATACAATAGAACACAATATATCAATATAACACAATTATCAATCATGTACTCAAATAATACATGAGGATGAGAAAATTATACACATTTCAAAAGTACATTTACCAACACATACACACAAATCCATTAAACATGGGAGAACAATTGATTTGGTGAGGAGGTTGGTGTCTAGTGACAAAAAACAAAACAAAACTTGGATGACTAATATGATAACGTGAAATGAACTAATGGGTTCAAATTATAGAGAAGAAAGAGACAGAAAGAGAAAGAGAGAGCTTTGATAGAAGGGAAGTAATAGCATCTCTTTAGAGGATGAGGGACTGAATAACACTTGCAGAGAAATCCACATCTTTGTGACCAAATCCTGTCTGATATTTTATCAATACCCGGAATAAAATATGTAAAGGGAAGGGAAGAATGTAAAGGGAAGAAAGCTCATCAACTTTCCATGAGACAAATCTGGGATAAGTTGTCACTCTTTTTGGATAATGAAAATCAGGAATAACATCTTGGAACTAGCCAGAGAAATAGTAGCATCCCTAAGTAACTTAGGGCCACTATCTTCCTCTGACGGGGTGATATATAAGATACTTTTATCAGTGAGAAGGAATCTGGGGTCACAACACCAACCTTCTGGAGAAAACAGCATTGTATTTTAAGATCTATGGATTATTACTGACTCAATGTTTGCTTACTGTTACGGTAGCTGCTCAGGAAGTTTCCTCCATGGGACCTGAAGATGCCCTGACACCCATAATTTTTTCTTCTTACAGGAAACATACAGAATTTAAAAAATAATTTTATTTATTTATTTATTTTGGCTGGGCTAGGTCTTTGCTGAGGTGCATGGGCTTCTCTCTTTGATGGCTTCTCTTGTTGGGGAGAACAGACTCTAGGGCACAAGGGCCTCAGTGCATGGGCTTAGTTGCATGTGGGTTCTGCCTGGACCAGGGTTCAAACCTCTGTCCCCTACAATGGCGGACAGATTCTCAACTACAGGACCACTAGGGAAATCCCAAAACATAAGGAATTAACATGATACTATTATTAGCTATTTTTCTAAAGCAACGTTATTAATGAGCAGCATGTACTGAATTCTTATTGTGGCATGCTATCGTAAATTGTTTGCATCTATTTACTTCTTTTCTTAATTTTAATTTAAAAAATGTATTGAAATATAGATGATTTTTAGGTACACAGCAAAGTGATTCAGATATAGATGCATATATATACTTATATACGTATATATTCTTTTTTCACATTCTCTTCCATTATAGGTTATTACAAGATATTGAGTATAGTTCTCTGTGCTATACAGTAGGTCCTTTTGGGTATCTATTTTACATATAGTAGTGTGTATAGTTTCATCCCAAACTCCTAATTTCTTTTAATCCTCATAATAACCTTGCTGCTGCTGCTGCTAAGTCGCTTCAGTCGTGTCTGACTCTGTGCGACCCCATAGACGGCAGCCCACCAGGCTCTGCCGTCCCTGGAATTCTCCAGTCAAGAACACTGGAGTGGGTTGCCATTGCCTTCTCCATTGTGTGAAAGTGAAAAGTGAAAGTGAAGTCGCTCAGTCGCGTCCGACTTGTAGCGACCCCATGGACTGCAGCCTACCAGGCTCCTCCATCCATGGGATTTTCTAGGCAAGAGTACTGGAGTGACGTGCCATTGCCTTCTCCGCATAATAACCTTACGAGGTAGGTATTACAATTATCACATCTTTATAGATGACGAATCTGACTTAAATAAGTTAATATATTTGTCCAAGATCACACAGTAATAGGTGATAGAACCAAAATTTATATACAAGCTATCTAACTCCAAAATCTGTTCTTTGAACCATTGCACTGTAGGTGTCTGAGAGATGACTGTATACTGCCCTAAGAACAGAACATGCAATATGGGTGAGATCCCTACTAAAAGGTCTTCTTGACTTATAAACTCTGCCTTCTTAGTTTTTGTATCTCTAAAGAGGAATGAGAAACCTGCTCATGGTATTCCAAATTAGACAGAAGAGTAGTGATCGGATGGCATCTTGCTACACAAGGCCCATCCTCTTCTGCCATCTGCCTCGGGTCACTGAGGAAGCCAGGTCAGGCCAGGGGCCCAGAGCCTTTGGAGAAATGAAGAAGCTTGCTTTCAGGCAGAGAGCAGAAAGCCTTGTGAGTAATTGCCAGGGATGGCTTGGCACTGCATTTGATGGGTAATAAAAGTCTTGTAAAAATCTTATGGTTTTCCTCTCTTAGTACCCTAAATTTCCATTTCATCATAATCCAAAGTATGATCTTACCCAGAGAGGGAAGACATTCTTAATTTTGCCTTAAAACACTGCTTCTTCAGATCTCAGCTATACCACATTTCTTCACTCGGACTGGAAATTTCAATCCTTCAGTATCTTTTTCTATGCCCATTTTCTCTTCCCTCCCCTCCTCTCCCCTCCCCTCCCCCTCCTCTTCTCTCTTGTGTTTTGTTCAGTTATATACTTGTCTAACATCTTCACTGTATTTCAAGTTTGTTGAGGGAAAGTATTATGTTTTTCTTATCTTTTCCATCCCTCACTTGCCAATCTAACAGAGTGTTTTGCCTATAGCATTTCATGACAAATGCTTGGTGAATTAATGTATGTATGCATGTATGTATTAGTTGCAGTTACTAATTTGTTTCTTACTAAAGACACTTAGTCCTTAGTCTTACCTTGGTTATAATCTGGTGTTATTTTAAAGCTCTGTCTGACCTTATTTTCACTCCCTAAAAACGGTAACTAAAGAGGACTGTTGTTTAAGACTGAAAATGAGTCTTTCTCTCACTGTGACTTAGCCACTGCTCAAAATATCTAACTTTCCCTTTTCCTTCTTTTTGCCCATCCTTTCTCTCTCTCTATTTTTAAGTTTGCCATACTCTTCAAATGGGCTTCTCTGGTGTCACTAATGGTAAAGAACATGCCTGCCAATGCAGGACACTTAAGAGACATACATTTGACCCCTAGGTTGGGAAGATCCCCTGGAGGAGGGCATGGCAACCCACTCCAGTATTTTTGCTTGGAGAATCCCATGGACAGAGGAGCCTGGCAGGCTACAGTCCATAGGATCGCAAAGAGTCAGAAATGACACTGTAGTGTCTGAGCATGCACGCACACTCATGCTCTTCAAATAGTTTTTTTCCCAAAGAAATAGAAACTTATAAATGAATAAAATATAATCATTAACTTCAGTAAGACACAGGCTATCAAAAACTTTAATAAGATACAGACCTTTATATGAATGTATTGGATACATTACTTTCTTCAGCCTAGTGACTTAGGCTGGATTTGATTGATTTTTATAGCACAGAGATGTCATATGGTCATCTTTTACTTAGAGCAGGCATTGGGTCTAGGGGAGCTAAGTGTGGTTGGGGAGCTGGCCTTGGCTTCTGAGTTTGGTTTGGTGCCAGTTGGTAGAAACTTGAGAGATTCTAGTTCTTTTCAATATGATTACATAGTAAGGAGAAAAATGTCCACACTGGGCAGCTGAGAAATAATTTCCCTCAAACCATGTAATAAAAAAAACTCAAGAAGCATTTTGACTTCATTAGGCTATTGTAAAGCAAGGAAAATTAAGGGATATTTAAAGGTTTTTCATGCACCAATAGGAGCCAACTGCAATTTAGATGATCCTTACAAAAAGTATGCATTATTTTCTCTATGGAGTAGGTATGAATTAACCTGCTTCATAATACAAAAATCCTAGTGCTTCTGGTGGGATTCTAAATAACGTCATTTGTTAATCAGTTTTGCAACATGTCTTTACACTGAGCCAAGATATTGTTTGAAACTGTCAGTAGTAAATGAATAACAGCCTTCTCCCACCACCTCTCCCTGTTTCTAGAGTGCCAACATTTGTGACATTTACCCAAAGATTCTCTCCTTCTCCATCTTCCAAAAGTACATTTCTGTCTTCCTTGCACTCCTGGCATATATATTGCAGTTACTCATCTTTCTGGAATATAATTAGGACCGGACAGTGTCATGGAACATTCCCATCACCCCAGCCTCATTCTTGCCTTGCATGTGCTTAACTTTTTCACAGGTCATTGCAAAATGTTGATTGCTTTCTGGTGTTACCTAATGAAAATATCAATCTAGAAAATATGTCATCTAGCATTTTATTGAATTATCTTTTTATTCTTGGAGACCTATATAGGGTGTTGAGTTTTGCCATGAAAAAAAAAGTGTGATAAAGGTGTGCTTTTGTCTCTAATAATGTCTAGAATGCTTAGTGAATCTCTGCAAATTTCTCTTAAGTTTTTGGTGTGCTTTCTAGGATCTATATTCTTCAGGAAGATTCCACGTTGCTCACCTGGTCTTCTAAAATCTCATCTTCTTCCTGGGCACATTTTCCAGCCCTCTTTCTCAGTTAGGTATAGTCACATGTTAAGTTCTAGCCAACAGAATTTGAGTGAAAGGAATATGGCCACTTTCATATTCTGTAGAAACTCTGGAATGATCCTTTAAGCCAGAGTTGTCAACTGGTGGGTGATTTCGCCTCCCCACTCCACCCCAGGAACTTTGGGTAAGGGTGGAGACATTTTGGCTGTCACAACTGGACCATGCTACTGGCATCTAGTGGGCAGAGGCCAGGGATATTACTACTAAATGTCTTATAATGCGCAAGACAGCAAGCAAAGAATGATCCAGCCCACGATGTTAATAACGCTGAGGTTAGAAAACCCAGCTTTAAGCTCTTATATTGTCTTCTGCTTAGATGCAGGCTCTACAAGGGGATTCAGGGAGCAGAAAAGTTGACCAAATCACCACATAGCAGGAGACTGGGGCTCTGAATCTCTACACAATGATCTTCACCAAATATACAGTTGGTCTGTGACTTGAGAAAGGAATAAAATTTTGATCGTATTATGTCATTGAGATTTGAGGGTTGTCTGTAAAACCATTAAAAAAAACTTTGACTATCTTAGCTCACATCTTGGGCAGTTATTTAATCTCCCCACATTTTCCTCTCCACATTTGAGACCTTGCTGACTTCCCAGTTTGCTGTTGAGAATACTGTGGAAGGCAGTGAGTGCCTCAAGGACCACTAGCAGTGTGTGCAGATTTCCAAAAGTAGATGCAGGCTACAAACAGACTTCTTCAGAGAGAAACCCAATACTTCCCATCCAACTAGGGACATTCAGGCTAGATAGGCAGGGCTCAACTGTGGTTCCATAAAAAGTGGGTTCAGTGAATAGACGTTTGCCCTTGAGATGAGAAAATGAATTGACAAAGTTAAATCTTCTCTATATCAGGCTTTTGGTCCAACATTTCTATTGTCCTTATGCTTCCCTTACCATCCTGAGCCTTAGCACCCATCCCATGAGCCAATGTGAATGTGTCAGCTGCACCCACTCATGGTATTGCTGGTTTTTTTTTTTTTTTTTTTTTCCTGCCTTGAAGACTAAGTTCTCTGTGACAGCAGCTTTTATCCCAGTCTCAACCTTTTCTTCCTTGGCAACTCTTCTCAAGGATCCTGAAGACAAAATCAATACTTACCTAAGGAAATGTAGTAGGGGCAGAAAGCTTGATTTGTATCAAGGGAAACCATTCCAACTCCTGATACTGGGCCAGTTAAACCATTATTGTGTCTCTAAATCCCCTAAGAAATCTAAGAAAACTACAGGCTCCATCCCTAGAGACTGGAGTCTACTGATCTTATGTGCAGCCAGAGCTGACATAGACCCTTGCTTATAGATACAGACAGCCTAGAATCACTCAACATTTGAAAAAACCAGGGGCTTGCGAAACATCTGAAACAAGTGAACCAGGGACTTTGCTAATGGTCCAGTGGTTAGGACTCCATGCTTCCACTGCAGGGGGCATGGGTGTGATCCCTGGTCAGGGAACTAAGATCTTGTATGCCCTGCAACAGAGTCAAAACAAACAAACAAACAAACAAACAAACAAAAACAGCAGCAACAAAAAACACGTGAATCAAATACTGATGAAATACATAATTTTAGGGTAAGATATCTTTAAAAATATATATTGGGAAGGTATAGTTAAGGAGTTGAAGATGGACACATACACACTGCTATATTTAAAATGGATAACCAACAGGGACCCACTGTAGAGCATAGGGAGCTCTGCTCAATGTTATGTGGCAGCCTGGACGGGAGGGGAGTTTGGGGGAGAATGGATACATGTATATGTATAGCTCAGTCACTCTGCTGTGCTCCTGAAACTACCACGACATTGGTAATCAGCTATACTCCAATACAAATAAAAAGTTTAAAATAAAATAAAATTAAAATTAAATAAATTAAAAAAATAGATGTATATATTCAGTATCATTTAAGAGTTTTGAGATGCCATCACATCTGTAAAATAAGCAAGGCTACTATGAAGAAAAGAAAAACATTTGCATATAGCATCAAGGATTCTTTTAAATTTTGTCTTGCCCTGGGTAAACACCCCTGCTTCCTCTACCCCAGGATTTTCAATGTTATCACTTACATTTCAGGTCAAATAATTCTGGGTATTGTAAAAGTATCTCTGGCCTCTACTCACTCAGTGCCAATAGGATGGCCCTCTCCCAGCTGACAACTGAAAGTCTCTGCTAAGTCGCTTCAGTCATGTCAGACTGTGTGTGACCCCATAGACAGCAGCCCACCAGGCTCCCCCGTCCCTGGGATTCTCCAGGCAAGAACACTGGAGTGGGTTGCCATTTCCTTCTCCAATGCATGAAAGTGAAAAGTGAAAGTGAAGTCACTCAGTCGAGTCTGACCCTCAGCGACCCCATGGACTGCAGCCTTCCAGGCTCCTCTGTCCATGGGATTTTCCAGGCAAGAGTACTGGAGTGGGGTGCCATTGCCTTCTCCAAAAGTCTCAAGACATCATTAAATATTCTCTGGGGGGAAAAATTGCCACCCAGTGGTCAACAATCACTGCTCTATTTCAAGAGAAGGACCATGGCATTTAAGAGAGAATATCAAAGAGAAGGCCAATTGTTCATTTCACTGGGAAACCTTGCTTTGCATGAGCTAGCCATCCAAAATCTTTGAGAGGCTGGTTTTGTTTGAAGTAGTGCTCTCAGTTTATGTAGTTTTAACACAGACATAAATATTCTTTCTAATAGTGATAGCAAACACAAACATTTAGTCAGGAAGTGGCAGGAAAGAGAAGGTGTAAATAATGCTTACTTAACAAGTTGAAGAAAGAATAGTTACAGGATTAGAGAGCCACAAAACAGAAGCAGGAAAAAACCACTCATGCAGTAAAAAAAAAAAAAAAAGTTGAACAATGGGGTGTGAAAAAAGCCAAGGGTCTTTTTCCTCTGGCATCTATGTCATTGTTGGCTTTTAATGCCGAAGTCTTAGCGAGACCTCCATAAGTCAGAGAACTCACAGTGAGTAAGAATCAGCAGCAAAGAAACCCTTTGAAGCATGTTGAATTGCTGCCACCAAAGAGTAAACTGCTTGCCTACTGTGGGCAGGAGCCCACAAAGCCTCAGAGGCATGTGTGTGCAAAGCAAAGGCTGACTTTCTGTGGGTTTGAAAGCTGCCTGGAACAAATTCTTTCATCCTTTTGTACTAGGCCACTTGCCAACACTAACAAGCAATTTTAGTTCTTAAGAAAAATACACCTATTTCAGGTTGGCTTTTTAATCTTTAACCACCATCTGCAAGGCTGAAAAACATACTTCCACAGGATATTTTCTCCTCCTCCTCCTCCAAGCTGAAGGCTTTGAAAACCAAGGCTAGTAACATCCCTCTTGATGGAAAAATCCCTGGTAAGAAGAGTTCAGGACAGAGTGCATCAAAAAGGTTGACTAGAGTGAAGGAAATTTTAGACCAAGACTAGCAGGTAATACGGAGAAGACAACGGCACCCCACTCCAGTACTCTTGCCTGGAAAATCCCATGGACGGAGGAGCCTGGTGGGCTGCAGTCCATGGGGTCGCTAGGAGTCGGACACGACTGAGCGACTTTACTTTCACTTTTCACTTTCATGCATTGGAGAAGGAAATGGCAACCCATTCCAGAGTTCTTGCCTGGAGAATCGCAGGGACGGGGGAGCCTGGTGGGCTGCCGTCTATGGAGTCGCACAGAGTCAGACACGACTGAAGCGACTTAGCAGCAGCAGCAGCAGCAGGTAATAAGTTGACCATCCACGCACTACCTGCCTCCACATGTCTGTGTGTAGACTATTTGCTTTATTTACCTGAAACACAAACTTAATCTGTTTCATTTGCAATACATTTTCACAGAAACAAGGAGAAAACACTGAATTTTATTGGTATTCATGATGCAGATGGCACCTCTAAGTCCAAACATGTAAGGAAATAGAACATCCCAGGCACCCCTCTGTTTTCCCATCGTACCAGTAAATGCAGAGACCCTGGAGGGAGAAGGTGAAGGAAATCAGGGGAAAAGAGGTTGGAAAGCAATAAATACATAAGCATAAATGTCTGCTTATTGAGCATGATCTTTTGTATCGTACCTGGGTTGAGTCATAAGACAGTTGCTGCCAAAATTTGAGAGAAGCCTTTGTGTTAGCTATGGTGAGCTCAACTTGGGAGAATTACTAGCATATCCAGTCCTCAGAGAAAGAAGCACATAGAATTCACATATCCTGGACTTGGCCCCCACCTCAGTCTCAAGCAAATCCTGGTTCCTAGCTGCAACCTTCTCAGACATTGGCTACTCCTGGCTTCTATTTTTCAACTGGGACCTTGCTTTAAACATTAGTCTCAACCAGCCCTATTACCACATCCAACATCACGTATGTAAAACTTGTTCGTCTCTCTGTAGAATACTTGTTCCTTTTGTGATGGAAGAGGCAGGGGTCAAATGTAGATGAAGTGGGGAAAAACTCATAACTTTATCATTCAACAAATATTTATTATCTACACTGTGCCAGGAGCTAGGCCTTCATGAGGCAGTCATCTGCTGACTTTAAGAAACTTACACTTATATGCACTTGAGTTCCACTTGTTACACATGCAGGTAACATCTACAGAGCCCTCACTCCAGACCAGGCACTGTACAAAAAACTTCATCCTATGAAATACCTACTGCAGCCAAATAAGGAGTAAACTTGTCAGCTCTGTTTTGTAAGTTGAAACTCAAGTAGAGGTTGAGAAACTGCTCACAGAGCCAGTAAATGGTGAAGCCAAGATTTTACCTAAGCTCTAACCAATGCCCCAATGCTCTTAATTTCTGTGCTGCATTCTGCTACTTTTGCATCACAGGTCCTTGCACATTGCCACACTTACAAGTTTGCAGGACTGGACTGTTTGTTCAGGGAAGTGCTGCAGGGTTAGCTTTGTGAGTGAAGAGAAAGTGGTGACATAGGTGATGATAATATGATGAATTACACATGGCCTGAAATTCTGCTTTGGGATTTTCTGTGGGAGGTGACTAATTACTCTTTTATTTTTCAGTTCTTTTTCAAAGAGTGGAGAACTCTGGAGCATGGATGGAGCTTCACATTCAGGCCTGAACATCTTAATAAAAATTGGTTTTATCACTCTTTTCTTCTCTCTGGAAGTTATGAACCTCCTAAGAGAAGGGGATTTTGATGAGTGTTGAGAATACTTTGAGGGCCAGCGCGTCTCCATTGCCATTTGAACCCTAGGGCTGGTTCTAGGACTGTTACACGGGTGTTTTACTTGAAATTAACTACTCTTGTGGGACCTTACATTTGGCAAGGTATTTTTCTCAGATCATAGCATATCCTCTGGCCATTACTCAGCATTTCTGGGAAACTCTCCACCCATCTGAGTTTGCAATAATCTCCTTGTTTGCCTGAATTGCAGGTCAAAACAACATCATCCATCCTGGTCCAATTTGTTTTTCTTAGCATGGTGGAATCAGTCCCCACCGATTTAACATCATAATTATAGTCATCCAAGCTATGCCAGGGACTATGATAGGGAACCTATTTTCTCCCCATGTTGGGAATTCTCTACTGTCAAGGGAAAGGCTCATCCCAGTAAAGTAAAGATCTGGGCAACTGGTTTCAAAGACAAAGCCATTTTATTGCACAGGTCTGCAAAAATAAGCATGGTCTCTTCTGGGATGGTGCCCTTGTAATTCAGCTATTGTCTAAACTCCAAAGCCCTTGGAGTTTTGTTTGGTTTGTGGCTCAGCACCAATACAGTTGCTGTCCATCCCCAGGCAGACACAACTCTGTCTGGTTAGCAGGACAAAGCCCATCTTCAATGGGAAAGTTTCATTGTTTGAGCTTCATAACAGAAGGAAAATGTTCATTTCAGACCTATAAATTGCTTTCTGTCCTGAGCAGATGCAAGCGTATATCCAAGCATAGATAAAGAGAGGCACCTTGGTGAGAAAAACCATTTGTTTCGAGACTAAGAAGCATCTGCTTTTTTTCTTCCATAAAGAAGCAGGTGGCAGAAAGAAGCAGATGAAGTTAAGATGCTAAAAGGATTAAGAATTATCCAAGGAAATAAACTGTAAGTCTGATAATCTTTCAAATAAACTATTCAAGACATTTTATATCTTACCAAGGACTTTTCTGTTTTGAAGGTTAGTATAATAATAGCTGATATTTACATAGAGTTTACTCTGTGCCAGATACTGATCTAAGTGCTTTTTTAAAAACATGTATTAAGTCCTTCAGTTTTCACAATAGCTCTATAAAGTGGGTACTATTTTTATTTTATTTTATTTTATTTTTTTGGTATTAAACAACAAACATTTACTGCCCACAGCTCTGTAGGCTGGGCAGTACAAAGTACAAAGTCAAGGTGCTGGCAGATTTGGTCTCTGGTACATAGTACATGGGCTTCCCAGGTGGCACTAGTGGTAAAGAACCTGCCTGCCAATGGAGGAGATGTGGATTCAATCCCTGATTTGGGAACATCCCCTGGAGGAATGCATCGCACCCCTCCAGTATTCTTGCCTGGAGAATCCCCATGAACAGGGGTGCCTGACAGGTTATGGTCCATGGGGTTGCAAAGAGTCAGACACGACTGAGCGACTAAGCACAGCTCAGCACAGAGCATAGTACATGGCCTCCAAGGCGGCACTAGTGGTAAAGAATCCACCTGCCAATCAGGAGATGTAAGAGATGAAGATTCAATCTCTGAGTTGGAAAGATTCCCTGGAGGAAGACATGGAAATCCACTCTAGTATTCTTGCCTGGAACATCCCACAGACAGAGGAGCCTGGCAGGCTATGGTCCTTTGGATTGCAAAGAATCAGACACGACTAAAGTGACTTAGTATGCATGCACACAGTACATGTTACATCATCTTCTCACTGTGTCTTCACATGCAAGATCTAGGGAGCTTTCTTGGGTCTCTTTAATAGGGCACTAATCCCATTCATAAGTGTTCCACCCTCATGACCTAATCACTTATCAAAGCCCCCTCCTCCTAACACTATCATTTGGGAGTTAGGATCTCAACATAGGAATTTTAGGGGGACATAAACATTCTGTCTATAGCAGTCACTGAAAAGGAAGACAAATTGGTAAGGAACAGGTGCTTCTCTGGGACTCACAGCTGACCCAGTGCCAGTATTCCACCAGGTTGGATATGCCCAGAAATTTTCAAGAGAGCCTTGGTGTTCATCAGAACCCTGGGGCTACCTGTGCCTTCTGAGCCATCCAAGCCCCAGAGGTTGAAGCAGGGTGATACAATCATAGATTAAATTGGGGCAGTGATGAAGAGTTTGCTGGGCTCGAAGCTGAGTGAGTTTGAGGAAAGAAACATGGCCTCTCCTGGTTTCCCCTTCCAGTCATTCAGGAAAGAATGGCTATAGCTAATGAGAACTACTGTTTACTGAACACTGTGCCAATCAAGTATAATATATGGTTTACACACATGAGTTTTTTGTTTGTTTGGCCATGCCATGTGTCTTGCAGGGTTTATTTCCATTTTTTAAATGAGATAATTAAGACACAGGATCAGTAACTTGCTCAAGCTTTCATAGTGAGCAAGAGCAGGGTAAAGAGTTAAATTCAGGCAGTCTAGCTCCAGAGGCTAAAGATACTCCAAATGCTTTTGAAACAGGAGGGAAGGGGACAGGGCACAACCTCTAAAAGAATAAGAGTTTTTGAGGATACAACATAAACTGGCTAGAACCAACTAGGTCCAAGATGGTGGAAGATTCACCTTCCAGTAGAACTTGAGCCTCATTATATGCTCATTGTAATAAATTAGCATCTAAATGACACACCCACCAGCACCATGACAGTTCTGATGCTGATCATCAAAGGTCAAAAAGTAGGCAGTGACTCAGTTCTTGGAAATTTATCCTCCCCCCAACTTTGTTGAAATAGTTGAAATAATCCTTCCACTCATTAACCTATAAAGTTACTTGGCTCATAAAAAACAATCACCCCATATTTCAGGGCCTCTTGCCTTCTGAGATGCCTTCTGTGGAATGTGTTTCTCCCTTGGCTGCTCTCACTTTCCAAGATGACCCCTACGCCCTAAGGCCGCTCTAGCCTTTTGAGAGGAATCTCATTCTGTCTATGGAATGTGTATTTCTCTAAATAAATCCACTTCTTAACCTATTTGTCTCTCACTGAATTCTTTCTGCGCTGAGATGCAAAGAACCCAAGCTTCAGTAAGTCTGGCCACAAGGTGAGTGATTCTATTAATAATTAAAAGACCATGATTCAAGTTCCAATCTGAGGCGCAGCTTTCACTTTCACCAGAAAAAAAAGAGAGAGTGTAAAAGCAGGTAAAGTAGCATCAGTAATGTCTTTCCTTTAATCTAGGTGGCCATGCTTCATATTTGAGTGACAAGAACTAAGCCACAGTGTCCCAACCTGCACTGATACTCTGCGGCTCTGGAATCCAGTTCTCCCTCCCTTTATCCTTTCTCTCTCACCTGGCAGGCTGCTCCATGCACCAGTTGGTATCCATGGGTTGATTATGTTTGAAATGGTGCTAGGGAATGCAGCATATGTCCACTCGTAAGAAAAGTCATCATAGAGAAGAGCCCTCAGTCGGGGTTCTGGGTGGGTCAGATCAAATCACTTTCCTTTCAGATCTGTTACAGGAACCCACACATGGACTCTAGTTAGACAGTATGTCATTTTCCAGAACTCAGCACGTGATTGCCAAATTTCTATTCAAAGGTGACATTTTATAAAATACCAGATGTTCTTTGGTGTCTGGCCAAAGTTAAGTATAAAAACAGCCATGGATCCATAAAAATAGAACAATAATCTCCCCAGAAAAGTTTTCTCTGTCTGAGATCACTAATAACTAAGTTGACCAAATCAAGAGGATGATTAGTATTGCAAAGTGAAGATAACAAGCTGTAATGGAAATAGATGCTAGCTAGCTGAGCTCATCCAGGTTACAAAATAAATCTTGGTTATTTGTTTCATGTCGTGTTTCACATTGTGACTGTTTTTCCTACTGACTACTTTAATAGTCTCTGTTTTATATTTATTACTTAATATTTTACATCATATGTTCATGGTAATTGCTTCCAGTTCTGGGATCTCCATGTCTGACAGCTTGGACAAACATTAGGACCACCTGGGCAATCATCTTGTTTTGTGAATAAAAAAGCTGAGACTCAATCAGATTAAGAGACTTCTTAAGGTCTTCCCTGTAGCTCAAACAGTAAAGAATCTGTCTGCAATGCAGGAGACTGGGGTTCAACCCCTGGGTCAGGAAGATCCTCTGGAGAAGAGAATGGCAACCCACTCCAGTATTCTTTCCTGGAGAATCCCATGGACAGAGGAGCCTGGCGGGCTACAGTCCATGGGATCGCACAGAGTCAGACACGACTGACCAACTAACACTACCACTAAGACTGTGTAGTGAGTGAGATGGTGAAAGATAATGCCTCACTGCTCTCATGATGGCTAGAGCTTAGTTTCCTCCAATCAAAATTGGTGATGGAGCAGAGACAGGAGAGCAGGAACATTGGCTTTCTCCCTTCTCCCTTTCTCTCTTGCTCGTATGCTGTTACAAACACCACGAGCCATATGATGACTTTGGAAGCAGAAGGGTGGGTAGTGTATGGATCTACTCATTGCAGAATGATTGCCTCCAGATGCTGTCTGCCTCCTCATGGTTTTCAGTTCTTAACTTGAGGGCATTTTTTTTCACCCAACGCTTTTAGCCATTGTGATACCTGCACTATGTCCTCCTCAAGGACAGAAGATAGTGGAGGGCTTACAATTATAAAAACTTCACCTTCTTGGTCACAGGCAAGAAAGTTTTTACTTTCTCTTCTTCATTTTTGTTAAGAACAGCTTTTTATTTTACTCAGAAGCATTAAGGGGTTGAAATGGCATCTACAATTTCTTACCTTATGTAATTATCTTGTCCTATGTAGGACATAGTCACAATGTGTATGTGTATATTTATTTATTCATATTTATATGTTTCCCAGTCTGGGATATGATTTTCTGAATCTAGAAAAGAAGTAGGATGACTTTTATTTTTATGTCTCAGAATTTGAACTAGAGTTAAATGATTGAATTAAATGCTAACTGCAAAGGTTGACTTTAAAATATACAACAGTCTATCATGTCAATAAAAAGATTTACGTTTCTTTGAAATCCTATTCTTTTAACAACTCCTTCTTATGCATAGCTTGTAACTAGACATTAATTCCCCTAACTTGATATTTAATATGAAGTTAAACTTCTAATCAAACATTTAATTTATGTTCTTGGTTCATTGAGTCAGAGAAATACTATGGGTCAAACATATTCACAACTAAAGCAAAACCCTCTTTTGGTGGCAGCGGCTAAAGGAACACAACAAAAGAAAAATGGCAATCTTTTTACTTGGGGCAAATAGCACAAGATCCTTTCTAACTGGGCTTAGTTTTCCTGTTTCTAAGTGGTGAAAACGAAGCCTCTAAGGGTTTCTTTGATTTGACCATAATCACACAGCAGGATGCCCATGGAAGAACCCACAGGCAATTCTAGGTGCCAATGTGTTCTATTTACCTAGTTCACTTCCCTTCCATCTGCAGAGCTCAATTTGATCTCAACTGTACTGGCTTAGACCTTTCCTCAGATAAATAAGCCCATCATGGACTCTGATACATACTTGCCTCAGAGTAGTTGAGTACACTATTCTATGAACTCCATATCTAAGAGCTTCAGAGAAGAAGGATAAAACACTGAAACATCCTAGTGGTTTGTCAGAAGCCAGGAAACACCACAGCCCTGTTATTGGGGAGTTGGGGGAGTTCACTGAGACTTTTGAGGGAGGAAAGTTTTATTGTTCTAATTTCAACACAGTAAGGGAGGGGAGGGGTGTGTGTAGCTGGATTCTAGATAAGGAAATGAAACTTGTAACAAAAAAAACCCACCATTAGAAATCCAACCACATCTATTCTAATGTTCATTTGAATTTTGTAAAACAGCTCTTATAAAGTAACCTAATAAATTTAACCTTACATTCATTTCCGCTTATCTCATCAGTGTTCCTAGGATTGGAATACTCTTCAGCTCTGCCAACCAGAGATATAAGGGCATTCCTAACTTTAGGCAAACCACTTCAGTATTTTTGCCTTGAGAACCCCATAGACAGCATGAAAAGGAAAAAAGATAGGACACTGAAAAGATGAACTTTTGGTAGGTGTCCAATATGCTACTGGAGATCAGTGGAGAAATAACTCCAGAAAGAATGAAGAGACAAGGCCAAAGCAAAAACAACACCCAGTTGTGGATGTGACTGGTGATAGAAGCAAAGTCTGATGCTGTAAAGAGCAATATTGCATAGGAACCTGGAATGTTAGGTCCATGAATCAAGGCAAATTGGAAGTGGTCAAACAGGAGATGGCGAGAATGAACATTGACATTTTAGGAATCAGTGAACTAAAATGGACTAGCATGGGTGAATTTAATCCAGATGACCATTATATCTACTACTGTGGTCAAGAATCCCTTAGAAGAAATGGAGTAACCACCATAGTCAATAAAAGAGTCCAAAATGCAGTACTTGGATGCAATCTCAAAAACGACAGAATGATCTCTGTTAATTTCCAAGGCAAACCATATAATATCACAGTAATCCAAGTCTACGTCCCGACCAATAATGCTGAAGACGCTGAAGTTAAATGGTTCTATGAAGACCTACAAGACCTTAACACCCCAAAGACATGTCCTTTTCATTATAGGGGACTGGAATGCAGAAGTAGGAAGTCAAGAAACACCTGGGGTAACAGGCAGATTTGGCCTTGGAGTACAGAATGAAGCAGGGCAAAGGCTAATAGAGTTTTGCCAAGAGAACGCACTGGTCATAGCAAACACCCTCTTTCAACAACACAAGAGAAGACCCTACACATGGACATCACCAGATGGTCAACAACAAAATCAGATTGATTATATTGTTTGCAGCCAAAGATGGAGAAGCTCTATACAGTCAGCAAAAACAAGATCAGGAGCCAACTGTGGCTCAGATCATGAACTCCTTATTGCTAAATTCAGACTTAAATTGAAGAAGTAGGGAAAACCACTAGACCATTCAGGTATGACCTAAATCAAATCCCTTATGATTATACAGTGGAAGTGAGAAATAGATTCAAGGGATTAGATCTGACAGAGTGCCTGATGAACTATGGACAGAGGTTCATGACATTGTACAGGAGACAGGGATTAAGACCATCCCCAAGAAAAAGAAATGCAAAAAGGCAAAATGGCTGTCTGAGGAGGCCTTACAAATAGCTGTGAAAAGAAGAGAAGCAAAAAGCAAAGGAGAAAAGGAAAGATATACCTATTTGAATGCAGAGTTCCAAAGAATAGAAGGGAGAGATTAGAAAGCCTTCCTCAGTGGTCATTGCAAAGAAATAGAGAAAAACAAAAGAATGGGAAAGACTAGAGATCTCTTCAAGAAAATTAGAGATACCAAGGGAATATTTCATGCAAAGATGGACTCAATAAAGGACAGAAATGGTATGGACTTAACAGAAGCAGAAGATATTAAGAAGAGGTGCAGGAATACACAGAAGAACTATACAAAAAAGATCTTCATGACCCAGATAATCACGGTGTTATGATCACTCACCTAGAGCCAGACATCCTGGAATGCGAAGTCAGGTTGGCCTTAGGAAGCACAACTACAAACAAAGCTAGTGGAGGTGATGGAATTCCAGTTGAACTATTTCAAATCCTAAAAGATGATGCTGCAAAAGTGCTGCACTCAATATTCAAGCAAGTTTAGAAAACTCAGCAGTGGCCACAGGACTGGAAAAGGTCAGTGTTCATTATAATCCCAAAGAAAGGCAATGCCAAAGACTGCTCAAACTACTGCACAATTGCACACATCTCACACACTAGCAAAGTACTGCTCTAAATTCTCCAAGCCAGGCTTCAGCAATACATGAACTGTGAACTTCCAGATGTTCAAGCTGGGTTTAGAAAAGGCAGAAGAACCAGAGATCAAACTGCCAACATCTGCTGGATCATGAAAAAAGCAAGAGAGTTCCAGAAAAACATTTATTTCTGTTTCATTGACTATGCCAAAGGTTTTGACTGTGTGGATCACTACTAACTGTGAAAAATTCTTAAAGAGATGGAAATACCAGACCACCTGACCTGCCTTTTGAGAAACCTGTATGCAGGTCAGGAGGCAACAGTTAGAACTGGACATGGAACAACAGACTTGTTCCAAATCGGGAAGGAGTTCGTCAAGGCTGTATATTGTCACCCTGCTTATTTAACTTATATGCAGAGTACATCATGAGAAACGCTGGGCTGGATGAAGCACAAGCTGGAATCAAGACTGCAGGGAGAAATACCAATAACCTCAGTTACTCAGATGACACCACCCTTATGGCAGAAAGTGAAGAAGAACTAAAGAGACTCTTGATGAAAATGAAAGAGGAGAGTGAAAAAGTTGGCTTAAAACTCAACATTCAGAAAACTAAGATCATGGCATCTGGTCCCATCACTTCATGGCAAATAAATGGGGAAACAGTGGAAACAGTGTCAGACTTTATTTTTTGGGGCCCCAAAATCACTGCAGATGGTGATTCCAGCCATGAAATTAAAAGACACTTACTCCTTGGAAGAAAGTTATGACCAATCTAGGTAGCATATTAAAAAGCAGAGACATTACTTTGCCAACAAAGGTCTGTCTAGTCAAGGCTATGGTTTTTCCAATAGTCATGTATAAATGTTAGAGTTGGACTATAAAGAAAGCTGAGTGCTGAAGAATTGATGCTTTTGAACTGTGGTGTTGGAGAAGACTTCTGAGAGTCCCTTGGACTGCAAGGAGATCCAACCAGTCCATCCTAAAGGAAATCAGTCCTGAATATTCACTGGAAGGACTGATGTAGAAGCTGAAACTCCAATACTTTGGACACCTGATGCGAAGAACTGACTCATTTGAAAAGACCCTGATGCTGAGAATTATTGAAGGTGGGAAGAGGAGGGGATGACAGAGGATGAGATAGTTGGATGGCATCACCGACTCAATGGACATGAGTTTGAGTAAACTCTGGGTGTTGGTGATGGACAGGGAGGCCTGGCGTGCTGCAGTCCATGGCGTCGCAAAGAGTTGGACATGACTGAGCAACTGAATTGAACTGAACTATCTTTATCCCAATCAAATGATTGGTGAACTGAGTCAGGAAGAAGCCCAGTTAGGAAAGTTGAGCCAAGGCCTCATTGGCTGCATGGTGCCTGCAGAATCCAACTTAGCATCTAAAGAAACTCCAAATAGGCCAAGAGAAAAGTTTGACAAAGGTGAGAGGGTGATCTCAGCAGCCTTCACTTAAACCTGCCTGGGAGGCTGTATTTTAAATGACTGCATTTTAAATGACTGCAATCATATGAAATATACTCTCTGACCACAATGAAATAAAATTAGAAACCAATATCAGGAAATTTTTGGAATTCATAAATATGTGAAAATAAAACTCCTAAATAACTCCTAAATAACTAATGGGTCAAAAACTATCAAAACTAACTCAAGAAGAAACAGAAAATTTGAAAAGATCTATAGCAGGAGATTGAGTCAATAATTTTAAAACTCTTAACAAAGAAAAACTCTGGATCAAATGATTTCAGTGGTGAATTCTACTAAATATTAAAAGAGAAATTAAAACCAATCTTTCTCAAACTCTTACAAAAAACGAAAAAAAACAGAAGGAGGAAATTGCTCTCAACTCATGCTAGGAGACCAGCATGACTCTGATACCAAAACCAGACAAAGACTATAAAAAAGAAAACTATAGAATAACATCCCTCATGAATATAAACACAAAAAATCTAAACAAAAATTTAGCTATATGATCCAAAAATATGTAAAAGGGATAATATAATATGAGAAAGTTGTGTTTATCCCATGAGTGTAGTGTTGACTTAATATTCAAAAATCAATCAATATAATTAACTGTATTAACAAGCTACAAAATAAAAACAAACCATGCTGTAATAATTGGATATCTTTATGCAAAAAAAAGAAGTCTGATCTGTCTCATAACATATGAAAAATTAACTCAATATGGATCATAGACCTAACTGTAAAATCAAAGCTATAAAACTGTATAAAACATAAAATAAAACTTTGGTTAGGCAAAATTTTCTTCTGTCCAACACCAAAACCACTATCTATAAAGAAAACAAATTAATTGGGGTTAATGAAAAATTTTACATTTCTACTCTTTCAAAAACACTATTAAGAGACTTTCCTGGTGGTACAGTGGTTAAGAATCTGAGCTTCCACTGCAGGAGTGGGCACGAGTTTAATCCCTAGTCAGGGAACTAGATCCCACATGCCATGGGGCATGGCCAAAGGAAGAAAAAAAAATTATTTTTCATTAAAGATAAAAGAAAATAAAAAGCACTGTTAAGAGAATGAAAAGTCAAGCTGCAGACTTGAGATATTTGCAAAGCATGTATCTGAAAAAATCACTGTATCCAGAATATATAAATAATTCTTAAAAATCAATAATATGAAAGCCAATTATCCAATTTTTAAAAATGGGCAAAGTACTTGAGCAGACATTTCCCTTCATCAAAAAAGATAGATAACGAGTATGTAAATAATAAGGCACTCAGCATTGTTAGTCATTAAGGAAATGCAAATCAAGTCACAATGAGCTAACACTATACTTCTATTAGGAGGACTAAAACGAAAAAGACTGACAATATATAACATGGATGAGAAACTGCTGATGGGACTATAAAACTGACAAAACTACTTTGGAAAGCAGTTTAGCAGCTTCTTAAAACGTAAAAACGTATTTATGATCTAGCTGTTTCTCCTCTTAGGTATTTACATAAAAGAAACAAAAACCATAAGGTTCACACCAAAAGGTTCATGCATGTACTCATAGCAACTATTTTGTAGTAGAAACCTAGAAACAACCCAATTTTCTAGCCACAGATGAATAAGTAAATTAAAGTGTATCTATACAACAGAACACCACTTAGCAATAAAGAGGAATGAACTACTGATACATACTGCAACGTGGAAGGATATTAAAATAATCCTTCTGAGTGAAAGAAAACACTCAAAGAGCACACATGATTCTATTTATATAAAATTCTGAAAGTGCAAAAAAAAAATATCTGCGGTGACAGCAACAAAAGCAATTGTTCATTGGTAACAGGGAGTAGAGGAGAGCATGGAGGCTTGGAAGGAGACTAATTAAGGACCACAAGGAAACTTTTTGGGATGAATGTATATGTCCACTTTCTTGATTTTGATGATGGTTTCATCGGTGTATATAACCTCATACATTATACATATATATATTCAAAATTTATCAGATTGCCTACTTTATATATGTGCAGATTATCATGTCAATTATACCTCAAAATCAAAAATTTTTAAATAACAGAATTATGACTAGTTTGAAACTTCAAAGAAATTTCAGTGATCAAAAAAATAAAAGTTTGGTATTGTGGCTAAACTACCTTATTCTTTCCAGTATTAAGTAATAATAAACAGGTCTACTTTAGTGAAGGCTTACCATGAACAAGGCCTAATTTTAAGCACTTTACATGTGTCAGCTTGTTTAATACTCACAATATCCCTATGAGATTGGTAACCTGAATATAACGTTTTATAGTTGGAGAAACTGAGGCATGGATAGACTCCAACAAGGACTTGCTGCTAAAACTAGCCAAGCCAGGATCTCAATCCGGACTGAACTTCTCCACTATGTTCACGCTTGACCACCTCTCAGAAAAAAGTCTCAAATATTTGGGAACTGAGCTTGCTGCTGCTGCAGCAAACTCTTCGCAGCCCCATGGACTGGAGCCTACCAGGCTCCTTCGTCCATGGGATTTTCCAGGCAAGAGTACTGGAGTGGGGTGCCATTGCCTTCTCTGGGAACTGAGCTTACTGGCTTGAGATAGAAATATTAGGATTAGGAGAGAGACCTCCAGGGAGCCAGGGAGAAGGATGGAATGAGGTGCAGGAAGCATCCAGATGTGTCTGCACAGCTGTCCTGCAAGGGTCCACCCGGCTCATATCAGTGCCTGTGTAAAATAACTTAGCCTAGAATTTGACTCTTCCCCTGGGTTGTGCACGTTGACTGTTCCTGCCCCAGGCCAGCCTTGATGCTCAAGGCACTTCACCAGTTCTCACAAGAATTCTATCACACTAAGAATAGCCAGAATTTTGTTTTTAGTTTTCACGAAGATCTGGGAATTCATGGGAAAGGGGCTCACCCCCCAGTGCACAGCATTTACTCAATTCCTCCACTTCAGGCAGCACGAACTTCTCTAAATCCGTCTCCCCTTCCCCAGCCAGTCTCCTGTCACACTTCATGTCCGTCCTATAGAACTTGGTCCCAGTCTTTTTAAAAATTTCCTTCTCTACTTAAAACCTGTGCATGGTGCATGCTAAGTTGCTTCGGTCGTGTCATATTATGGACCATAGCCCGCTAGACTCCTCTGTCCATGGGATTCTCCAGGCAAGAATATGGAGTGAATTGCCATGCCCTCCTCCAGGAGATTTTCCCTATCCAGGGACCTAACTCGTGTCTCTTATGTCTTCTGCATTGGCAGGTGGGTTCTTTACCACTATTGCCACCTAGGAAGCCCACTTAAAATCTAGACCATGACTTTCAGCCTCCTCACAAGCCTATCAAAGCCCATCATTTCTACCTTAGGAACTCTCACATCAGCTGCTGAGAAGATGAAGTCTCCAAGCTTGTGGCAGACTTCCTAAGGTGAATCTATGTGTAGCTTTTGTGACCATATCAAAAAGAAATGCATGGAGAACAGACAAGGACTTTCCTTCTAAATAGAACCTCAGCTCTTAGACCCCTCAGGAATCCCACGGAGATCTTCTTAGACCAATACCGGTTATACCCTAGTGGCTAATGGGCTCATCTGCATTAGTTTATTTGATTCTGTCCGGAGGAGATAAAAAGGCTCCTACTGTGAATAATATGGAGGTTCCTTAAAAACTAAAAATAGACCTACCGTATGACCCAGCAATTTGACTCCCGGAAATATACACAGAGAAAATCATAATTACAAAAGATACATGCACCCCAATGTCCATTGCAGCACTGTTTACAATAACCAGGATATGGAAGCAACCTAAATATCCATCAACAGAGGAATGGATAAAGAAGATGCGGAACATATATACAATAGAATATTACTCAGACCAAAACAAACAAACAAACAAACAAACACAAAATCGTGCCATTTGCAGAGATATGGATGGACCTAGAAACTGTCATACAGAATGAAGTCAGAAAAAGAACAAATATCATATATTAATATATATATATGTGGAATCTAGGAAAACGGTACAGATGAACCTATCTGCAAAGCAGAAATAAAGACACAGACATGGAGAACAAACATATGGATACCAAAGGGGGAGGGCTGAATTGGGAGATTCGATTCACATATGTACACTGCTACTATGTACAAAATAGATAATTAATGAGAACCTACTATATAGCACAGGGAACTCCATGCTCTGTGGTGACAAAGAGGGGATATATGTACATGTAAGTTGATTCGCCATGCTGTACAGCAGAAACTAACACAAACATTGTAAAGCAACTAAACTCCAATTAAAAAAGTAGAAATACAAATCCTTGCATGCTTCTCTCCCCACAAGCTTTGTACAGCTACCTCATGCAGGCTGGCAAAACATAGTTATCAATGTGAAGGCAGCACTGGCAGGGGGGAAGTTTGTAACTCAGGATCTTGAGTCTCCACAGGTGGGAAAAAAAGAACTGAGTGATCTCAAACACCAGTCTGGGTCGCCTCAGCCACTCCCTCTCTGAAATTGCATGTGGAAGGGCAAGGGGTAGACCAGGAGGAAGAGAAAGCACCGGGGGCCTCTCTCAGAAGGTCCATCCAGGGTGAGGTGGGGGAGCAGAACAAACACTGTAAGGGAAGTGAAATCCCCCAGGGGACAGTTTTGCTACGCCTCTTCTTTGCTAGGTCGCCCCCTCACTTCAGCGATGACTAAGCTGATTCACTTGTGGCACATCCCTTTTCAAGTAAAGAGCAGGTACAGGCCACAGAGCCCCTCCTGCAAGAGCAGAGATGTGTGTACAGGGCAGAGAGGTCAGCAGTCATGTCCTTAGATCAGCTGTCACAATGTACAGAAAGGTCTGAATTGGTTGTCAACTTTAAAAAAAAATAGATTTTACATAAAAAATCAGATTTCATGATTATCAGGTGATCCAGTAACCTCAGCCATATTTATTTTAACAGCTTCTTAGCAGGCACTATTGTTTGCAGTCTGTTTTATACCCATCAGCCAGGCAGATCCTTTTGCAGTGTAAATCAAAATATGTTACTCCATTGACTGAAATCTTCCCATGGTGTCCCGCCTCACTCACAGTAAAAACCAGAGTCCCAGAAGTCCTCTGCAAGACCTTCCGTGGTGGGGCACCCCCTTACCTCCTGTTTCTCCTCCTCCTCCTCTTTCCACAGATTACACAGATTCAAACCCTGGCTCTATTTTCTGTGTGTCTTTGAGTGAATAACTTAACGGTTCTTTATCTCACTTCCTTATCTGTAACATGAAGCTAATAATCCTATCTTGCTCATAGTGTTGCTATGAAGACAAAACATTTAATACTTAAAAAGCATGATCTTGTTATTCCCTTGCTTCACCCATGCTGGCTTCAGTGTGTGCGTGCTCAGTTACCCAGTCGCGTCCAACTCTTTGCGACCCCATGGACTGCAGCCTGCCAGGCTCCTCTGTCCATGGGATTTTCTAGGCAAGAATACTGGAGTGGTTTGCCATTTCCTACTCCAAACTCTTCCTGATCCAGGGATCAAACTTGTGTCTCTTGCATTGGCAGGTGGGTTCTTTACCACTGCTCCACCTGGGAAGACCCGTAGTAGCTTCGGTGCTTTTCCACAAGTAAGCCAGGTTTGTACCTGACTGAATGCCTTTGCAAATATTCTGTGTGGCCCTGGCTTCCACAGCTACCCGACAAAATCCCCCATCCCCACCCCCTGATGTCTCCTGCAAGCTTTGCTTACCAGTATTTGGGATGAATCAAAAATTAAAAATTCAAAACAAAAGTGGACCAAAAAAAAAAAACCAAACAACCGTCAGAAAGAAATGAAATGAGTATTGATTGAATTCAGGAAAGAAATGGAAGAAAAAGACAAAATTATCTCAAAATGAAGACAGTTACGAGGTGACTAAAGGTTAAGATACTTTTTTAAAAATTAAGAAAGAACATTGAAGAAAGACTAGAAAATAAGACAATTAAACTGTGTGATCATTTCTTTTCCTAGAAAATCATGAGGAAAAATTATGAGTACACCTAAAGTTATAAAGTGGATATGAATCAACACAGTCTATCTTCAGATTTATCAAATTAGTGTTCTAGATATTTCTGTCTGAGCATCCCAGACCAGCTGTCACCATCTCTGACTATCAGAAAATTTGTGGCCAGTACCCCCGCTCTGCTTCTTCCCTTGGTCCAGGCTGAGCTGTCTTGTCTGGCCCTGTAGCCCCCCAGGAAGCAGAAAGCCCTCAATATGCCTCAATGGCATATTGATTAATTTAAATTTTATTTGAAAAGAAGTCAGTGGGGGAAAAATGATATTTAAAAACCCCATTCTGACCCCACCTGGTAAAGAATTCACCTGCCAATGCAGGAGATACAAGAGACACGGGTTCGATCCCTCAGCTGGGAAGATCCCCTGGAGAAGGAAACAGCAACCCACTCCAGTGTTCTCGCCTGGAGAATCTCATGGCGAGAGGAGCCTTGAGGCCTACAGTCCTTGGGGTCGGACACAAGTGAGCACACATGCATGGTCATACTATTTGTTTCCAAACAGGAATTTTTGGCTCCAACTGTGTGAGAACTTTTATTTCAACTTTGCAAATATACATATATATATATTTAATTTTATTGGAGGATAGTTGATTTACAATGGGTGTTCGTCTCAAGTGTACAGACTTTTCTTTCTAGGACTCAGTTACTGGAGAATTTGCCTTTAGAAATAAAGAACTGGTGAACCTAGAGTTAAAACTGAACACAGACCCAGGGACTCAGACCTTAGGATTTCCTGTGGTTAATCACTAAAGTAAAAAAAATAATAATAAAATTGAAATTTCATTTAGTTTTTATGAGAAAATCAGAAGTGTTAACATACTCAGAATTATACATGCACACAGACATATACACACATACATTCATTTAGAATTAAGGAAGAAAAATAACATTTATGTATTTTACTGTGTCTTTGGTAAAGTGGTAGACAATTCAACATGTAATCTAGAACTGTTTCAACTTCTAGAAGAATTGCTTCTCATCCACCTGGTTCTCTAGAGAATCATCCCTACAGGTTGCAGGTATAATGAATGTCAAATCCTCTGTCCACATTTACCTCCTACTTTCCCTCATGTTCGACAACACATCCAAGTAGAGTCCTAGGGAAAATAAAATAAATTATATGTATAAGCAGTATAGGCTGGCCCAGGTCTCCTGCATTGCAGGCAGATTCTTTACCATCTAAGCCACTAGGGAAGCCCTAGTTAGACGACTACTAACTTCAAAAATCATTATCTGCATTTATTATAATACACACTCACTGTGTTGCTGTTTAGTCACTAAGTCTTGTCCAACTCTTTTTAAATGCCATGAACTGTAGCCCACCAGGCTCTTTGATCCATGGGATTTCCCAGACAAGAATACTGGAGTGGGTTGCCATTTCCTTCTCCAGAGAATCTTCCCTACCCAGGGACTGAACCTCCATCTCCATTCTTTACCACTGAGTCATCAGGGAAGACTCACACTCACTGGGTATATCTTGTCAAAACCTGAAGGATGAACTTCCTCTGGGTCAGTCACCTTGGGTTATACCGGCTTTGAGTGGGAGGAGGCATTAAGTAGCTATTACAGTGGGAAATTCCAGTGGAAATGGGGGACTACAGAAGTTTACAAATAGACAGTAAGGACAAAGTAGGTCAGAACTCTACAAAGACCAGAACCAGGCAACTGAAGTGAAATGACATTAAACTTGATGGCCAAGAAATGACAGTTAACATCTAAGTGTATGACAGTTATAAATCCTGAGCGGTCCTAAAGACAACAGTAAGGAAGGGAAATGGTGCTTATCACACGCAGGCAGAGACAGCAAGATGATGGACAGGGCTCTAGAGGCACTTGCAAGGACCTTCCCTTCCCTGATTGTTCTTGAAGGATGTTTATCACTCTGGACCTGGGAACTCTGCAGAATTGACCTGGAGCTCTGCAATTATGTGTGCGGATATAGGGGCCCATCAAAGAAAAGACTACTTTCCTACCATCAGAAAAGGAATGTTTGTTTCTATTTAATTGAGGCAATCATTTAGAAAACTCTATTTAGAAGGTACATTTTTATTTTTTTACAGTTGGCATTTCAATGTCCCAAATTCCCTTTGCAGATGTTTCTTTCAAGGATCCCTGAATATAAAAGGTCCATAAATTTGAGGTGAGACCATGAAGACATTAGTAAGAAGACATGAGATGATATCCTTTCAATAGTCACTTTGAAGAATTTCAGTTCATATAAACATTTTGCACTGCAAGAATAACCACGAAAATAGAAATTTCTACAAAAGATTCTCTGTAATGTCAGTTTTGGATTGCCTTTGAGAGTAGGCTCCATCCAGGAATGATTAGATGTTGCTAATCTGCCATGTTTCTAAAAGTTTTTCTTAAATCCGTATCACGATGATAAGAACATGCTATGGAAGCCAACCAGGCTCATGGGACTGGTGTCAGAGAATAAAGCTTTGCCTTTATAGTCTTTTGATCAAATATACTTTGTGAAAACTAACTGCTTACCAGCAGTTTAGTAATTAAGGTCTGCACAAAAGCAGAGCAGAACACATTTAGTTTCTGTGACTAAAGACACATACTAAATATTTTTTAATTAATTTATTTATTTTAATTGGAAGCTAATTACTTTACAATATTGTAGTGGTTTTTGCCATACATTGACATGAATCAGCCATGGGTGTACATATGTTCCCCATCCTGAACCCCCTTCCCACCTCCCTCCTGATCCCATCCCTCTGGATCATCCCAGTGCAACAGCCCTGAGCACCCTGTCTCATGCATTGAATCTGGACTGACAATCTATTTCTCATATGATAATATACATGTTTCAATGCTATTCTCTCAAATCATCCATCCTCGCCTTCTCCCACAGAGTCCAAAAGACTGTTTTTTACATCTGTGTCTCTTTTGCTGTCTCGCATATAGGGTCATTGTTACCATCTTTCTAAATTCCATATATATGCGTTAGTATACCTTACTGGTGTTTTTCTTTCTGACTTACTTCACTCTGTATAATAGGCTCTAGTTTCATCCACCTCATTAGAACTGATTCAAATGCATTATTTTTAACAGCTGAGTAATATTCCATTGTGTATATGTACCACAGCTTTCTTATCCATTTGTCTGCCGATGGACATCTAGATTGCTTCCATGTCCTGGCTATTGTAAACAGTGCTGCAATGAGGGATACATGTGTCTCTTTCAATTCTGGTTTACTTGGGACACATACTAAATATTAAAGATGCAAATTAGATAGTAAAGGTAGATTAACACAGATTTGTAAAATATAAATAGACTCAATTCTCTCTTAGAAATAATGTTGAAATAGTTTACCTTTCAAAGCAAGTAGTTTTAGACTTGGCTTCTCAAATGTATGTTGAGAAGTTAAAGAGAAATATGTAGATCTTATGACAAAAAGAAAAAAAACACATTAAATCATTGTCATCATCATCATTATCATCAGACATTACTTAATTCCATTTCTGCATGCTTGTCTTAATCAAACACAAAATTTTGAGCCCAATGACTTAACCACAGTATTAAAACGCTATGAAAGAAGACTGAAAAAAATACAAATTTCAAGCTTCCCTTTTGACTTTAAGTATGAAAAATGTTGTTTAATCAGAAGAAAATATTTCACCAAATTTTAAACAGAGAGAAAGCAGGATAGTTGGACAATTCAATGATAAATTCAATCTTTTATTTGAATAGATATGAAAATAAACTGTGCATAGAAATATAAGCAATACTGTCTTTCTTCATAAAATAAAGGAGATACTAATACTTACCTCATCAAGAATTGCCCTAAACAAAGTCCTGGCATGAAGAGATTGCTCATTATATGTTCATTTCCTTTCTTCAGTGACAACTATCAAAATGTAACTCTGCATATTCCTCTAGATCACTTAGGAGAAAATAAATTGTGATAGGAATTTAATTATATTTCATTTTTAGTTCAAAAGCAGGAAACTACAGAGACAGAGAAATCTGTAAAAAATTGTTTCCTCCCTTTCAAGGATGCACTCTCATGTACCCTCAATGATACTGTTGAATTTGGCAATAGTGACTAATATACTATCCAGTATTTTGTAACTGTTTGTAATTAACAGAGCTAAATGTTTAAGAGTTAAAGTAATTCTTGAAATTTATTTTTTAAAAAATAGAATTATAAAACAATTAAAGGGGAAAAAATGACAACGACAGAAGAAAGATAACTTAAAGTCGCTGATGGTGTGATGATAAATGCATAATATCTATAATCATTCGATCTGGGTTTCAATTCTAGCTAACACATAAACTCTGTGTGCCTTGGAGACTTAATTTCCTTGCCTGTGAGATACAGATGATGCCTGCCCTGAGAGTAAAATAGTTCATATAGAACATTTAGCCCACTGCTTGTCTCATAATCACTCATTCATTCATTCAGCTATGTTCAATGAGCTTTTACACTACATCCAGCAATGTGTCAGGCATTGGAAATACAACAGTGAAAAAACAGTCATGATTCAGCTCTCATGGAGCTTAAAAATATGGCAGAAGAGGCAGACATTAAGAAGGTCATAAATAGTTTGATAAATAGGTAAAAGTTAATTCTGACTAAAAATTAATTCTCTTTCCCTTCTCCTCATTTATAGTAAAGGGAACACCTGTGCTTTCTACTTTCACTGATAAAATTCAATGAATTAAGTGAATCAGCTTTGTAAAGTGAATCAATTAAGTAAACTTTAAAGCTTTCTACAAATCTCTATTGCTATATTTGTAATGAAAAATGATCAAGTATGTAGTAATTGCAAGGCCCTAGGGAAAGTAGAAAGAATAGCTGGATGCAGGTTCTTCCTGCTCCTGTGGAGGGAGGTAGGACAACTGGGCACTTGGAGCCAGTTGTCCAGACATACAGTACTCAAGGAGCTTTGAGAGAGGGAAGGGTGAGTCACTGGACATTTGGAAGAGGCAGAAGTGGACTCAGCTGGGAAGACTCTGTGCAGCAGGTGCATTTGGACTTGACAGGGGCCACATGGTCTTGAGGAGATCAGCCAGAAGAATAAACAAAGTATAGAAGGAGATCATCAAGGGGCAACAAAGAAACAGTATGTAGTACATTTTGACTAGATTGAAGAAGGCGCTACAGGGAACAGTATGGAGGTGACTTAAAAAACTAAAAATGGACCTACCATATGATTCAACAATCCCAGTCTGGGCATATAGCTAGAGAAAACCATAATTCAAAAAGATACATGCACCCAGTATTCATTGCAGCACTATTTACAATAACCAGGACAGGGAAGCAACCTAAATGTCCATCAACAGAGGAATGAATAAAGAAGATGTGGAACATATGTGCAGTAGAACATTACTCAGCCAAAAAAGAATAAAATTGTGCCATTTGCAGAGATATGGATGGACCTAGAGACTGTCATACAGAATGAAGTAGGTCAGAAAGGGAAATACAAATATTGTATATTCATGCATATATGCAGAATCCAGAAAAATGGTATAGGTGATCTTATCTGCCAAACAAAAATAGAGACAGACATGGAGAACAAACATATGGATAAGGATACTAAGGGGAGAAGAGGGGATGGGATGAATTGGGAGATTTGGATTGACATATATACACTACTATGTATAAAATAGATAACTAGCAAGAACCTACTGTATAGCACAGGGAACTATACTCAATGGTCTGTGGTGACCTAAATGGGAAAGAAATCCCAAAAGAAAGGAGATAAATGTAAACATATAGCTGATTCACTTTTCTGTACAAGAAAAATTAACACAATACTGTAAATTAACTATACTCCAATAAAAAATAATTTTAAAAAATTATATATAAAAAATGAAGGTGCTAATGGCAGTAGTTGGCAAGAAGAAATTGGACAAGAAGTTTGAGATCAGATCCTGCTGCTGCTGCTGCTAAGTCAATTCAGTCGTGTCTGACTCTGTGTGACCCCATAGACGATAGCCCACCAGGCTCCCCCATGCCTGGGATTCTCCAGGCAAGAACACTGGAGTGGGTTGCCATTTCCTTCTCCAATGCATGAAAGTGAAAAGTGACAGTGAAGTCGCTCAGTTATGTCGGACCCTTAGCGACCCCATGGACTGCAGCCCACCAGGCTCCTCCATCCATGGGATTTTCCAGGCAAGAGTCCTGGAGTGGGTTGCCATTTCCTTCTCCGAGATCAGATCCTAGCAGACTCTAAACGCAGGGTGAAAGAGTGTAACTTGTATTGTTGACGGCTGCAAGCTATTAACGGAGTTTGAGTAAGACGGTAAAATGACTGGAGCTGTGAATTGGAAGAGTAATCATCCTACAACAGTATGTCAAATGTATAAGAATGAAGCACTCTTTGTAATAACATCTCTCATTTGACTTAGCACAGACCACATTACCTAAAATCTGTACCATAGACATAGGGAAGAGAAACACCAACAGTGTATCAAATGGATCTTTACCACGGCTGCTAGGATTTTACTTAAGGCTTTGGGGAAACAGTTTTTGAGGTCTTCTCTGTTGGTCCTCTTGAAAGCCAGAGTCCTGAAGCTAGCACAGTTGGAGTGGTCTGGGGAACTTGAAGTATTTTTGAATTGGGTTGGCCAATGGCCAATAAATTCGTTCAGGTTTTCCATAAGATGTAATGGAAAAACCCGAATGAACTTTTGGGCCAACCCAATATTTGCTGGTGCTGAAGCATAAAGAAAATAAGCTTCCTTTTCTGAATACTCTGGAACTCATAAGGTAGATCCAAAGCACATATGTGTTTGGTGAAAATAAAGCACTCTGTAATTACATCTCTCATTTGCCTTGCACAGGTCACATTATTTAAAATCTGTACCATAGACAAAGGGAAGAGAGACACCAAGAGGTAAAAACAATTGCTCTGAAAACAAAATTGCTATGACCCACCATTCCAAAAAATACAAATCCTCTGCCTGCTTCACCCACACATCATCCAATAATGGCTGATCAGAGCAGTTTAATGAAATATTCCTACTCCTGGAACTCCCATGGGCTACATGCACAGAACAAGCTGACCCTGACTTCCTCCCTCCCCACACTCCAACCTCTCAGAGGCAAAACAGCTGTGGGAGACAATGATGACTGGTCAACCAATCAACAGGCAGCTGACAGCCAACAGGTTCCATTTGTCACTCTGCAGAGGTGGTGGAGGAAGCCAAGTTGCCCTGCCCAGTGTTCAGAAACTTTCGACTGAAAGAGAATAACAGATGTTCATTTAAAAGAACCAACTACAAACCCCAAACATAATTTTATTACACAAATTCATTGCCAGTGAATATTTGGAGAATAAGAACACTTTTGCCAGCCCTCACAGGGTGTCTGGAAGACAGACACAGAGAAGGGTCTACATATTTCTAATCTACGTCTCGTTTCCATGATGAACTCCACAGAGTGTGAGACACTGTCTTGGTATGTCCCACAGAGGAGCTTTCAGGGATTGCTCTGGGCTTATTTAGAGCCAGGGGAAACAGGGGACTGGGTTTCCTATTCCTAAAACAAGGAGAACTAAGTAGGAGCAAGATAGGTGGTTGAAGACTTTATCCTATTACTTCATGTAAAAGTAATCATGTTAAATAAACACATTTGGAATGAATTTACCAGCATAGAGGGAAATGACATGAAGCCACACAGATATGCCTTTAAAAATTTTAAAGTCCAATATTTAAAATTCTCTTCATCCAATTAAGCAACCAGCAACTAGGGTTGGGCCCTCAGCGAAGAATGGATTATGTAATACTGTAAAGGGAGGCAGCCAGAGGTTAAGTCCTTTCTTGCAGTGATGAGCAAATAAGTGAAAAACTGCCATCGAGAATGCTACCTTAGGGTCCTTCTTCCAAAATTGCACTGTGCTGCCTTGGCCCAAAAGCCAATGTATTTATGGTCATCATGTGAGATCATGAGTTCTGTAAAGAGAAAGGAAGGTACCAGAAAGGTCAAGAAATGCTGTTTGGATTGATCTTTGGGCTCTTGTCTACATTTGAGGCTCTGTCTTATCTGAATCTTCCTCCAAAGTCTTCCTAGCTCAATTAGGAGAAGACCTAAACATCCACTTCGGTGCCAGGATTTCTGACCTTCCTAACTCTCTCCAGGGCATTATTCTGTGACTGGGGAGGAACCAAATTGGCTTCCAGTAAACTAGAAATTTTGACTGGCTAAAACAGTCTATCTTAATAATTTACTGTTAAGATGGAACTCTGGCGTAGAGATATATTTACTTTAAGAACCCTAGGTAATACCCATAGAAGAATTTAATCTAAACTAGAACTGGAAAATATAAAGAAAATCTCACACACATGCCCTCAAGGAAGACAAAACATAAGGATTAAGAGTCTAATTACAATAAACCCCTGATTTACAGAGAACTGATGGTGTCAGAATTTTCTGATATGATGGGGGTTGGTCAGAGGTTGTCGCATAACAACCTTAAGAAGTTTTGTCAAAAGCACAAATGAGAGATGAGTCAGGTCATGCCGAATCTCACAAAGTGGGTTGAATTGAGCTTTGTGTGGCTAGACTGATTTTGTCTGCTCAGAAAGTTTTCAAGGCTGATCTTCGTTTGTTTTTCGTTTGTTTTAGAAGTTATTTTTATGTATTTATTTTTGGTTGTGCTGGGTCTTCGTTGCTATGCTAGGGCTTTCTTTCGTTGTGGTGAGCTACTCTTCATTGCAGTACACAGGCTTCTTATTGCTGAGGCTTCTCTCGTGGAGCACAGGCTCTAGACTTGAGAGCTTCAGTAATTGCAGCTTAGGGTTCAGCAATTGTGGCTCATAGGCCCTAGAGCTTGCAGGCTTCAGTAGTCATAGCGCATGGGCTTATTTGCTCTGTGGCATGTGGAATCTTTCTGCACCAGACATCAAACCGGTGCCTCTGCATTGGCACATGGATTCTTATCCACTGTAATCCCAGGGAAGTCCTCTCACTTGTTTTTTATTTTAACTGACTCTAACTGAACTCTCACCTCAACATCCGCTGCCTATAACACAGCCTCACTTGACTCACCTGTAGCTTGTTGCAATTTGCATATCCCAATTGCAATTATTTTGCTATTTCCAAGCAAACTCATTTTTTGAGTTTGACTCAGTTTACCTCTTTATTTAGGTCAACATACATGTGAGGATTGTGGGAGCAGAAATTAACTCTAGAAGGCACTCAGACTGATACTGGACCCCAAAACACTAGAGGTAGATCAAGAGGCCAAGACAGGGTCAAGGAGCAGAGGTCAGAGGCAGAGGTGGGAAAGACCTTCAGTTCAGTTCAGTCACTCAGTCGTGTCTGACTCTTTTTGACCCCATGGATTGCATCACACCAGGCTTCCCTGTCCTTCACCAACTCCTGGAGCTTGCTCAGACTCATGTCCATTGAGTCGGTGATGCCATCCAACCATCTCATCCTCTGTCGTCCCCTTCTCCTCCCGCCTTCAATCTTTCCCAGCATCAGGGTCTTTTCAAATGAGTCAGTTCTTCGCATCAGGTGGCCAAAGTACTGGAGTTTCAGCTTCAGCATCAGTCCTTCAAAGGAATATTCAGGACTGATATCCTTTAAGATTGACTGGTTAGATCTCCTTGCAGTCCAAGGGACTCTCAAGAGTCTTCTCCAACACCGCAGTTCAAAATCTTCAATTCTTTGGTGTTCAGCTTTCTTTATAGTCCAACTCTCACATCCATACATGACTACTGGAAAAACCATAGCTTTGACTAGACAGACTTTTGTTGGCAAAGTAATGTCTCTGCTTTTTAATATGCTGTCCAGGTTGGTCATAACTTTTATTCCAAGGAGCAAGCATCTTTTAATTTCATGGTTGCAGTCACCATCTGCAGTGATATTGGAGCCCCCAAAAATAAAGTCTCTCACTATTTCCATTGTTTCCCCATGTATTTGCCATGAAGTGATGGGACCAGATGCCATGATCTTAGTTTTCTGAATGTTGAGCTTTAAGCCAACTTTTCACTCTCCTCTTTCACTTTCATCAAGAGGCTCTTTAGTTCTTCTTCACTTTCTGCCATTAGAATGGTGTCATCTGTATATCTAAGGTTATTGATATTTCTCCCAGCAATCTTGATTCCAGCTTGTGATTCATCCTGCCTGGCATTTTGCATGATGTATTCTGCATATAAGTTAAATAAGCAGGGTGACAATATACAGCCTTGATGTACTCCTTTCCTGATTTGGAACCAGTCTGTTGTTCCATGTCCAGTTCTAACTGTTGCTTCCTGACCTGCATACAGATTTCTCAGTAGGCAGGTCAGGTGGTCTGGTATTCCCATCTCTTTAAGAATTTTCCACAGTTTGTTGTGATCCTCACAGTCAAAGGCTTTGGCACAGTCAATAAAGTAGAAATAGATGTTTTTCTGGAACTCTCTTGCTTTTTCAATGATCCATCGGATGTTGGCAATTTGATCTCTGGTTCCTCTGCCTTTTCTAAAACCAGCTTGAACATCTGGAAGTTCATGGTTCATGTACTGTTGAAGCCTGGCTTGGAGAATTTTGATCATTACTTTGCTAGCGTGTGAGATGAGTGCAATTGTGCAGTAGTTTGAGCATTCTTTGGCATTGCCTTTCTTTGGGATTGGAATGAAACCTGACCTTTTCCAGTCCTGTGGCCACTGCTGAGTTTTCCAAATTTGTTGGCATATTGAGTGCAGTACTTTCACATATCTGAGTGTAGATATGCTGAATCACCTAAAAATATGACCCATAGTCATGCATAATTGCATTAAACGACTGACATCTGAGGGGATGCTTCAGGCCTTGAATAAACTATTTTCAGTGTAAATAATTAATGGAATTATCTTAAATTTCCCAGGTGACACTAGTGATAAAGAATCCATGGCCAATGCAGGAAACATAAGAGACCTGAGTTTGATCCCTGGGTCAGGAAGATTCCCCTGGAGGAGGGCATAGCAACCCACTCCTATATTCTTGCCTGGAGAATCCCATGGACAGAGGATCCTGGAGGTTATAGTCCATAGGGTTGCAAAGAGTTGGACATGACTGAAGCAACTTAGGATGCATGCATGCATCTTCAATTTCCAAAGAATTTTCAGACAGAACAGGCTTAGACTTTTTCTTTGAAGTTGACATACATTGGCTATTTTTTCTGTGGATTTGTTTAAATAATTTATTAAAAATTATTAGTACAAAGCATCTTGTTTTACATGTTTGTTTTCAGATCATTTAGAGGGGCTCTTTGTGAGAGTACAGAAGGTTTGTGTTACTCAACAAAAATTTAATCCTGAGAAAAAGCCATTAAAGTCAATCTATCACAACAGGTACTGTCATAGCAAATAATTTAAAGTTTGTTTGCAACCTTATCTTGAAATCTGATAGGAAAATAAGAAGTTTGTTTTGAACTTAACAAATTGAGTTATAATTGCAAATGCACACTAAATTCTTTTGTTTTTCTTTTCTTTTTTTTTTTTTTGCCACACCACACAGTTTGTGGGTTCTCAGTTCCCCCCAGTAAAAGCCCAGAATCCTAACCACTGTGCCACCAGGGAACTCCCTACACTCACCTTTTGATTTGGGGGAGAGTAAGATTTTCCCACAAGACTATGTAACATGACCTAGTATTCATCACTTCACGGTTGGACTTTTACAGCATGGCTCCTATGAGGATCACATTTTTAAGCTTATTCAATGGCTTAAGTGATATTCTGAAAGACTTACTGTCATCTGTAAACTTTCACTTGAGATTCCAATCATATTTTCATTCTTGTTGACTTTCTCTTGTCATTTCTATTTGTTAATATCTCTGCATGTAATTTCAGCAATTGTTCACCATTTATAGCTAGATAAAGTTGTTAATTGATGGCAAAGTTGTTACATGGATAAAAAATGTTTGGAAATTAACTTTGTAAGTGGACAATCTGCTAGTAAATATTTCTGTTATGATGACGCTTGCTTCTCTACTTTGTGCCTTTAGATGAAAACTCTGATAATCTAGTTCATGTAAATTTTTTTTCATAAAGAATCCAGAGAAATTCATCAATTCACATATAGTAATCATAGTAACCATAGACTCCTACAATCTTTAAGGCTAAACTTTCACCTGAGTTAGCAACTCACCTAATGCTTAAATTCTCTGCTAAGGAATCCCTATTTTAACATCTTCTCCAACAGGGAGTTTCCTGCTTCCCCACGCATCTTTCTTCATCTTTGAACAGCTCTGATATTTATAACATATTTTTCTTAGCAAGCTGAAATGTTATCTAGTATTTGAGCACATGTAAGTACAGCTGTCAGGATGCTGGAAAAACACAGCGGGGAAAAGGGAGGAACAAAGATCAATTGGGTTATTTTTCCATTGAGGTAAATCGAGTTTGAATAGTTGGGTGAACATTTTAACTGGCTCCACTGCAGTTGAAAACATAAGAAAGAAATTCGTTCTTTTAAGCATCAGATTGTCACTATGAATATCGGTGAAACAGGTAATTTCAAATATCTCACTAAGTACTGGTGTCCTTTCAATAAACTGGTGAATATCGTTCATCTACACATAATAAAATGTTTATTTTACAAGTAAAATACTTCTTAAGGGACTTCTCTGATGGTCCAGTGGCTTTGATTCCTTGCTCCCAATGCAAGGGGCCTAGGTTCAATCCCTGGTCGGGTGGGGAACTAGATCCCATTTGCTGCAACTGAGAGTTTGCTTGCCACAACTAGAGATAAGGTGTGTCGCAACTAAGACCCAGAGCAGCCAAATAAATAAATAAATATTATTTTGATGGCTAAGTCAAAGATTTCTTTTGGCAAATGTCACATTGCACTTGAAAATATGTGTGTTGTTTTCAAATATCTTTCGATATTGATTTCTAACATAATTTCACAGGGATAAGCGAAGAAGACTGTACGATTTCAATACCTTTAGACCATGAAATCTGTGCACATTGTTTTATGTCCTTGGATGTGTTCCAGTGTCTCCTAGTTTATAGTCTGTGGGAACTAGAATAGAATTTTTATCCTATTGTTGTGTGAAAATTGTATAAATCTTAAATTATGTTGAATTGGTTCACAGTTCAGGTCTTTTCAGTTCAGCTTTTCAGGTCTACCATATCCTTCTATTTCTCAATATATTCATCCTGTTAATTTTTGAGAGTTTGATATCAAAATTCCTACTAAACTTTTTAATTTACTTAAAAATAATTATAATACATAGTGTGGAGCTATATGTAACCTTGTGTATTTTTCAAGTCTCCTGTAAATGTGTTATCAAACTTTCATAGTTTAAAAAAATAAAAAATTTTAAAAATAAGTAAACATTTAAAAAACTTCTTAAAGATAATTCTGGATTTAAAATATTGCTTGATGCTATATTTCTGTTTATAATCACATACAGAAATCTTGAAAATTTAGACATACTAGCTCACCATGAATAGTGCATATACATTACAATGTTCTTCTATCTTGATAGATCTTAAATTAAAAATAAAGTCACAATCTTTCTTTTAAAAATAACATAAATTATTTTATTTATACAAATAAAATTAAAACCACAATCTTTTTTTTCTGCCTTTTTCCTTTTTCTAAGTTTCAAATATAACTGGGTTAATTTAGGTCCACCGTGGTGAAAATAAATTCTTTTCATCTTATTCCAAGTTTACACTCAGGCAAATTTTGTAATAGCCAAGTTGTTAAGACCCATAATTAATGAAATCAGTGCTCTTCAATTTCCAAATCATACAAATGAGCTGCTCTTTAATTGGAAACAGAGGCTCTGGGCTCCGCTTTTCCTTCAAATATGGTGGTGTTCTTTTTTCAATGTACCCTGTGAGATGTATCTCTAGAGGGTTGGATAGTTCCAGTGAATTCAGTGCTGCTAATACTCAAACTATCAAGTAGTTTTTTCTTGAAGAACATGGCTTTGAGTCCACACATTTTTCTTGTTCCTCAAGGCATCTTCTACACCATATTCATCTGTTGATTAAAGTTCAAAATCTTCTTTGCAGGAGGCAAGCTCAGGGTGCCGATCCCCACTTGGGTATAACATTGTAGGCATACCATCTCATTCCTCCTTTCAACTTAATCCAGCTTCACAGCATCACCAGGTTTCCATCGTTGCTGCTAGCATCAATGTCAACTTTGCCATCTCACTTCTAGGCCAGGGGACTTTGAGCTTTCCTTCTCTGAAGTTCTCTGCTTACCATTGAGGAATTTGCAGCAGGAATGAAGCATCAATGTTCGAAGACAATGAGAGTGACAATCATTTGGAGGATGGATTGGAAAGGATGCGTCTGGTGGCCAGAAAACCAGTTGAAAGACTATTACAGTCTTAGAAATGAGAGCCAACAGAAGACACAAAGTGTAAACACTGCTCTGGCTTCTGATTTCATGACAGATTGGCACAAAATGCGTAATAAGTGAATCTCCATCCAATGCATAGTCATTCTTCTTTATGTTTGATGCTTAGCACCTCTGTCTGGCCCTTTAGCTCCTTCCCATGTTGTTTCACTTGCCTTTTGCCTTAGGCTGGAAGTCTGAGTTTATGACTGCTCTGATGTGAACACCATTTCTCCCACCACTGAGCCGGTATTAGCCATATTTCATACATTAAAAATAGCCATTCTCAATAGAGACAGATTCATAGAGACAGAAAGTAGAATTGTGGTTACCTGGGGCTTAGAAAAAGGAGGAACAAGTAGTTATTGTTTAATAAGTACAGAAGTTCAATTTGGGAAGTTTAGCAGGTGGACAATGGTGATGGTTGCATAACAACATGAATGTAGTTAATGCTGTCAAACTCTACACTTAAAATCACTGAAATGCCAAGAGTTGTGGGTATTTTACCACAATAAATAAAAAAAGACTTAGAACTTTTGAAGCAAATCAACCAATAATCTTCCCATACTTCAGGATGTTTTATTGGTGTGAGCTGACAAAGTTCCTGTCACTTACAGCAGTTAGCAGTAAATTTGCTATTATCTGAACCATGAAGCACTCTAATAAAATCATCTTTAGAAAAACTTGAAGCCTATTATTTTTATTTAAAAAAATATTCACATTTTTGTAGATGAAGAAACTGCAAAATAGTTCAGGGAGGGTGACACCTTGCCCATGTCACACAGCTAGTGAACAGTGAAATGAGGACTCCAGTCTCAGGTTTGTTTGGCTGCAAATTTTGTGCTCTTTTCTCAAAGGCAAAACAAATCTTATCCAATGAATGAGTGAAATCTCCAAACATGGAAACAGTTCTCTAATCAGGAATTTTTTTCAATCTAAGCTGCTCCTCTCATTTTGATGCAGTTACTCACTAACATTTATTTGTGCTGACTGAATTTTCCCAATAGTTAATGCCAAGGATTCTGCCAAAATCCACCATCACAAATTATTTGTAAAGGGGACCACATATTTTTATTTCCCACACTTAACTTTTAAGTAAAAATATTATTTAAAACTTTGGAATGTTACCTGTTAACATATTCAGAAGGAATTCTACTTTGAGCTTTTTAACTTGCTTTGAAGACCACTTTATATTTGAACTTCATTCTGGAATTTTTGTAACAGATTTTGGTTAAAAGCATTTAAGTTAGAACAATACCATTTTTAAACAGAGATTTTTGAAATGTGATTTTAAGTCACAAATGAATGTGACTTAAAAAAAACTAGAGTTCAAATTAAAATCATTGATTTCAATGTAGTCATCTTGGGAGACTGTAGATAATGATGTATCAATTATTCATTCATTGAAACACATAATAAGACCTTTTTCTATGCCAGACATTCAGAGAATTTTTAAAATTCCTTTTTCATATTTCCTCCAAAGCCAGTTAGTGAATTGTGCCAGAAACTTGTTACTTCATGGTCTTTTATTATTTTGACCCCAACCAGAATTATAAATTTGATCATCCACCTCATTCAACAGACTTAGCTCCTAGAGAATATGACTAAAACTCAACTCCAGCATCAAAGGTTGAAGAATCGATGATCGACATTGAAGGCATGCCTGATTCTTTGACATACAGCATAAAACCACTTTGATGAAATGAGCCCCTGAGCATGTCTGATCACCCCATCTTAAATGGTACCTTTCTTCATTCACTATTGCTTTTCCCTTCATTGCTTTTCTTTAGAGTGCTTACCTCTCACTAACAGAATGTAAGTTCTATGAGAGGAGAGACTTCTGTCTATTGCTGTATTCCCAATACTGAAATAAAGCCCAATACATAAAAGGTGCTCTATAAGTGATTTTCAAATAAATGAATGAATAAGAGATTTATATTGTTACATAAAATGTTATGCCTCAATGTCACAATTTCACAACTCAATACAAGTATAGGGTTTAATTTTAATGGTTTACAGTGCTACATCTTTTGTTTCTAATATTATTATTTAATCAAGATAAAGAAATGCTCTGGTTCATTAACAGTGGATTTTTTTTTTCTTTTCTTTCCTTCTTTAAAGTGTTATGTTGTACTTGGGTTGTGTTCTGGTATCTTGTCATTGCTTCTTATAACTGCATTTGATTGGTATAGATTTATAATACTTTTCCCCTTAACTATATGCAGGGTGTTAGGAATGATGCAAAATAAATGTAAGGCTATTCTATGTTCTCAGAAGATTAAAGATCTGCTTGGAAGGACAAGAATCCATATTATAAGGACGGAAAGTTCAGAAAAGTGATGCTCTACTGAATATCTTCTTAGAGAAAGGAAAGAGATTCCTATTGGAGTTTCTGGTGAAACTGTGGAAGAGATAGTTACAGGGCCTGCATGTTGCAGAATGAACTGAATACAATTTTCATTTTCACCAAGAACTTTATTGAGCAATGTATTCATTAACCAAATGAACCTTTTGGCCAACCCAATAAAAAATGGCCTCCTTCTCTTCATCACCTTTCACTCCCTTCACTCTTAAAAATCTCTTTCAAGCATATGTCTAGATTTGTATATTTATTCATATATTCTTGTCTGATTTCTATTATTGGCACAGAAGCTCCATGAAATCAGGGAGTGTTTGTTGCTGTATCCCCAGTGACTAGAACAATGCCTGGCATTGAATAAATGTTGAATGAATGAATTGCCATCCTCATGGTCAACCCCTTCTCATATGAGTAAGGTGATGTCCTGAGTGATGACTGAAACCTGAAGTGCCAGGTCAGTACGGAGAAATGAGTGAGAGACAGGGCAATCCTAGCAGGGCAGATGCCAGAGACGGAGCCAAGATGGGAACTGGGGCAATGAGAATTAAAGACCTGTCAGGCAATCCAGCACAGCCTTCCAGACAGAGTATCTTGAACTCTTGTAGACTCTAGTGGACTTTAGAACTGATGGAATAAACCAGGCAAGTTTTCTGGGTGCCACATAGTGGCTGCCATGGGAAGCCTCTTTCACGATAAAGCCTGCCCCGTGAATCAAAGAGGCAAAGTCTTCAATAGGAATGAAGCCATAGTCACGCACTGAATTTTTACATGAAGAGAAAGTTGGCAGTACTGCTGCAGACAGTATAATTGACTAATACTTGTTTATCTTCTCCAATGGGCTGTGGGCTCCTTAGGAGAAGAGACTGCCTGGTACTCTCTCATTCTTGGTATGAAGTCTGCACTCTTGACAAACATTTGAGAGAAAGGTTGAAAGAAGGGAGAAAGATATTGGATCATTGCTCTTTACTGGGCTAAAGGCATGGAGAGCAACATATTCAGAATTGTCCTCTTGAAACCTGATTGAAATAAACTTTTGTATGCATTAAATAGCCAATAGTTAACCTTGAACTCAGTATAGCTCACCCCCTCCCAATTCACAACTAAACCTTCAAGCATCAAGTTGAGTGGTTAAAGATATAAAATGTAAGCATTAAAGATTTTAAAAGAGCCATTAAGTCATTCACAAAGTTCCTTAATCTCTACTGTGGTGGGGGGGGCGGGCGGGGGGCGGGGGAGGAACCTTTCAATTTTCTCTAATTAAGACTTCAACATTTTCTTAATTAAACAACTTCCCATCTGGAAAATAAAAGTCTTCAAGGCCCCGCCCCGCCCACAAAATCTCTGAAAGTAATCAAAACTAAGTGAATTTTTTTAAAAATTAAAACTATTCTTCCCAATAGTTTTGGCCACCATTTATTTTTTAAGGAAGTGTATGTATACCTAACTTCAGATTAAACCTGGAGCTTATTGACATTTCAGAGATGGTTTCAGAGTGTTTCTTTGTGGGGATTACCCTTTCTCAAAATTTCTCTGGGCTAAGTTCATGGTCATTGTAGGCTTTCCCCTTGACTTTGCCATTTTTTTTCTTTAGTTTGTCCTACACAAACTAAAGAATACTACAAAGAATGTCCTACAAATACAAAAAAATGTGAATCCTGAGAAGGAGAAGGATTCATTTTCATTCATAAAGACATAAATGTGGCTGAAGACTGAACACTAGTTAGAGTTACAAATGGAAAGGAAAAGCACACAGCATTACCCTCAGTGTGAATATTGTTTTGTGTCTCTGTCACAAAAATGTGAAAAAATGGCTCTGTTATTCTTCCTGCTGAGGGTATAGGTTATCACAGAGTGGGAGAGGTGGTTTCCCTTCAAGACCACACTGAAGAGTTTACAGGTTTTTTTCTTCTTTAATTTTTTTCTGGTTTCCTCTTAAGCAAATGGTTTTTTCAGGCAATGGAATAATACAATGAATCTAGTCGGTAAGGTCCATCAGGTGTTACTCTGTGTAGGGAACCAACTAGGCTAGAAATCAAAGTTTCTCTCGGGTGCCTGGGAAAGGATATCTTGCTGAGTCTTGGTCTGAGGTCACTGAAGCCTTGGTTCCCATCAGGTAGTGCATCCTCTTCTGGAAGCCTCCTTCCACTTACATTTTCATCAAATAATCACCCCCATCCCAGAGTCTCTAAAGCAAATCTGTTTTGCTTCTTCTTTCCTTCCCTCCTTCCAAATCACTGTGCTACCAGTGTCAGGCAGGGTCTTGTCAGTGAATTAGCATTTCTAAAATCTAGTTTTGAATTTTTTTTCTTTTTACCTTTCTCTGACTCAACATCAATCCCCCCACCTCTCTCCTTTCTTTCCCTTTTTTTATCTGCCATTAGTGTTTCTTTTTTAGGTTACAGAAAAAAAATGGACAGATCTAGGTAGGAGATGGATCTCTTAAATCATGGACTAGAAATTGATTTATTACAAATCCTGTGTCATTAAGGGCTTTTCCAGAAAGGAGTACAGGTTAACAGCTCTTATCAGACCTGTGCTCCCAGAACTTGCCTTGCAGGCTTTTCTGAGGTCTCAGAAAAGGCTTTAGGTTTTGAGCCTGAAAAATTCTGAACAGGCAGGAGAAGCTGCACATTGCCAGTGTGTCTGTGGGGTGGCTGTGGGGTATGGGGCGTTGGGGAGTCCCTGGAGCGTACCTCTCCCGCATATGTGTTTAGCGCGCCATCTAGTGGCAGAAGCTCATAGACGCGAAGGGAAGAGAAGAAAGCCTGAGTCCGGAAGACACAGCTCAGGGTTGGGCTGGCTTCCCCTTAAGGTTAAGTACAGGTCAAATAAATCTAAAGTGGTTTTGTTTCAACTCTACACATTGCATAGGTGAAGAATGTTGTGCACACCGTTGGGAGGCTTCTAGAAGCCATGGGATATTAAAGAAAAAGGATAAAATATGTTAAGGACCTGAATTCTGAAAGATATAGGAATACCAGACCACCTGAACTGTCTCTTGAGAAGCCTGTATGCAGGTCAGGAAGCAACAGTTAGAACTGGACATGGAACAACAGACTGCTTCCAAATAGGAAAAGGAGTACGTCAAGGCTGTATATTGTCACCCTGCTTATTTAACTTATATGCAGAGTACATCATGAGAAACACTGGGCTGGATGAAGCACAAGCTGGAATCAAGATTGCTGGGAGAAATATCAATAACCTCAGATATGCAGATGACACCACCCTTATGGCAGAAAGTGAAGAAGAACTAAAGAGACTCTTGATGAAAGTGAAAGAGGAGAGTGAAAAAGTTGGCTTAAAGCTCAACATTCAGAAAACGAAGATCATGGCATCTGGTCCCATCACTTCATGGCAAATAGATGGGAAACAGTAGAAACAATGGCTGACTGTATTTTTCTGAGCTCCAAAATCACTGTAGATGGTGATTGCAGCCACGAAATTAAAAGACGCTTACTCCTTGGAAGGAAAGTTATGACAAACCTAGATAGCATATTCGGAGAAGGCAATGGCACCCCACTCCAGTACTCTTGCCTGGAAAATCCCATGGACAGAGGAGTCTGGTGGGCTGCAGTCCATGGGGTCGCTAAGAGTCGGACATGACTGAGCAACTTCACTTTCACGTTTCACTTTCATGCACTGGAGAAGGAAATGGCAACCCACTCCAGTGATCTTGCCTGGAGAATCCCAGGGACAGCGGAGCCTGGTGGACTGCCATCTATGGGGTCGCACAGAGTCGGACACGACTGAAGTGACAGCAGCAGCAGCAGACAGCATATTAAAAAGCAGAGACATTACTTTGCCAACAAAGGTCTGTCTAGTCAAGGCTATGGTTTTTCCAGTGGTCATGTGTGGATGTGAGAGTTGGACTATAAAGAAAGCTGAGGGCCGAAGAATTGATGCTTTTGAACTGTGGTGTTGGAGAAGACTCTTGAGAATCCCTTGGACTGCAAGGAGATCCAACCAGTCCATCCTAAAGGAGATGAGTCCTGGGTGTTCACTGGAAGGACTGATGTTAAACCTGAAACTCCAATACTTTGGCCACCTGATGCAAAGAGCTGACTCATTTGAAAAGACCCTGATGCTAGGAGGGATTGAGGGCAGGAGGAGAAGGGGACAACAGAGGATGAGATGGTTGGCTGGCATCACCGACACGATGGACATGAGTTTGAGTAGGATCCAGGAGCTGGTGATGGACAAGGAGGCCTGGCTTGCTGCAATTTATGGGGTCACAAAGAGTCGGATACAACTGAGCGACTGAACTGAACTGAATGTTAAGGACCTATTAAGAAAGGCAAAAAGTACTTCTCCACAATTATTTTAGAAAGTAGGACTCTAAAACTATAAGCTCTCTGGTTGAACAAATTAATGAGACTTTTCTATGAATATAGGAAACAAAAGCAAATTGAAGGAAAAGAAGAAAGAGAAGGTGTGGGAAGAAAATGAAAGGGGGAAGAGGCAGGATAACCCAATGCTTTGTAGACAGTTCTACATCTGGGTTCAAATTTCAGGGCCACTTCTTAGCATTTGTGTGACAGTGAGCAATTACTTAAATTCATTCAGTCTCAGGTTGCCCATCTGCAAATGGGGGATGAGCCCACCTGTCTCTTTGGGATGCTTTGAGGGTTAAATAAAAGCATATATGAAAGTGCCAAGCCCAGAGCCTCATTTGAAAATGCTCAATAAATGGTAGTTATTATTAGCAGAGAGAAGACAAAAGGAAGAGAAAGGAAGGAAGAGAGGAGGCTCAGCAAGGGATTGTGTAGAACACATTATGATGTGAGAAAGGAAGTCACATCTAGGACTGTGCAGTTCACCACTAGGCATTTGATCACCTTAACAGGTGAATTCCATGAAAGGAAATCTCTGTCTTCAGGGGACAGAAGGTCTCTGCCTGAAGCCCATGTTTGTTCTGGACTTACAGAAGGCCAGAACAGAAAAGCTCCACAGAAGGCCCTTCCTCCTTGGCACCCCCCAGGTCTTCATGCTGTGGACTGACAACCTGACACTCAACCCTCCACAGATCTTCAATTCAGTGCCGGGAGCTCATGTGAAGGAAAAGTAAATGACCAGTCAGAGATGATGCTGATGAAAAGGAACACCCAGGGACCAGGTTTTATCCAGAGAAGGTAGACATTAACATGATCTAGCTTACAAGAGGCCTCCTGAAAACACTGATTCGCCACTGTCTGGGGCAGTTAATACTGACTGAATGCACTTGGAGAGGCTGGAAGAAATATCTGTATAACCCGAGGCACCTTCCTTCCCTGCTAAAAGCTGATTCCTCATGGCAGATCTGTGAGGTGGATCCACAGAGCTGCTTCAGTATCTCCAATATAGCTATTTCTAAGGATTGTTTAAAGCCCTCTGGATACTGGAAGCCTCTGGAGTGCAAGATATTGCAACACACACACACATACACACAGACACACACACACACATGTACATACACTCGTGCCCTCTGAGGAAGCTCTTAGCCTACGACAGCCAGAGCTCAGAATTGGAGGTCGTAGTGGCCTTTCCCTGTGTAATGGCTGACCACAGTCTCAGGGGAACAGCAGCCATTGCTTGCATTTCTAACCTTTTACCAGCTTCCTTTCATGCCAAGGAGAAACTAGGAATAAGAATACAGTAATATGATCCCCAATTAGCATAAAATAAAAACAACCCAGCCATGTTTTCCATCGGCATTTCCAACCTCAAATGAAACCCATGAAGCAGAGAGAAAGAGATAAAAATATATTCATAGAACTATAAATATATATATACTGTCTGTATATGTACAGCCAAGCACTCTGACCCAAATGACTATCTGTCTCTGGAAAACCAAGCAGTCAGATGTAGAAATCTGAGAATTTTTCCTTTCCCAAGCACAGTGTGTGTACAGACAGGAAGGGACAGTGTCCTGATGACTCAGTAGGGAAGGGGTTAAGTTCTCAGCCATCCTGTTCCAAAGTGATTTATGATGATGTTCAGTGTTTCAACACCCCCACCCAAAGAACAGCCCCTTCTCTCCCTCCCAGTCCAGGCTCACCGCTCACCATGCTGAAATGGGAAGGAGGCGGTGTTTTGCTGATCTGTTAAATTCTTAGTGAAGTTTCCTTGATTTCCAGTGGCTGCTGTTGTTTGAGTTTGGTTTGGATCAAAACTGAGGTTGTCCTGGCATTTCTGGGACTGAATCCAGGCAAGAGGAAGAAGAAAAAGGAGAAGGAAGAGAGGAGAGAAAAGGTGGGAAGAAATAAAGGGAGGAGAGAAGCGTAAGGAAAAGAAAAAAGTCCTTTTCAACATCACATTCCTGTGTTTTCCCTCGGCCTGGAAAACATATTAATCCCAGTGCTTCTACGCTCGGAAACAAAGAGACTAAGCCAGACTGTGGGGGAAAGAGTGATAAGAAGGATCCTGGAACTCGAAAAGGAGAAAGAGTGAGATTTAGAAATAGCTGGGACTCCACTTTAAGGGGCGTCCAGCGCTGTCAGCCGGCCGGGGGGGATTGGCATTCGCAGACACACAGCCCGAGCAGAAGCTGCAGACAAATGGAGATGCAAAGACTTAAAAGGACAGCTCCTTTCACCTCATTCTACTTGTCAAGAAGGTAAAAAAGCACAGCCAGAAAGAAAAGAAGAAAGTTCAGCCCTCAGGACCGGACAGGCGGTGGTCTGTGTGCGGCTCTGGGCGCTGGGGCTGCAGCACACCCCTTTGTATCGGCCAGCCTAGCAAAGGAGAAAGAGAATTGGGAGGAAAAGTATTTCATCTAGGAACTGTCCTGGGAGCACACTTCAGATTGCTTTTTAAAACCTCTGCATTCCATCTCCATGAGCCACTATGTAAGTGTGTAATCCTGCCTGTCTTTACTGTGTTTGTTTCTTTGTCATTTATTTGAAGAAATGAAATAGGAATGTTGTCATAATTAATATGCTCAGTGTGCATTTTCTCTGGAGCATCAGACAGTTGAAACAGTGCAAGCATGCTGAATGGGGAACTGATTTGAGTTTCCTGCTTAATGTAAACTGTCTCTGCTAAGCACTGACAAATTACAGGGACTTAAAAGCAACAGGATCTCATCCGATTTTCCATTCTCTGACCTCCCTCCTTCTTCTCCAACTACCCCTTCCCCCTCTCCTTGGCAAAGATAGATAAAGAGATAATGCCCAGCTCTGTTTGCAATTAAATGATTTTCTTTTTTTTTTTTCCTCTGCCCTCCCCTTTCTGTGTTTTGACCCTGCTGTCTCCCCAAAGAGGACTGCACAATGACATGGAGAATGGGACCCAGTTTTACTATGCTGCTGGCATTGTGGCTGGTGTGTGGATCAGAACCCCACGGGCAGACCATGAATAGAAGGAGCCGTGGAGGGCAGAAAGTGCCTCTGGTTTCCGCCGTCAACAGAAGGCCAGCTCGGTTACTGAGGCACACGGGGAGGTCTCAGGGAATTGAGAGAACCACTCTGGAAGAACCAAACCTTCAGCCTCTCCAAAGAAGGAGGAGCATACCGGTATTGAGAGTAGCTCATGCCACCACACCGCCAGCCTCGCTGGGCATCCATGGGGCCCCAGTAAGAACTCAGCAGAGCCCAGGAGCTCGGAGCTCTCCCCGAGAGATGGTCCGAGATGAGGGGTCCTCAGCTCGGTCAAGAATGTTGCGCTTCCCGTCTGGGTCCAGCTCTCCCAACATCCTTGCCAGCTTTGCAGGGAAAAACAGGGTATGGGTCATCTCGGCCCCACACGCCTCGGAAGGCTACTACCGGCTCATGATGAGCCTGCTGAAGGACGATGTGTATTGTGAGCTGGCTGAGAGGCACATCCAGCAGATCGTGCTGTTCCACCAGGCAGGCAAGGAAGGAGGCAAGGTGCGAAGGATCACCAGTGAGGGCCGTGTCCTGGAGCAGCCCTTGGACCCCAGCCTCATCCCAAAGCTGATGAGCTTCTTGAAGCTGGAGAAGGGCAAGTTCGGCATGGTGCTGTTGAAGAAGACCCTGCAGGTGGAGGAACGCTACCCTTACCCGGTCAGGTTGGAGGCCATGTATGAGATCATCGACCAGGGCCCCATCCGCAGGATAGAGAAGATCAGGCAGAAGGGTTTTGTGCAAAAATGTAAGGCCTCTGGAGTCGAGGGCCAGGTGGTAGAGGAGGGGAACAATGGTGGAGAGGCAGGAAGGCCAGGCCTGGGCAGTGAGAAGAGGAAAGAGGAGCAGAGGAGAGCCCAAGTGCCACCCACCAGAGAGAGTCGGGTGAAGGTGATGAGAAAACCGGCAACTACTGTGGGGGCCCCTCCCCGACCTCCTCCAACCCCACGGGCCACCACGCTGCCTCCAGCTCCGGTCACAACAGTGACGCGGGCCACGTCTCGGGTGGCGACAGCAGCTGCAAGACCCACAACCACCACGGCCTTTCCGACCACCCAGAGGCCCTGGACCCCCCGAGTGCACCTTTCTTCGACCCCCCACAGGCCCCCCGCAATGGTCGAGGTGACCACTGCCAAGGGGCCGGTGGCCTCCGAGAATCTCTACCCTCCGCCCAGGAAGGAGCAGCCCAGGGAGAGGCCGCCGACCACTAGGAGGCCCAGCAAGGCCACCAGCTTCGAGGTCTTCACAGCTGCCCCTTCCATCGCCATCTCCGAGCCCAGCACCAGGGCCGGCGCGGGCCGTTTCCGGGACAACCGCACAGACAGGCGGGAGCATGGCCCCCGGGACCCCAATGTGGTGCCAAGTCCTCACAAGCCAGCAAAGGGGAAACCTCCCAAAAAGAAAGCCCAGGACAAAATTCTTAGCAATGAGTATGAGGATAAGTATGACCTCAGCCGGCCGACCACCTCTCAGCTGGAGGAAGAGTTGCAGGGGGGAAATATGCCCCCCAAAAAAGCGAAGGAGTCTAAAAAGCACGAAAAACTTGAGAAACCCGAGAAGGAGAAGAAAAAAAAGGTGAAGAGTGAGAAAGCAGACAAGTTACTCAAGAGTGAAAAGCAAGTGAAGAAGGACAAGGCTGAGAAAAAGAGCAGGCAGGAGAAAGAGAAGAACAAGAAGAAAAAAGTGGGGAGGACAGAGCAGGATGGCCACCTGAAACCCACAAAACCCTTCACTCAGAATCCCAGGAAGCTGGTGACCGACCTACTGGGGCCCTTTGAAGGCAAACGAAGGCTGCTTGTAAGTAATCTTCTCCTTGGTATTGTTCTGTAGGCTGTGGCAGTGTTAGGACTTGGAGTGTTATTTTTCTAAAATCACATTATTGGATAGCAGGCTATGGCTAAACAGGTAATCTGTCAGGAAGATCAGGAGGTTTGTCAAAGAAGGACAGCCAGGCCAGTAGCTCCTTTTGACTTAGATATTCTGTCCTCTATCCACATAGACCCATGGCCCTAAGCAGTCGGTGACTGGGGGTTCTTAGCCATGAGCCCAGGGAAGCACTCAGCTGCTTCTGTGCTCAACTTCTTCCAAACCCACCAGACCCATCCCCCTCTTACAGCTCTCTTCCACGGGACAGTTCTAGATACAGCTCCCTTCTGCCAAGTTCAAAGAAGAATAAAAGAATTAATAAAATGGAATGCATTGATGGCAGTCACAATTTAGGAAAAGGATTTCTTTCTGCATGAGCTTAAAAACTAGAAGCATGTGTATGGGAAAATAGCAGGTCTATATCAACAGTTAGGTCTATATCAACAATTGGGAGACTCAAAGGGGAAAGTGTAGCAGCCTGGTTGGGGAGTGGGTATGACTGGTAGTGGGGAAGGGTCCTTGTTTGTCTGGCCCCACAAATATATTTTTAAAACCAGCTAGCTAAAATTTTTCTCCTAAAGCCTGCCTCCCCCACAACTGCCCGACTACCAGTAAGAAGCAAAACGAATGAAGTGTGGAAGCTGGGTTAATTGCTCCATTTTCTGATCCCTTAGAGGCATATCTGAATTTGGAGTCAAGATGTCATGTCAGTTTCTACTAGAATGTGTGTGTGTGTGTGTGTGTGTGTGAAAAAAGAGACATGAGGCCCTATTTCTACTTTGCCTGTGGTTCTGAGTGCCCTGGGTGCTCAGCAAGTCCCAGGTCCATCTCAGTAACTCTTTTGGCCATTCCTTGCCACCATCCAAAGAATGACACCAGAATCTAGTCAGACCCAAGAGGGCTTTGGGCAAGAATAAGCATCATCTTAAATGTATGGGAAATTTTTACCACTGATGGGAATGATTCATCTTTTCTCAGTGTCTCCTTGCCCTTATTTTAGTGCCCTTCTAAGATTTTGCCCTGAGCTTCTTAATGCTGCATTTTAATCTAGGCTGACTAGGAGGAAAAGGGCATGATGTAGTTAATTCAGAGAAATAGATCTGTAAGTTAATGCTGGGTAACCTGAGTCAGGAATAATTCTCTCAGCTAGCTTGCTGGGAGGGAGCTGCCTCATGCCAGTGAGGACAGCATCTATCCTGCTGCAGACACAAGGTGACTCCATGCCCTGCGTTCCCACAGCCAAAAGAGATAGATGCTCATCTCTCAAGGCATCTCTTAGAGAGTCTTTTCATTTTTCTAACTAAATTTGGATTAATGATCTGAGCAAAGTGACTCTGGTGCCCATTTATCTTTTAGGGGTTTCAAAAAGTTTAATGTGCTCATTTTGAAATGTTATTCAGAGCAGAATCCCTTGTGATAGTTATCATGGATGGGGCTTGTCCCCAAATTCTCTTAGCTGTTCCATCTAGTATATCTTTGTAATAGAACAAAACCTAAATTTTGATTGATTCTACAGATTCATGTGTGTATGTATGTCTTGTTATATATATTTTGTATATTGGTACTCGTTTCTAACCAGAACCTTAAAGTAACTATATAAACTTAGGTTAGCAGAGGATAGGCTGACTATTAGAATAGTTTAACAACTATTTGGTTATTGCCAGAGTACACAGGTTTGAATGGGAATGTTCCAGCCAAAAGCAGAAGAATCACTGATTTTAGAGTAGAATTCTACCTGGTACAGAACTGTTGGAGGCAAACTGCTCTCTTTGGGGTATGAGAAATCATCAGTAGCATTTTCTGTTGCTCTCTTTCTGAGTACCTGGAACTTTGGCATGGTCAGGTTTTAACCAGGGGGGAAATAATCATGGGTAAAATGTCCGGATTGTAATTGTGCACCCATCTGGCAAATACTTCCACTGCCTCTAGCTCATGAGTCAGAAGAAAGGGGTTTTCATACTATATCCCCGATATTAGTCATGCCTTTCATTTCTTTCCACTCCCTTAGTCAGGGATTTGAAAGCCCGGCTGGGTCTTTTCTGCTTTTAACAGTATCCCTGATCATAAATTTCTAGCGGATGAAAACTCAGACAACAGCTTCTGCTGATGTCATGTGAGGCAAAACAGAAACCAGATGGGCTTGCTCATGGCAGTGTTGCTCTTTGGGGTTGGACCAAGATCCAGGATTGTTATTAGAAAGAAAATACCAACAGGAGGCATTTTAACTTCACATTTCAGTCCCATGTGTGCCTGGCTGATGATCGTATCAGAACTGTGTTCTCTGAAGAGCTAATAATGTCGAAAATAAAAATGGATTAGAAAAGACATTATAAAATAAATGCAACGGAAAGTCAAAAGATGGAGAGGAATCTTTAACCAGACAGAGAGGAGACCAGGGTCTCTGGGAGAAAGATTTTGCTGGTGCCGCTTATCTCTTTTCCATTCATTTTTCCTGTCAAACATGGCTGATGTTATTCAGGAAGTTTCAGTGATTTAATTAATATTCATTAAAGCATAGCAGCCTCCAAGCTATTAAAGTACAGATGACAACATAGCCCCCACCAACTGGCCTCAACCTAACCCAGTTTGCTCAAACTGAAGTGAGATTTGCATTCCAAGAAATTGTGCAGGCCTTTTAGCTTATCTTTCCAGATTTTCAGTAACCTGGTGCTCAGTGACAATAACCTAGTCCTTTGCATTTATTTATATCCTTCTTTAATACTTAACTACTTAAAGAAACACTGGCAGTGATGGTACAGGTTATAGTTGGATGAATAGCATCCTAGTGGTCTTCAGAGGAGCTACAGGTAGAGCTAGGTCAGAGATCACACCTCCAAACCTTCTGTCTCTCAGCCTGTCAACCAACAGGGGCACATCCTGCAAGGTGCTTTGCAGAGACTGTGGATTATTTTTCACAACAATCCCATGAGGAAGGACTAATTAACTCCATTTACAGAAGCTTAGACAGATTGAGAAATGTCCCAAGGTGTATAGCCAATACATGACAAAGCCAGAATTAAAACTGAGATATGTTTGATTTTAAACTCAGGGTCAATCACTTCCCTGTTCTGCCTTTCCAGGGATGTGAGCTTACTGTGGGCTTGTGCCATAAAGGGAACCAGAAACTGAGAAATGAACCTGGTAGTAATACAAACGTTTTAAAATTCCTTTTCAATCTTGAATTACTCAGAAAAACAGTAAGATATACCAATTGTCAACATTTTGTGCTGAGCAACAATGTAGAGTTTCCGCCTTTAATACCTAGCTAGTTCTTTGTACCTCAACTCACTGGCTTTCCACCTAGTCAAGTGGAGAACAATAGATTGAATCCCAGTTAATCTAATCCCTCAGACTGATTGATGCTGGTCTGGGGATGACAAAATTGAGAATATGGATGAGTCTTTTATCATGGAAACATTGGAATATGTGGGGTATAGCTGAAAAGTCATCATGCTGTGCTCTGCGCCCATTGACCTGTTTGTCAATGAACAAGAAGCCTCATCACGCTGAAATACACAGATCCAAGTTCAAATAGTCTTTGGAGATTGGATCTCCTGTAATTCAAGTATGTTAGTACTTTTAACCTTACTACAGAAATTTGGATATTGGGACAATAATCTACTTACTTGGTTTAATTTTAGAAAAGAATATAAACCTCCTATTTACTGAGGCAGACTACCAGCTGGAATGCCTTTTCTCAGAATCCTGTAAAAGTCTAATGTTTTGAGCTTAACACAGTACTTGGAGTAAGCTGACTTAAAATATCCTCCCCCCAGCATCTTCCCACTCCCATTTGCACCCTTTACTTATGCAAACTAGCTTCCTTATAGTCTGAGGCTCCTTGTGCCAACATGCCAGTTAGAAAGTTGGAACAGAAACATAAAAAAGAACAACACAATTCTAGCTTCATGATACATGCCCTGATTTATCACCACCAGACTAGAAAGAGGCCAAGTGCCAGACAATAATGTTTACTGGGAAGTTCTGTGCTCAGTCTCTTCAGTCTTCTAAAATGCTCTTTTTAAAAAGAGGAGACTGGAAATGGTTACCATTTTAAACACTGTTTGAAGTACTGCCATGCTAGAAAATGAATGGGACATAGATGTCAATACACAGGGAAAGAGTCATTGAAATATGTTCGGATGATCAGCCTCCTTCACTTTGCAGCACTTTGTGTGCTGCAAACTCAAGGAGCAGATTGAATGTAAAGGAGAGGGTCTTTACCAATGGTGTGTGGGCTGCATCTAGCAGGGAACCACACCTCTAGCAGGAGTGATTGATGTAACCTGAGGAGCACTGTGCTCCTACTGCCTACTAGGCAGTAGTGGGGCTGGGGCTTCAGTGCCTTGATGAATTGGTACTGTAGTTATGGAGATGTGACATAAGCATAAAACAAAATGGTAAATCAAGGAAATACATAAATTCCAGGTAAGCCATGCAGATAAGAAGAACAGTAATTAAAAGGAGAAAGTGATCGTTGTGGAATAGATGAGACTTTAAGGAGGATGCTGCATTTGAAGAATGACTCAGATTCTGATAAGGTGGAAGGGAGGGGAGGCGATTCTGGGTGAGAAGGGTGACATGGGTGAAGGTAAAGGAAGGAATGTGAGTGAATTATTCAGAGGCAGCATACATCTATGATGCTTTGGTGTACATAGCCTGTATATATTTATATAATATATATACTAATATGTACGCTTGATTCTCACTATTTTATGAGTTCATAGGGAAGTTGTTCCAAAGGTGAGAAAACCAAGGTTTAGAAGGTTAAAAGGCTTTGTTGAGGCTACAGAGTAGCCAGGGGTTGAACTAGGACAAAAATGCAGGTCTTCGGATTTTGACTACAGCCACCCTTTCTCTGTGCCCCTCAGATTCCTCTCATTTCATAAATTAGCCCAGTCCAGCTACAGGGTGAAGAGGTCACATAAGGGAGGAATAGGAGGAAAGTTTAGCAAGAGAGAGCCTGAGGCCAGGTTGTGGAGAGCTAGAATCTAGGAAGTGAGTCATGCTAAATGAATGTCACCTCCCAGGTGGGTTAAGGCTTCCCTGGGCAAAGGGCTTGAGGTGAAAGTAAACTTCAGAGCCCTCTACTTATTTAAGTGCAGTTCCCACTGGGTATCCCCAGCCTAAGGCTACTATGTTCAGAGATACATGGGAGAAGCTGCCTGGCAGGATAAGGTTCGGTATGATTGTATATTCTCTGAAATTCTGTTATGCACAAGGGGAAGAAAGAGACCAGAAGGGGCTTTGAGAACTCTTAAAGTCCTGTTATAACATGATCTGTCTGTGGACTGTAAGGGTCCATGAATGGAATGGAGTCTATGCATGGATCTGAAGTTTCAGAGCCAGGTAGTTATTAATCATATATTCTAAATATGAGCCTATCCTTCCTTTGGGGCTTCCCTGGTGGCTCAGACAGTGAAGAACCTGCCTGCAGTGCAGGAGACTGGGTTCAACCCCTGGGTTGGTAAGATCCCCTGGAGAAGGGCATGGCCGCCCACTCCAGTATTCTTGTCTGGAGAATTCCATGAAAAGAGGAGCCTGTCGGACTACAGCCATGGGGTCTCAAAGAGTCTGGCAGAACTGAGCAACTAACATTTTTACTTTCTTTCATCCTTCCTTTAGGTCAGGGAGTCCAAAATCATTACCAGGACATGTTACTTTCATTTTTTTTTTTTTTTTTTTTTTTACTATTTTGTGTTCTCACTTAAATAGTCATTTTATGTATTTCAAAATAGTGTATCTATGAGCAAAGAAAAGCCAAAAATAAAAGACTAAAATATACCAACTGAAAACAAAACACCTGGATGTGGACTACCATAAAAACTAAAGAAATATTTTCAAATGCCATGTAGCTAATTAAAAAACTAACAAAGCAAAAATACCATCACTGTATCTTTCTATAGCCTCCTTAAATCTTTTTTAAGGCTAAATGTGAATCAATGAATAAATTAAGGGAAAATTTTATTATTTTTCCTCTTGGGGAATTATATTTCTAAACCAAGCATTTCCTACCCACCCTGTCCATCTGAAAAAGTACATAAACACAAAATCAAAAATAGATGAAATCATGTCTTCTTAAAATAAATAACAATCTGAGAAAACATAAACAAAAGCCTCATCGTGGAAAAATCTTTGTTGATGTTCTACTCAAAAGCTATTGAACTCATTTTGATTTCCATGAAGGATAGTATTTTTGTCAAGTACAGAGAATTCTTCGAAGGGAACGCCTGCAGGCCACAATAAATACATTTTGGACAGAGCAAAATAAACAGCAAAATGAGCTGGGACCAGATTTATTACTATCTTGATAAAGTATTTGATAAAGAGTTTAACAACATGGTGAGACTTCCCTTCTGCAAAATGCCAAGCTAATAGCCACAAATTTCAGGAATATTTTGTAAGGTTAGACGGGACTAACTTTTTTTAAGCACTTTTTTTTAAAGTAGAACAGTGCTTGATAAATTGGTCAAATGAAAGGAAGTGTATAGATGGGGGAACTCTCTCATGGTCCAATTCAATCCCTGGTCTAGAGGTTGGCCTCTGAGCTAATGAGAAGCCTGCATAGGGTGACTAAACTGTGTTTTTTGCAGACATCAGCCGATTAAGCTGTTTAGGGTTAAAGAGATTAAAAAAAAAATCTAGTCATCATCAGAATAAAATTTCATGTCCTTCCACCTCAGGGCAAACAGCACATGCCCACACATTCGTCAGACGTGCTACACAATCCTGGTTTCTGCTCAGGAAGAAGCTAGTAAAACTGGAGAAGACTCAGGAAAAGGCAACAAAAATAATCACCATAGTAGGAAGGCTTTTATATCTGGCTAGATTACAGCAGTGAGGCATTCTTAGGGAGAGAGTTCAAGAGGAACCTTGAAAAAAAAAGAGTATCCTCATTTTATCCAAAATAGTGAAGTCAGTGTTTTCCCAGATATCTGGTGACTAAAGCATCTCTTTTTATTGCTCTGTCTTCTTTTTCCTCAGGGGAAGTGAAGGGGTCAAATTGAGTGAGAGAGACACAGGGGCTAGGTGAAAAATGCCAGGTTTGAATTGGAAAGAAGACTGAACAGAAAGAGAAAAATTCATCTTCTTGAAGGGTTTCAGCATCACAGACATCCACCACGAGCTGCAGGCCCAGTGTGACAGTGATTATGTTCTGAGACAGAACTGGGCCAAAGGGCATTTCTAAAAATTCTCTGAATTTTACCTAATGAAAATTCTAAGCCGTTGAGTGTTTCATAGTGCCCAAGACCTGGCTATGAAACTCAGCCCTGTAAGATGTGAAATAATGGTGGTAGCCACCGAATTCACGAGTGTCTGAGCAGCCAATTAAGGCAATGAAGATCAAAATAAAGGGAGAGAGATAGTATTTATTGGACAATTATTGCATGCCAAGTGTTGTATAATGCCTACAACAAACGGCCTTGTGAAAGAAGTATTCCTGTGCAGAGTTCATAAATGAGAAAACCAAGATACATGGAGACTGATAATGAAGGCAAATGATAGTGGAAGTGAGTAGAAACTCTAAACTGTCTGGAATCATTTTTTTAAAAAGGCCTTTCCAAATGGTCTCTTTTGGCTTTAATTATGCTAACTATCCAACAAAATGATCCAGTTTACATGTCAGTCTAGTTTAGGAATGGCAACCTACTCCAGTTGCCTGGAGAATTCCATGGACACAGGAGCTTGGTGGGCTACAGTCTGTAGGGTCACAAAGAGTTGTACATGATTGAGTGACTAACACACACATCCTGCCAGTCACCATCAACCCTGTAGTCTAGATCATCCCTTTGACTTTTCCCTCAGTGTGAAACTATCACTGTGAGTTAATTGTTTTGCTTGCTTTTGCCCTCCTCCAGCTGATCACTGCTCCCAAGGCTGAAAACAGCATGTATGTGCAGCAGCGAGATGAGTATCTGGAAAGTTTCTGCAAGATGGCCACCAGGAAAGTCTCCGTGATCACCATCTTTGGCCCTGTCAGCAACAGCACCATGAAAATCGACCACTTCCAGCTAGGTTCTCTGAAACAACTTAATGATTATATTACTGGTTTTCTCTTAGCTAAGGTGGGGCATGCCTTATGGGAGAGGTCGGTGGGGAATCAAAAGGAAAATTTGGGTTTCCAGAGGGCTATTTTCTTGTGGTAACAAAGGTCAGTCTGCCTAACTACTTATATAACTGTCCTGGATGGTTCTGGCTTAAGTTTTGGACACTAAAATGAAAAAATATGCAAACAGTCTACAGTTTGAAAGTCAGTAAGATGGAGGACAAGGAGAGAAGTAATTCAGTGGGGCAGGGTGGGGGAGGTATTATGATATAGAATAGCCAGAGAGGTATTCTGACACTTTCTTCTGTATCCTAAGTCTTCTTGCCTGTGAGCAGCACCATCTGATCCTCCTTCAGCCTCTATGCTGTAGGTAACTCCCTCATAAATGGGGTCCTGCACATCCTTCGGAGTCCTTGACTCTGGCCAGGCTTGGGGAGAGTGAGCAGGGGCTGAGAGAAGCTGTGAAACTAAATGAAAAGTCACTGGAAATACGGACTGAACGGCGCCCACGTCCTTTTGGAAAGCAGAAGAATTTGGCTGAATGTAGAGGTTTCACAGTTTTTCATATTAATGATGATGTGAGGCATACAACTCAGTGTTGGGCAGCTAAGGTCTAACTCGCCGCGGTTCTTGTGGGAACACGGCAAATTTACTGTGAGAAGTTATGCCTCATGGTCAGAAGCCCCAGATCTGACCCACCCAGTTTCTTTTATAACTATTACGTCTCTAGAGCTTTATTTAAAAACAAAAATCTTTCTTTCTTACGTAATTTCTTTACTTTTGTTTACTGTTGTTTCAACTGTAATGAAAATCCTTTTTGTGTCATTTGCATATCCTGCATATTTTTCATAAAATATATTTTGTCTGAAAGCACATAAAACATACTTTTTCCCATTAGTTAGCAGTTTGTGAGGGAGTGGGGGGCCATACCGCGGCATGTGGGAATCTTACTTCACCTACCAGGGATCGAACCCTTGCCCTCTCCTGTGGAAGTACAGGATCTTAACCATTATATCACCAGGGAAGTCCCTCCATTAATTAACATTTAACTTCATTAAATATAATATGTTACTTCATGGATTTTTCTGTCACATACTCTTAGTGCTATGAACACGTATCATTGAATTAAGTCATGATAATGTCAGTTGATTTTTAACATAGTCTAGCTTTCTAAATCATATATATTTTTTTACTTTTGTAAAGACACTTTGCGTGAGATCTATCCTCAACTAATTTTTAAGTGTGCAATACAGTATTGTTTACTATAGGTACAATGTTGGCCAGCAGGTCTCCCTAATTTATTTGGGTATGAAGTTTCAGCTGTGCATTCTCTATTTTTATTAGCTCATTTTTCCCTGAGATAGTTCAAAAGGAAAATAAATAGCATCCTTTCTAATGTCTTAGGAGCCCCTGGTGGCTCAGATGGTAGGCTGCCTGCAATGCAGGAGACCTGGGTTCTATCCCTGGGCCAGGAAGATTCCCCTGGAGAAGGAAATGGCAACCCACTCCAGGATGCTTACCTGGAGAATCCCATGGATGGAGGAGCCTGGCAGGCTATAGTCCATGGGGTCACAAAGAGTCAGACACGACTGAGCAGCTTCACTTTTCCAATGTCTTAACATAAATCATTAGTGGAACAGTGATTGATTTGGGGACATTTATTCCTTACAATGCATATGTTTTTCAAGGAGAATAAAAAGAGAGAGTGTCCTTACCAACAACAACCAATAACCATACAGGCAAAAGACCCAAAAGAGGTTCTAGAGTCAAAGAGGTTCAAATCCACAGTCACAATGTATTTGCATGTAACCTTGAGCAAGTTAATGGTAACCCACTCCAGTATTCTTGCCTCGAAAATCCCTTGGACAGAGGAGCCTGGCAGGCTGCAGTCCATGGGGTCGCAAAGAGTCGGACACGACTGAGCTTTTTATCATCTTTATCATCATCTTGAGCAAGTTACTTCCTAAGTCTCAGCTTAGAACATGGTTATATGCCTTTCATAGGTGATGATGAGGATTTAATGCTGTTACTGTGGTCAATGAGCTGTCAGAGGGCCTAGAGCACTATAATTGAAAAATACTTGTAATTGCTTTCTGCTCATTAACAAGGAATCCTCACAGCTGCTCCTCAGGGTCAGGCTGCATTAATCCTGTCGGTGACAAAACTGAAGCCCTGGAGACTAATAAGCCACATATTTGGTGCTTAACTGGGAGTCAACCTTTGGCTTCCAGTATTGTCAAATAGTAGCAGGAGCCAGTGAGCTTCATTATAATCCAGATGTCTTGAGAGGAAGTAGGCATACAATCCAGTACAGAGACTTGCTGGCTAGTGATGAAAGGCTTCCTCCACCAGGTGCTCCTGGTGTCAAATGTGTCACCCATCAACTCACACAAAGAATTCTCGATCCTTATTTCAGAGAAGTTTGGAAAAATCATTATGTCTTCCACCTCAACCTGTGCATGGTCCTAACTGTTACAAACATCTGGTGCTGCCTTGGCAACATGTTAGCATGAATCCTGCTGTCTTTTAGACATCTGGATTGAATATGAACTGTAGAGGATGAAGATTTTCTTTTCTGCCTTATTGGAAGTCAGGTATTGTGATTTGGGTGTTTGCCACTCATTGAATGGCAGCTTGGACATGATTTGGGGGACCTTTGATTTTGTTCCTCATCTAATTCCTGGAAGGACTGTCTCTCCTTGTGTCATGTCCCAGGTTACCCTTATGGGAAAGGCTGTAGTGCATTCAGCCAAGACTGGGAGTCAGCCATGAGAAAATAGAAGTTGGCATGCGCCATGGTCTCAGTAAACCAATCTCCAGCCTTGACCGATTTTCAGTTGGAAATCTATCAGATGGCCTTACTTTCCTTAAAAATAAATCAAGCACTCTCTACTCTTCCAGACTTTTATGGGGCCTTAAAAACAAAGGCCCACATCCAGCTACAGTGTGGGCTGTACTCACCAGCTGGTCCATCTTGCTAAATGTATTTGAATTATAGGTGATGGACCTACAAACACCAGGAAGAGTTAAGATTTCAGTCATTAGCCTAATGAAAGTTATTCATTCTTAAGCAAATTCCAATGCAGAAGAAGCCTATCTGGTTTTGGCAGTCCAGAGTATATTAAACGTGAGGGTTTAGAATGACCTAACATACATACACACACATAAATTAAAAATAAAGAAAAAAAAATTTAAAGATAAAAGATAGAGTGACCTAACACATAAAGGCATTCTTAATTATCAGAGATATTTAAAATATCAATTTGAGATAGGAATATTGGTGTCTATGCTAAGAGGATGGATTATAGAGGAAGTTTGTCAGGTGGGAAGGAGTTGCTGGCTAAAGGCATTTTATTACAGAATGAAAAGAGAAGAGGGAGGAAAACATAGTGGGCATGTATATACGTATAGGTGCTTCCCTGGTGGCTCAGACGGTAAAGTGTCTGCCTGCAATGTGGGAGACCTGGGTTCGATTCCTGGGTTGGAAGATCCCCGGAGAAGGAAATGGCAATCCACTCCAGCACTCTTGCCTGGGAAATCCCATGGACGGAGGAGCCCGATAGGCTACAATCCATGGGGTCACAAAGAGTCGGACAGGACTGAGTGACTTCACTTTCACTTTCTTTCATATATGTGTATTTATATGCTTAGCAAAATATATAGGTGAAAAATATTTTTGACACTGGTATTGATCACTAAACTTTAAGAGCTAAAACGTAGGACATTTTTGCAGGGGGAAAGGCAATTTTTTGATAGCTTCTTCTAAAGGAAGGAAAAAAGGAAGGAGGAAGAGTTGGTGGAAGTGGAATGTGGCAACAAGGAGAGGCAGTACTGATTCCTTATTCATATGAGTAGGGAATTTCTAGGTGAGTCTCTGGAGTAACTTTTATACCTGAGTCTGATAGAATCCATTTCAGCCTATAATACTCTGTCTTTGATCCTGTTGAGAATTGTCCTTTATGGAAAACCTCACAACCATCTGGATCCATAACAAGGCAGAAATGCTGCTTCCCCACAGAAGCATCTGAAAAATTGACCCTTTGTCCCAATTCTCCCTTCTTCAGTGGTGACAATGCCCAGCAGCTGCCTTCTCTAGACCTGCCACTCTGTGCTAGGAGACAAGGCTGGGCGAGTGATCAGACTTCCAAACAATGCCTTTGGTGTCCCTCTCTGTTAATTCAGGTTTTGATTATCACTCTGTCCCCTAACTTGTGTCATCACCCATGGCACTGCCTCTAACATCGAGCTTATCGCTGTCAAGATCAACCCCTGACAAGCAAGGGGTTAAAAGTACCTGATAAGTCAAGTGTATAAAACAAGTGCTTGAAGAATGTGGTGGAGGGACAAGCTCTTCCAGTTGCAGTTATCACAGTATTGTATGTATCACAGAGTTTTGAAAAGGGAGTGGATTTAAAGGAGGAGCCTTGAAACTGAGCAGATTTTTTTGATAGATGATGACTCTATCAAAAGTACTTTTTGTTTTTATTCAGTTTTTTAAACAGATAATACATTTTTTGAATTCCAAAGTCAACACTATATAAAAAGGCATTAACAGACAAGTCTTACACCCATTCTTGACCCTTATTATTCTCTGCTCCCACAGTAATATTTATGATTCCTTGTTGATCCGTTTAATGGCTTCTTTATGCAAACACAAATCAATATAGATACCTATATTCCCCTTCTCTCTCTTTTTTAAACAGAAAAGTGTTTTATTACCTTGAATAGGAAAAATCTTTTTTTTTTTTAAATATAGCTGATTTACAATGTTGTATTAGTTCCAGGTGTATAGCGAAGTGATTCGTGTATATATAATTATAAACTCTTTTTCCGATTCTTTTCTGTTACAGATTATTACAGAACATTGAATACAGTTCCCTGTGCTACCCAGTAGTTCCTTATTCTTTTTCCCTTCTTTTTATACAAACAATTAGTTCAGTTCAGTCGCTCAGTCATGTCCAACTCTTTGTGACCCCACAGAAGCATCTGAAAAATCGACCCTTTGCTCCAAAGGGTCTGCAGCATGCCAGGCTTCCCTGTCCATCACCAGTTCCCAGAACTTTCTCAGACTCATGTCCCTCGAGTTGGTGAGGCCATCCAACCATGTCATCCTCTGTCGTTTCCTTCTCCTCCTGCCTTCAATCTTGCCCAGCATCGGGGTCTTTTCTTATGAGTCAGTTCTTCACATCAGGTGACCAAAGTATTAGAGCTTCAACTTTAGCATCAATTCTTTCAATGAATATTCAGTACTGATTTCCTTTAGAATTGACTGGTTTGATCTCCTTGGAGTCCAAGGGACTCTCAAGAGTCTTCTCCAACACCACAGTTCAAAAGCATCAATTCCTTGGCACTCAGCTTTCTTTATGGTCCATCCATACATGACTACTGGAAAAACCATAACTTTGACTAGACGGACCTTTGTTGGCAAAGTAATGTCTCTGTTTTTTAATATGCTGTCTAGGTTTGTCATAGCTTTTCTTCCAAGGAGCAAGCGTCTTTTAATTTCATGGCTGCAGTCACCATCTGCAGTGATTTTGGAGCCCAAGAAAATAAGGTCTGTCACTGTTTCCATTATTTCCCCATCTATTTGCCATGAAGTGATGGGACCAGATGCCATGGTCTTAATTTTTTCTAATGTTGAGTTTTAAGCCAACTTTTTCACTCTCCTCTTTCACTTTCATCAAGAGGCTCTTTAGATCCTCTTTGCTTTCTGCCATAAGGGTAGTGTCATCTACATATCTGAGGTTATTGATATTTCTCTGGGCAATCTTGATTCCAGCTTGTGATTCATCCAGGCTGGCATTTTGCATGATGTACTTTGCACATAAGTTAAATAAGCAGGTGACAATATACAGCCTTAAGATACTCCTCTCCCAATTTGGAACCAATCTGTTGTTCCATGTCTGATTCTAACTGTTAATTCTTGACCTGCATACAGATTTCTCAGGAGACAGGTAAGGTGGTCTGGGATTCCCATCTCTTGAAGAATTTTCCACAATTTGTTATGATCCACACAATCAAAGACTTTAGCATAGTCAGTGAAGCAGAGTAGATGTTTTTCTGAAATTCTCTTGGTTTTTCTATGATCCAGCTGATATTGGTAATTTGATCTCTGGTACAAATAATAGTATATTATATATCTGTTTTGCATTTTTTTTCACCTAAGTGTATTTCCCAGAGATCTTTTCTAATGAGTACACAGAGATCTTTCTCATTCTTTATTAAGCCATTCTGAGATTCTACTATAGTTTATTTAACCACTCCCCTTGTTGAGGAACATTTGGATTGCTTTCAGTATACTGTTATTATAAACAATTTCAGAATTAACCTTGTACACATATCACTCTATGTATGTGGGTATTTCTTTACAATAGATTCTGAGAAGTAAGATTGTTGGGTCAAATGGAAAGTATATCTAGCTTTGGTAGATATCACCAAATTTCTCTCCGTGTGAGTTGTATGATATTGCAAAACCACCAGAAATGTGTAAGAATGTCCATATCTCCAAACATCTTCAACAGAATGTATGATCAGAATTGTGAATGTTTTTAGCTAATGCTGTATGTGAAAAATGGTATCTTAGTGTGGTATAGTATTGGGTTGCATTTCTCTTTTTATAAATGTGATTGAAGATTTTTTTCATATGTTTCAGGCAACTTTATATTTTGTTTTTAGTGTCCTTTGCTTATTTCTCTATTGGGTTGTTGGTCTTTTTAATCTCAATTTATAGGTATTCCTCATAAGATACTGATTCAGTTTGGGGGTGGAGTTCAGGAGTTTGTTTTAAAAGTGTTTCTCAAGTGATTCTGATTTGCAGTTAAATTTGGTCTAGAGCAGAAAGTTGAGTGGCAGAGAGATGGGAAGAGAGGTCTAGAAATGTAGATTTGCACCCAATTTTAGAGAATTTCAAATACCAGGAGAGAGAATTCAAACTTAATTTGGTAAATTAAGTGAAGTCACTAAAGATTTCTAAACATATTTTTCAAATAAATTTCAAATAACTTCTTAGGTTTAGTAGTCAGTCTGTAGGACAGAAAAGCCCCTGACAGGACACAGTCTTCATGGATAAGACAAATTGTCCTTTCTAGGGACCAAATGCGAGCTTCAGCTTTGAGATGAGAAATGGCCAGGCTAGTCCCACATACTCATTCAATTCAGTCACTCACTCATCCCACAACTGGGTGCTAGGCAGGGAAACAACTCACTCAGAGTAAAACAGGAGGGAACAAGCAAATTGACAACAAAGTTAGTTAAATTTATCCATTATCAACTAAAAACAATTCAGCCTCTGCTGGAGTCTTTACCTCCAGATTTACCCAAAATGCAACCAAGAGATTTTTGGTCTATATTGACTTCTTGAATAGGATAATTATATTTTAAGTGCCTTATAAGTATGTTTTATTTACATTGTGCATTACTTCAGGACAGGGTTTATTAAGGTCTGGTGGTGCAGCAAAGTCAGAATGTCAAAGGAAAATGGAATATATTACTCATTCATTACCCAAAGAGGAAACTGCACCACACCTCACAAGGTCATGGGAGGAACACCAAGTTTTGGTCAGGAAGCAGAAGCCAGAGTGAAGAGAGAGCCTAGACCACGGTTATTATTGGGGTTTCCATGGGAAACACAAGGTGAGCTGGTGAACAGCTGGTTAGGCTTGGAGCTGTAGGGTATTTCCTAATTGTCCAGTTCCTGGCCCTGAGACAACTGATTGGTGCTCCTGGGGCCATGAGCCAGGTAGATCTGGGTCCAAGGATTGTAATTTTACATGCACTCCAGGTGTTCATGATGAAGGTATACAGTGAATCCTACTTTGAAAAACTGCCAGAGCAGATTTGGAGCTCCTGAAGCAAACAGAGAGCTGAAGTTGTCCCAGGACACTGGAGGAATGGCCTGAATTTAGGGATGAGAAGGAGGAGGAGGAGAAACCATGGGTATCACAGAAAGGCAGCAGTCACAGATGGAGGCTTTAGACACAATGCCTGGCATACAGTTGGTGTTTAATAAGTTGCCTTTGAAGCTGAATTTTTCTGCAGTGTCATTGCTGTCTGTAGTCAGACATGGAAAAACAAATATATGAAGAAATTTACTACTACCTGAATTTAACCACTGACTTTTTGGAGTTGGAGTTCTTAAAGGGTGAGAAACTAGGCAAGTGCTTCATTTATAGGGCCAGTCCTCATCAGCACACAGCAGAGCTCACTCTCCCTGCTGTCTCTCCTCAAAAATCTTAGGTCCAGGGGCAGATTGTGTGAAATGACCAAATCCCACAAAATGGGCTTGGATCTATGAATCATTTTAGCTGGATTGGGACCATGTGGACAATTTATAGGATGTATTCTAAGGAATGTTTGCTTTTAAACGCTGTCACCCTTGATGAAGACTAGAGAGCTTTGGCAGAATCTGGATGAATTTAATAAGAAGTTCCAAATGAACAAAAGCAAAAATGAATGTATGTTGAGGATTAAAAATAGCAGTTCCTAGGTTCAAGATAAAATCTGATTTGTGCAGTGTTGAAATCAGAACATTAGTTGTTAAAGATGCTTACAAATCAGTTTTTTAATGATTTCCTTCATCATCATGCTGCTGCTACTGCTAAGTTGCTTCAGTCGTGTCTGATTCTGTGCGACCTCATAGACGGCAGCCCACCAGACTCCCCCATCCCTGGGATTCCCCAGGCAAGAACACTGGAGTAGGTTGCCATTTCCGTCTCCAATGCATGAAAGTGAAAAGTGAAAGTGAAGTCCTCAGTCGTGTCTGACTCTTAGTGACCCCATGGACTGCAGCCCACCAGGCTCCTCCATCCGTGGGATTTTCCAGGCAAGAGTATTAGAGTGGGGTGCCATTGTCTTCTCCGATATTAATATTATTAATCACAAAATAAAATATGCTCCTTGTTAAAATTTAAATAATATAGGCTCATGTAAAGTAAACTCATGTAAAGTCAAAGTTTCTACCTCACCTCTTCTTCCTCCCCAGAGACAACTATTATTATTAGCTCTATGTCTTTCTGGACTTTTTCCTATATATATTTCCATATGGATGTATTTTCTTTTGCTTTATTTCCTTTTAACCAAGAATACCATCATACTTCGGAGAAGGCAATGGCACCCCACTCCAGTACTCTTGCCTGGAAAACCCCATGGATGGAGGAGCCTGGAAGGCTGCAGTCCAAGGGGTCTCGAAGAGTCAGACACGACTTAGTGACTTCACTTTCACTTTTCACTTTCATGCATTGGAGAAGGAAATGGCAACCCACTCCAGTGTTCTTGCCTGGAGAATCCCAGGGACGGGGGAGCCTGGTGGGCTGCCATCTATGGGGTCGCACAGAGTTGGACACGACTGAAGCGACCTAGCAGCAGCAGCAGCAACATCATACTTCATATTTTATTCTTCAAGTTGCTATTTTTATACAACAGATAAACTAAACAAAAACCAACAGCATGAAGAACCTAACAATTCTTTTAAATTAACATATTTTATTAATGATAGTATTCTTTCCCTTCTCATTATGATCTACTTGGGAGAATCAAGCTTCTTCTTTATATACTTTCAACAATCTTAATCAAGTAAACCAAAGTAATACCTAAATTATAATTGTCCCCTTTATATCAATAAAAGCAGAATAGTCTGTGATACTTGGCTACATAACCTTTGTGGCTACAAAATTGTGTTTTTTTCTACTGTAGTACTATTCATTGGGTAATAGTGTTGATAATAACCAATAAATTTCCTTCTGTAATAGATTTATTATTACATATTTGCAAACTTTAACATTTGTAAATTTTTTTTAAATACAGGGGATTATTCTACCAATAAAAACATTTAATAAGGTTGAGGGAAGCACTGTGACCTGTATGGGAGGAAAGAAGTAAATAAGCCCTTCTATTACTTCCAAAGTGTTTTCCAGGCATGGTATTAATAGTTTGTTGTGTTCATACTTCCCATTAACCCAGTGGCACCTGCAGGACCCACTTTGAATTATAATAGTTTTCAGGCTTGATATTTGAAAAAAATATATATATATATAATATTAAGAACTTCTATAAATTGGGTAACATTTTACTTAACCTTGTATTCACTTACAAAATTTATCTTATGAATAGCTTGATTTTTTGGAGTCAAATGACCAGATTTGAACATAGGCTTTTTATTTTTCTCTATGGCAATGACTGGAGAATTCCATGATCAGAGGAGCCTGGCTGGCCACAGTCCATGGGGTTTCATAGAGTCGGACACGACCGAGTGACTAACATACACACGCATAGCAATGACGCAGTTCACTGTGTCCCCAAAAAATGCTCTAATAAAAGGAAGGAACACACCAATTTTAGACTTAAATAAATAGCTAAAACTAAAATAAAATTTTAAGTGAAATAAAGCTTAACCAAAGAATCTGGGTCTGTTTCCCTGGTAAGTCACAATAATGACTCATCCCCAGATTGAGTTGGCAATCTTCTTCCAGGAATGACTCAGTAGCTTCATTCTAACATTGCTCCTTCTGATTCACTATAACCAGGGTGGGCAGAGATGGGGTTTGATCATCTTTGGAAGAGTGACTTTCAAAATGAGCTTATTTATTTATTTGTTTCTATATTTGTTCACTTTGGAAACATTAGTTCAAACAAAGTACTATTTGAATGTGTGCAACTAATGAAAGCAGTTCTGATTAACTTGGGATGGAGGCTCAGATCCTCCACCCTTTGGTTCCCACTGATTTCTGGTCACATCCATATTTATTCACATTTCATTTGCCTTAATAAGACAATGAGAAACCTATGCGAGTCGTGGATGATGAGGACTTGGTAGACCAGCATCTCATCAGCGAGCTGAGGAAGGAGTATGGAATGACCTACAATGATTTCTTTATGGTGCTCACGGACGTGGACCTCAGAGTCAAGGTATGGGTTCCTGTTTGGGATAGTGCAGTGCCATTCCTTAAGAGAGAAACTCATTTTGGGGGGATCAGTGAGTCTATTACACATATGACTGAGCACAAATTATTTCATAAATGGGAAAGTTTGGAAATGGTCCATGTAGTTACCACTGTCCTCTAGAATTTGTGGTCTATGGAAAATATTGGATTGGATGACCCCCTGTAGCTCAGTTACTTGACTCAGACTAAATTCTTCTGTAACATTAAAGTCATGCATTCACCAGACACTTGTTGAATAGCTATGATGTGTCAGACCCTGGTGATAAAAAAATGAAGAGCATTTAGCTTCTGTTTTAAGAAAACTCAGATTTAATATAGGCATATTTTGGAAGAACCTGGAAATTTATCTTCTGATTCAGCATGGGCAAGACGGTAGGGATTTACACCCAATTTCTTCCTATGATAGGGACAAAAGTTCTGAACCATGAAAAATTATGCCATGTAGTCATAATAATAAAAATAATAACTAACTTTATTGAGTTCTTTCATTATGCCAAGCACTCACCTCAAATGTTTACAATTCTCATCTCAAACCTCTAAGAGAAATAACAAGTATTATCTTTGTTCCAAAGAGGCCAGGAATCTAGAGTCGTTAAGTAACTTGCCTAACTTCACCCAGTTAATGTTAGACTTCATATGCACACAGATTGGCTCCAGAGTCCATGCTTACATGAAAATCCTTAGGAAAAAGGCTGCCTGGGCTATTAGAATACCTGGTTCAGCCTGAAGTATTTTTCTGGATCTAGAGAGAGATTCCTTCAATAATTCATTCTGCTTTTGTGTTTTGCCACCTCTAAAGTGAAAGGTTGGACTAGATGATCCCTAAGGTGTCTGCCAGCTTACACATTTCATGATTTACTAAAGTCCCATTGAGGGCACAGCTCCAAGCCATGTCCAGACTTCTCTCTCTAGCTTACGCTGATTACACTCAGCCAGCTCCCAAATCCATTTCAGGTTGCTGTTCTAAGTCCAGACAGCTTTGAGGCAGGAAACTAAATTTCATTATCCTTTAACTTAGATTTCCAAAATTTTTTTCTGGGAATACATTAGCAAACATGACCTAATTTTAATTAATGCTCACTCAATAAAATAGTCCCTGGGAATCACAAAGAGTTTATATAGATTGTTTATTCATTTGTTTATTTACTTTTTTGGTTGTGCCACAAGGCATGTGTAATCTTCCCCCAGCAAGGATCAAACCCATAGCCCCTGCATTGGCAGCATGGAGTCTTAATTAACCCTGGACCACTAAGGGCGTCCCATGTAGATTCCTGATGACCACAGAGCAGGCATCCTTCTGGTGGAAAATTACCCTTATTACTGAGGTCAGATACTCTTAAATGTTCCTGCATTTGATTTTTTTGTGTTAGGTACAGAGTTTCTGACTTCCCAGTTGTGTAATGAACAGGAACCAGGTTAGGGAAGTAAATCTAGGATATGTGTGGTGAAGAAGGCATGGACCCTTTCCAATAAAAAGAGTTAAGAAGAAATCCTCATGCAAGGTAAAGGCAGTTGTTTCATGGATTCAGAACCTCAAAACATCAGCAGAGGTACTATTGCAGGAGAGAGTTTATAAACGAATGAGCCCTCCAGGCTGTTTTCCCCAGAGCTCCCATGAATTCTCCCAGGCTCTCCACCCTCTGGACAGAGGGAAGAAACACCTTTAATGCATTATATACTTCTTACTTTTCCTTCAACAGCAATATTATGAGGTGCCTATAGCAATGAAGTCTGTGTTCGATTTGATCGATACTTTCCAGTCCCGAATCAAAGACATGGAAAAGCAGAAGAAGGACGGCATCATTTGCAAGGAAGACAAGAAGCAGTCACTGGAAAACTTCCTATCCAGGTACATCTCCTTTGGAGACACTGAGGAAGAAGGCAGGAGAGCGTTCTGAGTGAGCTAATGAAAACCCCAGAGAAACACAAAGCAGACGTGTCTGTGCAGGGTGACCTTCCCTGTGAGAAGGGGAAGTGTCTGTGCTTCACAGCACTCTGCCCGGTAGGCTTATTTTGTCCTGTTGGAAGTGGCTCTGGCTGCAAGGCTGGCTGGGATCAGATCCAAGCTTGAGTGTCGATTTGGTGGCTTTGGATAAGTCTTTTCTTTCTCTTCTGCTTTTTTTTTTTTTTGGGACACTGATACATACTTCTGACCTTCTGTGAGGGTTAATTCATTCAGTCAATTTGGGGGGCTTTGTATATTGTATTTATACTTATTGGGGCCTTTCTAGTTCCAAATGGGATTTGGAACACTGCTTGATTTTCTGCTTCCTTCTAACTCTGCAGAGAACAGATGTTCCACTAAGACCTTAAAAGGAGAAATTCTCTTGACCCAGATGCCTGATCCCTTGGGGAGTGTGGTTTGTTGAAAACCCTTGTAGGGAAACTCCGGTACATGCACAAAAAAGTGTTTTTTAAAAAATCACTCTACTTTTTCCCTTCTTCATCCCTTCTGCCATGATGGACGAAAATTCTACAGATATTTGGGACTTTAAGGGGTGCAGGGATGCAGAAATTTCACCTACAGCAGCAAAAATTCTATGATTAGGAAATAGATAATCTGAATTCTTCTAGATTCGGGAAGCTTGGGTCTCTTAGGAAATAACATCATGATGTGTAAAGAGCATAGGACTCACCATTCATCCAAGTTTTCAGTTTATAATTTTCTAGATATGTTGTCTGGAGAAGGCAATGGCACCCCACTCCAGTGCTCTTGCCTGGAAAATCCCATGGACGGAGGAGCCTGGAAGGCTGCAGTCCATGGGGTCGCTGGGGGTCGGACACAACGGAGTGACTTCACTTTCACTTTTCACTTTCATGCATTGGAGAAGGAAATGGCAACCCACTCCAGTGTTCTTGCCTGGAGATTCCCAGAGATGGGGGAGCCTGGTGGGCTGCCGTCTATGGGATCTCACAGAGTCAGACACAATTGAAGTGACTTAGCAGCAGCAGCAGCAGCAGATATATTGTCCCTATGCTTCCAATTAACCTGCCTTAAAAATCTGTCACCCATGAGAATAACAAAAGCAAGTAGCCCTACCTCCACTCCAGTGTTGCCATAATCACCTTTTGTGCCAAGCACTTCATCTTCCCTCCTGTTGTTTCACAACAATCCCATGATCTAAATACTGTAACTATTCTCACACTAATGGGGACCACTGAGGCTAATGGAGATCAAGTACCTTTCATCACTGAGTTAGTGTCAATAATGCTGAAAGCTTGGCCTCTTTGCACCGGTGCCGAATCAAATCTTGGAGACAGAGTTTTGGGTGTCAAAACAGTCATTTTACATTTACCATATTTCTTTCAATTGCTTGAAATAAGCACAATCTTTCTGAGTATTTAAATGATCAGTAAATTTAATAAGTTAATGTTGTAAATACAGTGAAGTTTTCTCAAATGTTCCAGTAACTGTATATGCTTAGTAAGATTTCAACCTAAAACCATACAACTAAACCACTAAACCACGTACTCAATCACACTTACTAGTTTGGAGTTTCAAGGCTATCATTTCAAGCCAGATACTCTTAAGTTTCACAAGAACATAAATTCATAAAGAAAATCAGGATCCTTCTTATAAAAATATATTATTACTATAATTTTGATTCTTTCCAAACTTCCTCTTCTTAATTCTAAATCTTCCAGGACTGAAAGATGTATACCCATTGAACCAACCCATTAAACTCAGATAGCCTGATCTGTAAAGCCGACAGTTATCATCTAGCTCATTGATATTATTTTAAAATCAGGATTTAGGCCAGCCATGAGACCTGCAGTTCCAGACATTATGATGAATTATTCGTGCCATTTCCGGGCAGAGGTTCTTTTTGTAATCACAATGTCACGGGTTTCAAAACTTCAAAGGAAAAGCTGGCATTATCTCACTTTTGTTCACTCACAAAGCTTGTAATGCTCGTTCAAGTTGATCGCTGATTTGCATTTGCATTTTTTTTATTCTTAAGAAATTATACATATTTTGCATCTAAAGTCTTTTGAACTAGATGGGGTCCTACAACACATAAGCAAATGTATTTTCCTTCCAGTGTAAAAGGCTACAAGTTCTGATATTCACTGCTGTTTCAGGAGTATACATTTCTTATGGATATTCAGAATGGCCTATGATTATAATTTAGATGTCCTATGGCTATCTATGACTTACGGTCACAACTCATGGAATCATTGTGCTGATAATTATCATTGATCTTAAAAATTAAAGTGGAATAGTATATTACTTAAAGGCATGATTAAGACAGCCCTGAAGTTGATTCCTGGTTTCACTTATCAGCTGTGTGACCTTGGACTTACTGCTTAATCTCTTTGGGCTTTAGTTTTTTCATTTGCAAAATGGAGATAATAAGTTTATCTATTCTTAAGATCATTATGAAAGGTAAATTCAATACTAAAGGTAATATTAGCCTAGAACTTAGCACAAAGCAAGTAATTAATAAACATTGGTTATTAGTAGTATTCAGTTCAGTTCAGGTCAGTTCAGTTCAGTCACTCAGTCGTGTCCAACTCTTTGTGACCCCATGAACCGCAGCACGCCAGACCTCCCTGTCCATCACCAACTCCTGGAGTCTACCCAAACCCATGTCCATCGAGTCAGTGATGCCATCCAGCCATCTCATCCTCTGTCATCCCCTTCTCCTCCTGCACCCAATCCCTCCCAGCATCAGGGTCTTTTCCAATGAGTCAACTCTTCACATCAGGTGGCCAAAGTATTGGAGTTTCAGCTTCATCATCAGTCCTTCCAATGAACACCCAGGAATGATCTCCTTTAGGATGGACTGGTTGGATCTCTTTGCAGTCAAAGGGACTCTCAAGAGTCTTCTCCAACACCACAGTTCAAAAGCATCAATTCTTCGGTGCCCAGCTTTCTTCACAGTGCAACTCTCACAACCATACATGACCACTGGAAAAACCATAGCCTTGACTAGAAGAATCTTTGTTGGCAAAGTAATGTCTCTGCTTTTCAATATGCTGTCTAGGTTGGTCATAACTTTCCTTCCAAGGAGTAAGCATCTTTTAATTTCATGGCTGTAATCACCATCTGCAGTGATTTTGGAGCCTCAAAAAATAAAGTCTGACACTGTTTCCACTGTTTCCCCATTTATTTGCCATGAAGTGATGGGACCAGATGCCATGATCTTAGTTTTCTGAATGTTGAGCTTTAAGCCAACTTTTTCACTCTCCTCTTTCACCTTCATCAAGAGGCTTTTTAGTTTCTCTTCACTTTCTGCCATAAGGGTGATATCATCTGCATATTTCAGGTTGTTGATATTTCTCCCGGCAATCTTGATTCCAGCTTGTGTTTCTTCCAGCCCAGCATTTCTCCTGATGTACTCTGCATGTAAGTTAAATAAGCAGGGTGACAATGTACAGCCTTGATGTACTCCTTTTCCTATTTGGAACCAGTCTGTTGTTCCATGTCCAGTTCTAACTGTTGCTTCCTGACCAGCATACAGATTTCTCAAGAGGCACGTCAGGTGGTCTGGTATTCCCATCTCTTTCAGAATTTATTGTGATCCACACAGTCAAAGGCTTTGGCATAGTCAATAAAGCAGAAATAGATGCTTTTCTGGAACTCTCTTGCTTTTTCCATGATCCAGCGGATGTTGGCAATTTGATCTCTGGTTCCTCTGCCTTTTCTAAAACCAGCTTGAACATCTGGAAGTTCCTGGTTCACGTATTGCTGAAGCCTGGGTTGGAGAATTTTGAGCATTACTTTGCTAGCGTGTGAGATGAGTGCAATTGTGCGGTAGTTTGAGCATTCTTTGGCATTGCCTTTCTTTGGGATTGGAATGAAAACTGACATTTTCCAGTCCTGTGGCCACTGCTGAGTTTTCCAAATTTGCTGGCATATTGAGTGCAGCACTTTCACAGCATCATCTTTCAGGATTTGAAATAGCTCAACTGGAATTCCATCACTTCCACTAGCTTTGTTCATAGTGATGCTTTCTAAGGCCCACTTGACTTCACATTCCAGGATGTCTGGCTCTAGGTGAGTGATCACACCATCGTGATTATCTGAGTCGTGAAGATCTTTTTGGTACAGTTCTTCTGTGTATTCTTGCCATCTCTTCTTAATATCTTCTGCTTCTGTTAGGTCCAGACCAATTCTGTCCTTTATCGAGCCCATCTTTGGTTGATATGTTCCCTTGGTATCTCTAATTTTCTTGAAGAGATCTCTAGTCTTTTCCATTCTGTTGTTTTCCTCTATTTCTTTGCATTGATCGCTGAGGAAAGCTTTCCTATCTCTTCTTGCTATTCTTTGGAACTCTGCATTCAGATGCTTATATCTTTCCTTTTCTCCTTTGCTTTTCGCTTCTGTTCTTTTCTCAGCTATTTGTAAGGCCTCCCCAGACAGCCATTTTGTTTTTTTGCATTTCTTTTCCATGGGGATGGTCTTGATCGCTATCTCCTGTACAATGTCACGAATCTCCATCCATAGTTCATCAGGCACTCTATCAGATCTAGTCCCTTAAATCTAAAGAGGAGACTTAATAAACACATTTCAGAACTGAAACCCAAGCAAAGAGAACTGAATTTTTTTCTTTCTTTTCTATATAACAGCTCTATAAATAAACTAGTATCCAAATGGGAATTTTCCTTCAAATTTGCTGCGCTGGCGGGTCTACACAGCCTGGTTTCAGCTGACCAGACTCTGAAGCCAGTTTAGTCTTTAGTGACACTCATCTGGTTCAGGCTATAATTATCTTTCTCTAAGACAGAAGCCCCAAAGAGTAGGCACATGCACACTAATTTGGGAATGCCAGCTAAGAAAAGCAAATACATGCATAGCTTGTAGTTTTTATTTACCGACACTAAAGTGACAAAAAAACAATTTGTCAAAGTAAGGATCTGGGCCACATTCACATCTCTTCTTACTTCCACAGAAGTAGTTCTATTAACAGTTGTTCCTTTAGGGCTGGGAGCTGGGGCCTTGGATCTTAAAATGAAGGTCTGTGGGATAAAGAATCACCACTTAGGGGAAACGACCCTCTCTCCATTGTGTCTGCCACAAGCCTCAGATCCCAGCCTTCTCTAATCCGACAGCATTCAGTGGTGCACACAGGTAAACAAGCCAAAATAGACCTCACCCAAAATAGCTCCCTCCAGGATACCTGCAGCTCTGTATGGGGGCCAGAAAAGCTGGCCTGGTGTGGGTGCTGGCTGGGAAGGGGTGGGGGTGGGGGATGCTGGTCTGGCAGGCCTCCTAAGGAACCAGGGAAAGCACAGGAGACCATCTTCTGTGATCCAACAACAGTCCTGTTCCCTTTCCCAGGAAAGCTCGGACAGTCTCAGACTCTCCTCTCCCCTCCTTTGTGCCAGATACATTCATCTTCTATCCTCAGTGGAGATATAAGTTTTTCTTTCCCTTTGAGAAAAACAAGCGGAGGAAGCTAACGTAATGTCACAGCAAGCAACTCTTGGCGAGTCTTGCTAAGGCGTCCATTCAGAGGTTGTATTTCATCAGACTATCATTTTCTCTCATTCACCCAAACCACTATTCCCCCAAGAGGCCATTTTCTTTGGGATTGAAAACTCTCCTGTTCACTGAGAGGCTAGAAGGGGCACCGGGAGAGAAGCCATGAATATAATCAACTGGCTTCTGGCTCCTTGAGTGCACTGACACCCTGCAGTCAGCAACACTGAAGGCAGAAAGCAAAGGCCCTTTCTCCAGTGAAGGTGGACTATCAGACAACTGCACTCAGCCTCTCTCTGGATGCACACCCTCTCTCCTTCATATCCCCTGAGGGACCCTGACAGTGCCCACAAGCATTAGCTCCTCTGAGGGGGTAGACCAGGGAAAGCACTGGACCAGGAGTTAGAGAAATCTGAATTTTGGTACCACCTCTTAGATTTACTGGTTAGGCAAGTCACTTCACTTCTCTAAACCTTGTTTTTTATCTGCAAAATGGGGAAAGCAAGCCATGCCCTCGATGAACTCCAATGAGGAATGGATGGTTTTTGTTTTTAAATGATTATTTATTTACGTATTTATTTTTGGCTGTGCTGGGTCTTCGTTGCTGCACAGACTACTCTTTAGCTGTGGTGCATGGGCTTCTCATGGCAGTGGCTCCTGTTGTTGGGGAGCATGGGCTCTAGGGCATGTGGACTCAGGAGTTTTGGTTCCCAGGCTCTAGAGCACAGGCTCAACAGTTGTGGTGCATGGGCTCAGTTTCTTGGAGGACGTGGGATCTTCCTGGATCAGGGATAGAACCCATGCCTCCTATATTGGCAGGCCAATTCTTTACCACTGAGCCACCAGAGAAGCCCTTCAGTGAGGAATGTGTGTTGTGCAGGTGAAAGCGAGCTGTGAAATGATATACAAACATGAGGATTAAATCGATTATCATATGGCATCATGATAGATAATGTCCAAGATCTGTTAATGGACAATGGACATTATCCATCTGTCAGACAAAGTTCTAAATCTAAAGCCTGCAGACTAAGATGCTGTCACTATCTATGCCAACACATGTATAACTTACATTGATGGATTTCTGAGTTTAATTCTTTTTTTAAACAAAATATTTACCCATTTGCCTGCCTGGGTCTTAGTTGCAGTACTCTGAATGTATAGTTACGGCATGTGGACTCTTAGCTGTGGCACGTGGGATCTAGTTCCCTGACCAGGGATCAAACCCAGGTCCCTGCATTGGGGGTGTGGAGTCTTAGCCATAGGACCACCAGGGAAGTCCCTAGAGTTTAATTCTTATAACACCTCTTTGAGGCAATGCTCTTTTTGATTCTAAAGCTAAGGAAAAACTATGACTTAGATGAATAGAGTGACATGCTCAAGGAACCCAAAAAATGTAGCAGTGAGAAAATATAGATCAAGTTTCTCGGCTACAAGACAAAAGCTCTTTCCACTGCCCAACTGTGTTGGAACTATAAGAACAGGAAGAAGTTCACTATATATTCTAAAATCCTATGACTGTAGGTTTAGCTCCATTCTACTTCTTAGGGGTACTCTATAAGTGATGGTTCTTACTGTGATGATAGGGTACATCTTAGAACTAGCATTTGCCTCTGGAAGAACCACTGGCTACTGAGGAAGGTACATAGAGCTTTATTTTTCCAGGAACCTTGCTTGACCCTTTAAGACACTTTTCTATTTTCCTTCTTACTGTCACTGCCATCTACTTAAAATTCAGTTCTTTTTTTTTTCTGTACTATTTCCTGTCCATATTCACCACCACCACCACCACCACCCCTGCCAAACCGGAGGGAATTCAACCAGAACTTCAGTTTTCTTCAGTTATTTTCTAATTCCTTTATTTCTGTTGCTATAATCTGACAAACAATTTCAGCTATTTTTCATTGTATCTGAGAATTTCTTCTCTCCCTAAGTGACCTCATCAGGCATGGTGACCAGACTCATGCCTGACACATCACGCAAATGCTACAATAGGCAGACCATGAAGTTATAAAGGAAATAGTGCACGAAATGTGGTAATACAGTTTAATGTTAGGCTTTGAGGAGCTACGAAATATTTCTAAGGTTACTGTTTTTTTATTTGAGGCACAGGAAAAAAGTGACAGTCAACGTTACTCTGCTTTTTCACACTGGCCTCTATTGTTTGAAGCCGTAATTGTGGTCTTCTACTTCTTTTCCAGGTTCCGTTGGAGGAGGCGGTTGCTGGTGATCTCGGCCCCTAATGATGAAGACTGGGCCTATTCACAGCAGCTCTCTGCCCTCAGTGGCCAGGCATGCAATTTTGGTGAGTGGGAAGCCTCGTCATCACTGCTTTCCCATACCACCCTCTTCCTGGTCTAAAATGGAACACAGAAGCTTAGGTCATCCAAATATTCCCCAGCCCAGACTGTAGATTCCCAGACACTTACTCAGTTATAGTGAGGATAAAGTTGCTTTCAGACTGGAATCTTAGTCAACTGGGGTCTGTTTTTCTTTTTTCTTTTTTCAATATTCTGCCCTCTCAGGTTTTTTATTGAAATGTTTGAAAATACCTGCTGCTTTACTTACAGTGATCTGTATTATGTGTCTTCTTATTTGCTTTTAAAAAATTTGTCTCAAGATCATAAAACTCAGATATCATCAATTACTTAGGTAATAATTAGGTACCAACACTGAGTACTTTTCCATAGATTTAAGTATTTTTTGTAAGACAGGAATGGCTTTGAGAATTAATTAATGAATTGAACCTCACTGTACTATACTACCGGTCCCTTTGAAAGGATTTTGATCTCTAACTAAGTATTGGGAAGACAGCAAGATTTGTTAAACAGTGCCTTATGCTTTAAGACAAGTAGGTCAAAGAGAAATGCTGTTTATTATTACTATCATTATTTGCAGTGAATTGCTCAGTGTTTTGAAAACTAATGTATGCTTTCTTTACCAAACATTATTATTCTAGTGGTCAGAAAGGGCAAATACTATTCTGAATAAGTACATATAGAAAGGAAATGCACAATACATAGAACATTATTAATAAGTTCAGTGTTGAACCAGAGAGATAATGGTAATTTCAAAAGTTGGAATCACTACAAAAATTTTATTTAAGATACACCTCTGCAGAGGAAGAATTTTTGAGAGTCAGTAGAGAGGTGGAAAGTAGCTAGTGGCCACATATTTAAAACTTCATAATTGGAACATAGATGAATCCACATTATTTTGATATTTCTATTAGGAAGAAGAATCATTTATTAGCTATAAAACTGTGTTTGATTTATAAAAGGGAGGGGTGGTTGTATAAGTTTTGTAAAACATTAACGGAGACTGGGTCCTTGCTATGACCAGGTACCTATAAATAATAAATACATTTCAGTTTTAAGATGTAAAATAATAACAAAAAAAGGCAGAAAACAAGCTTATAACAGTAAGGATAATTAGAAAATTTGTAAATGTTTATTTATACTCTTATTATCAAGATTAATGCTTTAAAAATTTATATCAACATATGTAAGGAAGATTTGATTGCACCAGTATTTTTAGGCATACTTTAAATTATTAATAGCCACTAACAGTGGTGGGTAAGACAGAAGTTCTTAGAGCAGTTAATGACCCTCCATGATATGAATATATAAATAAGATCATGGCTTGCTAATTTTCTAAAGACATCTTTGCAGCAGCTATTAGGTGATGTTTCATTTTGAATCACTACACAAAGAGTCTAAGTCAAACTCTTGTAGTAGATAGGAAATGTGAACAAGTCATGTTTTAAAGGGATAATTAAATTCATGATCTTCCCTTTTGAAAACGTGACTTAACATGCAGAACAGAAATGCTTCACTTCTCTGGGAGAAGAGTAAAGCCCATAAAATTTTTTTGGAATAGCATTTTGCCTGAATTTCAGCTCTTCTTTCAAAGAGCCCTCCGTGTTGGCTTTTAGTTTTCTCTCCTGGACAATCAAAACTGTCAACGATCATATTTATTATTAATAGTTCCAAGTTACTACTGTGACTAGGCTCGGATTTTGTCTAAAACCATGAACTCTAAATAGGATGACTCTACAGCCCCCTTGCCTTCCTATGTTCTTTCTCCTGAATCTTTTCATAAGGGCTTCATCTTCAAAAGAATTCCAGCAAGCTATCAAGGCGTGACCTTCTTTCCTTTCCTGAAACTTGAGCTGAGGGTGGGCGGGAAGCAAGCTGTGCCTCCCTCAGTGCCACCCCTTTGAGTCTTCTAAAAAAGGGATAAAAACCCGCCCACTGAGCAGACAAACTTTCATTTGAGGAAGCCAGAACAATTTCTTCAACAATCACATTGGCTCGCTCTGTAGTCTTTTCTTTGAGAGAAAATTAAATTATCCATGTAAGCTGTTATAACATCAGCCATGACTTTTTTCCAGAACACTGACCAACTTAGATCATCTCAGATATTTTAAAGTTCCAATGGCTTCATTTTTGTTTTGTCATTTAATAGAGTGAGAATCACAGTTTAAGAGCAAATCCTTTTCCAATCTGCAAAAACAAAACTAAACCACATTTGACCCTGTTATTAATCCTAAAATCTGCAATTAGTCTCTTTTCAAGATTTTATAAATGTTTAAATGCATTTTTTTGGAAAAAAATTTTTAATGACTTATTTTACCTAATCAGGTTATGCTTTATACTCTTTTAAAACTTGAGATTTTAATTGTCAGATATCCGGTCTTTGGAAGCAAAAGACTTACTACAGATTCTATGGCTTTCTTTTTTCTCTCAGGTCTGCGCCACATAACGGTTCTGAAGCTTTTAGGTGTTGGAGAGGAAGTAGGGGGCGTTTTAGAACTGTTCCCGATTAATGGTAAAGTTTTGTTACTTTAAAAGAGTATCAACTACTGATAAGTTCAGTTAAGTTATATTAATTCATATGTAAGCAGTGGATGTACCCTCAGTTGAAGAAAGGTCACTAAATGCTCCCTCCTGGTGTGTGCCCCATGCATGTGTGTGTGTGTATGGGTGTGAGAATGTATGTATACACAGAATGTGTGTATAAGACTGGGAAGGGGAGCATAAGCACTCATGCTGTTTTTATTAAAAAACCATTCACAAGTGACAGCAAAGATATTCATTTCTTAATAGAGATATGGAATTCTTTTGTGTCTGCATGGGGCTTTATTGGCTTACAAAGCATTTTCACCCATGTTATCTCATTTAATTCTTGTGGTAGTTTTATAAGGCACGAGAAATGAAATATTTCCTGCCATGTCAGTGAACAAGGGATGTCAGAGTTGATCTTGATGTGGCAGTTGATCTTGCAAGGATTAAATAAAGGAACTGGTTTTATATTTTATAACACTTCTGTAAAGAGACATTTGCCTGAAAATGTGATCTATGTTGTAGAATAGCAGGAACATTTCATTGCTAGTAGAAAGACCAGCAAAGTTCTTAAATTGGATTTTTAAGCTGTAGAGAATAGATCCTTGGGTCCTTTCTCTGTTCTCACAGTGATTTCTTCTCACTTGATGCTTTCCTGAGTGTTGCCTCTTTAATCCACTAACAACTTTTCTAATCCTATTCTAGGGAGCTCTGTTGTGGAGCGAGAAGACGTACCAGCCCATTTGGTGAAAGACATACGCAACTATTTCCAAGTGAGCCCAGAGTACTTCTCCATGCTTCTAGTTGGAAAAGATGGAAATGTGAAATCCTGGTATCCTTCCCCAATGTGGTCCATGGTGATTGTGTACGATTTAATTGATTCGATGCAACTCCGGAGACAGGAAATGGCCATTCAGCAGTCACTGGGGATGCGCTGTCCAGAAGATGAGTATGCGGGCTATGGTTACCATAGTTACCATCAAGGATACCAGGATGGTTACCAGGATGACTACCGTCATCATGAGAGTTACCACCATGGATATCCTTACTGAACAGAAATATGTAACCTTAGCCCCAGCCAGTTTCCCCTGCAACTGTTAAAGTCACATGTGGCCAGCTACATAAAGGAGAGTTCTTCCACACTGCCTGCACTCCCTGCCTTTTTCTTTCAGTGTTCTTCCAAGATTAAATAAATAGCAACATTTTGCCTACTCGTGAGTTGTCAAGAGACCTTAAATCATAAAGATGTTCAAAAGAATTGCTTCTCTAACTGGAGAATAAGTATTTATACCTCTGTTTTACTTTTTAAAAAGTATTAATTGGTAAGTGAAAACTAGTATTGTTAAAGATCATAGCACAGATGTTTTCAAATAAACATCTGAGCAGATGGAACAGACAGAGCAGATAGCGTCTTAACCCTTTTTGAAATGTCAGTCTAAAAATGATTAAGATGGCTCTGCTTTATACTGTGAGTTTCTTTCCTGAAGCTTGATACCAGAGGAGTCCAGTGATACTGACTTCCAAAGCCAGGGCAAGTACCAAACTCCACTTTGTTACCATAGCTACTTCCTGCCCTGTTTCTCTTATCTTTAGTGTCAGGGGAAAGGAAACCCTCAATCACCTCCAGAACTGGCTGTGCAGCTAAAGGTGACACTTTCAGAGTTCCATCAGGTACCATGGAATTCCCAGCATGGGAAACCTTGACTCTTCACACTTGACTTCCTGGGCACGCTTGCTAATGGGCCCATTACACATTGGCACCTTGTAAAATAAAATTACAAAGGAGATTATTTCCAGGCATTCTTTTTTTCTTCAAAGGAAAGTGTTCCTAAATTACAGTGGATACAATTATAACTGGAGTGCAAAATATAATCCTTGTCTTTGAAATAGAGCATTTTCACATATGATATAAACTAAATATTCTCCCTTCTTCCCTCCCTCTTTCCCCTCCTTCCTTCTATACTATTTTACTTTTTACCAGCAAACAATGACCAAGTAATATCTTCGAGCTTGCCCGAAGGCAGGCAGTCAGAGTCCCTGGATTTTAGCATCCTGACAGTGCCAGCCTCTGTCAGTAATGGGGATGCTTATTTTTTTTGTCACTGTTATTAAAATTGATTTTCCAAATAATCTTGATTATTGGTTATTGATTTAGTGAGTCCAGATATTAATAACTGCATTCAAGTCACATGTGAATACCACTAGCATTTAACTTATTTGTGCCTATTTGCACAAATCTGTCTTTTACTTCATCTGAACTTTCTTATAATTACAGTAAAAGTGGAATCTCTACCTCAAATGAACTTGAGGGATTATTTCTTTTGCCCCTTATTCTCCATAAAGACCATTCATTCTTGCCTGTTTTACAGGTAACTTAAGTTCAGAAAGTACAAGTGACTTCAGAGCATACTTTTCTTATTGTATAAATTATGCTTCCAGTTCATCCCTCCTCCCATGGTGGGCATCTTCCCTCCTCTTTGCTAGAACAGTCTGTACCAGCTGCTTGAGGAGGGCAAGTGCAGGAACCAGGCTGATGTGCATTGTTCTTAAATTGTTGGCAAGGTGAACCACAGTTTAAAATTGCCAATAAAAATGTATTTCTTTATTATTGCCTCTGAAATTACATAGGGGCAATATCTAAGTAAGGGGCCCAAATTGTCTCAATTTCAGGAAATACAATAATGAAGGAGTTTCATCTCCCAAGGAAACTAGATAGGAATAATAAACATTTTCTTTTTTTTATTCCTTCTGTTCCTTTTTTTTTTTTAATTTTATTTTTTAAATTTACAATATTGTATTGGTTTTGCCATATATCAACATGAATCCGCCACAGGTATACACGTGTTCTCCATCCTGAACCCTCCTCCCTCCTCCCTCCCCATACCATCCCTCTGGGTCGTCCCAGTGCACCAGCCCCAAGCATCCAGTATCGTGCATCGAACCTGGACTGGCGACTTGTTTCATACATGATATTATACATGTTTCAATGCCATTCTCCCAAATCATCCCACCCTCCCCCTCTCCCACAGAGTCCAAAAGACTGTTCTATACATCAGTGTCTCTTTTGCTGTCTCGTACACAGGGTTATTGTTACCATCTTTCTAAATTCCATATATATGCGTTAGTATACTGTATTGGTGTTTTTCTTTCTGGCTTACTTCACTCTGTATAATAGGCTCCAGTTTCATCCACCTCATTAGAACTGATTCAAATGTATTCTTTTTAATGGCTGAGTAATACTCCATTGTGTATATGTACCACAGCTTTCTTATCCATTCATCTGCTGATGGACATCTAGGTTGCTTATAGAATACTTTTATTAAGGTTCTAGCTCCTATACCTGAAGAAAGAGAACACTTTTTCATAACATGAGGTTACTTTTTCAAGCATTCTTCTGGTTTCACTGGCACTGAGATGGTCTTTAGCAGTCCATTGGAATGGTTCTTCGCTCTGATGAGTGGGTGAAGAAGTCGTGGGTAATCATTTAGGGGACTGTAGAATAAAGAAGCCACAGCTCAGCAAAGGGACACATTCGAGGAAGATGCTATTAGTAAATGTTCTTAAATCCTAGAGTCTGGGAAAATACAGAGTAAATCTTAGCAAATGGGAGAGCTGAAGAATAAGGTAACCTGAATCTCTGTTTTCTAGGGCTATAGATCTGGTAGTTGGAAGTCTGGGTATTTTTTTTTTTTTTAATAAAAACATTTCCTTCCCCAAACAGCAACAACAACAACGAAAAAGGTAAAATACAAATAAATTCTAATTTTGGAGAAAGATTATGGAATTACGGTATTTTGAAAGAAAAGCACCCAACTGAGTTAGGGAAATTTGAAAGACTAAAAAGAACACTGCCTCATCCAAGTTGCCGTAATTCCCTTCCATGAAATTCCAAGAACTGTTTTTCATCAGAGAAGTCCCAGGGCTCTAAAAGTGAAATGAAAGGGTTAGTCGCTTAGTCGTGTCTGACTCTTTGCGATCCCATGGACTGCAGACTGCCAGGCTCCTCTGTGCATGGAATTCTTCAGGCAAGAATACTGGAGTGGGTAGCTATGCCCTTCTGCAGGGGATCTTCCCAACCCAGGGAGTAAACCCAGGTCTCCCACATTGCAGGCAGATTCTTTACTGTCTTAGCCACAAGGGAAGCCCAGGGCTCTAAGGTGAATGTTAACTCAGCAGAGAGATTCTTCCCCTGCCACAGAGAGTGGTGGCCCAGACACAGCAGAGTCAGTGGAGCCCGCTGGTCTCATCCTCTACATTATAGTTGATAATGAAGCACATACCTTCTCAACTCCTGAAACCTTGAGCATAAAAATAGCTCAGGGCCAGGGTGAATGATGGCCTTGGCTGACCCTGATGGATAATCTCAGTACTTAGCAGTATGTGGAGATTCCAGAAAAAGAGAAGCCTCTTGAAAAGAACCTCTGTCCATATCTGTGCCATCATTAATTCCCCTTTGCCTACTGAGGAATCCTTTCTGCTCTGTGGCTGCTCTGTGGTTGGGGGCGTGCAGATAGAGGGTGTGGTCAGTGCATACTCTTAACTTCCAACTCAGGTGAAATGCTAACTCCTCTCTTCAGTCCTCTCAGAGTTGGTGCAAAGCTCCGAGTACAAGATTTTCTTTGGTTTTGTACCTGTTACTAGCTACTAAGAATTCAAGAATCAAAGTTAAAGGTGGTGTTTCTTCTAGTCTCAGTCTGACGATAGTGATGCTATCAGCTAGCAATGCCCGGGGCACTCACCTGGGCCTGCATATTTGAGGTTGCCCCCACAGACATTTTCCAGTAGGAGCCAATGTTGTGGACTGGCCTTTGTGGTTTGTATCATGATCACAAAACGCACCTCAGCAACAACTATGTTGATGAAAAGCTAATCAACAGTTGATCTAAGAAAGAAATAGAAGTTTCTCTTTGAGCCAACCTGAGGATTATAAGCTGGGAGATGGTCTTTCAGAAAGCTCCGAGGTCTGTTCCACCCCCCAGAGATCAAAGTAGGCTAACATGAGTTCTTGAGACAGATAATTATGTGTCATTTGACAGTTTACAGATCAACACGTACAGAGCGAGTAGCAGGTCATGGGTCATAGTAGCCCCTGATGGGGTTAAGAAGGAAGGTTATCTTCTAGGGAGGCCTGATTAATCCAGACGCACACACAGTACACCCTACAGAGGGTGGGGTGGGGGAGGAGGCCCAAATAGGCAAAGAAAGATTTTATGTTTAAATTTTTCTCATCTTGCCATAAAATATGAACTTTATTTCATCAAACATCAGGAAACTTTGTAAGGAAAAAAAAAGGTTTATTACTCAGAGGTCCTGGAGGATATATACACAGCAAGGCTGGAGGGAGAGCAAAGACCTGGGGTTCTGCCTGTATTGGGGTTGAGGTGAGGTTTGTGGGTTACTCTTTATTGGTGAATTTAAAACATAAGAGTGGGGGTCAGTTATGTAGGTGACCCAGGGGTCTCCAATAGGGGAGCTTCATGGGGTTGCTGGATCTTTAGGTAGCTGTGTAGCTGGCAACATGCTTATTCGAGATGGATTCTTTGAAAATGGATGCCTTGACAATCAAAAATTTAATGTTAAGCAGTTACATTACAATCAAAAAAGCTGTCAGGCACTTACACTAAAAGTGACGAGAGGCAAAGGGCCAGTTGTAACAAAATTCGATAGGTGCTTCAAAAAGGCCACTGGACTTGGGACAGCTACTGGTCTTTGCCCTGATCTGTTACTTTCCCTAGGACTTAGTTTCCCATCTCCAAGTAAGATAGGCTTTTAGGTAATAGAATGCAAAGTTCAGAGATTTCCTATCATCCAATCAATGTTAAATTCTCAGAGAACCCAGACTTCATAATTTTGTTATGGGAATGGGGAAGGTATTAAGCAACTTTACTGCATTCACCCAGCACAGCCCACCGCTACGGCCAAGATCCAAAGGCGTCATCACTTCTAACACACTGGCATCCTTATCATTGCCTTCAGGCCTGAGCTTCCAAGGAATTCAGGCTGGCAAGGTCTGTGAGCTTCCTGAACTTTTAAGGAGTCCCTTCAACAGGCACATGCTTGTTCTTCAACACAAATTTCCTAATTTGGGGACCACCTGAAGCTTGGAAAACTAGGCAGCCCTTGGGTAGACTCTAGAGTTTTTAACTATGCTTCCTTCTAGAAAGCAAAAGAATGGTCCTCCATCCTCAATCCATGGGTTAATACATATGCCAAGAAGGCTGCTTGTAAAGGGGTGGCATGATTTTAAACATCCAAAACTGACCTTGGGCAAAATTTTCTCTGTCTTTTCTCCTCCACCATAAGCATTCCTTTCCTCTCTCGTGGCCTTTTTCTCCTTCCCCCTTCTCTCATGAACCATTCTGGCTTTCATGAACAGATGGCTACAACTGATTAGGTGTAACTGACAGGCTAGAAGTCCCACCCTTTCCAAGGACTTCTACAACACAGGGCAAGTTCCTTGAAGATAGGCAGTAGGGAGAAGGCAATGGCACCCCACTCCAGTACTCTTGCCTGGAAAATCCCATGGATGGAGGAGCCTGGTAGGCTGCAGTCCATGGGGTCGCTAAGAGTCGGACACGACTGAGTGACTTCACTTTCACTTTTCACTTTCATGCGTTGGAGAAGGAAATGGCAACCTACTCCAGTGTTCTTGCCTGGAGAATCCCAGGGACGGGGGAGACTGGTGGGCTGCGGTCTATGGGGTCGCACAAAGTCAGACACGACTGAAGCGATGCAGCAGCAGCAGCAGCAGCAGCAGCAGGCAGTAGGGAACAGCTTGCCAAGCCATTTCTGAAAGACTGCTAGTCTCTGCAAGCAAGCCTCACTTTTCTTCCTAAAAATGTTGGAGAGAGAGTAAATTCATCCTGCAGATTTCACCGTTATTCTGTTTGCTTTCTTTAGTCCTCTTTTCTAGCTTTGACTTGCTTCTTCTTGTGAGCACTCTTCAGAGAGCTATATTAGAACAAGGTAGGCAGTGTGCTCAGTCACTCAGTTGTGTCAAACTCTTTGTGACCCATGGACTGTGGCCCTCAAAGCTCTCTGTCCATGGAATTTTTCAGGTAAGAATACTGGAGTAGGTTGCCATTTCCTACTCCATGGGATCTTTCAGATTCAGGAATCAAACTTGTGTCTCTTTCATCTCCTGTACTAGCAGGTGGATTCTTTACCACTAGCACCACCTGGGTAGGCAGAGGCAGGAATATATCCATATTTGACAAGATTTGGTCAAAAATAGCTGAAAGCCTTGATGTATAAAAAGAACCATCTAGTCTTTCCAGTTCTTAATCCAAGATACTATTTTCAGGTTACGCTCAAGTTATATGATGAATCTAACATTTATTATATTTATGGTACTTTCTATGTATTCTGCTAGAAACCAGGAATACAGAACTGAAGGACATCTCTCAGTACAGATTAGTAGAGAATATCTATGTACTGTCAAGACAGTATATAGAAATATAGAATCAATGATGGGGGGGAGAGGTGTGAGGAAAGGACCAGGGAGAGAAAAGTGATGGCAGTTCTTTGGTTAGTTCTTCAACCTTTTGGCGGCTAGAATTATTCCACTGCTCTTCCTGTCAGGTTCCACATGATTTGAACAAGTACCTCATATTGACTTCATTGTCGCCATGGGCAATGGCTTTTGGATACTCACAGTGCAGGCACTTATACTCCTGGGAACTTCTTACCTCTCCCAGATTTAAGAAGTTGTCTGGATGTCCATGGAAAGATGGTGGTGCTAATATTAATTCATTCATAAACACTCCCTGAAATAAACCAAAATGAACAATAAGTATGAATTTATATTAGAAGAAAACTTCTTCAAGATTGGAACTAGGGAATAGCTTTGATCTCAAAACATGAAATTGGAGTGATGTGTGCCTACTTACCAGAGAAGGCAATGGCAACCCACTCCAGTACTCTTGCCTGGAAAATCCCATGGATGGAGGAGCCTGGTGGGCTGCAGTCCATGGGGTTGTGAAGAGTCGGACACGACTGAGTGACTTCACTTTCACTTTTCACTTTCATGCATTGGAGAAGGAAATGGCAACCCACTCCAGTGTTCTTGCCTGGAGAATCCCAGGGACGGAGGAGTCTGGTGGGCTGCTGTCTATGGGGTCGCACGGAGTCAGACACGACTGGAGACTTAGCAGCAGCAGCAGCAGCAGTGCCTACTTACCATCCCCACCTGAGGGAAACTGAACACTAGGAAATGCAAGAAATAACTTGTGGTCTATGGCCCAGGCAAGAATCTGCTGTGGCTGAGAGGCCAAAGATAAGTGACATGCTATGTCCTGCCTTTCCCTTCCCCTAACTTCCTAATTGGAAAAAGGAGGTTTGGAGATAAGGGTATAGATATGGAAGATGGAGTTAGTTTACAGTTAGACTAGAAAAGCTCTCTTTATCTCTGGGGACATTATGGTGTCTGGTTTTTTTTACTCTTGGCCAAGTTAAGGGCAGTGAGATTTACGATGTTAAGTTTGAATCTACCCTGGGGATCCCCAGGGTTAATTTCTTTAATGATGGGTTTCCAACTGGCCTAATAGATTATGCAAACCTGATTGCATGGCTAGAGAGGCATAAAAATCCTGGGAAATTCTACTTTGAGCTCTCCCAAAGTCAGGATCCCTCCCATAAATGATGGTAGTTCCAGCTGGAGACACTGCAGTCTTGGTACAATAAGGACGCTGGGAGTTTAGGCATGGGTTCTCTCTTGAATCTCAATGTCTGCACTCTCCTTTCTGCACTCTTTTTGCTGCACCTGTATCTTTGCCTTACACAAAAGTCTTATGTAAGTGTGCTCTCTGGAGTCTGGTGAGTCCTTTCAAATACATGAACATGGGAAATCTTTAGCAGGGCAAGGACACTCAAATGTTAAGTTTGGAAACAAATAGTATGACCATCCATGTATCCTTAGTCATGTCCAACTCTTTGCAACTCATAGACTGTAGCCCACTAGGTTCTCTATCCATGGGATTTTCCAGGCAAGAATACTGGAGTGGGTTGCCATTTCCTTCTCCAAGGGATCTTCTTTAAGACTTCTCCAGAATCTTAAAGACTTTGCATTTATCATATATATCTTCCCAATCCAGGGATCGAACCCATGTCTCCTGAATTGACAGGCAGATTTTTTTTTTTTTACCACTAAGCCAGCTGGGAAGACTATATACATACAGAAATACATACATATATAATATAGCAGGGAAACAACTTCTCAGCAACACTAAATGATAAAAAAAGAGATTTCTAATGAAAAAAAGGTGCCAAGAATGATTTTTCAGATAAGCCATCATTTATACTAGTTATAGAAAGTAATAAAAATGCAAAACCTCTTTGAGTAGTAATATTACTAGAAAAATATTCCAGTTAGTAAGTAGTTATTAGACACTAAAAAATAAAGAAATAAAAAACCTCAGGAAGTGTATCAAAGACAGTCTCAGAAGAGAAAAATCTATTTTAAGACAGCTCCCAGCTTTTGGGATGAATTGGCATTTAAAAGCCATGAATGAGCAAGTTATGTCATGAACAAATAAAGTTTAATTAGCTATGATAATTGGAACTATAAACTAGAAGGCAAACTATTAATTCTTGAAAGGAAAGGTACATAATAAAACATTTTAAAAAGAACTTCCGAATTTCATCATTCCGGGACAGCTTAAATCTAAGGGGGACCACCATTTTGTGTCATGCTAAGAAAAACTGTTAGTTAAATATATTATTTTCCAGTCATTTAAAATTGTTCTTTTTTATCTTGTTTAAAGAGTCTTAAAGGCTTTGTATTTCTCATGTAGCATTTTCTGATTGCATAAAAAAGGAAACTACAAGTTAAATAAATTAAACTATTTCTAAAACATCTTCCAGCCTGAATCTCTTGAATCACTTCTTGACGCTCAGAGTTGTCGATGTCTGAGGTTTTCCAGGCAGATAGTTCCCTGTACCATTGAGAGATGTGATGATGCTAACGTATTTTAAGAGAGTTTCTTTGCTGTCTCCAAGATCTTCTTCCAAGATATTGACACTCATTCTGTAAAATTTGATGTTGACATGTTCTTGATCTTACCAGGAGGTATCACAAAAGGTGTTCAGACAACAACCAGGACACTTATTCTCTCCTCAAATGGTCTTTAAGTGGTTTGGTGACTGAAATATCAAGAAGTTGTATGCCCATGCCAAATGCCAGCTTGTGCAAGCAAAGACAACTTCATCCTTACTGCCAGGAGGCAGCAGCTATATTAACATGCCATTGCTTAACACACCCCAACTTCAAAGATTGTAATATGAAAACATATGAGTCCTAGAATAGATGAAATACACTATAGTGGACCTGGATAAAATTCTCAGAGCTTATTAAGAAAAATTGGGAGTTGGAAGGAAATGCAATAACCTAAGTTCCACATTTTTCAATGAAAGGAGTCAATGAACATATTTTGAGGTTGAAACATTTTTATAAATGTAAAGTTCGAAGTTTGCTTTTTTAAATGTAAAATACTAGCAATGAAACAGACTAGAAGTGTAAGTTGAATAAATCTAAAATATGACAAGAAACTTTTAAATTGGTGTAAAATATAAAACCAGTATCAACTTTCTCAAAAAGGTTTTTACACAAAGGATGAGTCAAACAACAATAAAAAATTCAATAAAATATGCAAATAACAATGGAAAGATTATAGATCTCACCTTCCAAGTGTATAAAAACTAGAAATTAACAAAAGTATGAATAAAATCCTCAATGACACTGCTCTTGACTCAAAACGGAATTAGAAAAATAATGACAATTTTATATTTTAAAGTGTTTGGGCTAGAGTCTACTTACTCCAGGGAATTTTTATACTAGTTATAAACATGTTCATTAACAAGCAAGAAAGAAAATAAATGCATTTGAAGTAGATAAGATGGAAAAACAACAAAGCAGGGCATAATAAACTTTAATAAAGTAAAAATTACTTAGAAACTGCTCATTGATCTATTTTTTAAAAAGAGGCACTATTCAAACACAAAGTCAAAAATGAGAAAGAATAGAGTAAAAAAGGAAATGAAAAGAATTATGAGAATGATTCATAAATCCCTATGCAAATAAATTTGAAAACCTAGATGGTTAAAATATAAATGATCAAGTGAATCAAGAAGAGGATGAGATGAAACAAAGAACATTGTGGGGAAAAAAGTACTTGTCAAAAAAGTGCCATGCCTAGGCGATTTTATTGGTGCGTTCTTTCAAAGCTTCAGGGAACACATAAAGCTGACTTTTTAAAAATCTTTCCAGGGCATTGCGGGCAATGGGAGTTGGCAGCTCGACCCACACCACATCCGTATGGGATTGCTGGGGACATGGATTGATAAATCACAGCAGGATTAAATGCATTACCAGCATTATCAGCAGGTTTCAGTTATCTTGGCAGAGACAGGATGGAGCGTGAAGCTAGTAAAACAGCAAGTGAGGACAGAAATTCCACAGATCTGTTAGGAGCTTATCATTGAGTCCATCTGAGCAAAATAGCACCTTCTTACTAAACTATTTTACTTGAAAATTTACTGGTTAATTTATAGCTTTATTCTTTAAGTGTTCTGTTTTCATATAAAAGCTATAGGCAAGAAGCTACTTTATGTTCGTAGGCATTTATAGTAAAGTAGAAAACGGCTAACTCGAGATCTGTGATTTTTTTTTTTTTTCCTTTAAAGGAGGGATATTTATTATCAGGGGCTTCCCTGGTGACTCAGTGGTAAAGAATCCACCTGCCAATGCAGGAGACCAAGGTTCGATCTCTGGGACAGATAGAGCTACTGGAGAAGGAAATGGCAACCCACTCTAGTATTCTTGCCTGGAAAACTCCATGGAGAGGAGGAGCCTGGTGGGCTACAGTTCATGGGTCACAAAGAGTCAGACACGGATTAGTGACTAAACAACAGCAACAAATATATTACTCAATTTCAGAAAGTTTGCTCTAGGCTTTAGAGAAGGAAAACAACTCTTTTTCCTTTGGGTTTGATTTTTTCCGCCTCCGCTCCATACTAGAATGGTAAGAGTTTGCAAGAAAAATCAGGACTTAAGTAAAAGGAGAGGTTGCCAAGGAGGACCTGATATGTTTTGGGTCAAGGCTGGGCCTGTACAAGAGCAGGATTCCCTGCAGCCACACATGGTCTAACTCAGCTCCAAGCTGTTGCTTCCCCATGAGGATTCAGGCACAAAAAGCCTTAGTTATAAACAAGAAACTCTTTCCTTAGTCTCCTCTGCATATGGACCTTGAAAACCTCTGGCAGCAGGACATAGCTGGCCAAGGATTTGGGATTCTGGGTCTAAGCCATCTTTCCCTCTACAACCAATGGCCACACTCTGCTTCCCCTAGGGATTAGGTGCACTCCTGGATAGAAGTTTGATCCTAGGACCAGTGACAAAGCTGGAATCAGCTCACTGCAGAACATACTTGTGGTCCAACCAAAGACTATTCAAAAACTATGGAGAGAGCAGATTCAGCACATTAGCTGTAGGTCATAACTGCTTAGAAGAGTATCTAAAAATAGGAAGGGACCTTGGAAATTACTTAGTCCAACTTCTATACGATACCGATGACAGAATCGCTTCTGAATCATCCAGTTGATAGAATCTCTCCTTAACACTTCAGTGATGGAGAGTTTACTACTCCTCTCTATCACTCTTCAGGGCCTTCTCCATTGTTGGAAAGTACCATTTGTTAGAAGAGTCTTCTTTTTTTTTTTTTGAAAGAGGATGTTAGAATATTTATTGAGATGACAGTGAATCTTCAGATCACTTTGGATAATATTGACATCTTAACAATGTTAATTTAAATCTTGTCTATGAACACAGGATAACTTTTAATTTTTTTAGGTCTTTAATTTCTTTCAGCAATGTTTTATAGTTTTTTTGTATGTATTTCACCTCCTTGGGTAGATTTATTTCTAGGTATTTAGTTATTTTTTAGGGGTGGTTGTAAATGGAACTGCTTTTTAAATTGACTTTTTGGTTTGTTCTTTGCTGGTGTATAGCAATACAACTGATTTTTGTTTGTTGATCTTGTAGCCAGCAACTTTGCTGAATTTGTGTTAGTAGCTTTCCTTTGGATTCTTTGGGATGGTCTATAGGCTTCTTATAAGGAAAGAATAAGCATTATGCCATTAACTTGTTCTTTCGAACAGAAAAGAAGTCTACCTTTTCCACATGACCTTCGTTCTTCTCAGATTATGCACTTGATACAGGAACATCCAAGACAATAGGATGTGGTATCTATAAACTTCGTACCTTACGAAGGTATGAAGAGAATTATTCTCTTATTATTAAAACAGTAGCACCCACAAAGTACAGGTGTCCCTTGGCGTCTGCAGGGGATTTGTTCCAGGGCCCACTGAGGATACCAAAAGCTGAGGATGCTCAAGTCCCACAGACTGCCCTTCATTTCTTCAGTTATGTATCTGAGGATTCAACCAGTGATCATATAGTACCGTATTTATTGGAAAAAAAAAATCTGCATGTAAGTGGACCCATGAAGGTTAACTGTGTTGCGTCAACTATACTCCAGTGCATCCACATCAGAACTTCATATTTTATTTAGTTCCATCTCCTTCCTTCTAATTTGTAAGTTAGCACAAGTAAACCTTACTTTAGGCAAGCAATGCTTTCCTGAAAAGGAAGGTGAAAAAAAGTAACTGTGAATGAGAAAACCAATCTCTATGAATTAGTGGAATCTGCTATTTAATATATTCTGTAGGCAATACCTTCACAAATATTGTTGGAATTTTATCTGTCTCATAAGTATGTTTTGTATGCTATATTTCTTCAAAGTGAGGTCTTCCTAGAACTGATTTTCTTTGCCTTTAAAGTGAACTGCCATAATAAAGTAATCTTCCTGCTCACAGTACTCTGATGGAAAACCTATGACTAAGGTAAGAATTTTGTTATTCTCAGAAATCAAGATCTCCTGAAAGAGAAAGTTTTAAAAGTTTTGAAATTAAAAATACTCTGTATTCCACCTCATATGACAAAGTGGCAACACAAGGTAAGGGTTTAATAATTATTTTATTTATAAATTTCCACCAACTCTTGCCATTCATATTATTCTGGCTATCACAGATGGATTAATAGCATCATCTTATATTTATCTACATGAAAATTAGGGGGGAAAAAGACATACAAACGGTATGAAAATGATACCTTAAAGCTCATATTTACAGTATAGTACTCTGTAAACACACAAGCCTATTAGCTAAAGTCAGCTCTTGTCCTATCGCCATCCAGCTGTACAGTCTTGGGCAAATCATTTGTTTCCTCATTTTTAAATTACCTATCACCTGACTTTTCTAACTCATAGATTCAATTGGATGCATGCAAAAATACCTCTAAAAATACCATGCAGTTTAAGTGTGAAATAAGTTACTATAAAGTGCTTTATTTATAACTAGGCTTCCTCTTTTTAGAGTAACACCATTCATAGTTCAGTAAAAGTCATTTGTTTGCAAAGTGACTCTTTTAAAAGGAAGTCTTCGGCACTAGTCTTACCAACAGTCTGGCAGGATCTGAAGCCAGTGGCTTAACCTTTAGGAACAGAATATGCTATAAACACATATAATAATCATAACTTCTATTTAATAACTAATAAAAGTAGCTTATTAGTTCTCTGAAATAGAATAATCCAAAAGTGACATGCTCAAACTGTGGAGAAAAAACCCATCACAGCTGGCTTAACTGATGTAAAATACAAGTGATAACTGAGGACTGGAAACCAACTTTCACCTAAATTGAAGCTTTTTTGTATAGAAAAACATCAAAGGATAATCACTAAAACTAAAATTCCCTGAAAATTCCTAAAAATTAAAATTCTGAGATTTTTGTTGAAAATTTTGTTTCTTTGGCAAAATATTTAGCACAGACTACATTATTCTCAAATCAATGTTGTGGCCTTCAAGCAAATTTTTTAGAAAGAGTCACATTGCTTTTTAATTACAAAATGACTATCTCCGTGACCTCAAAATTCAAAGGACAACCTAAGTGGTATTTCTAATGATAAAAAAGGGAAGACTATGGCATGCAGAGCAGAACTACACAATTATGAAAATCTAGCAAACTGATCTCTATTTGTATACTTACAGGGTAAAGCTAACATGATTATCACAAGTTTTTTTTGGAATGGAGGAAGAGGAAAATAATCTGCAAATATATCTTGACTTACTAAGTGTTTGGGTGTGTGCTCAGTCGTGTCTGACTCTTTGAGACCCCATGAACTATAGCCTACCTGGCTCCTCTGTCCCAAGAACTGTCCAGGCAAGAGTACTGGAGCAGGATGCCATTTCCTACTCCTGGGATCTTCTCAGCCCTAGGATCTCCTGCATCTCCTGTAATGGATTCTTTATCACTGTGTCACCTGGTAAGCCCACAATGTACTAAGTACCACGTCATTAATGCAGTCTCCATACTATTACTCTTATGTCAGTTCCTTAGAACTTTTTAGCCTTTAGGTCCTCTAAGCTTTGGTTGGAATTATTTTGGGAATGGTTAGATATATGCAAAGAGTTTTATGCTTTAGAAATGTTCTTGGTTTATCAAAGTGAAAAGATAATTATCACACATAGTGAGAATGTTTGTGATAGCTGCCAACTATTTGGGTACCACTTAGAAAGTATCTTCATCTGATTCAATATCACTCTTGGGTTTGGTAAGTCTTTCCAGTTCTTCTCCATCCTAAAAGGAAACATGAAAACAGTAATTAATTAGGACAAAACTAGAAATGCTCCATTTTTAATGATTACTAATGAGAACCCTTACTAACAAATCATGGATCTTATTTAATTAAACTATAATCTGGCTAAATGAAATGAAATACTTATTCTTGGAAAGTTAATTTTAGACATATAATGAGATCATAAAAATTGGAATGCACTTCTAAGTATTTGAATTTCAAAGTTAACAAGAGCAAAGTAAAGCGCGCCCTCTGCTGGTCCTGAAGGGAAATGACTAAAGGTTGCAGAAATAGGTATAAACTAGGTGTTAGCTAAATTCATTTTCTTTTACCTAAAAAAGTAGGGCAAACGATGTTATTAGACTTTTGGAAAAGAATACATAATTTATAAATCTATACTCTGACTGAGATCAGAGCAGGCTTATAGTTTTTCCATCTTAAGAATCTGTCGTATCATCACTTCAGAGGCATTAATGAGGGAAGTTCTGCCACGAACTCTAATAAGCAATAAGCTAACTTTCTCAGAGTAAAATGTTCATTGTATGAACTATTACACGAAGTATGTTCATTGTGCGAACTACCTTGTGTGTTCATGAGAACTGTAAATTTAAACCTAGATAGAGGACTCTATTTCATGTTTTATTTAAACATACATCTAACTCCTAACTTGAGCCTCCAAAAGATCACTGCTACTGCTAAGTCACTTCAGTCGTGTCAGACTCTGTGCGACCCCATAGATGGCAGCCCATCACGCTCCCCCGTCCCTGGGATTCTCCAGGCAAGAACACTGGAGTGGGTTGCCATTTCTTTCTCCAATGCATGAAAGTGAAAAGTGAAAGTGAAGTCGCTCAGTCATGTCCAACTCTTCGCGACCCCCATGGACTGCAGCCCACCAGGCTCCTCCATCCATGGGATTTTCCAGGCAAGAGTACTGGAGTGGGGTGCCATTGCAGGCCTTCCTAAAACAATTATAAGCACCTAGAAGAATATTCAGAATAACTGCATATGTACTTTTCTAGAGAACAGTTTTGGTCAACCTGCAGAGATCCTTTTGGGGACCAGCTTCTTAGTGAGATAAACAAGGCATGTCCTTCAGGAACCCTCTGGTTTATGAGTAACTACCAAGAAATGGAAAGAGCTAGGCTTTCAATTTAGTGATACATTTAACAAGCCTTACTAATGTTGAAGATCAACTTTTATTATCAAAGAAGTTTTTTTCCTCAACTATGGTGGAGTGAGAAGAATAATAAATGGATAAGGAGTCAGACCTCATGGGTTTGTTACAAGTTCTTTCACTTAATATCTGTCACCCAGTAAGCCTCTTAGAGTCTGTTTCTTCATTGTAAAGCTATGGAGACTAGACAAGATAACCTATGAAGCATCTCTGGCTCTATGACTCTATAATATTCTATGATACAGCTAATGGATAAGGCCCTTGACACTCTGATTTATAATTTTTTTCAACCCCTGACAGTACTATCATGAGCCCTTACACACAAGAAGTCCAGCAAATGTTGAATGATTTTTTAAGCTCACAGAGATCAGATATATCCTGTGATAAAACAGCCCTGATCTATTTCTTTTCTCGTATAACCACGCTTTGAATTTGGGAAGCAGCAGCATCCTCACAAACTTACCCCACTGGAACGCTCCCAAAGAGTGCCACTTAGATCTCGAATCCTTTCTTTCCTAGGTACGTATTCCACACCTTGAGGATTGCTGGCATTGTAAATAAGTATTGAGAGAAGAACTGATGGGGCTTCTAAGAAAAACTCCAGGGAGGGCCTGAAGTCAAAGACCAAGACAGACACCGTTGTGATGACGACAGTGGTGACCTGTGCCATCAAGACATGGAACATGTTATCCAGGAACTTCAGAATAAAGGCCACCGAGAGGCCCTGCAATGCAGTTACAAAAATAAGGGCTACTGAAAATGCATTGTGCCCATAAAAAATCCCACAATTCTTAATCTGATCACGGTTACCGCTCTGAAGGCCCAGGGTCAGTCCATTAAAAAGAACACCAAAGAAATAGAGTTTGCTGTTCTGTACGAAAATGCTTTCGGTGAGTTGGTTCTCTTCCTTCAGTATCTTTTCATTATAGATATTGGCCATTGAAGAAATAAAACACTGGACTATAATAAGAACATGGCCCAAGCCAAGACGGATGTGACTGAAAACTCGGGCCGTCGTGTTCCACTGAGCTTCAGAAAATGTCCACTCCTTTGCTGTGCAATTGTCTTTCCTGGGACACTCACTTCTGAAGAGAAGACAGGAATTGGATGGGCTGAAGAGGGCGTCATGATGAAATCCATGTCCTGCCAGGCTATGCTCTGAGGTCTCCGTCCCAGAAGTGAGGGCCACAATAGACAAAAACAGAATCAGGAGGGAAGCCCACTGTATCCCGTTTAGATGCCTCCTGTTCAAAGATGAGAAAGGAGATTTTTAATTACTCATTTTCTCCCCTCCCACATCAACTGTTTCTATTGAAAACTCAATTACTTGAGTACTTGGTTGCCTGAACCACATCATTTTTGCTAGCATTCTCTACAATTCAAGCTCAAAGGAAACCTGTTGGGTGAGTCTGCTTCTTAAACTTGTTATTTTTATTCACTTTTTAGAGTAATTGTCCCTTAAGGCCATCCAGTCATTTCTCCTAGCTGCTGTTTAGTCACTCAGTCACGTCTGACTCTTTTGCAACCTCCCCTAGACTCCTCTGTCCATGGAATCTTCCAGGCAAAATTACTGGAGTGAATTGCCATTTCCTTCTTCAGGGGATCTTCACATTGTAAATTTCCTTCTAACTTTTATGTTTAACCAAGTCTCCTTTCTACCTTGAGAGCTGATCTTAGTTGTTTGGTACAATCACTTTTTATCTGGGAATAAAGTACATTAAAGCAGGAATTCTTAATCAAATTTCCATGAATTGGAAGAAAATGTGATGAACTTTTCTGTGAATTCTTACAGTCTGTGCCAAAGGTTCTATAATACATAGGTGAATTTCTGGCCTTCCCCACCCTCTCCAGGAGATCCTTCAAAGCTCTGTCAAGTTTTCAAAAGTATTCATGATCCAGAAATGATTTAAGGAGGAAGCTAGCTCCCTGTTCCTTGGCCTCATCATAAGGCATTACCCCCCAAACTACTGTTGGATAAGACAAGTTAAAATATATATATATTTTTAGTGTTTCAGTCGACAAAGTATTTATTTACTTTGTCCAAAAACACATTTTGAGAAAAAGAGGATGTAATGATTATTATTCCATTTTCTGAATTCAGTTTAACACACATTTAATGAGTAGCAACTATGTGCCAGGCATTCTGCAAAGAGAAAAAAGACTTGGTCTCCATTCTCTAAGAATTTATACTTTAATAGGGAGAGTCATACCTAAATGATGACAATATAACATGTGACATGTGATACACAGAACAACTAGGTTACACTGAGGAAGGAACACTTGAGTCTGTAAATAGAATCAGGTATCGCTTTGAAGAGGAGATGACACTTAAGCTGAAAGATGAAAAATAAACTGAAGTTTGTCATGTGAAAAGAGAGTTGGTGATATATCCAGGCAGAGGCAAGAGTCTATGCAAAGGCTAAAAGAATGTACATTGACTAAGGAAAGAGGAGGATGGCAGTCAGGTGGGAACAGCCAAGGATGCTTCTGGAGGTGACAACACCTTCAAGTTTGAAGATCAGTCAGATGAAGAAGAGGGATACCAAGAATAGAGCAACATAAACAAAGGCAGATGTGTAAAGCAACAAGTGATAACTAGAAGAATTCTGTAGCATTTGTTGAGCATCTACCATGGGTCAGGCAGTTTGTTCTAGGGCAGGAAATGGTTCTCAGAGGTTAACTGACTTCCCTAAGGTCATCTATTCATGAGAGCAAGGAAGCAGTCCGAGTCATGGTTTTCTTAAGTCCTCCTCCTGGACCAATGCACCTCTTATGTATCAATACAATTCTGAGTACCCAGCATGCCTATATGAGAATACGTGTTTGATCTTACCAATGCTTCCATAGAGTTTCATGCTGTGAAACTGCTAACTACACAGTCTCAAAAGCAGCACTATCTGATCATATCATTTGTCTTCTTGTGCAGACACTTTCAAATAACCAGATCTAGCACTTCGTGATTGGACTAGCATAGTCCTACTTCATGAGGTCAGAAACTGTTAACTAGTCACTTACATTTCTGAAGGTGCAAATGGCACACCTTCAGTGGTAGAAAGCTAATGTGATGGAAATTGAAAAGACACAGATGAAGTGCTTAATTTGTAAGAATCATCATACAAGCAATTACTATGCATCAAGGTAAAAGAGGCAATGATAATACTCTACAGGTCCTTTAGAAGCTATAGATTTTCACTAATATTGACACTGAAAAAAAAAACCTAAGAAAGTAAAGCCTTATACAAGCTAAATGGTAACTGCTACAAATAATAACTCATTCACGAATGTTCTGGGGGTTAAAAATTACTAAGGACTAGGCTGAAAATAGATTTTCAGCAAAGAAAATATAACAGTTAAGTTATTCTGTAAAGTGAGCTGAGAATCTGCACTCTTAGAAATGATGACTGATTATGCCCAGAAGAGTCCTCCTCAGTTTAGGGGATGGACTTATGCAGAAGCTGAAGCTCCAATACTTCTGGCCACCTCACCTGAGCAAAAAGCCGACTAACTGGAGAAGACCCTGATGCTGGGAAAGATTGAGGGCAGGAGGAGAAGGGGGCAACAGAGGATAAGATGGTTGGATGGCATCACCAACTCAATGGACATGAGTTTGAGCAAACTCAGGGAGACAGTGAAGGACAGGGAAGACTGGTGTGATGCAGTCCATGGGGTTGCAGAGTCGGACACAACTTCGAAACAGAGCAACAACAGTAGACACTCAACCGACCTCTCCACTGCTCTGAGAGACATTCAGATTGATGTGTGGAGCTGACCGCTTCTGACTGGAAGGCTGCTTGCTGAACCTGAGGGCCTCTCCTCCCAAGTGAACTTTTTGCTCAAAACAAGTGTCAGTTCCAAAACTTGTTTTTGCCAGGTGAGCTCATTATTCTAATCATATATTTTAATGACTATAGAAACCATAAATTATGTGTGAAAGAAAAGGATTGCTATTTTTATGAAAACTAAGTTGAAAGCTTTAGGCAAATCACAAGATTTAAAAAAAAACCTGCCTTTGAATTAGGTGCAGGTGAGCTTTAAGACTGGGGAATGAATAATAAAGAATCTACTATGAAAATATTTTTAAGGCTTGTTCCACTTTAAAGAAATTGGAACTGGAAACCATGGATGATGTATAATGAAGGTAGGTTCAAGCAAGAAGGAAGCCAAAGAACTCCCATCAGCAAATCCCAGATACACATAAAGGAAAGGCCTTAGCTCTTCATCAAAGGAATGATGAATGGAAATTCACATATCTTAAGTTAAATTTTCTAAAGTGTGTATATATATGTACATACATATACACACAATACATATATACACCATATTTGGTGGTAAACCAAGGCAGAGCAAGAAAATAAGTGGAAAAATACTTTTTTCAAAAAACCATACATCATACCTTTCTAATTAGCACAGAGGATGACCAGGGACATATTTATCATGAGAAATTATAAAAAATATTTATCATGGGAATGAATAGTTTTGGGGAAATGCTTATATTACCGAGTGGCACTTTTGTTTTTCCTGCTACTTCTGAAAGTAAAGTTTACCACACTTCCAACATACCTATGGAAGTTTCAAAATGTGTTTTTTTAATAATTTTTTTCCCTGCCCTTTGAAGAAATCAGAGAAACTCATATACATTCTTTAGGTAAAAGTAAGTCCTGTTCCTGGTTCTGTTCCCAAATCTCGATGTTCAGGTTGAAATATTATTCCCTAAAGCCTAGCAAACAAAAGTATACAACTCTGCCAAGCCTTAAGAGCAAACCAATGGGGCTTTGAGGCATGCTCATCATATTTCCACTTGAATCATTAATTATACTTCAAGGAGGGAATCTATGCATTCACATGGGATTTAGAATAAGACATTTGGATAGTGGTAGTTTTCTTTTTCTCACTTTCAAATTCTTACAAGTATATTCCTGCATTAGTCATCGGACTTATTTTTTTTCTACGTGTATAGCCTTATACTCTTTACCTGTATGGGAAAGGTATTTGATGGCTTTGCCAGAGTCAAGTATAAGACAAGATGTTCAATATTCTAAATGAGTTATTTATGGCAAACAAATTAAGAATGTGGGATAAAACTCAAACTATTTTTAGGTCAAAATTTTATTGCAAAAGACCATCAGAGAGTCACAAAAATCAAGTTACATAGGGGAAATCAAGCAACATACATTACCACCAATAAAAAGATCAAAACAGAACAAAGTTGATTTTAAAATGTATTAACAGGTAATACCTAAAAGGTATTTCCATAAAATACATTATTAGATTTATTATCATATTTCAGCTCTACTATTTCAAGTAACTTCAGGGCTGATTTGTGAATTACTCAATCTAAGACTCATTCTGGGAACTAAATTAAAGCTCCTGGAAATAATAAAAATGGAGTGATTTATTGTTTCTTTATTAAGTAACTTCTAAGTATTCAAAACAAAGAGATATTCACAAACTTAGAGAATGAACTTACAGTTGCAGAGGGAAAGGATGGAGTGAACGGATACTAGGGAGTTTGGGATGGACATGTACACACTGCCATATTTAAAATGGATAACCAACAAGGACCTACTGTATAGCCTGGATGGGAGAGATGTTTGGGGAAGAATGGATACACATACTATGTATGGCTGAGTCCCTTCGCTGTTCACCTGAAACTATCGTAACACTGTTAATTGGCTATACCCCAATACAAAATATAAAGCTTAAAAAAAAACAGAAATACTAACAACAAAGTAAACAAATGCCTAACAATCAATATTACTGCTTTGAATATTAAAAGGTAAAATACATGAAAAAAAAGTTTGAACAACAGTTCATAATGTTGTTTGCCCCTCTGCCCCCAGCCTATTCACCTAGACTCCCTCCTCTGCAGCCAAGGGGAGCTGCCCAAAGGCTGCAAAATGCTTAGTGGTTCTGGGCTCCAGGCAGACCCAGTCTAACTGCACCTACCATTAGTGGTCCTTATGGGATTAAGTTAAAATAGGGTAGAGAGGCCCTGTGGAGGCCCTAGGGTTTTCTGGTCACTGCCTGATGGAGAGCCTCCCTGCATAGCTGCCCACATGGCAGTCAGGGCACCCTGGGCAGGGCTTTTCCAAGTGGCCCTCACCTCAGCCTATGGCCCTGCTCATGCTCTGGAGTTACTAAAAAAAACAACCAACCAACTCTGGGCACAGTTAGAGCTACTGGCCAATCTCAAGCCAGGCAATAACAAACTTTTAACCTTCTCTTTGGGAAAATCAGTTTTAAATTAATGTAATTTTTGCATAATACTTATGCATTACATAGTAACACCATGCATATTCATAAACTGTCATTTCATAGGAAGAAAACGTTTTTTTTTAACTCAAAGGTAAAAAAAAACCTCAAACAAAACAAAAAAATGCATGTTTTTGAAACCATTGCTCCCCTAATAGTGAACCTTTTTGTGTGTCAGAGCCAATAGTTTTTCCTTTATGGAAATGAATCTCAATTTTATCACAGGACTCAATATAAAAATATAATTGCTTACATATGTCTCCTCAGAAGCCAACTTTTATCCTACTAAGTGACATTCATGCTGATTTTAAAGACCATAAAATGTTTTTGGATTAGCATTCTTTACTTACTAGTTGGACTGAATTATTCTCACAATTCATAAATGAAGAAAGTGATCAAAAAGCAAATTTCAGTTACTCTAACATTTAAATTGGTTGAAATGCTATGTTCATTTTTTTCCCCATATCTTACATCAACCATTAAACTGAATGCTTCCTCAAGGTAAAAGAAAATCTTTCAAGAATATCATATAATTTCTAAACTGAATGCATCAAGGGATTCCACAAATAACTGCTGAGTACCTATGTACCAAGCCTTTCACCCTTCTGTGCACATCAACTATGAAAACACTCTGTCACAGTACACTGAGAAAGAAATTAAAAACAGAAAGTGAATGTAAAACAATCACAACAAATATAACAAAAAGTTATTTTATTTTCCATCATCACCACCATCATTAAACAACAAATTAAACCAGAGTTAAGTACCCAGATCCTGTATCACTTTAGGACATTCTGGCCTTTGCTTTGCAGCAGAGACTATTTAAATGTGATGCAAATCCTCTGCCAGTTACAGCTTAAATAATATACTTATCTCAAGGACTTTAATAAAGACAATCTGTCACTTTTTATCATCTCTAAACTCTAAATAACAAATATATTAATTTTAGGAACTTCTTGGTTCCCTATTAATGTACAGGGATTCTGTTAAAAAAAAAAAAAAAAAAAAAAGCTAATGAATTCTTTGTTGAAAATCTGGCACTACAAATTAAAATAATTAAAATCTAGTCATTTGTCTCTTTTTTTGAGATGCTAAGGAAAAACATTTCAAACAGTGAATCGCAGCTGCTTTCCAGATGGGTTAGACAACCTGCCCAATACACAAAGCCAATTAGCAATAAAATCCTGGCCTTGGGATTCAGAGGGTGTATCATCTGAAACAGGGCGGTGCCACTTTAAAGTATGATATATGCTTTCACAACAAGTTACTTACTTCAGCACTATCCTGAATAGGAGAGCTGTTGTTATAATGCTAAAATTTGAGAAGATAACAGCCATGGCCTAGAAAGAAAGAGAAGATAGAGTTACAATCCAAACAAAGCACTGACCTCAGAAATCTCCCAGCTTGGTGCAAGTTCACCTGACAAAAAAAGCTTTTTGGTCAAAACCCAGAGGGGTTATTAGGGCAACTACTTCACTAGAGGATTAAATTCTATTTTTATTGCTGGTTGAATTTATGCAGATATGATCAAATCATTGTACAGGCTTTGAAAATGTGTTGAAATTCAGCAAATGCCTGAGTAATTATCTGTATGAGCAGATCTGGAAATACTTATAAACTCTAAAGGTTTAAGTCCAGAAATAATGGTTACCATGACTATAAAGCATACTTTTTCAAGCTCTCAAAGAGAGTTATATAGTCTTAACGCTGATTCTGTGGGTATAGAGAAAAGGCAAGTACTGTTAGGCTCATTTATACATTAGGAAGACAGAGGTATAGGTTTTACAGTTTACTTGGTTGAACTATAGTGATTCAGTATCAGTGATTCATTACCAAACTCATACTTGACAGTCCTTTGGATTTATTCCCATTGTTCTGAACAATGGGAAAAAATTAGAAAGGTGCTAGCCAGATTTTTATAAAGGTTTGTTTCTCTGAATTTAGTCAAATTGCACATATTAGAATATTAATCTGAATATACGTATATTTTGGCCCAGAAAGTATGAAATTTATCACTATCCTCATAACTGGATCTGACAATGTTATTTATTTTTAAAAACAAGTCCTACTGCCTTCCTCCTGTCACTTTACATTGATTAAACCCTAAAGAGTTTCCACAATCTATACAACCAGTAAACATGACTAATATACAGCTGAATGAGAGAAATGAGTAAATCCAATAAAAACTAGCAAAAACTCCAAGAAATCAACATTGCTCTTTTTCCATTCCATTTTTATGGGAACCATTATTTTCAGGTTTTCTCTGTAGATGAATGCTTGCGAACCCCTGGTTAGGAGACGAGTAAGAGGAGATGAGAAAAGTACGTGGCTGGTAAGCTGGAAAGCGGTTGCTCTGATCAGTCACAGTAATAGCAGTGCAAAGGTCCACAATGAAACAGCCCGCTGGCCTGGGGCACTGTTTCCACTCTGTCCAGGCAGTAGTACAGAATAAACAAAATATCAGAGCTCTTTGCCCTCAAACTGCCATGCATCTCTAATTCTTTTCCACTAGGCTTGGGCACAGCAATACACAGAATATGAATGCCAAGGGATTTATTTTGTAGTATCTGTGGTTGTAAGTGATCAGGAAGGAAGAGCAAAGCAATAAGTTGTAACAACAGGAAGCTGCAATCTTGCTTCAGTACTGGGGATTTAGCAAAGTGGTATAAATTTAGAGCTAGTCTGTTAGATACCAACGAAACACAACAAACATATACTTGTTGAATGTGAAAAATTATGTCGTTGGGTACAGGAATTCTCAGATCTGAAAAAAAAAGTGAAAGAATTTAGAAGAGGACACAGTTTAGATGCAATGAACTTACTAATAAAATGGACCACAGGTGAAGGAATTTCAGGTGCTCCTCTGGCCCAGGTCCTTGCCTTTGGGCTAGTATGGTAACATTATTCTATTTTTATTGAGCAGTTTGGTTTTGCCTGGTTCTAATCTTCTAAACTGTGCAAAAGAATCAAACTCCTATTCTCTACCTCCGTGCCTTCTTGAACCCTCCTTTTCACCCCACGCTCAAACTGACTTGGCTATACCTAAAGAGGCTTCCACTCCAGTACTCTTGCCTGGAAAATCCCATGGACGGAGGAGCCTGGTAGGCTGCAGTCCATGGAGTCGCTAAGGGTCAGACATGACTGAGAGACTTCACTTTCACTTTTCACTTTCATGCATTGGAGAAGGAAATGGCAACCCACTCCAGTGTTCTTGCCTGGAGAATCCCAGGGATGGAGGAGCCTAGTGGGCTGCCATCTATGGGGTCGCACAGAGTCAGACACTACTGAAGCGACCTAGCAGCAGCAAAGAGGCTTCAAACACAGGATTAGTGTCAACAGAAATCCTACTTATAATCAAAATGAATGAATTTGCTCTTTAAAACACATTTTGTTAAATGCAGCAACAGAAACTTTCATTTTATAAAATAAAATTATAGAGAGGAAAAAAATACATGTGATTCCAAATGAATAATAAGTAAAAGCAGAAGTATGTGCTAATCACTCAGTCATGTCTGTTTGAGACCCCATGCACTGTAGCCCGTCAGGCTCCTCTATGAAATTCTCCAGGCAAAGAATACTGGAGTGGGTTGCCACTTCCTATTCCAAAAGCAGAAGACCAAAGTTTAATTCTGATTACTAGGGGCTCTCTAAATTGGCACAGGGAATGCAGGAGAGATAAGAAGCATTTCTAGTATTATCAGTCATGGATAGCATTTAGGTTGGGAGGATAGAATCTCTACCCTTAAACAACTTGTTGGTTAAATGACAGGACTAACACAAAAAGAAAATCATACCAATAGAATACATATAAACCACATTAAAACAAGTATAAGAGTGGTACACTGAGAATATAATTTTCTGAGTTGAACAACAGAATCAGCTTGGAGGTCCTGGGTATTGAGATTAGCATTAGAGGTGCGTGGCCACAGGATGGCTCAGAAAATAGGCAGATAGGTTAAGATTACACAGACAGAGATGGCTCTAGATTCAGGGATCAGGAAGCAGCTCCTTCAGATCAGTCAGCACAGTGTAATACAGTTATCTTTCACAGTGGGAGAGTCTGGCAAGTGGATTGGCTGTGCTCAGATGATTCTGGTAAAACCTCAGGAAGGCCAGTGAGGCAATGAGAAACTAACAAAGGTAAGGAAAACAATTAAAAAAGAGAAAAAGGTTAGTTCTGTGATTCATTTCTCTTGTCTTTTCAGTGCTCTTTTCTTTGTCTTTATTTACTTACAGGCTGAAGATAGGAAAGGACATAGAAGACAATCAAATTATCCAGGAAATAAAGAAAGGCAGGAATGGACCACTTCATGAAATTAAAGAATTCCTTCCAGGAACCACATCTCAACTTTCTATTTTGATGATCTTCTGGAGAAAGAAATACAGCAATAAATATATGACCTTGATAAGAATGCACATACTTTTAGAGAAAGTAACTTATATTGACTCCTGACAACAATTCTTTAAAAGAGGCTTAACAAATTTGCTTTCATAAGTGACTATTAGTCTTGAGAAATCAAGGACAACACAGGATTTCATTACTGTCTTTCTTCACCCCACCACTGTGCCCATCACTGGTATCAGCAACACCTTAAGGAATTATGATTTTCTTAATTTCTGCTAACCTGAGATAGATGTATCACTGAAGAATGCAACTCAGGATACCTTTACAGTTTCTCTTACTACTCTGAGCATAAAGCCAAAAGAGATCAACAAGTTAAAATTTTTAAGTGGAAAGAAAAATCAATCACTTGTGCTGGAATTTTTTTACCCTGCCAGGCTGTGTGAGGGTCCTCGAGGAGGGGGAGGGAATCACAAAAGGGAGATATTAACTAAAACTTAAATAGACAGGAGTAGATAAAATTAACTTTTACTCATCCTAGTATGAGTTATTATGCTATCTCTAGGTTTCCAAAAACTTAGGAAGGTACTGTAACAGAGAATGTAAAATAAAACGAAAAGATAGAAGTCAATTTAAATTTAAGCCCTAGTAAATAATGCATAAATTTTATGAGATAAGAAATGTATTCTACCAACTAGAAACGTTGCACAGACTGAAACTTTAGAAAATGAAAAGACATCTTTCGGGGCAAGCCTTTGGCAGTCTAAAGTTCTCTGTTTACCTGATGTGGGAAGGCAGACCAAAGTAGTAGAGAGGTAAGGTTCAATAACTGGAGAATTAATAGCCACAAAAGGCTACTTACTTTAGATGTGAGGAAGGATTAGTACCCTTATTTGATAGCTAATGAAACTGGAACTCAGAAAAGTAAAATAATCTGCCCCAGAATATAGTCTTTCTGACTTCAAAGTGGTATGCCGCCTCCTCTAAAGGAAATGAGGACTGCTGTCCAGTATGCTACATATCAAGTTAGACAGCAGCGATTTAGATGATCCTGAACTTGAATACAAACTAACTCCCTATGGGACACACCACAGGAACAAGTCAAGAGGCAGAGCAGTGGACAGGATGCTAGGACAGTTGGGGCTCTGCCCCCTCATACCCAGCACCACCTCACACTTTCTGTTTGAGCCCGTTCCTTACCTGCCAAACATGGGTAATCATACTTCTATTTGTATCTTAGCATCCTCATATATACAATTAATGGGCTAGGCTAACTGACATAAAATGTTCCTCTCAGTTCTAAAATTTTTTGATTCTCTGATTTTTAACCAGTTATACAGTACCATGTCAAGACTCACCTTTCTTTAAAACCCAGAATGACACAAGCACACAGAAAACCAGCTTTACCAGTTCTGAGCACACATTCACAGTAGTTGGAAGATAATCATATTTGTTCTCTGAAACAAAACAGAAATATTTTTTAACTATAAATTTTGGTCTATATGTTTGTTGTTGTTTAGCTGCCCAGTTGTATCTGATCCTTTTGTGATTCCATGGACTATAGCCTGCCAGGCTCCTCTATCCATGGGATTTCCCAGGCAAGAATACTGGAGTCGGTTGCCATTTCGTTCTCCAGGGGAATCTTCCAGGGATTGAACCTGCATGTCCTGTGTTGGCAGGCAGATTCTTTACCACTGAGCCACCAGGGAAACCCATATAATGCTTACATATACTAATAGTTAATAATTTAGAGTTGTTTCTAAACTTAATAGTTAGATTTTAATACTGGTTACATTAAATTTCATCCAGTTGGCTTTGTTCTTTCCGATGTTTGAGTCAATGCACCTAATGTGTTAGTTAGCCCTACCTCAGTCAGTATTTTATTATCCTTGAAATTGAGAACTACATCGCTCATGTTTTCATTCAAGTTGTTGAAAAATGTGCTGAGGGGCTAGGGCTACCAGCAAAGAAAGCTTTGTGGTATGGTGTTAGAGACCACCTTCTAAATGGACTATTACTTAACAATCAGGGCCTGACTCATCAACCAGCTATCAACTTACGTAGTTGAACTATTACCCAGCTCACGGTTCCTCTTATGTGTCTTATGTGCCTTGCTTAAACCAACATACATTCTGTGATATTCCCTAACTCAGAGGTTTCCTATCTGTTTCATATCATGGTCCACATGGAAAACATTATTTGTTAGGCACTTTGGGACAAACAGATGTTGAGATAACAAGAAGAAAGCAGCCTGAGGCAAGAGGCAACTGGCCCAGGGCTCTGGAGTGGACAAACATGCTCTCAGACACATCCAAACCCACTGACACATTAGGAAGAGATGTCCCAACTTACAAGTCAATCTAATTAGGAAATGAGATTTTGTTAGTATATATTGACTTAGCTGTTACTTCTTTTTTCCAAATGCTTACAAACAACTTGTTCAATAATTTTACCAAGGACAAACATAAATTTTATCCAGTACTATTTTGAGAAATGCATTTAAAAAAAAATATTTGCTTTGTTTCCCTTGGTTGTTATATGAAAAAACCAAACTGGCCAAGTAGAAAGGAAAAAAGCCAACTCAACATTCTTTCTCCCCAGAACATCCTTTCTTCCTCTTTTCTGTGGTTTTCCCTGACCTTCTCAACTCATGCATAATCAATCCTTTATTCTTCTCCAATCCTGTAGCACTACTGTAAGCAGATGAAGTTGGGGGTCCCTGGAGAAAGAGAACAGGCATGGCTCTCTTGACATGAGATGCCATTTTTAGCTTAAGTCATCTGTGACCTAAACTTGGCCACAATGCTTATCTCTGAACAGGTCTCAGTAATTAAGAATCTTATGGAAACAAAAGAATGTAGGAATAAACTGTTATCAGTCAAGAAAACTGACTGATAACAGTCAGTTTTACTGTTTTACTGTTACAACTTTACTGTTGTAAAGATAACAGTTCATAAGATATTCGACCATATCAGTTATAAAGATATCAGTAAAGATATCAGTTCATAAGATATTCGACCATATCGGTTATAAAGACTCCCAGTTCAGTTTCAATGGTAAAGATGACACTGCAGTGTTCAACCACCAGATCAACCAGAACCTAAGGGATGGCGATGTTGATCTTTTCTGCCCCTCGCAACTTCAGTCAGCTACAGTCTGGATTCTGTCAATAACCCAAGCCCCTTCATAAAATGCAGCTTAACTTAAAACTTCCTCAATTTTGCTGTTTGGGGAGACACTGCTTTGGGAAAGCTCTCAGATGTTCTCCTTACTTGCTACAAGTAATAAATCCTTTCTTCTCCTGACCTTTGGCCTGGTTGTATCTTTTGGTTCAACACCCATCAAGAGATGAACCCAGTTTTCGGGTAACTACCTATAAATCTTTTAACAGTGCTTATAACACTGTATTATGTTTATTTTTTATGTTGTATGTCTTACTCTTAAAATGTAAGCTTCTAATAAGACAGGGACCATGTTAGTCATCTTCCTATGCCTGGCAGTTAAGTGTTACGTACTACAGGTACTTACTTAACTGCTTCTTAAACTTCGTCCATCATTAAAAGCTTAGCTAAGGACATCTTTTCCTACCTTTCTGAGCTCAAAGCTAGACTGAAATCACATTCTATTATCCTCCAACAATACTTGTATTATTCTCTGGCATGATATACATGAGCATACATGCACACACAAAAATGGAGGGCCTCAGACCACAACTTTCAAACTCTTGTCACTGCTCTTTAACTCATTCTTGTGTTTTGTTTTTTCCCTTGCATTTCTCTCATGGCTGATTCCAAATCATGCCACAGTATCATTCCACTCACCTTCTGCCCACACTCACAATCTTGTCTACACCACACTCATCCTTACTCGTTTCTCTTCAGTCCCAGAGAGGACAGCCATGGCCTCATCCATTCTCCCCATTAAAACCTTCCCTGCTCTTCAGGGGCTTTGTTACAGTAAGTATTTCCTCTGGCTTCAGTGTATCTTTTTTGTCTTTCTATTAATTGCCTTCTTCTCCTCTCCTACAAATATGCTCAAGATTACCAACTTAAAAAAACCCTCCATTATACCCACTTTTCACTCAGAGCTTGTCCCCAAACAGTCTGATTTCTGATCCCACCTCAGTACTCCAACTATCTAGTCCCTGAGATTATACCTTCTAATTAGTAATTCCAAAGGGCAGGTTTTAATCCTTATCTCATTCTGATATTGCAATTCTCCCCCTGGTCTTCAAACTCCCTTCTACAAGTCATGTGCATTTAGTTCTCTCATCTTTCTAATTCCTTCTTAAGGTCCTTCTGAGTATTCACATGCCTGTTAACCGTTGGCATTCCTCAGATTTCTATCCTTGGCTCTTATTTTCTCATTCTGAGTGCTTACCCTGAATGAGCCCTCTTCTCATCTAGTTTTAAATGTTAATTTAACATTAATGTTTCCAAGTCTGTATTCTCGAACATTTAATGCTCACTAAATATATCCACATGAAGAACTATCTTCTATTTATTCACTAAACTGGCAGTTCCTTGACATGTGTGAAGTGCTAGACACTGCACGACACAGCTCCTGGCCTCATGTGAGGTACAAGAACTAAAATTTTAATCTCTATGAGCTCTGTCCAATTTCCTCTTCCTCCTTGGTCTCCATCTCAGTTGGGAGCATCATTATCTACTGGGCATCTAAACCAGAAACCTCTGAGTGAGCTATCCAATACTTCCATCTCCTTCAGTCTCCACATTTAATACACTCTCCAAGTCCTGTCTTTTTTTTGGTCACACCATACTGCTTGTAGGATCTTAGTTCCCTCAACCAGGGATTGAACCAGGGCCCTCTGTCAGTGAGAAAGTGGAGTCCTAACCACCAGACTACCAGCGAATTTTCAAGTCCTGTGTTTTCTATGTTTAGAATATTTCTTGAATCTATCCTCTTTGCTCTACTCCTACTTTAAAATCCTTCATTAGTTTTCATCATCTGTGGCTCGAATTTGTAATAACTCCCCAACTGGCTACTTCTCTTTTCCTTTAGTCTTGTCTTCAGCCATTTATTGTAACAGTCTTTCTCATTTTACCCAGCTGTTTACAGTTCTCCAAGTACTCCCTGTCCCCCAGAATCTACAGCCTAGAGAATAAAGTGTCAGATCCTTAGCACGGCCTGTGTGATCAACTATGTGATCATTACTGCCCTCTCTAGCCAAGCACTCGTTCCTCCCCTCCTCCAAGTCCTTAAAATTTTTTCTCAGTAATTCTGAATGACATATTCTCATAATCCATCCCGCTTCTTGATACATCTGTCCATTTTTACAGGCTGCTGCTTCTGTTTTGAATACCTTTGCCCACCTTGTCTTCTTGTAGGTCAACTGTCACCTTACCAGGGAAGTGTTCCCTGATCTCTTTGTAGTCCACATCACGCTCTCTCAGACAGAATATATCACCTTCTACTCTAAACTACCTCTGCATCTTTGGTATAGAACTGCAATTATACTGTATTTTCTGGATGCATTTATATATATTTTCTCTACTAATAAGCTGTGAATTCTTAAGAATAAGGTCTACATCTTATGCATTTTGAACCTTAATACTAACATTTAGCTCAGTGTGAATTAAACTTAAAATATAAAATTTTACATCAGGAATAATAAAAGATTTCTTGAGTACGTATTTACCAAAACTAATAACCTGTACTGTTCCACTGATAATGTAATTAAAATAGTACCTTACAAATGCCAGGTGACCAAATATATCTCCTGTCTATTTCAAAATAAGTTATATATTGCTATAGGCTCAGAAACACCTGCTGACTGAAGCAACAGTCAGATGTTATGATCTGTTCTGCAAAAGTTTTGATCTGTATTTAACTGACAAAAATTTTACTCAGCATCAAAAATTTTTCTTGGTAAGGAATGCAAGAGTAAAGAATCATATTTAAACATGTTTTATCATTTACATGAAGCAGAGGGCTTTTAAAGATGAAAGTGAAGTCAGTCCTGTCAGACTCTTTGTGACCTCATGGACTGTAGCCCTGGATTGTGGCCCACCGGGTTCCTTTGTCTATGGAATTCTCCAGGCAAGAACACTGGAGTGGGTTGCCATTCTCCTCTCCAGGGACTCTTCACCATCTAGGGACTGAACTGGGGTCTCCCACCTTGCAGGCAGATTTTTTTACCATCTGAGCCACCAGATGGTGGCCAACTTTTAAGGGTATTATTCCCATTTTATACACAAGGAAACTAAAAACAAGAAAATGTGCAGTTAGATGGAAGTGATCCATACATATTCCAAATCTTAACTTACCTTCATTAGCTGAATATTTTACCAGTAGGATGCGACTTGAGCTTAAAGTAATGAATATGGCCCCCAGCAGGAATGTATACATTGCTGACGAGGTGCTTAACATGGGATGACCACAATTGCTTTCCATTCCACTGTTTTTTAATTCCCTTAAAGAGAATAATAAGTTCAATGAGCAACCATGCTGGCAGATTAAGCATAATACAAGTACCACTTATTTGTGAAGAACAGAAAAGGAATTTTTTTAGATGTCTAGCTATGGCTATACCTAAACCAAAAGTTGAGGAGTACAAGAGAAACCAGGGGAAAGGAAATGAAAGTCAATTTATCAAATCTCTGATAGGAGGGGGGAACTCCTTAGACAGGAAAGACAAGAGCCAGGTTAGAAGTGCTGTCCTCTAACCTGCACAATTTAGAAGGACACTTTAGGACTGCAGAATTCTGCAGAAAAAGAATGCTTTAACTTTCATTCTTATGAGCAACTTTGCTCTAGAAGATAATTTCAGATTTGTATTTTTCTCCTCAGTAGCGTCTTTCCATAGAATGAAAAAGCGCTTGCTGGGTAAGATTTCGTTGCCATAAAGACCAAATGAAAATATCCGAAACACTGCTGTTAATTTATACTGAATTACTGTTGAAAGTAGAAGACTTGCATTAATGACTCTAAGGCCTTTAGATATATTAAGGCTACTAAACTCTAGGCCGGATAATTAACTTGCCCAAACGAACCTAGTATAAAGACAGCGCACAGGACCTGGGAAACTAATGGGAGACGGGTTGAAAATGCCAACACCCACAACCCAAGCGGGCCTAAGCCTACAGAGGCCAAAGAGATATCTCCCCTCCTCGGTAAGGACAAGTTTCTCTCCAGCATCTAGGAACGCCTTCTTGTCACACATGCGCAAGACGGATCTGGTCTGCCGCGCCCTCCAGTCAAACGCAGGCGCAATTCTTTGCCCCGGGCGCGGGGGGCGCGGTTACCTCGGTCCCTTCGAAGAGCTTCTAGTGGGAGAACGCACATTCTAGAGCTGAGACAATAACTGTCTCGCTCGGCAACAGCAGCAGCAGCGGCAGCTTTTAGGGTCCATAGGCGAGGGAGCTATGAGAGGAAAAGAAAGGCGAATAGGCCTCTGGACAAGACCCTCCTGTTCCGGAACAAAAAGCACAATAACGGTCCGATGGGGAATGAGCGGACCTGCCGCCCATTGCGCAGGCGCGCTCAGTGTTACGCTTCCGGAGGGAGGGGAGAAGCGACCCGATCCCGCCCCAGCGCGGCCTTTCTCGCGTCACGTGTCGGGAAGAGTCCTGTGTCACGTGAGGCCCAGGTGGCGGCGGAGCTACGGCGAGAGAGTGAGAGGAAGAAGCGGAAGCCGGAAGGGGCGCGAGTGAAGCTTGGTGAAGACAGCTCCCCAGAGGGCGAGGGGTGCGCGTGCGCCCGCTTCTCCCCGCTAACTCGGCCCCGTCGCCCTCCCTCGCGGCCAGGTGATAGCTGGGCCGGGCCTGTGGCGCGCTGCCTGGGGCGAGAGGAGCGCGCGCCCTGCCCTCGCGCGCCGCGCCGGCCGCCCCTCCCCCTCGTCCCGTCCGTCCCGTCGCGACGCGTCCCCTCGGGTGCCGCCGGCCGGGTGCTGAGGCGAATCGGCCGCAGCGGGGACATTTTCTGACTCTCGTTCCCTGCCCCGGCTGCCCTTTCCACTCCTTCGCGGGGCCGGCCGCCCCTCCGGCCCCAGGATGCAGAATGTGATTAACACGGTGAAGGGAAAGGCACTGGAAGTGGCTGAGTACCTGACCCCGGTCCTCAAGGTAAGCCGGCCGTACGAGGGGCTGGCAGGCACACGCTTGGCTCTGCAGGGACCGAGGACCTGGCGCCGGGGTGTCACTGTGGTGTCCGGCGGGTAGCGGTGTAGCCAGCTGGTGAGGGTGGTACGCGGGAAAGGGGCAGCCCCCTACCGCGGTCTTACTCTGTTCTCGGAGCGACGCTCCGTGAGTCTGTACTCTTGTCTACTCCCGTCGGAACTCAGCTCCTCGAGGTACCTTGGGTTGGAAGGTGGTCCGCAGCTATGTGGGTTTGAGAACGTTAAATCTTAACATCGGAAATCTTTTGAACTTTTAAAAGAAGGATTATTTGCTTATCTTAAATCAGTGTTTGATACTAAAATGACATGTCACTTTTTTCCTTTCAAATTTCATAGTATGTCTCATAATTAGGAGTTTGAAATAGTTGTGAATGAGGTCGCAGCTTTGTTCGATTTCAAAAGAACAAGGTGAAATTTGCAACATTTTTTTTCAGTATCTTTGAACCCAGTTTACAGGCAAAGCCCCCCTTTTTCAGGTTTTGAAATAGCTGCAACTAGTTCATCTTGGACGTGAGCAACCTGACCATTCTAAATACATAATTTTATTTTACATTGGCAATAACAGCATTTTAAAAGTAACAATTGTGACATATTACCTATTAAACCGGTGACTGATTTCTTATTTTCAAAGACAAATTTCTCGAAGTGCATTCGAGTTTTTCTTTTATAACTTTCAGGGTAATTTTTTTGTTATTGTAACTTTATTTTTCCTTTCTGAAAAGCGAGCAATGATGAAAAATAAATGAATAAGAATTTCTTGATTGTTTTTTTCTGTAAGTTTTAAATTAAAATTTTACATTTCTTAGTGTGGGGATGAAATACCCTTGGAAATGGTTCCTCTTTATTCAGGAAGTTACTCTGGTATTTTAAAATTTTACTTTACTGCCTTTTCAGGACAATGGGAAATGTTAATCCTGTGTTTTCAAATACTTATTTCTAAGAATTGTTTAAAATTGTACCTTTTTGGGCCAAGTTTAAAAAAAATTTATAAATGAGAACTCCAACACTTGCTATGCCTATATTTGTTTAGTGTGAAACCCATCCTAATTAAGATTATTCAGTCTATTGAAATTGAAAATGATTTTGACATTTAAATCAAGTGATTCTTATGCATATTATGCCATCTCTTCAGAAACATGTCTAGGTATACAGCATTTAAATAATACATGCTTATTAAAACTTTTTAGTTTCAGGGAGAGAGGAGCAAGAGTAAAAGACCTCTTAAACATGAAACTGCTATTTTATTGACCAGTTGTATTTTACTGAACTTACAACAAAATATTATGTTTTTAGGAAGCGTTCTACTTGTTCACCAAACTGAAAAAATGTCAACTTCTTAGTACGTAGTTTTAGTAATAAGGAAAAAAGAATTAATGACCCTCTTCTTGCTCTTCCCTGTGCAAACTTCCCTGTTTACAAAACTAATTCTTGTGTTGATAGTTTCCTACTAGACATGGGAAGGCAAGGAGAAAAAACTAAATTTCTGGGAAAGATAGAATGATTTCTCTTAGGAAGTAAAAGTTAAGAAAAATCGTGGTTTGAAAGGCATATATATAGTGAAAGCCAAAGTCTCTACAGGGAGCTTCAAGCCTATACTTGTTTTGTGGGTGGTGTTTAGTCGCACAGTTGCTTCTGACAGTTTTGTGACCCCATGGCCTGTAGCCTACCAGGCTCTTCTGTCTGTGGGATTTCTCAGGCAAGAATACTGGAGTGGGTTGCCATTTTCTACTACAGGCAATCTTGCTGACCTAGGGGTTGAACTGGAGTCTCCTGCATTGGCAGGCAGATTCTTTTAACACTGAGCTGCCAGGGAAGCCCATACTGGTTTGATAAAGGGTCCTATCTCACTCTTGCTCACTTTTGCTTAAAAACCAGTCTAACCTCTATATTATCTATCAAGAGCTCTCAAAAACAAACAAAAAAAGAACTCTCTTGCCTTGGGTTTTGCATTTGCTCTGAAATGCTCTTCAACATTTGGCTGTTTCTTTTTCTTAAGGTCTCTACTGTATAGTCACCCAGCAGTGAAGTCTTTGTTCCCTCACCATCCTATTTGAAATAACCATCTCTCTCTTTCCACCCCCGCTAGTATCCTGTCTGCCTTATTTTTCTTCCTGGTATTGATTACCATTTGACTTTTCTCCCTGCACTAGAGTTTAAACTTCTTATGAAGACAAGGATGCATTTGGTGTATTTTATTCACTCTATGTCCCTATTACACAAATAGTGCCTAGTATATATTATTTGGTATTTTTTGAATCAGTAATGTTCATAAATGGATCTTTGTTTTTGTAGATTTCTACCATAAAATCTTACGTAAAACTTAAACTTTAGAAAAATTTGGTTAGTAACATCCTTGCTTTAGGGAGAGTATAGTGTATTCTATCTTGATGGAGATGAAAACAATGGGAAAGTATTAAATGGTTTAGGACTTCTAGATTTGGTTTCTAATATTACTCAATTTCAGTGAGACATTGGCTGAATTGTAAGATGTCTAAACATCTTAAGATATTTTTACTTGTAAAATAATGATATTTGGCCATTTTACAAAATTATTTTGAGGTTTAGTGTTTGTATAAACCTTTGAATGTTTTTCCAAAGAGCTTTGCTCTAATGTAACATTGATCACACTGTATTTTAACTATTTTCATGTCCGTTTCCTCTGCTACATAATCCTGAGGTAGGGTACCAGTGACAGATTCTTTTTTTGTCATTCCATTACCTAGATGGGTGCCAGGCAAATAGTTGCCCACAAATGTTTGTTCAATTGAAAGTGAGACAGTGTAATACTGTTGTTCTTTTTACTCTCTTTAGGAATCAAAGTTTAAGGAAACAGGAGTTATCACCCCAGAAGAGGTGAGCATTGAAGATATTATAAAGCTGTTATATTCTACAGTTACAGAAAACTGGGTGACTTTTTTTGCATTATAAGAAAACATCTTGAAATTTAATCTTGATTTGAGTAAAATTAGATCCTGTCGACTGTATTAGCAATCTTGTAAGGATTTCTACTTCCCATAAAAGAATGTGTAACTTCCCTCCCAGTTTGTCATTTCTCAAACTTTTCTATAGTTCCTCTTTATTTAAAAATGAGGGTGGGAGAAGAAATGGAAAAGACTCCTGTAGTCATTTATTCTTCAATCATATTTGTATTATATTGAGCTGTGCATTGGACTCTGTTATTTGTTGTGTCTTGATTCTACCCCAAACATGAGTATTCATGGCTTTCCATTTGGAAACTTTGGCTTGATGCTTGGATATTAAGTTTTCTATCAGTATTCAGCTTACATATTTTATTGCTACATAGTTAACACTGATTTTTTTCACCATTCTTTCACTTTTTCTACTAGCCAAACAATAATATCTGCTTAATACTGAAACTCATGGCTCTTTTATAGACCAATTGTATTTTATTGACCTTTTAACATAGAATTATGTTTTGAGGAATCATTTTGCATGTTCATGAAGCCTATATAATAAAAGTTTTCTTTTTTCTTTAGATAATTTATTTTGTTGTCTTCAGAGAAATAAATACTGGTCTAAAAATCCTTTTGGACTCCAGTTTTATGAGTAGTTACAGTTACATCACATTTATTTTTTATTGTTGATGAATGGCAAATAATTTAAGCTTCACCTTTAGCTCTCATTAAAAGTACCAGTCATTGGCAATGGAAGTTAACTCACTGTTTTGAAAGAAACATTTTGAAATGAGCTATGTTACATGATCATGTTGTAAATTTCAAGACCTGAAGTCAAAGAATTAACTGATTTTTTAGTTTTCAGTTGTGATGCAATCTTTTCAGTCCCAAATCCTTTTAAGTTCAAAGAATGGTGTGCTGAACCAACAGTTATATCTAAAATTGTCTTTATTTTTAGTGAAAACACATAGTGGTACTGACAAAACCTGGAAGACCTGCCTTCTGGACCCATTTCTCTTATGTCTCCTATTCTGACTTGGACAAATCAAGCTATCTAGGCACAGGCCTCATGTTTCCTCATTTCAAGATGAGTTTTGTCTTGACATTCTCTAAAGGACCTGTCTGCCTTAGACATCATAAGTTTAATACCTTGAATGCCAAGTAAAACTAAGTTTTGAGCTTAAGGATAGTATTAATGTTCTTGCCAGGTATAATTTAGACATGAGGCTTAAAACTCAGTGTCTGAAATAAAGAGCAGAGATGAATGTATGCTGTTTTTCTTATATTTTTTGGCTTTATCTCCTCTATGTGAAAGTGACATTGATGAATGGATAGCTGGAGTTAGAGATGCAAGCCTGTGGTTATTGAATAGGATTAAGCTGTTTTAAAACAGCTACTAATCCTACAATGCACTTAATTGTATCATGAAGTGAGTTATAAATTTCCCCCTTTTTAAACAAATGCACAGCAAAAACTAGCTCAGTTGGGTACCAACCACATAATCCTGGATTGAGAATAGAGCACAATTATAGGATGTAATTTAGAATGAGCCTAGAGGAAGAAGAAGGAAGAAGATCAGAAGACATAAAATGCTTTGTCGTTGTTCAGTTGCTAAGTCGTGTCCAGCTCTTTGTGACTCCATAAACTCCAGCATTCCAGGCTTCCCTGTCCTTTACTGTCTCCTAGAGTTTGCTCAAACTCATGTCCATTGAGTCAATGGTGTTACCTAACCATCTCATTCTCTGCCACCCCCTCCTCTTCCTCCCCTCAATCTTTCCCAACATCGGGGTCTTTTTCAATGAGTCAGCTCTTTGCTCAGGTGGCCAGAGTATTGGAGTTTCAGCATCAGTCCTTCCAATGAATATTCAGGATTGATTTCGTTTAGGATTGACTGGTTTGATGGAAATACTATACTGATTTGATCTGTTCAGTTGTTTCCTCTTACTGTTTCTGGGCTTCTGGCTGTCAGCATTTAGCTGTCTTTTTGTTTTCATTGAGAGATGTGGAAGTATTGTGTTTAAAACAAGGGACAAGCACTAATATGGTACTTTTTGGACTAAAAATACTTTATTGTACAACATGTATATGGCTTGAGTAAGTAGAGTACTAGTAATAAAGGATAGCGTGAAGAATAAAGCTGCTTATCAGAATGTTCACATTAATTCCATCTTGTTAGAGTTATCCAGTGTTTAATCATTAAGAGTAAGCAGTACTGAGAATTTAGAAATTTGAGTCTTTCATTTGAACATAGGAAGCACGTAATAAAAATAATGGCCACTGCTAACGAGAGCAAGAGTACCATATGCTAAATATCATTGTGGTGCTATGTTCTTTTATAGTTTTCCTTATCTTACAGTGTTTTTGTTATTTTTTCAATAGATGTCACCAGAGGTGCTAGGGAATAAATACTAGAGTCTTGTGACCTCAAAGCAATATTATTAAAGAATTTTAAAATTTTTAATTCTTTGTTTTGCTTGCATTTTGTTAATACTTTTGTGTTAGTGATGAATTAATTCCTGATAACCACAGAGTTGTTACGTAGCATCTGGTTGCAGTGACCCAAAATGCATAAAACTTGGGGAAGAGAGTATTGCTTTCATTTGGGTTTTTGTCTTTACCTAATAACTTTAAATAGTCAATAAATTCTTTAAATAAAAGAGTAGAAACATTTTGTAAAGTTGCTGTTGAGAGTATGTTGTTAAATCTTGTTAATCTATCTTCTTAGAAGTTACTCACAGAATTCTTAAGTTTTACTCTCAAATTAAAATAGGATATCACACATATATATATACTTTTCACAGAAAGGCATTAGAAGATTAAAGATAATGTAATTTTTTTGCTATGTGATAAACATGAACACTACATGATTTTAAGTTAGAACTGTTGTTGTGAAATAGAATTGGGAAAGTGTGCGTATTGCTTGAGTCAGGACACTGCAGTTATGCTTAACAGACTCATTTTATGCTTTTAAGAATAAGCAGAATTTCTGTCTTGCAATTAAGATCAGTCCATGCTCACGTAAAATGGAAATTTTCAGAAGGTTAAACTATTTCTTCCTGAGTCTGTTTTTCATTTTTGAAGAAAAACAAAAACTTGTACAATATTCAGCCTGACCAGAAAGTCCAAGATTTGTTAGGATTCAATTTCTTAATTGTCATGTTGTTTTCCAATTCAATTCAAAAGCTTCTAACTTTTCCCCATTGGTTGGCAGTACATTTCTCTCTTTTATTAATGATTGCTTTAACAGTGTGAAAAAGCTTTCAAAATTATGTTACTTAAATTTTTTTTAAAAATGAGGAAGAAAAGCTGTACACTATGAGGTAATAAACTATTCTTTCATCATAGAACTGTGTTTATTTGGTAATTTTTTCAAAGATCTTCATTGAGTTTTCAACTGTTAGCAAGAATCTCTCTTCATTTTATTCACCCATAAAGTGGTTTTGGTGTTTTAAAATACTGTTGTATTACTTTTATTCATTTCATGATGCTGTATGCATTTGGCATTATCTCATCCGGTGATTAAAATTGAATAAAAAATTAGTAGCACTCAATATTTTCTCTACCAAGATTAATTTGGACTTTTTTGAGTGTTAAAATTTGTAGTTTTAATACATATTCAAAAATAAATCTTCAGGCTGTAGAGCATGTTGGTGCTGTTTACATTTTAACTGACTATTTTGTAACAAGATTACACAAGATGATCCCTTTGGTATTCTGCCACCTTACATTCAGTGATGTTCAGTTTTTCTTTTTTCCTTTTTTTCATATTTCTTCTAAATCTTGAATAGTTTGTGGCAGCTGGAGATCACTTAGTCCACCACTGTCCAACATGGCAATGGTAAGTACTCTTGATTGAAGAAAAAAGTTCATAAAAGGTATGACTTCATGATTATGGCAGTTTACAAATAGATTGGTGCGTGAAAATTAGAATAACCAGTTTAATTTTCCTCTTGTAGATTGTTCTTTTAAATAGTGCCCCAGTATTACTCAAAGTGAAATAACTAAAGAAAAATTGAACATTACACCTGTTTTGTTTTGCTGTGCTAACACAAGAGATGGACATTTTTGAGATCAGTGCCTTCCTTTGCCAGTATTCCCTTCCTTTAATAGTGTTTAGGTCAGTTCTTGTGGTAGGTCTTTAAAAAATATTTTCAAAAGTTAAATAATTTTGATTATTTTTCAAATTAAAAAGTATTGAATTTTTTATGACATTAATAGATAACAGAATTTTTCAGATTCTCATGTTTCTTTACCGTAAGAACTTCTTTGAAGTTCAAGTTTCTCCCCAATTTTAGGAATTTTAGCTCAAAAGTTGAGAGATTCATCATACCAAATAAAGTCTTGATTGGAAATCTATCTGTAACAGACTTTTCTAATTTTTGTTTTTCTCATTAACTTTTCTTTTAATTATAAATAATTTAAGCAACTTAGCAGTTCTTATAATGTATCTTTAAAATATCTGAATAATAATAAATTTAGTTTCATTACTTTGAGTACTTATGATAAAGCCACCTGGCAGTAGCTGAAGAAGTGATCCCAATACTGGCACACTATTTTATTTAGGCTAGAACTGTTTGGAATTATTATCTTATTTGGATATGAGTGGTTCAACTTGTTACATTTTTTTTTTCCCCAGTGACACTTTTTCAGTTGTAGTTGAAAGGTAGAGTTTTGATTGGGGAGCAGGGATTTTAGGATTAACAAGGTTCTAATTGATAATGTTTTCTAAAGAGCTTAAGTAAACTATTTAAAATCACAGTTGGAGCTCTCTTTCATCTGTGGCCTGTTCTGTTACCTTTATTTTTTATATTTTAACACATCCAAAATAGTTTTACTTCTCGAACATTGTTTCCTGTGTACCAAGAAAGGCTGAAATGTCAGGTTCATTTACTTTTATGTCTTGTCTTTCCTGTGTATATTTCTGTTCCATATTTTAAATTGTGTTCATATCATAGAAGCTCTCAGATTTAGACTTTTCCCCACCTTCTAAATTGTTAAAACTGTATTTAGTTACATTCTGATCTACAGTATATCAATATATATTTCAAGTCAAATAGGTGTATAACATTTAAAATAATAAGTCATTTTGCAGGAAAAGAACTAAAGGATTTTCTTCAATACATATGTGATAGATATACATTTTCTTTATTCAGATTTGATTGTTGCAGTCCTTAATTGTCTAATTATATAATTTATGATATTGTTTTAAGGGTTGATATCCATGGACAGAATCATCATTTAGCAGATAGTATTTATAATTCCCACTTCATGAATTATGATGGTTGAAATAATTTTATTGTAACTTAGAACTCAGTTATATCACACTCCAGTGTTTATGCTTCTGACTGAACTGTTGGGGCTAGAGGAACAATTTATTTTAAATCTGTGCTAGAAGCCAACCATTTCTGTGCTATATGTTCATGTTTACAGGTGCCATCATGACTGTATTACATCATCTTCCCTCAGAACTTCAGGCATTACTGTTTCATTGTTGAGTTTGACACTTGGGAATGGTCTAAAAAATCCTAGAAGCCTGACAGATTTTTGGGGGGCATTTCCTAGCTTTATCTTATGCTCAAATCTATGATTTGAAGTTTAGATGGAAGCTTAAGGCAACAGAACTCCAAATAATTTATATTTGTGACAGATACCACATGCTACCCCAGCTCTGACCAGTTCTAGTAAGAGTCAACTCAGAATAATCTTTGAAGAAATTTCTTAGTGAGATATTCCAGAGTAGCCCCCCAAATCAGAGATGTTATGCCTGGCTCTGACCCACAGAGGGTGCAGTCTTCAAGAGCAGGAGCCCCAGAGTAACTTGATCCTTGCTTCTTTATACCTTCTGGTTTTGTGACTGTGGGCAAGGTGACTTCTTTAAGCTTTTGTTTAATGTATAAACTGGGGCTATTAATATTATTCACTTCTTAGATTTCTGGGGATTATATGAAAATAATGCATTTTGGAGTTCTAGATCCTGTACTTAATAGAAATATAGTTGCTCAGTCCTGCTGGACTATTTGCAGCCCCATGAACTGCAGCCCACCAGGCTCCTCTGTCTATGGGATTTTCCAGGCAAGGATAGTGGAGTGGGTTGCCATTTCCTTCTCCAGGGGATCTTCCTAACCCAGGGATCAAACCTGGGTCTTTTGCACTGCAAAAGACAGATTCTTCATCAACTGAGCTACCAGGAAGCACTCAATAAAAGGTTTTATTGTTTATTTCTGTCATTATTATTCTCAGCATTATCATCTGGTGATTCAAAGCATCTTATCTCTGAGTTCCAGTTTTAATACAGGAGTATGAATGTGAATTTTGTCAACTACCTACTTTGTTATGCAACATCATGCAGCTATTTTTCTGCCTCCTCTTGGTCTTATGTTCAGCCCTACTTTAAAAATCTGGTTCAGATTATTTTTGTTTCAAGGAAGACATAATAGTTGCTTAATATAGTTCCATATTATTCTTTTTTTAATTTAATCTAAATTCTCTTGGTCTGTCTGCAGTCTCTTAATACATTTCACTTAAATATATTTCACTTATATTATTGCTATGCTCTTCATTGCCGCAAGATACATCACTTTTTGGATCCTTCCCAAAGCAATCCTAAAATAGTTTTCTCAGGGGTGTGGGTTGTGTGGTGTTGAGATTAACATGTGATATTTTCTGTTTTTGCCTTTTAAAATATTTTTTGTATTTTGGTGTTTTTAACTCTTTTTAAAGGGCTACAGGGGAAGAATTGAAAGTGAAGGCTTACCTACCATCAGGCAAACAATTTTTGGTCACCAAAAATGGTAAGAATTATGTTGTATATATAATTAAAAAAAAAAAACACCTTAGTACTTACTAAGCTTTTTTTTTTAATTTACCTTTTTATTGAAGGATAATTGCTTTACAGAATTTTGTTGTTTTCTGTTAAACCACCACATGAATCAGCCATAGGTATACATATATCCCCTCCCTTTTGAATCTCCCTCCCCATCCCACCCCTCTAGGTTTATACAGAGCCCCTATTTGAGTTCCTGAGCCATACAGCAGATTCCCATTGGCTATCTGTTTTATATATGGTAATGTAAGTTTCCATGTTACTCTTTCCATACATCTCACCCTCTCCTCCCCTCTCCCCATGTCCATAAATCTATTCTGTATGTCTGTTTCTCCATTGCTGCTCTGTAAATTAATTCTTCAGAACCATTTTTCTAGATTCCTTATATGTGTGTTAGAATATGATATTTATCTTTTTCTTTCTGACTCACTACACTCTGTATAATAGTTTCTAGGGTCATCCACCTCATCAGAACTGACTCAAATGCATTCCTTTTATGGCTGAGTAATATTCCATTGTGTATATGTACCGCAGCTTTATCCATTCATCTGTTGATGGGCTTGCTTCCATGTTCTAGGTATTGTAAATAGTGCTGCAGTGAACAGTGGGATACATGTGGCTTTTTCAACCCTGGTTTCCTCGGTATATGCCTAGGAGTGGGATTGCGGGGTCATATGGTGGTTTTATTCCTAGTTTTTTAAGGAATCTCCTTACTGTCTTCCATAGTGGCTGTATCAGTTTACATTCTCACCAACAGTGCAAGAGCATTCCCTTTTCTCCACACCCTCTCCAGCATTTATTGTTTGTAGACTTTTTGATGATGGCCATTCTGACTGGTGTGAGGAGATATCTCATTGTGGTTTTGATTTGCATTTCTCTAATAATGAGTGATGTTGAGCATCTTTTCATGTGTTTGTTAGTCATCTGTATGTCTTCTTTGGAGAAACGTCTGTTTAGGTCTTTTTCCCTCTTTTTGATTGGGTTCTTTTCATCAGCATCTTATAATTTTCTGTGTACATTTTTTTTTGTCTCCTTAGGTAAGTTTATTCCTAAATATTTTAATTCTTTTTGTTGCAGTGCTGAATGGATTGATTCTTTAATTTTTCTTTCTCATTTTTCATGTTAGTATATAGAAATGCAAGTGATTTCTGTGTATTGATTTTGTATCCTGCAACTTTGTTAAATTCACTGATTAGCTCTAGTAATTTTCTGATACTGTCTTTAGGGTTTTCTATGTATAGTATCATGTCATCTGCAAACAGTGACAGCTTTACTTCTTTTCTGATCAGGATTCCTTTTATTTCTTTTCCTTCTCTGACTGCTTTAGTTAGGAATTCCAGAACCATGTTGAATAGTAGTGACGAAAGTGGACACTTATCTTGTTCCTGATCTTAGGGGGAAAGCTTTCAGTTTTTCACTATTGAGCATAATGTTTGCTGTAGGCTTATCATATATGGCCTTTACTGTGTTGAGGTGGGTTCCTTCTGTGCCCATTTTTTGAAGAGTTTTAATCATAAATGGGTGCTGAATTTTGTGTCAAAGGCTTTTTCTGCATCTATTGAGATGATGATACGGTTTTTATCTTTAAATTTGTTAATGTGGTGTATCACATTGAGTGATTTGCGTGTATTGAAGAATCCTTGCATTCCTGGAATAAACCCAACTTGATCATGGTGTATGAGCTTTTTGGTGTGTTGCTGAATTGTTTGCTAAAATTTTGTTGAGGATTTTTGCATCTCTGTTCATCAGTGATATTGGCCTGTAGTTTTCTCTTTTCGTGTTGTCTTTGCCTAGTTTTGGTATCAGGATGATGGTGGCCCTGTAGAGTGAGTTTGGAAGTGTTCCTTCCTCTGGATTTTTTGAAAGAGTTTTAGAAGAAGAGGCATTAGCTCGTCTCTGAATGTTTGATAGAATTCTCCTGTGAAGCCATCTGGTCCCGGGCTTTTGTTTTTTGTGAGATTTTTGATCACAGCTTCAATTTCAGTGCTTGCAATTGGGTTCATAATTTCTATTTCTTCCTGGTTCAGTCTTGGAAGATTGAACTTTTCTAAGAACCTGTCCGTTTCTTCCAGGCTATCCATTTTATTGCCATATAATTGTTCATAATAATCTCTCATAGTCCTTTGTATTTCTTCATTGTGTGTTGTAACTTCTTTTTCATTTGTAATTTTGTTGATTTGATTCTTCTCTCTTTTGTTCTGGATGAGTCTGGCTAAAGGTTTGTCAATTTTGTTTATCTTCTCAAAGAACCAGCTTTTAGTTTTATTAATCTTTACTGTTATTTCTTTCATTTCTTTGTCATTTATTTCTGCTGGGATCTTTATGATTTCTTTCCTTCTACTAATTTTGGGGGTTTTTTGTTCTTCTGTTTTCGGTTGTTTTACTGTTTTCAGTTGTTCTAGGTGTAAAGTTAGGTTGTCTGTTTGGTTTTTTGTGTTTCTTGAGGTAGGATTGTATTGCTATAAACTTCCCTCTTAGAACTGCTTTTGCTGTATCCCCTAGGTTTTGAGTTGTGTTTTCATTGTCATTTGTTTCTAGAAATATTTTGGTTTCCCTTTTAATTTCTTCAGGAACATGTTGGTTATTTAGAAATGTGTTGTTTAATCTCCATGTGTTTGTGTTTCTTACACTTTTTTTCTTGTAATTGATATCTAGTTTCATAGCATTGTGGTTGGAGAAGATGCTTGATATGATTTCAATTTTCTTAAATTTACTGAGGTTTGATTTGTGACCCAAGATGTGGTCTATCCTGGAGAATGTTCCTTGTGCACTTGAGAGGAAGGTGTATTCTTCTGCATTTGGATGGAATGTCCTGAAGATATCATTGAGGTCCATCTCATCTAATGTATCATTTAAGACTTGTGTTTCCTTATTAATTTTCTGTTGTAATGATCTGTCTATTGGTGTGAGTGGGGTGTTAAAGTCTCCTACTATTATTGTGTTACTGTCAATTTCTCCTTTTATGTTTGTTAGTATTTATCTTACATATTGAGGTGTTCCTATGTTGGGTGCATAGATTTTTAGAATTGTTATGTCTTCCTTTTAGATTGATCCTTTGATCATTATGTAGTGTCCTTCCTTATCGCTTTATTTTAAGGTCTATTTTGTCTGATATGAGAATTGCTACTCCAGCTTTCTTTTACTTCCCATTTGCATGGAATGTATTTTTCCATTCTCTCACTTTCAGTCTATATGTGTCCTTAGGTCTGAAGTGGGTTTCTTGTAGACAGCCTGTATATGGGTCTTGTTTTTGTATCCATTCCGCCATCTGTGTCTTTTGGTTGGAGCATTTAATCCATTTACATTTAAAGTAATTATTGATATGTATGTTCCTATTGCCATTTTCTTAACTGTTTGGGGTTGATCTTGTAGATCTTTTTTCTTCTCTTGTGTTCCTTGACTGTATAAATCCGTTGAACGTTTGTTGTAAAGCTGGTTGTTGGTACTGAATTCTCTTAACTTTTGCTTGTCAGAAAAGCTTTTTATTTCTCCATCAATTTTGAATGAGGTCCTTGCCAGGTACAGTAATCTTGGTTGTAGATGTTCCTCTCATTGCTTTAAATATATCCTGCCATTCCTTCTGGCCTGCAGTTTCTGCTGAAAGATCAGCTGTTAAACGTATGGGGTTTCCCTCGTATATTACTTGTTGCTTCTCCCTTGCTGCTTTAAGTATTCTTTCTTTGTGTCTAGTCTTTGTTAATTTGATTAGTATGTGTCTTGGTGTGTTTCTCCTTGGGTTTATCCTGTATGGGATTCTTTGTACCTCTTGGACTTGATTATTTCCTTTTCCATGTTGGGAAAATTTTCAACTATAATTTCTTCAAAAATTTTCTCATACCCTTTCTTTTTCTCTTCTGGGACCCCTGTAATTCGAATGTTTGTACATGTGATATGGTCCCAGAGGTCTCTGAGACTGTCTTCAGTTCTTCTCATTCTATTTTATTTTGCCCTTCAAAAGTTATTTCCACCATTTTATCTTCCAGCTCACTGATTCGTTCTTCTGCTTCAGATATTCTGCCATTGATTCCTTCTAGAGTATTTTCAATTTCAGTAATTGTGTTGTTTGTCTCTGTATGTTTCTTCTTTAATTCTAGGTCTTTGTTAGTTGATTCTTGCGTTTTTTCCATTTTGTTTCCAAGGTTTTTGGTCATCTTACTATCATTATTCTGAATTCTTTTCAGGTAGTTTGCCTATTTTCTCTTCATTTATTTGTACTTCTGTGTTTCTGATTTGTTCCTTCATTTGTGTAGCATTTCTCTGCTGTTTCTTTCTTTTTTTTTTAACTTACTGTGTTTGAGGTCTCTCTTTCCCATGCTTCAAGGTTGAATTCTTTCTTCCTTTTGGTTTCTGCCCTCTAAGGTTGGTCTAGTGGTTTGTATAAGCTTCTTATAGGGTGAGATTTGTGCTGAGTGTTTGTTTATTTGTTTGTTATTCCTCTGATGTACAAGGCTGAGTGAAGTGATAATCCTGTCTGCTGATGACTGTATTTTTGTTTTGTTTGTTTAGATGAGGCGTCCTGCACAGGGTGCTACTGGTGGTTGGGTGATGCTGGGTCTTGTATTCAGATGATTTCCTTTATGGGAGTTCTCACTATTTGATACTCCCTAGGGTTAGTTCTCTGGTAATCTAGGGTCTTGGAGTCAGTGCTCCCACTCCAAAGGCTCAGGATTTGATCTCTGGTCAGGAGAGAAGATTGCACAAGTGGTTTGTTATGGCATTAAGTAAGATTAGAACAAATATCCAAGATGAGAAACCAAAGATGAACCTCAGACAAATGGCAGTTATAAAATCAGGCAAATAATACTTAAAATAATGGTATATACTCACATACATATATACCCATGAGCAAAGTCAAAACAGTCCAACAAAATAAAGTACAACAGATTGACCCAGTGAACTTGGGAAATCAAAGGTTATATGTACCAGTTAAGAACAACACTAGCTAAAGCACAAACTGGAAAACAAAACTAAAGCAAGGTGCCAGTTGGGAATAAAGCAATGAAAATAATAGTAACAAATACGTTGAGAGGAAAGAAAGACAGGAAAGAGAGTAGCTATGCAATGTTAAATAGAGGTAGATGAAGACGATTTATATATATTGAAGATTAACTGCAAGGGGAAAAGAACAGTAGGAAAGGCAAACAAAGGAAGAAAAGTAGAAAGTATAACAGATTTAAGAAAATTATAATTATGAAATAGAGAAAAGAAAAAATACAGAAGAAGAAAGAGAAAAGAAAGAAAAGGAAAACTCCACAAAACTTCAAAGGCCCAATGTAGAGGCAGAGGTTTATAATGACTATTAAAAGTGTGACTGGGTATACACATGTATATATACACCCATAAGCAAATTCAAAACAGTCCAACAAAAATAAAGTACAGTAGATTGACCTGGTGAACAAAGGGAACCAAAAATTATATCTATCAGAACAAAACTTTATAAAGCACAAACTGGAAAACAGAACTAAAGCAAGGTGCCAATTAGGATAGAAAGCAATGAAAACTAACAAATATGTAGAAAACTAACAAATATGTTGAGACTAAAGTACAGAAGGAAAAGAAAGAAAAAATAGGTATGCAAAGTTAAATAGACATAGATAAAGAAGATTTTATATATTAAAGGTTAACTGCAAGGGGGAAAGAACAGTAGGAAAAGCAAACGGAGGAATAAATGTAGAAAAATAATAATAGGTTTAAAAAATTAAAATTAAAAAAGAACTCACCTAACTGCAAAAGCCCAATATAGAGGCAGAGGTTTATAACAGCAATAAAAAATGTGACTTAAGGGGGAAAAAAGGCTCAAAAGCTTAGATTTCATAGTGCCAATAAAAATTGACAGCTACAACAGCGGGAGGGGGAAAAATCCAGAAGAATCTACAGAACAAGTCAAAACATAAGAATAAATGTTTTTCTTGAGTCACTGCTGTCAGAGTACTTTCCCTCACTGGGAGTCGCGGTTCACCTCGCCTCCCTAGGATGCCCTTTAACGCTGTGCTGATCTCTGGGCCTGCTGTGAGGGCAGCTCAGATTCTAATCTGGTCCTTGTACGTGTTCTTGCCTCCAACGTCCACAGCTATCAGAACTCGTGCATTTTCTTTTGTGGGAGCTCTCAATGACCTTTTTTATATTCCACAGACTCAAAATCTGCCTAGTTGATTGTGTGGATTTAATCTGCAGCTTGTACAGCTGGTAGGAGTGTTTTGGGTCTTTTTCCTTAGTGACACTGCCCCAGGTTTCAATTATGGTTTTATTTCCACCTCTGGATATGGGTTGTCCACTGGGGTTTGCTCCTGAGGCTGCCCTGGAGGGCTGCCCCTGTGAGGGCCAGGTGTGGAGGTGGTGCAGCTGCTTGAGTCGCAGGGGTTCTGGCAGCACCAGGTACTCAGAGGAGTTGGGGGCTCAGGCAGCAGGAAATATAGTGCTCTAGAAGGGTTTGGCAACTAGTATTGGCCAATATTGGAGAAGGAAATGGCAACCCACTCCAGTGTTCTTGCCTGGAGAATCCCAGGGACAGAGGAGCCTGGTGGACTGTCCTCTTTGGGGTCGCACAGAGTCAGACACGACTGAAGCGACTTAGCAGCAGCAGCAGCATAGGCCAATATGCTCCAGTATTCTTGCCTGGAGAACCCCCGTCCCTGACAGAGAAGGCTGGCAGGCCACAGTCCACAGAGTCGCAGAGAGTTCGACACAACCTAAGAGACCCTGTGTGCATAGACACGACTTTTTTTGCCTGTGGCAGCTCTACCCCAATGAGAGTTGAGCATGAAGGTAGCACAGCTGCTTGGCGTGCGGGTACCCTCGCGGTGCCAAGTGTGCAAGGACGCGGACTACCTCTGCCGCAGGAGTTATGGCCCTATCAGTTTTTTTGAGCCTTTTGTAGCTGGTGATCAGAAGGCCTATTTGGCCAGTCTTTGTCTGTAGTAGCTCTGCCCATATAGGCACTTACAGGGCTCCCTTGTGTGGGGTCCTTCTCTGTTGTTTGGCGCATCAGGCACATAGAGGGGCCCCCTGCCTCGGATCCTACTCTGTAGATCGGCGCATCAGGCACTTAAAGAGGCACCGTGGGTGGGGTCCTACTCTGTAATTCAGTGCATCAGACATTTGATGGGCCAGCCTCTCTGTTGTTCAGGGGCTGATGCTGGTGTGTCAGGGGAGAGAGATTATGATTATGGCTCTACCCCCTACACATGACTCAGCCGTATTGCATTGCTTCCTTGGCTGCCCGGCTTTCCTCCATGGGCATTTCCCACCACAGACTCCTTCACATCCCCTCAGTCCACCTCTCCACAGTCAACAGCAGCCCTCACCCTGGGATTGCTCCACAATCCCTAAACTCCATTTCCCAGCCACTGCGCCGTGTAGGCTATGTATGGCTGCAGCAAGGACTGTCTGATTCCCATTCCATTACAGTCAGTCAGTTCAGTTGCTCGGTCGTATCCAACTCTTTGTGACCAAAGGACTGCAACACACCAGGCCTCCCCATCCATCACCAACTTGCGGAGTTTACTCACTCATGTCCATTGAGTCAGTGATGCCATCCAACCATCTCATCCTCTGCCCTCAGTGGGGGAACTGAAGCAGAGGTCTGATCCCCACCTTGGGGTGTCTGAGTCACAGGAGAAACATTTAAGGCTGAGGGGGAAACAGCTGATTTGTGACAGCCTAAATGGCTCCAAAATCACTGCAGATGATGACTGCAGCCATGAAATTAAAAGGCTTTTGCTCCTTGGAAGAAAAGCACTTCTGTGTCTGAAGCTATATTCCTGATGTATCCGTGGAGAGAGATGTATTCCACGTCCACCTGCTACTCTGCCATCTTGTTCCTCCTCCTTACTGATTGTAATTTGTGCTTAAAGTTGTACTTCTAGCTTCTCTCTGACAGAAAGTTGGAAATTTAATGACATTCTGAATGTTATATGAAAGTAAAAGTCATTCAGTCATGTCCGACTCTTTGTGACCTCATGGACAGTCCATGGAATTCTCCAGGCCAGAATACTGGAGGGTAGCCTTTCCCTATGGTAAAGTTTTTTTTTCCTGTGGATTTTCTATGGTAGACTGTTTTTTTCCATACTTGATTTTATCTCCATTTTGTTATTTCTTTTTGCCAAAAAGTATAGATTGATGATGAGAATGGCTCTAAGCAAAATTGGACTTCTTCTTGGGCTGTTTTTTTTTTTTTTTTTTTGGTTTTTGTGCTGCACTGACTGCGATGGCATACAGGATCTTGGTTCCCTGGCCAGAGATTGAATCCATGCTGCCTCCAGTGGAAGTGCAGAGTCATATCAGCAGGACTGCCAAGGAAGTCCCCTTGTTGGACCTTTTTTTTTTAAATGTATTTATTTTAATTGGAGGTTAATTACTTTACAATATTATATTTGTTTTGCCATACATTGACGTGAATCAGCCACGGGTATACATGTGTTACCCATCCTGAACCCACCTCCCTTCCCATCCCATCCCTCTGGGTCATCCCAGTGCATCAGCCCCGAGCATCCTGTATCATGCATCGAACCTGGACTGGCGATTCATTTCTTATATGATATTATACATGTTTCCATGCCATTCCCCCAAATCATCCCACCCTCTCCCTCTCTCACAGAGTCCAAAAGACTGTTTTATACATCTGTGTCTCTTTTGTTGTCTCGCATACAGGGTTATTGTTACCATCTTTCTAACTTCCATATATATGTGTTAGTATACTGTATTGGTGTTTTTCTTTCTGGCTTACTTCACTCCGTATTAATAGGCTCCAGTTTCATCCACCTCATTAGAACTGATTCAAATGTATTCTTTTTAATGGCTGAGTAATACTCCATTGTGTATATGTACCTCAGCTTTCTTATCCATTCGCCTGCTGATGGACATCTAGGTTGCTTCCATGTCCTGGCTATTATAAACAGTGCTGCGATGAACATTGGGGTACACGTGTCTCTTTCAATTCTGGTTCCCTCAGTATGTATGCCCAGCAGTGGGATTGCTGGATCATAAGGCAGTTCTATTTCCAGTTTTTTAAGGAATCTCCACACTGTTCTCCATAGTGGCTGTACTAGTTTGCATTCCCGCCAACAGTGTAAGAGGGCTCCCTTTTCTCCACATCCTCTCCAGCATTTATTGCTTGTAGACTTTTGGATAGCTTCCATTGTGACCGGCATGAGATGGTACCTCATTGTGGTTTTGATTTGCATTTCTCTGATATTGAGTGATGTTGAACATCTTTTCCTGTGTTTGTTAGCCATCTGTATGTCTTCTTTGGAGAAATGTCTGTTTTGTTCTTTGGTCCATTTTTTGATTGGGTTATTTATTTTTCTGGAATTGAGCTACAGGAGTTTCTTGTATGTTTTTGAGATTAATTCTTTGTCTGTTGCTTCATTTGCTATTATTTTCTCCCATTCTGAAGGCTGTCTTTTCACCATACACAAAAATAAACTCAAAATGGATTAAAGATCTAAACATAAGACCTTCAGAAACTATAAAGCCAGGACATGGAAGCAACCTAGATGTCCATCAGCAGATGAATGGATAAGAAAGCTGTGGTACATATACACAATGGAGTATTACTCAGCCATTAAAAAGAATACATTTGAATCAGTTCTAATGAGGTGGATGAAACTGGAGCCTATTATACGGAGTGAAGTAAGCCAGAAAGAAAAACATCAATACAGTATACTAACGCATATATATGGAATTTAGAAAGATGGTAACAATAACCCTGTGTATGAGACAGCAAAAGAGACACTGATGTATAGAACAGTCTTATGGACTCTGTGAGAGAGGGAGAGGGTGGGAAGATTTGGGAGAATGGCATTGAAACATGTAAAATATCATGTATGAAACGAGTTGCCAGTCCAGGTTCAATGCACGATACTGGATGCTTGGGGCTGGTGCACTGGGAGGACCCTGAGGGATGGAATGGGGAGGGAGGAGGGAGGAGGGTTCAGGATGGGGAACACATGTATACCTGTGGCGGATTCATTTTGATATTTGGCAAAACTAATACAATTATGTAAAGTTTAAAAATAAAATAAAATTAAAAAAAAAAACAAAAAAAAAACTCCTAGAGGAGAACATAGGCAAAACACTCTCTGACATAAATCACAACAGGATCCTCTATGACCCACCTCTCAGAATATTGGAAATAAAAGCAAAAATAAATAAATGGGACCTAATTAAAATTAAAAGCTTCTGCACAACAAAGGAAACTATAAGCAAGGTGAAAAGACACCCTTGTTGGACCTTTTAAGTGGACTTCATAATTACTATCTTTTCAGCTACTTAATATCAGTCTTTTTTAAACCTAAGTTTTTCATGAAAGGTATAATTGATACTGCTTTTGATATCTAAAATCTCAAAGCTAGAGGTTTTATTATCCATTGTATCATTGAAAGATTACCTGTAGGCACAAACGTGTTTCTGAAACAAGTATTTATGAAATTAATGAGGTTATTATGAAGCTAATTTGAAAACAACGTCAAAAGGTTGTTACAGTCACAGTCTAATGACATATAACAATGCATTGATTTGTATTCTACTCATTATAGGAAAGGCAAAATATGTACAAAACATCAGTTTTTTATTTCCTACAGTATAGTTTTTGATTAGATTGGTCATGTCTATCTTGCTTGTTTTTAAAAAAAATCAAGAGATGAATAGCATTTTGTTGACCCCACATTGTAATGTTTTTACCTTATAATTTTTCAGTTTTAGGCTTATATGAATAATACCTGTTGATCGAAGCATATGCTATATGAAGAACTTGGCACCAATTTGTGTAAGAGAGTAAAGTTTAGCAGATTAGTGAACTTTACACTGGTTTATCCATTATTAATAGCTGGAGCTTAAATACAAATTATGAAGCTCATATTGAAAGTTACTTTAACGTTGTAAACCAGAGGTCACCTCTACCACCTCTGAGTATGACAAGTAGTGCCTCCATGTTCTGAGAGTAAAGTACTAAAATGATATGTTATTCATTAGCCTGAGGTTGAACAATGTCATCTCTGACTTCAGGTTTGCTAATCACAGATCATAAAGGTAGAGCATACTTTGAACACTCTCAGTAGAGCCTTTCTACTTGTCTTCTCACAAAGCTATTTAGGGAAAGATAAGTGTCATCAAATAATTATATGTCTGTTGATTGAGTGTAACTCTTAAATACTCTTATTAGAAATAAAATATATTCACTTAATATTTTGATAGTAGGAATATATTTTATGGAATAAACTCTCTTTTAAAAATGGATTTACAGGAAGCAGAATATATCCTAGTAACTGCTCTTGGCATTTCTTTATAGTTCCATGCTACAAGCGGTGTAAACAGATGGAATATTCAGATGAATTGGAAGCTATCATTGAAGAAGATGATGGCGATGGGGGATGGGTAGATACTTACCATAATACAGGTAAGAGGAGAATAGAATGGCATGTGTTTAATTTGTTTTAAACTCTTTTGCAATCTTTTATAACAGCCTTGATTTAAAAAATAAAGCAACACAAGGTATAGTTTTGTACCAGAAGATTTTTACCTGAAAAGAAGCTGGAGAACAAATTAGGAAAAAATGCCTTTGGAGTGTGCCACATTTTATAGTACTGTGCTACTTGCCACTATGCACTGCCAAATATACCATGAAGGCAAAATTATTGCTCTCAGTTGAGATTCACTGCAGTAGTCAGAGGGCTAAATAATCTGCACAGGAAAAAGTACCTCTTTCAGTTAGTTTTTCCTCTGCTCTGAGTAAAGGACACTGCCATCTGTTTCCTTAAATGATTCAGAAGCAGATTCAGGACCTGAGTTCGTTGAAGCTTTCTTGTTCCTTAATGAGTTGAATATTGTTATGTCAAGGCCTAGAGAAAATAGCAGTTTGAACAACTTCTTAAAATAATTTCAAAATCATCCCTTTTCCTCAACTGAATAGTGCTGTTAGACTTTTTGTATGTTTTTTCCCCTGCATCTTCCCAAAATCTTTCCATTTTTCTGTTTTTGTCTTCATTACTGGAAGATGTGGATGGCACGTCTGTAAGAAATTGCCTGTTGATAGAGTAGAGCCACTGGTTATAGCACTGTTTCTGATGTCAAGTTAGTGAGCCTCTCAGTTGTCTAGTTGTATTCCTTAATCCCTGTCCCAGAATCCAGGTGCATATTTACAAAGGCATTCATCACAGAGATAAGCAGGTGTTGGAATGATTGTGCTGTGCTGTCCTTAGTCAGTTGTGTCCAATCCTTTGAGACCCCATGGACTGTAGCCTGCTAGGCTCCTCTGTCCATGAGGATTCTCCAGGCCAGAATACTGGAGTGGGTTGCCGGATATCCCTTCCTCCAGGGAATCTTCCCAACCCAGGGATTGAACCAGGTCTCCACATTGCAGGTGGATTCTTTACGGTCTGAGCTACCAGGGTAGCCCAAGAATACTAGAGTGGGTAGCCTGTCCCTTCTCCAGGGGATCATCCTGACCCAGGAATCAAACTGGGGTGTCCTGCATTGCAGGCAGATTCTTCACCCACTAAGCCATTAGGGAAGTCCTTTTACATGATTGTGGAAGCTAGCAATTCTGAAATGTAAAGGACAGGCTGGCCAGCAGTCTGAAGACTGGTAATGGTCAGTTGATACAGCTAGAGTCTGAGGCCAGTCTGGAAGTAGAATTAATTCCTCTAGAGACTGTCTTTTTTCCTTAAGAAAAAAAGTCTATTAAGAGACTAAGTCTCTTTTTCTTAACCATCTGCTGATTGAATGAGGCTCACCTACATTATGGAGAGTGATCTGCTTTACTCTTTAAGTATACTGATTTAAATGTTAAGCACGTTTGAAAAATAACCTTCAGAAGTAACATTTAGACTGCTGTTTGATCAAACTATGGGATACAATAACCTACCAAGTTGACATAAGAGATTAACCATCACAACTGGTACAGTGTTACCTTCATTAGAATCCTTTCAGCTTTCTTTTTCTTTTCCAATGTGTCCTCCTTTTAGGAGAGTCTGATTTAATGGGATGCTACTGCATTATATTTAGATGGATTGAAGAGGTTTATTTTGTTGGTTTCTGTGAAGTAATCTTAGTGAGTTGTAATAGAAATCCATTATGTTAATAATCATACCTATTATAAAATAATTTCTAGAAAAACTAATTTGATATAAAAGCTTTATGCTCGAGCTATGGATTGTGACTGACATTTTCTATTTGAAAGTAACTCTTTGGATTGGATATATTGAACAGATATATCAAAGCTTCAGAAGATAAACAAAGGAGCAAAGCATATTTTGTGTTTAGGGTTTTTTGTTTTTTTTTTTCTTTACTGTTTCCCATCCTTGTTGAATCATTTGAAAACACTGATGGATATCTTGAATTAGAAATATTATTTAGCTGACTTATGATCCTGCCATCTTCTTAATGTCACCTTCATTAAGATAAGTGGTTTCCAAGGTAGCTGTTTAATGAGGTACAGTGGACAGAGCACTGAACCGAAGAGCAGGTGTGGATTTGAATCCCAGGTTCTTCATGTAACTGTGAGATTTATACAAGTTTCTTTCTCTGGAGACTTCATTTCTTTATAGGGAGAAACCATTACCGTGACTACCATACAAAACAGTGTTTGTGAGGACTATATAAAATACAGAAGCAGTAAAATAGAAAATCTTATATAAATCTGATGTGAATATTACTTCCTTTGGATGCCCTAGATCTCTGAAGCAAATAACATATTTAACATAACCATTATCTTATTGAGAAAATTTCATTGCAGGTTATATGACCCCTATAAGTCTCTTTACTTTGTGAGAATATTTATTTTGATAGGCTCACACAAGGGAAGTAAATAAAATAAATGAAGGATACTAAATGAGGAAAGATAGGCTAGGATAATTTATGGTAAAATATTAAACTGATATTTTAAAAGTTATTTAATTTTGAGAAGTACCTTTGTGATTATTTATTCCCATTAGAGTTCATTTGTAAAAGTGCTGCTAACATTGCTTTCTCATTTCAGAGAATTTTGAGAATTTAGATAATGTTAAAAGTTTTTATATTGCTCAAATCAGGTAAATTGAAGATCTTTACAACTTAATTTTAGTTATTTTCTGCTGAATTTTAAACAGGTATTGCAGGAATAACTGAAGCAGTTAAGGAGATTACACTGGAAAGCAAGGTAATGGTTAATTAGTTATGTTTTTAAATTCAGTGACCTAGTTACTCGCTTTTGTATTTATTTTGAGGTTATTCATATCATTCATATGCAAACTCTTACTATCAGTATTTATTATCAACTCTTTTAAATTCCAGCTATTTTATTTCCTCTCATTTTTCTGCATCAGTATACCAAAACACTACTGTTTCCCAGAGCTTCTCTTTTCTTTACTCTGTCAAATGGTTAAGAAAAACATTTTTTGAGACTGTAACTGGTTAAAATCTATAAATTTTTACTATTTGGGAAGCTTTCTAGGCCAGTTTACAAGAAATGGCTTTTTATTTTTAAACAGAAGTCCCACACATTCTCTAAGTGGAGGTTTTTGAGGGGATTTACTTACTTGCTGATTACTGTAATAGATTGCTGATATAAATATCGTGTTTAAATTTGTAGTTTAAACATTGTCTTAAGCAGTTTATTCATTTCCTCTGAAGTTTCTTAATTTACTGCTAATTTGAGGGATTCTTATTTTTTGTTCTGTTTTTCATTTTGAAAATTTAAAGGAAGCTTTATAGCATCCAAAATCATGACGTTTTGAATGAGTGAAAGCTAAATCAGTTGGGTTATATTGTATAGATTATTTGAAGGAAGGGTAAAAATATACAATTGGGTAGAAATTTTCTGCTTGAAACTTTTCAGTAATTTAGACTATCTATATTAGCTTTTCATTTCTAAAGAATGATTATAGTTGTCTTCATATTTTTATATAGTTGTATGAAATAATATAAAATAATGCAAAACACTTTCACTTTTATATTTTCTTAACTATTTTGTTAAATAGTCCATTCTCTTAGAGGATAGAATATTTGACAGAGTAACCGTTCTTTTTGTCTTTCTGAAACAGCTGCAGCAGTTCCTAGTTTAAGATCATCGTCTTTGTGTGTTTTTGTCACTTGGATCTTTTGGGATTTGTTACTGGGGCTTAACAGAAGGTGTTAAAAACCCAAACAAGGTTTTTTCCCAGTGTACAATTTAATGCTTGCTAGGGATTACGGTTCAGTTCATTAGTCTGAGAATTCATCCTTTTGAAGTTCTGCTTTTTGGAGAATTTGACTAAGGAGAAATTACATAAATGGCTTTGCTGCTTCAGAAGCTCTTGTTTATTCCAGCGATTAATGTGTATGGATCAGACTTTGGGAATAATAAATGGCAGAGTGTGGATCCATTGTTTTGATAGGTTTATGATAAACCCTCTCAGGAATTTTTAATAAACTTAATAATGGTTAATATGGTACTTAGTATCCCACTTAGCATTCTCATGTCTTACTAATGGTTGAGTACTTGGAATAATTTACAACTAGAATTTATCTTCCCTGTCATTTCCTATTTAATACAGAATTTACATGATTTTTTTTTATAATTTAGTGCTTAGAATACATACTATTAAAATTATAAACTAGGTGAAACTAATCATCCAGTTTTTTGACCTACTACATTGACTTCAGATTTTTAGAATATTAATTTTGTGAAAGTGATAATTGTATATTATATTAGGCTTGTCTTTGGTTAGCATTATGTTATTTTGACGCAGATATAGTTAAGAAATTGAACTAAAATCTTATGTGTTATAATAATTGTAATTGCTTAATTCAACCAGGAATGTTAAATTAGAGAATACGATAGTATTTGATTTATAATAATATTAACATATAAATGTATTGTGATTTATAAATATATATATATATATATATATATTTTTTTTCTCCTTTAAGTGTAAGAGTTAACTTTGAACTGACTTTCTAATACTAGTGAATTGGTTAGCTAGAAATATTGTTTTGTCAGAAGTGCAACCGGCAACAATTTTTAAATGACTCCTGGTGCTTCTATACTTTTTGTATTTTTCAGTCACAGTGGTTAGCACATGGTTTTTAATGATTGGTTTATGGGTTTATCATATGAAGTAGGAGTTTTTTGAGTATAAGAAATATCTCATCATGCTTGCTTTTGCAGTGGTTAGCACTGTGGTGGCATGTGGGTGCTCAGTATTTGAACTCATGAACATATTTAAATGACTTTAAATTTAATTAATTTCAAAGGACAGTGTAAAACTCCAAGATTGCTCAGCTTTATGTGAGGAGGAGGAAGAGGAAGACGAAGGAGAAGCTGCAGATATGGAAGGTATTTGTGTTATGGATTTGTTTTAATCACAATAGAGTATTGATTGTAGAATATATGTAATTGGTATGGATTAAGAATTCTACTTTATTGAGTTCTGAATTTTAACATGTAACAGCCTAGAGAGGATTTGTTTAGTTTAAATTTAATCAGTGCAGAACTTACCTTGCTCTTGGACTTTACGCAGAGCATGGCCTTGATAGCATTATTTCTGCTGGATCAATTTTGATCATAAATATTTAATGCTGGAGATAGCCATAAGATACAGATTCTTAAGCTAATTCCTAAATTCTTTCAGAACAGAAGAAAATTTGTTTAGGAATTTAGTATTTTCTTTTTCCTTTTTGATAGCATCTTACTACTTAAACCGTATGATAGTTATTCTTAATGGGGCCTTTTGAATCCTCCCACTGCTTCCTAAGAATTGGAAGTGCCTTCCTAGGATTGCCAGTTGAGAGTTGAGACTTAATGTGTTAGTAAATCATTGTTACAAGAGATTGAAACCCATTGTACTAACAGAACACAGTAATACAGGTCTAAAAGTATATGGCTATTGAAAACTTCATATTTTATTAGCATGATAATCTTTAATATGAAATGTTCAGATATTTAAAAGTAGATGGAAGAAATTGCTGTCACCAGGACAACCGCTCTATTAAGCCCAATCTGTCTTTATAGTACTTACCTTCTCTGTATATTTGATTCTGTTAACCTTTTCCTCCCTTGGTTTTCATGACATGGGATTTTCCTCCTCCTTTCTTGACTGTTTCTTCTAAGTCTTCTTCCCAGGCTCTTTTACTTCTGCTTAGCTGTTAAATGTTGCTATTTTATGGTGTTTCACTCTCTTTTTCTGCTCACTCCCTACACTCCCAGGTAGATTTTTATCTACTCTTGTAACTTCTGTAATTGGAGACTGTAGTCTGGCAGGAAGAATGGTGTGTAAAATGCATTAGATTTTCTTTGAGGGTTTAAATATGAATATATGTATGTACAGAGAGAGGGTTAGCAGTTGGAAAAAAGAAGAGAATATGAAAAATGACAGGGCAGGCATTTTGGAGGCTGTAAAGTGGCCAAATCCCCCCAGTACCTAGAATTTAGTGAGATAGAATGCAGAAGTAGAAGATAGTATCTGTAGAGATGGCAAGTGGTATCTGCTGAAGAAGCAGTGGCAGCTTAGCCTAATGAACCAGAGTTTCACTTAAAAAGTGAAAGTGTTAGTTGCTGAGTTGTGTCTGACTCTTTGTGACCTCATGGGTTGGACTGTAGCCTGCCAGGCTTCTCTGTCCATGGGGATTCTCCAGGCAAGAATACTGAAGTGCGTTACATGCCCTCCTCCAGGGCGTCTTCCCAACCCAGGGATCAAACCCAGGTCTCCCACATTGCCAGAAGATTCTTTTACCATCTGAGCCACCAGGGAATCCTTTGACTTAAAAGTACCTTTCAAAAAGAATAAGTACCTTTCAGTTTTGTTTCCTAAATTACTTTTGAGCTTCCATGAAACCTAGCTGTATATCTGTTCCTGGATTCTAGTGAGAATTTTATCCTTATTTCCATGTATACTTCTATTCATTGAAGAAATCCAGATGAGTTTACTTGTAACCACAATTGATCGCAGGAAACTCATATACCATGTCTACACTCAAGACATCCATGACTAAACCCCAGCCCAGATCTACTTGTTTAGATTGATTTCCACATGGAAGTCTCATAGTTGTCAGACCACCTTCTTGCACAAATGCTCATTTCTGGATTCTGTCTCTGAATGGTATACAGTTGTTAAGTTGGAGCAGGAAACGTTATGAATAAAGTACTGTTTTAGTACTTCAATACTTTGGCCACCTGAGGTGAAGAACTGACTCGTAAGAAAAGACCCTGATGCTAAGCAAGATTGAAGACAGGAGGAGGAAGGGGATGACAAGAGGATGAGATGGTTGGATGGTGTCACTAACTTGATGGACATGAGCTTGAGCAAGCTTCGGGGGTTGGTGATGGACAGGGAAACCTGGTGTACTGCAGTGCATGTGGTCGCAAAGAGTCGGACATGACTAAATAATTGAACTGAACTGAACAGTTTTTAGAGTTCAAGCTATAGAATTGCCTTAAATATCTGACCACCTTCTAGTATGTTTGTTACATTTCCCTTGGATAGAATTAAAGAAAGAATTGCTATATATGGAATTTTGCTTAAAAAGTGTCATTGGTACCTAATATAACAGTTAATTTTCATCCATTTTTCAGCAAATATTTATTGAGTAAGACAGTGTCTATATACTACATTTGGTGGTGGAGATAGAGCAGTAGACATGATCTCAGAGAGCTAATATTTGATTTAGGGGACACAGACAAAAACAACAGATAAAGCAAAACATAAACTGTCTCAGATGGTTATAAGTGTTAGGGAGAAAAGTAAAGGCAGGCAGAGATAGGGAGTCTTGTAGTAGGATGAGTGTTGTAATTTTTAAATAGGTTGGTTAAGGGAAACCTCACTGAGGATATGCCTTTTGAGTATAGCCTGACAAGTAAGCGGACAGACTGTTTGATTATCTGAGGAAGAGTACAAAGGCCCTGAAGTGGGAACACATATGACTTATATAAATACTGCAAGGAGACTCCTATTTTTAGAGAGGCGCGAGGGAGAGGGTAATAAGGCATGGAGTTAGAGAGGTAACCTGGGAACCAGATGGTGTAGGGCCCTGGCTTTAACTCCGAGATGAGAAGCTGTTGGGGTTTTTTTAAGTAAAGGAACAACAGAATGAGATTTTAAGATGGCTATGACTGCAGTGTTGAGAATAAAGACTGAATGGGTTTGGGACAACAGTTAGGCGTCTATTTTGATAATCTAGGCAAGAAACGACTGTGACAAGGGCTCAGGTGGTAACTGGAGGTGATGAGAAACTGAATATTCTAGATATTTTGAGGGTAGGGCCAAAAGAGTATTTGTTGCTGGAATGAATGTGACATGAGTGGTCACGTGTGACTCCAGGGTTTTTGACCTGAGTGTGTAGAATGATGTTATTCAGATGGGGAATGAATGGCTTTGGAGGGGAAGTCAGGAGCTCAGTTTTTGACATGTGATACTTGTGCTGCCCCCTAGTCATTCATTCGAGTCATAAACAAACAGTTGGGTATCAATGTTTGCAGTAAGGGAATAAATTCAAGAGTCGTCAGCATTTAAAGTCATTAGGACTAGATGAAATCTTTAAGGAAGTTGGTGTGGATGAAGAAGAGGCAAGTTCCAAAAACTGAGCTTTCGGTTACTGTAGATGTTGAACAGGACCAGCATAGGAGATAGTGAAGGAAAAGTTAGTGAGGTGGGAGGAAAGCAAGGAAAATGTAGTATCTTAAAGGCTGAGGAAGGAAAACGTTGCAAGGAAGAAGAAATAAATTACGCCGGATGTTCTTAAGAGGCGAAGAGTTGACTCATTGAAAAACACCCTGATGCTGGAAGGGATTGGGGGTAGGAGGAGAAGGGGACGACAGAGGATGAGATGGCTGGATGGCATCACTGACTCGATGGATGGGAGTCTAAGTGAATTCCGGGAGTTGGTGATGGACAGGGAGGCCTGGCGTGCTGCGATTCATGGGGTCGCAAAGAGTCAGACACGACCGAGCAACTGAACTGAACTGAAGATGAAAACCAGGAATTTACCACTGGGTTCAGCAAGTAGAAGTCACTGATGACCTTAACGAGCATGTCTTATGCAGTTATATAAATATCCTTGCATACCCTATGGAGTCACCAAGGACTCTGTAGTATTATCATGCCACTTGGTATTAGTAATAGATCAAGCCTCAAGTATGCTGACTTTCTCTGGCACTGTTAGGTAGAGTATCTGCTTCTTTAGAAATATAGAATTAGCTCTCATTTATTCAATATCTTCAGTCGAAACTAAAGCAAAAACCCAGGTTTTGCATTCTCTGAAGTAATATGTAATTTGGTTTAGGAAATTATTTTGAACTTGATTAATCTTTTGTTGCTTTTTATAACAGAATATGAAGAGAGTGGATTGTTGGAAACAGATGAGGTTTGTAAATCGAGTTTTCTTTAGTTAATTTTTAATGAGTGAACTTGGGGATTAGTGTTCCTAATATCTTGATCTATCAAATGAGTTTTTTATGTGTACATTGTTTATAGCATGTAACATTTTAGCTTTGAATTTTGTTATATCTGCTGTTGAATGAAAAATACATAGGATGGGAAGATTTGCCAAAACACCACATAGTGATTTTAATGGTTGTAAATTTTTCTCCACTATTACCAGGCTACTCTAGATACAAGGAAAATAGTAGAAGCTTGTAAAGCTAAAACTGATGCTGGAGGTGAGGATGCTATTTTGCAAACCAGAACTTATGACCTTTACATCACTTATGATAAATATTACCAGACACCACGACTATGGTTGTTCGGCTATGATGAGGTAAAACTAAAGAAAAATTTATTTTAGTGTAAATATTTAAAATTTGAGGGTTGAATTCTTTTGTCAGTAAGTCCATGGGTATATATTTTGGCCTTTAAAGTTTTAGGAATCATTTGTTTTGTAATTTTGTGATTAATGTTGAATTCGATTCTTATTTTGAAGAAACTAGGAATTATTCAATGTGAAACAACACATTCACATCTGTTTAAGGATTAAACAGAAATAATCTGTTAACGTTTATTCCTTGGTCCCTAGAGCTTACCCCTTCGAAATGTGAGGAAAATTGAAGTTGGTTTGTAATAAAGGAAAACTAAAATAAAATTAACTTGTTTAACTTGTCATTCCAATGACTATAAATGGAAAACAAATAGGCCTAAAAGATGTTATAAAGTTATAAAATGTTTTGATAGCTCTGAACTTGCCTTTTTGTGGACTTTTTTCTGTATTAGATGATAGCTGATGTCACATAGCCTTGATGGACAGACTCTCTTTCCTGCCTACTTGGTACTTTGCCCCAAATGATCTGGTGATTCTAAATAGTATAGAATTTGAAATTGCAAGTGATGTGGAAGGTGGGGCTAAGTATATTTTTAAAGACTAAAGTTTAGGCCTAAAAGTTCTTGAACAGTAATTTCAAAGCATTTTTTATGGTTTCAGCAACGACAGCCTTTAACAGTTGAGCATATGTATGAAGACATCAGTCAAGATCATGTGAAGAAAACAGTGACCATTGAAAATCACCCTCATCTCCCACCACCTCCTATGTGTTCAGTTCACCCATGCAGGTGTGTGTTGTGTGTGTGTACACTTCATGAATTTACCACTTGAGAGTCTGTATAAACAGTGTCTGAACAGAAAAAAATTTACTTCATAAATAAAATTCTGTTGTCTTCCTTAGAAATGTTTTTGTGTTTAAGTAATATATAAGACCAAAAAAAATTTTATCAATTTCTTCTAAGTTTCATTTCATTAAGAATATTTTTTTGTTCTTTGTGTGTTGTGTTACAGTATAGATTTTTGTGATTTTACTCCTTTTATTAGCTCCAAGAATATTTTGGAAGATTCTTTTTAGATTAAAAAATACTAATGGTTTGCTCTGTTGTGATATCTTTCTGTGAATGTGGAATATAAAGTTACTGCTGCTGCTGCTGCTAAGTCGCTTCAGTCATGTCCGACTCTGTGCAGCCCCATAGACAGCAGCCCACCAGGCTCCCCCATCCCTGGATTCTCCAGGCAAGAACACTGGAGTGGGTTGCCATTTCCTTCTCCAATGCGTGAAAGTGAAAAGTGAAAGTGAAGTCACTCAGTCATATCTGACTCTTAGCAACCCCATGGACTGCAGCCTACTAGGCTCCTCCATCCATGGAATTTTCCAGGCAAGAGTACTGGAGTGGGGTGCCATTGCCTTCTCCGATATAAAGTTAACTTTGTGCTTTTTCTAGGTGACCTATTAATCTCCTTTTATTGGTTAGTGAAGGGAGATGTGTGCAAAATTTCTATTCTCCTCTACTTTTCAGTTAAGTTTCCAACCCTACCAAATCAAGTACATTTTCTAATTTGGTATTTCTTTGTATCAGTGTGTTTTCACAGGACTAAAAAAGTGAAACTGAGTCTATATACATAATCAAGGCATTTTAGGCCTTGCCATTGGCTGCTTCAGATTATGTCTTCATATTCTCAGGGCCAGTACATTTACTCTCATCTTCTAAGTTGATTGCCTCTGTCATGAAGGTTGCATTCAGAGATTGAAGTAGTGTTATTTAAGCCAGGATACATATAAAAGTTCATTTTTTCTGTATGATGCCCTTTACTTAGTTAATTTGCTCAGGTAATTACTCTGATATCCCCGTTTTATGTAGCATAGGAGATTTACCAGTTGGCCATGAAAAGATTTGTGGAAAACTTTAGATAAAGATCCTTTATATAAAGGCAAAATATTTTTTTCTAAATAGAATCATATAATTTTTATCTGAAAAAAAATATATATATGAACTTTGACCAACTGGCTTTTCTTTAACTGAGTTGTGGCTTATTCTCTATTAAATATTTAAGCAGTCAAAATCACAGCATTATAAATACTTCTTTTTTGTTGTTGTTTTTTACCAACCGTTTTCATGTAACTTTTTTGAATTTGTCTGGTTGGATTCTTGTTTATTTCTCAGAGCAGAAAGCCCTTGCTCTCCAGTTGTGCCCTGGTATGATTTCCCTTTCTCTGATTTTCTGCCCTACCCCACTTCCGCCCCCATCATAGGAAAGCTAACTAGTTCCATTGTGTTCCTTTGTGACTACCATAGCTTTTTAAAATTAGCCCCTCCCCCAGTAAAATTGTCTGCATGACTCAACAGTCTGGCTTGTTGGAGAGTAGGGAGGAGAATATTTTACATAATTACTGTTATATATTAAAATCACTGACAGTAAAAATTTTCACAAACAAAAACTTGCTTTTCCTATTTTGATCCAGTTGACCTATACTAATATTTATTCTTTTGCATTTAGGCATGCTGAGGTGATGAAGAAAATCATTGAGACTGTTGCAGAAGGAGGGGGAGAACTTGGTGTTCATATGTATCCTTACCTGTCTGTGTATGTGACTAGAGGCAAAGTGCTTCTGGGATTTTTTTCCCCCTTTTTGAGAAATTTAGCCCCTCATATGTGGAAATCTTAGTGGGAGTCTTTATTTGGAAAATGTTGCACTGTGATAGTTCTGGCCTGGTTCAGTTGTTGAGCAGGTATCCCTGTGTGAACCAGTTCACTCTTCTTTGTTACAGAGCCTCAGAGCAATATGTGCTTCTAGGTAGCAGGTTGCCAAGTACCTTTGTTTGTTCAGAAGGCAATGGCTGAGAGTATGCAATTCATAACTGTTAACTCTTGATGGGAAAGAAACTCAAAACACTTAGTCTGTTGATGAAAGACGAGTAACCTATGAATTTAGAGGATAACACATGAATATCTTTTCCTCAAGATATATTCCTAATTTAGCATGTTATCAAAAGTGTACTTTCCTATCAGGTAAAAAGTAAAGTTGGGTTTTGTCTGAGATCTCTGAAGTGAAGAAAAGTAAAAAGCACATGAATTCTATTTCAGGTAGTCTTCAAATACAGTATTCTCATTTTTCTCCAGATATGAGCACCCGTTTATTTTTCTGGGGTTGACAAGAGGAATTAAGTGAACTACTGGATCCTGAAATACACGTGCCCATAGCCTGGATTTGTGATAAGCAACCAAAGTCAGTGGTTTAAATACCAAACAGCTTAAATGAGTGGTTCATGCCACTCACTGTTAGATGTAGACTGAGGGGTTGCCACTGTCTTGGAACTATAGATAACATGAGCATTGCCAACAGAATGTGTGTCCCTCAGAGAAACACTGAGCTGGTGTGATATTGAAACAACCAGGAGTTTTTGGTCCAAACCAGATTTACTGTTGAAAGCCTATTATGCATAATATGAGTATTCACTTCTATTTTTGAAGCTATATAGCAACTTGGAAGACTCTATGTAATTCTAATTGAGTCATCAATTAAAAATTAAGCTCTTAATGTTTCTAAGTGCAGTGGAACATAGGAAAAAAATTCAGAAATTTGTTAGACAGTCCAGTATAGCAGATTCTATGGCAGGTACCTATACTAACCAAGAATCAGTCCTTATAGAGGATTTTTACCTATTTTTTGTTCTTTTGCTTCAGTATTTTTATATTCTTCACACTGTCTCATTTTCTAACATACTCTTAAAAAACTTACAGGCAGTAAAAAAGCCATTTCCCACTCATTTAAATATGTGCAACAATGTCCTTACTTATATATTAAAATACATGGGCTGATAAGAACTTGTACTCTTTAAGAAGTCTTAACATGCAAATATTAAATCGGGATAAGTCAAGCATTCTTAAAGTTGTAGAGAGCCTTGTGTTGAATAGACACCAGCTTGCATGAATGAATGTTTTTTTTTTTAATATACTTGATTTAAGATTCTGTCTTCTATAAATTTTCTGAGGCGTTACTGCTTAATAAAATGGATAATTACAATGTTAGCTTAAATCGGAATTTACCAATCTATTTTCCTTAGCTAAAAACCTTTAGGTATCTTCTAATTTTCTTGAAATTTGTACAAGCTGTCATTCCAACAATAGAATATGACTACACAAGACACTTCACGATGTAACAGAGAGTATAGAATCTACCCTAATTATTGGTTCTGATTTTTAAGGAATTAACCCATAGATGTGACCATTGACCATATTCACCAATATGTACAATTTCTCTAATAAAGAGACTTATGTTTATGCATTAAATAAAAAATGTTCCACTACCAGCCTTATTTGTTTAATAAAAATGAGTGTATGAGTGTAAAGAGACTGTTTTTCTTGCTTCTTATCAAAAAGGTGGTAATAGCATTTTCTTAAATAATAATTCTTTAAGTGTAGAAATATATCATACAGAATGATGATAAGAGTATTTTTGGTTCACATTTATGAGGAAGGTATTTAAATGTGTATTTGTGTGTGAGAGCTGGGACTAGAAAATACTGCATGCTAGACTCCCTCTCCCTTCTTTTCTCTTGCTCTTTGTTCCTTTTGTTTTCCCTCTATCTCCCTAAGTCTCCTATCTGCTAATAGTTAACATAGATGAAGTACTCACTGTATGCCAGGAAATTAAGTGCTTATTTTGTTAAGTTAATACTTCCAGAGTAATTCTTGATTCAAGAATATTTTTCTTATTGTGATTGCCTGTGTGTGCGAGTGCACACGTGCATGCTCAGTTCTATCCATCCAACTCTTTGTGACCCCATGGACTATAGCCCACCAGGTTCCTCTGTCCATGGGATTTCCCAGGCAAGAATACTGGAATGGGTTGCCACTTCCTTCTCCAGGGGATAGAATATTAACATTTCAATTGAATTTAATTAACATTAAAATTAAGTTAATATTAAAGTTTAAAGAAGTCCCTTTGTTGTATAGTTTATGGATCTGGGTCTGGGAGTTCAGAAAGGGTAAGTGTGCAAGAACACTCACAGAGCCAAGGAGTAGAACGCAGGCCCTTTGAGAACTCCATTTACATTCTCTTTGTTACTGCTTCATTGCCCTTGTCCCTGTTTTTTTCATCCCTGCACATACCAGGAGTGGCTGACTGCATTTAAGGAACCTTAGTTTCTAGGTTTGTTTTTTTTATCCTCATCATTCAAAAATACTCTCTTTACCTTCAGTGCCCCTTTTTTTTCCCCCCTTTTCCAATTGTAACCCAGTTTTTGTGTTTTAAGGAAATCTCCATAATGAAAATAATGACTGAATAGCCTGCTTGCTCATGTATGTCACCAGGTTACTCTTTAAATTAATCTTCAGCTGATGTTGGGCTTCCCTGGTGGCTCAGACAGTAAAGAATCTGCTTGCAATGTGGGAAACCTGGATTTTATCCCTGGGTTGGAAGGATCCCCTGGAGGAGAACATGCCAACCCACTCCAGTATTCTTGCTTGGGGAATCCCCATGGACAGAGGAGCCTGGTGGGCTGCAGTCCATGGGGTCGCAAAGAGTCGGATATGACTGAGCAACTAAGCACTCAACTGATTTTACTGAAATATCCTATTTTTTAATACCTTTAAATGATATGTAATAATAGGTATTATCACATTGTCAATGTTTTCTCCCAGTTAAGCCTTATTTATTGTAAGTACAGATATTCTCAAATCTTATTTTAAGCTAACAGTCATTTATTTCAGTCACCACTAGGTGGCATAAATGATTTTGTTGGTCAAACCTTATTAGTTTCAGATCTTTTTTTTCCTATTGAAATCTTTGTATGGGTGCCTAGTATATAAAATAGGGTTTCCCTGGTGGCTTAGTTGGTAAAGAATCCACCTGCAGTGCAGGAGACCCAGATTCAATCCCTGGGTGGGGAATACCCCCAGAGAAGGAAATGACAACCCCAAAATAAAAATGTAAATGTTAATGGTATAAATGTGTTATTTATGAGTTCAGGTTTCTAGCATTCAAGAAAAATGGGGTTGGTTTGATGAACAGTGAAGTTGTTGATGAACTTAGAATTGGTATTCAGATGTGTGACAGTCTTATAAGCCCTCACATCTAGTTTATTTTTTATATTAGCTTCATGTCATTCTTAAATGATTTGCATATTTAGTAGTAAATGATGATAGTTTTTTTTTCTTTTCTAACTTTTTTTTGGAAATAATTTTATATTTTTGGAAGAATTTCAAGTCCTGTACATCCTTCACCTAGTTTCCTCTAATGTTAATATCTTGCGTAACCGTGATACACTTAGCAAAACTAAGAAATTAATGTTGATACAATACTATTAAGTAAACTTCAGATTTCTTTGAGCTGTTTGTGCATTTTTTTCCTTGCCTCTTTTATGGTAGTGAGATACAATATTACATCTTTTCATGTGCCTGTTGGCCATCTGCTTTTCCTTTGGAAAAATGTCTATTTAGTTCTGTGCAGTTTTAAATTAGATTTTATTTTTGATGATGAGTTGCATAGGTTATTAATTTATGTTGAATATTAACCCCTTATCAGTCACATTATTTGCAAATATTTTCTCCCATTTAGTAGGTTGTCTGTTTTGCCGGTGGTTTTCTTTGTCGTATAGCCATTTTAGAGAGGAAACTGGTAGTAAGTGGTCACATTAAGTATGTCTCCTCAGGTTCAGTAATTTTGCTGAAGTGGCTAACAGAACTCAGGGAAACACTTAACGTTTATCAGTTTCTAAAGAATATGATGAAGAGCACATGAGCAGCTAGATGAAGAGTGAGATCTGGAAAAGTCCCGGTACAGAAGCTTCTGTTGCTGTGGGGTTGGGGTGCATCACCCTCTCAGAGTGAATGTATTTGCCAACCTGGAAGATCTCCAAACACTGTACTCTTGGGATTATTGTTCCTTACATAGGCATGATCAATAATTAACTCTGTTTCTAGCCCTCTTCCCTCTCTGGAGGATGGGGAGGTGGGACTGAAAATTCTACACTTCTAAGCATGGCTTGGTCTTTCTGGTTATGATTCCAATCCAAGAGCCCACTCAAAATTATCTTGACAGAACAGATGTTCTTAGTGCTCTTATCACTTCGGAGTTTAAGGATTTTAGGAACATTGTCAGGAACTGAGGATAGAGTCCTATGTGTGTGTGTATATATATATATATACACACACATAAACATATATTGATTATTATAGGGAACATATAGGAGGATGCTTGTTGCTGTTTTGTTTCTGGTGACAGGAGTTGGAAGTGATCTGGGAAATGATCATTGGTTGAGATACCAGGTCCTGTACAGCCATTAAATACATAATAGATAGACATGAAACAGCCTGGCTAGATCTTAAACATAGTTGTAAATTAGTAAGTCTCAGTTGTTTCCTTTATAGTTTCCTCTATGTTTCATTTTTATTTTGTTCCTATTTAATCTCAAATACGTCTAAAGCAAAACTCCTGGTTTTATATTTACTGCCAAACAGCACCTACCATAACCAAAATGCTAACAATAAAAACCCATTCACTTTCAATTCTATCCACTTGACATCACTACTACCTGCCCAGCTGCTGAGCCAAAACCCTGGGTCATCCTCTTGCCCTCTGTCTACCCCATCCCACTGATACATTTCACATCGCTCAAAAAATGAGTCCTGTCTTCTACTTCCACGACATGTCCTGGTGCCTGGAACTCTATTAAACCAGCAACTCACAAGGTTTTATTGTAGAAGATTGATTCATGGATTACAGAAAGAAACACGCTCTGTTGCTCTTAGTTGAGTTTGAACTTCCTTTTTGATAAATTTTGGGGCTTAACAGGGAAAAATTAGAGGAAGATACTTTGAGAGGCTTTATTAACAGTTTATCAACTGGTCGTAAAAGATAATACCTTCCAGATTTATCTCACAGTACAGCTGATACCATGGAATTTTAGAAAACAGGAAGTAGCTAAGAGCTGTCTCTGAAGCCAATATTTTAATTCCATGGTCCTGTTCTGGGATGTTGTTTGGTTCCCTTGTCACTGAACATCCAGGTTCCTCACCTACAAAGGGAGCATAGCATTTTCTAGCCATAGACTTGTTAGCAGGGTTGAAGGAAATGATGTATGTAAAGCATTTAGCATAGTGCTTGACCTCTTTGCTGGGCTGCCAGTGTGGTGATGATAGTGATTATAAGTAACTCCCCACTCTAGAACTTGCAGTTTTGATGACAGAATGGTCACATCCAGCAGAGGGCAGTAGAAGAGCACAAGGTTAAGCATTTAAGCATTCTGAAGATGGCAGTTATCAAAAATCATGTCTTTGTCTTAGTTTTTTGTTTTTGTTTTTTAATGGGGAAAGGTGGTGTATGATACTGGTTAGCATCCTTTATGTTTGAGATCCTCACCACTTAGTTTATTGAAAAACAGCAAGGCATTCAGTTTGTTCAGTGTTTGCTTGCAGTTACTAGATGTCTTCCCTGTCCTTCATATCTACCTTTCAGAATTAAGGGAATGGATTAATTTTTTAATTGTTTTAAAGTGTACTATGTGATGATTTGATATATGAATAATTTGTGAAGTATTCTCACAATTGAAACAACATATCCATCATTTCACATACTTTTTTTGATGAGGATGCTTAAAATCGATTTTCTTACCTAAATTTCAGTTGTGCAGTGTTATCAACTATAATTACCACACTATAATTAGATCCTTATACCTTACTCATAACTGAAAGTTTAAATATCCTTTCTGAGGAGGAGCTAAGATGGCAGAGGAATAGGACGGGGAGACCACTTTTCCCCCCACAAATTCATCAAAAGAACATTTAAACGCTGAGTAAATTCCACAAAACAACTTCTGAATGCTGGCAGAGGACATCAGGCACCCAGAAAAGCAACCCATTGCCTTCGAAAGGAGAGAGAAGAAATCCGGCTCCACCCACCAAAACACCGACACAAGCTTCCCTAACCAAGAAGCCTTGACAAGCCACCTGTACAAACCCACACACAGCGAGGAAACTCCACAATAAAGAGAACTCCACAAACTGCCCAAATACAGAAAGGACACCCTAAACTCAGCAATATAAATAAGATGAAGAAACAGAGGAATACCCAGCAGGTAAAGGAACAGGATAAATGCCCACCAAACCAAAGAGGAAGAGATAGGGAATCTACCTGATAAAGAATTCCAAATAGTGAAATTGATCCAAAATCTTGAAATTAAAATGGAATCACAGATAAATAGCCTGGAGACAAGGATTGAGAAGATGCAAGAAAGGTTTAACAAGGACCTAGAAGAAATAAAAAAGTCTATATAATGAATAATGCAATAAATGAGATCAAAAACACTCTGGAGGCAACAAATAGTAGAATAACAGGCAGAAGATAGGATTAGTGAATTAGAAGATAGAATGGTAGAAATAAATGAATCAGAGAGGAAAAAAGAAAAACGAATTAAAAGAAATGAGGACAATCTCAGAGACCTCCAGGACAATATTAAACGCTACAACATTCGAATCATAGGAGTCCCAGAAGAAGAAGACAGAAAGACCATGAGAAAATACTTGAGGAGATAATAGGTGAAAATGGGGAAGGAAATAATCACTCAAGTCCAAGAAACCCAGAGAGTCCCAAACAAGAAAAACCCAAGGTGAAACACCCCAAGACACATGTTAATCAAATTAACAAAGATCAAACACAAAGAACAAATATTAAAAGCAGCAAGGGAAAAAACAAATAACACACAAGGGAATTCCTGTAAGGATAACAGCTGATCTTTCAATAGAAACTCTTCAAGCCAGGAGGGAATGGCAAGACATACTTAAAGTGATGAAAGAAAATAATCTACAGCCCAGATTATTGTACCCAGCAAGGATCTCATTCAAATATGAAGGAGAAATCAAAAGCTTTACAGACAAGCAAAAGCTGAGAGAATTCTGCACCACCAAACCAGCTCTCCAACAAATACTAAAGGATATTCTCTAGACAGGAAACACAAAAAGGGTGAATAAATTCGAACCCAAAACAATAAATGGCAATGGGATCATACTTATCAATAATTATCTTAAACGTAAATGGGTTGAATGCCCCAACCAAAAGACAAAGAATGGCTGAATGGATACAAAAGCAAGACCCCTACATATGTTGTCTACAAGAGACCCACCTCAAAACAGGGGACACATACAGACTGAAAGTGAAGGGCTGGAAAAAGATTTTCCATGTAAATAGAGACCAAAAGAAAGCAGGAGTAGCAATACTCGTATCAGATAAAATAGACTTTAAAACAAAGGCTGTGAAAAGAGACAAGGTCACTACATAATGATCAAAGGATCAATCCAAGAAGAAGATATAACAATTATAAATATATA